>NC_064845.1:36286054-36983460 GCF_024166365.1 Elephas maximus indicus | reverse complement strand
TCGGAAAGGGGTACCTCCAAGTACTCCGTGAACTCCACAAGTCAGTCTTCTCGCCCTTCTTCACCTTGCGCTTTCTGATCTTTTTCAGGGTTTTCTAGCTTTAGCCCCAGGCCTCTCACAAGCCTGGCGAATTCTAGAAGGCAAGTGTCGTAGGGAAGACGGACTGTCCTTCCGCTGGGGCCAGCTAACAATCCTCAAACGTGAAATCCATGATGGAGACGCCCAGGGTCTCTGCCATGACGCGCCTCATGCTGCTGGCGTATAGCACCGGGCTCCTCTTCACCTTGGAAGGGTGGTAAACTGGGAGAAACTCAATTTCCACCTAACTGTGAAACTGACACAGGGCGAGCCACAGCATTTCCAGCACTCCAGGTCCTTGCCACGTCCACATGATCGTGTCCAGCTTATTTGTGTATCCTAAAACCACAGGCTGGACAGGAACACCAAGGATAAACACACCAGTCATGAAGGTAGTTTCACAGGTCCCATTGGTACAAGTACCTTCTGGAAAAATCATTGTCATAACTTCCCATTGGACTAAGCCCCTTTCTTTATCTCTTCCACTGTTTTCCTGCACAAGTCCTGGTCTGATCCGGACACACTGGCCGGATGTACTTGATCAGAGTTCCCCATATGGGGATACCCCTGCTCTCTGCCTTCATCACGATGGACGACATGGTCATGGTCACGGGAACGGCGTCGAAGTACGAGGGGTGTGGTGCCAAGGGCCAGGATGGCCGCCTCAGTCGGTAGGGCCTGTCACCCCTTCTGGGCCACCGGGTGGAAGCCGCCGGCATATCACGTGGTCTGCATGACTGCCTTGAGCGGGAAGTCCACGACCTTCTGCCACAAGCCAGCGGCTCTTCTGGTTCTCTCTCAGCAAATCCCAGTGAAGGTACAAAAGCGAAGGACCAGGCGAACAGCATCATGAAGGTGGCAAACAGGAGTCGGATGGGGAAGAGGGTCAGCGTCATGATGGCGATCTGGGCCTTCTGCAGAGTGCTGAAGCGCAGCTCGTGCCTGAAGGGGTTCTACCCTGGGGGTGACAGCCACCGCTTCACCTGCACCTGCGCTGGAGGAGTTGGCGGCTGAGACAGAGCGGCCTCTGGCAGGTCTCCCCAGCCGCAGAGCCACCACCGTGAGAAGAGCCCGAGCGGACCGAGCGGACCGAGGCAGAGGGCGGGCAGACCCCTTATAATTCTTCTCATTTCTGTAGGGTTGGTAGTGGTGCCCCCTCTTTCATTCCTGATTTTGGTAATCGGTGTCTTCTCTTTCGTTTTCTTGGTCAGTCTGGCCAAAGGTTAAAGGTTTGTCAATTTTGTTGATCTTTTCAAAAAGCCAACTCTTGGTTTATTTGATTTTCTCTGGGTTTTTCTTTCAGCCACAGTATTATTTCATCCCTCTTGCTTGCTTTGTGTTTAGCTTGCTCACTGTTTTGTAGTTTCCATTTGAGACTTCTTTCTATCACAGGCATTTAAAGTTATACATTTCTTTACAAGCAATGCTTGAGATACATCCCATATGTTTTGATATGTTGTGTTTTTGTTTTCATTAAGTCCAAATTATTTTTAATGTCTCTTCTGTTTTCTTCTTTGATGCATGGATTATTTTGAAGTGCGTAAATTTTCAAGTATTTGGTGTTTTCTCATATTTCTTTCTGTTGTGGATTTCTAATTTAATTCCATTGTGGTCAGAGAATCAGAGAACACACTTTGCATAATTTCAGTCTTTTTAATTTTATTGAGACTTGTTTTTGGCTCCTGTACAAGGCCTACCCTGGAAAATGTTCCATGTATACTTGAAAAGAGCTTGTGTTCTGCAGTCCCTGGGCATTTTATAAATATCAGTTATGTCAAGTTGATGAGTAGTGTTAAAGTCTTCTGTAGTTATTCCATCAATGACTGAGAGTGGGGTATTGAAAGTCCTAACTATTATTGATAAATTGTCTATTTCCTCTTTTAATCCTTCCGGTATCTGCTTCATGCATTTTGGGGGTCTGTTGTTGAAGGACATTTATAATTGTTATATATTCTAGATGTATTGACTATCAAAAAGGTCCATAGTAATATTTGTTTTAAAGTCTATTTAATGTGATATTAATATAGCCATTCCAGCTCTCTTATGGTTACTATTTACATACTATATCTTTTTCTATTCTTTACTTTCAACCTACTTGTGTCTTTGAATCTAAGGTGTTCCTCTTGTAAGCAGCAAGACCCATTGTTGGATCTTGCTCTTTTATCCAGTCACATAATCTCTGCCTTTGGACTGCGTGTTTAGTCCATTCAATTTTAACGTTCTCATTGATACGGTTAGGTTTTCTTTTGCTATTTTGCTAGTTGTTTTCTGTTTGTTTCAATGAAGTAATAGAACAATTAAAGTTTTAAGTTTAATAAGAAGCATCAATATATTTGGAAACTACTAAATTATTTCTCACTAAAGAAAAATCCAAAAGAGAAGAAATGACTCACACTTCTGTCATTCAAACTTAACTTCACTTAACATTGTGGTATATTTTCTTCCAGTCTTTCTTATTCTTCATAGATATTTGTCTGCTTTTTTTCCTCCCAGAGTTTATATCATACTACACATACAATTATTGTATATTTTCTTACAGAAGTATATTATATGCATTTTGCATGGGTTTGAACCACAGAAGAGCCATCACCAGCCAAGATACCCTTGAAGCAGTCATGTGGAAGACTTTTTGAATAAATGAAGTGGCTCTGAATGGTCCTGTTGCTTAAATGACTGCACTTATCAAAAAGTTGAATATGTCAGAAGGTTGAGACAAACGGTTAATGTGCTTGGCTGCTAACTGAAAGGCTGGAGATTCGAGTCTACCCAGAGGCGCCTCAGAAGAAAGGCTTTTGGGTCTAGTTCCAAAAAACAATCAAACATTTAAAACCCTATGGAGTATAGTTCTACTCTGACACATGTGGGGTCTCCATGAGTCAGAATCAGCCTGACAGCAACTGTTTGGGGTTAAAAGGCAAGGTGTCTGAACAGCACCTGCTGCATCAAGTCTTTGTACTACACACCTGGTCTCTGGGTCCTGTGTTTTTAGCTTCCTATTTACTTTTTTAAATAAAAGAAAGATGTTTGCTTTTGTAAGTTTGGTAAAATTCACCTGTAAAATGGCTGGGCTTACTGTCTTGAGGGAGTGGTGTGGATAGTTGTCTACTACTGATTTTATGTAAATGCTGATATTAAGCTTATTGATTTTATTTAAACCTTTTGTCTCTTTGTCTATTAGTTTTTGATGGTGCATTTGCTGATTCTCCAAGTAGTTTCACCAAATTATGCTTGTTGTAGAGAGATTCTCCAATTCTGTTAGAGTAAAATCAAAGACATTTATTGAAGCCAATATGTCATTCAAATGGAGACCGTGAAAACCTCAGAGTCCAAAGCTCATGGATCCAAGGGAGAGAGTGCAAATTACACAATAGTTATATGCCATAGGAGGAACTACAAAACACAATATTCTGATTGGTTTACAGTGACTGAAATCAATCAAAGGTGGGAGAAAGCAAAACATGATTTTTAACATTAGTGGTTACATATAGCTAAAAAAAAAAATTCATACATTAATTGGCTAAAGGACAAAATTGCAAGGTATGTGTTTGTGGAGAAGGTCTCATAACCATCACAAAATGATGACATGATGATGGCGTAACAGATCCTGTCGGGAACAGATTGCTAAACATTACCTTGCTCAGAACAGAAGATTTTCTGGACTGATTTAACACAAAAACTTTCAATAAGGTTTGGTTACAGACACCAGGACATGTAATATCCACATTCTTAGCCTGACCACAAAGAATAGAGTTTCCTTAATGACAGGGTTGGTTCCTAAGCAACAGGGTTTGAATCTGTGTGAAAGATTATACTAAGCTTTAGCATTTTTTTTTTTTTTTTTTTTTTAGCATTAGTTAACCCATTTTACTTTACATCAGATGCCTCTTTTGATTTTATATTCCACATCATTCTGTTCTTTTGATCAAGGGTTCTGAAGAGCATCCTTTGTTCACAGTTATGGGCATAATGTCTTCTGCATGAGTTTGTCAATATGCTACTCCCAGGTGGTGGCTCAACCTTCATAATTTATGCCTTTCTAGTTTTTCACGTTAAGCCCCTTTTCCCCCATAATCAGGGGCCATCGGTATCTTGGTTGCTGGGCAGCTCCAGTACGTCCATCATGCTATGGCTCAGCAGCTGTCTTCAGTGATTTCGGTATGGGGAGTGGATAGGGTATGGCCACATTGGAGGAACAACCTGACTTACTTTCAAATGGCTAACATAAGTCATAAGGCTTCTCTGATTTTGGGTTCCTGAATTCAGTGTTGATATGCATAATTCTTTGAGCATGATCTTGAATGCAGTGTTGATATACATAATTCTCTGAGCATGAGATGAAGCAGGGTTATCAGTTCCTGTTGTAGATGCACATCGCATAACACATTTTATAATTCCAATAAAAAAAGATTATTGTTAAAATAATTAACCCAGTTTGCGACAGAGACCGTAACCAAGAACCTGCACTATTAAGTAGCCAATTGAAGATATAAAAAAAGAATGGTAAAGTTACAGGGGGTATAGACTGTACCCAAACAGCCATTGGATGAATCTTAGCAATATCCTGTTCAACATCTCCAGTTAATCCAAGAGCAACAACAGGCGTTAGCAATGGAGCAAAACTCTCCTTGCTGGGCTAAGAGGAAATCTAGAACTATTTCATGGTCCAATACTACTTTTGCCAAGGATTCTAAAGTTTTCATTGGGCGGCCATTCCATTGGCCACATCATCAACAATTTTAGCCATACTGGCAGATAAATTGCTAATGGGATGTTCTATTGCATAGTACCAAGCCAGGGCACAACAGCACACAAGAAGGATCTCCCCATCCTGGGTAATAAATGATGGGATTATCTGAGAGGACAAGTTCTATCTTCTTTATGGATATTAATTTCAAGTTACTGTTCCATAGCAAGGTGTCATTGTATGAATGAATACTCATGGTAACTCCTAGCATCTTTAAGGTACATGGGCCTAGCATATATTCCAACCATGTAAACATGACAATGCCCAAATATAGAGTGACTTATCAGAGTTTTTCCTTGAATAAGCTGATCCTCCACACAAAAAGACACATCTAGATGGGGCACACAACATGCCTGCCCAGGTTTGAATATAAGGAAACAGGATGGACTGATTGGCCCTTCTGAGTCACTTTGCAGTTAATGAATCATCACGAATGGATAATTCTCCAAATTCCAGGGATCCTTGAGTCACGCACAAACTGAGAGTTTTTTATTATTTTTAAAATGACTATCTGCTACTACTGTAGAGTAATATTGAACACATCAAGAAAAAGATTGCATGGTGTGGGTAGAATAAAACATTCTAACCATGCATTGGTAAGATTGAAACAGGGAGTTAATGGATAAGTGGGTAATTCTGGAAGTAGCCATGATGTGACATGGATAGCCCATTTAAAGAGTTTCTCAAAATCAACAGTAAAATCAGGTGTGGATTTATAATCTAATACTGGCACAGCAAAAGGATCGGTATGATCTTGTGTAGACTGAGGGGAAGAGTGATGCATCCAGCACTCAATTAAATTGTTAGCACCGGCTACTGAAATAACTAATTTGATAAAAGCATTTTCTTACCAAGCAATAGAAAAAGGAAACAATAAAGGTATTAAAGCAGTAATGGGAGTCATGATTAGAACACAAATATGGAAAAGGAATACTACCACAAACATTCAGAAAAAATAATTGTGCCTGTAATTACCAAGGAAACCCTGATGGTGTAGTAGTTAAGGTTCAGCTGCTAACCAAAAGGTCTGCAGTTCAAATGGACCAAGTGCTCCTTGGAAACCCTATGGGGCAGTTCTACTCTGTCCTATGGGGTCGCTATGAGTCAGAAAGTATTCAGCAGCAATGGGTTTGGTTAAAATTACCAAACTAACTCCAAAAATCTCCAAAAGTTGCATAAATGTTTACCAAGAAATAATTCTTAAGTATATAACATACAGAAAAGCTAAAGCTAGAAAGATAGCAGTATATCAGAGTCTAAAGCTTAGCCACCTGCATGTTCCAGCTCCATGACCTGGGGTAAGTCATCCACTCTTGTAGTCATCTACTTCATGTTTGAACACAAGTGAATTTCACTTTGAGTTCTTCTGTGACTTCTAGTACAAACAGGTGCTGTAGTCTTTTTCAGTTGAGATAAATGGACCCACTCCTTAACTCCTCGTAATTTAGCCACACAAGGATGAATTAGGGGGAATAGGTATGGACCCTTCCAACAAGGCTCAAGTGAATCCTTTAATTGGTGTGTCTTCCAATAAACATAGTTGCTAGGTCCAAGAGGAGGCATTGTACCTCCGCCATCAAATGCTTGCTTGAGGAGCATACTCCTTGGCATAATGAATTAAGGCCTGGCAATATTTTAATAAATTGGCTTCGATCAAATCTGAATCAGCAGTTCCTGATAAATAAGGTAAATTCATTGGCTACCCTGCAATTATCTCATAAGGGGTCAATTTATGAGGGTCAGGTCAGCCACACTGAAGACGAAAGTTTTGCCAATTAGGTCTTTATGATACCATTGTTCCGTTCTACAAATCCAGAGGACTGCGTGTGGTAAGAACAATGGAGCTGACAAAAAACAGGAAATATTTTACAAATAGCAGCAATCACTTGTCCAGTAAAGTGGGGTACCTAAATCACTGCAAAGGATGGCTGGAGCCGCAAGTGCGAACGATATTTTCCAGCAATTTCTTAGCCACAAAAGTTGCCATAGCTTGGTGACGGGGAAAATCTTCTACTAAATGTGAATATCCACAAATCACAACTAAAACAAATGTATAACCATTGGAGGAAGTTAGTTGAATAAAATCCACTTACTATTTGAACACAGGTCCTATTAGCAATGGGTATCTCCCAAGAGATACCCTGATGATGAGGGTATCCCTCTGGTGACGGTTGGTAGATTTTACCTCCATTATACTCAGAACAAACAGAACACAGCCTCGCTACTTGATTTGAAGCCTTCCAAAGTGTCCCCAAAAATATTTATGTAAAATTCCCATTGTCTTGTCCCTGCTCCATGATCCTTCACATGAAAGGTCATGACCAAAGGATGTGTAAGTCCTTGAAGATAACTGGTTTTGAATCTGGCCTTTCCCAAAGGAAGGTATTCTTACTAATTTTACAACTGACCTGTCATGGATTGAATTGTGTCCCCCCAAAATATGTGTATCAATTTGGCTAGGCTCGATACCAAGTATTGTGCGGCTGTCCACAATTTTGTCATCTGATGGGATTTTCCTGTGTGTTGTAAATCCTATTTCTATGATGTTAATGAGATGGGATTAGTAGCAGTTATGTTAATGAGGCAGGACTCAATATACAAAATTAGATTGTATCTTAAGCCAATCTATTTTGACATACCAGACAGAAGTGAGCAGACAGACACAGGGACCTAACACAATCAAGAAGCAGCACCAGGAGAAGAGTGCGTCCTTTGGAACTGAGGTTCCTGCACTAAGAGGCTCCTAGACCAAGAGAAGATTGATGACAAGGACCTTCCTCCAGGGCTAACAGAGAGAGAAATCCATCGTCTGGAGCTTGCACCCTGAATTCTGTCTTCTAGCTTCCTAGACTGAGAGAATAATTCTGTCTTAAAGCCATCCACTTGTGGTATTCCTGTCATAGCAGCCCTAGATAACCAAGACAGAATTTGTTACCAGGAGTGAGGTACTGCTCTAAAAGATACCTAAAATATGGATGCAGAGGAGGGAGTGACCAAAATGGTGGAATAAACAAATGCTTCCAGTGAGCCCTCTTACAACAAAGACCTGAAAAAACAAGTGAAATGAGTATATTTATGACAAGCCAGGAGCCCTGAACATCAAAGGCAGGTTAGAAAATGAACTGAGAGTCAGGGGGAGGAAGAGACATTTCAGAAGCAGAGAGGCGTTACTGGACCTGAATCACTGGGAGCACTCAGGCACCATTCCTGGGAGTGGCTGTGGCAGGCTGGTACTAGTGTTTGGCAGCAGTTTCCTCAGGGAGAAGCAGCCAGCCACACAGCCTACTCATACCTCTGGAACCAGAGAAGAACAGTGCTCTTGGCAAAAGGTAAGTACCTGCGTATATTTTACCACACCACCCCCTCCCCGATCCCAAGCTGGCTCCAGCAGATGATTTCCCTGGCTCTGAGATAGGCCCTATTCAGCACCTAGAGCCATTCTCCCAGCCTTGGAGAAGGAATAAATTTGCAATTAGGGGAAAAGATAATTTGCCAGCTCCATTAACCAGAAGAGCTCAGGACAGGAGCGGCTCCTGTCTAGGCATAAACGGTCCATGGACTTTGAGTACCTTTCCCCTCTGCATGGACTTGTGTAGGCCTATTTCAGGAGAGTAGGCCCTCCTTGGCAGACTACAACTGTTTCAGCTGTGTGGTTGAGAGGTGAGAATTTGATGTTTGACATTGCTTTGCTTATTACACAGGGTCCTCACCTACCCACATCAGGGGCTAGAGGGCTGGAGGCTCCACTCAGGTCACCCAGCCACCCGTGACAAGGATCCAAGGAGAACTGGTACCTCCCAGTCCTTACAACCAAAAACATTGGGTGCCCATGGTCTGTCTGCAGAGCCCCCCACCCCCCACCTATAGGCTCGAGGGAACAGGGACATGCTTTCCTCAGAGACATGTGGGGGACGATTCTCAGGACCCCGGCCTTGTTCAGAGTATGATGCCCTGCTGCAACCAGGTACCAGTACCTACACCAATCACCCCTGCCCCTCTAAGACTGTAGGACAAAGCCTGTACCACATATTGATAATCGGCTACCTGGACACCTGAGCTGAATTCATGCAAGAAAATTGAATGGACCCCTAGACTGATATACCTGATAACAGCTGTAGCCATCCAGGGACAGGACATCAGAGCTCCAAAGGTGAAAATAATCAAGCTAGCTCACCCAGGCAACCCATTTGGGAATATCAGAACAAACCAAAGCAAAAAGCTACAACACAGTAAGCAAACATAAAATAAACTAATACAATAACTTATAGATGGCTCAGGGACAACAGTAGATATCAAGTCACATAAAGCAACAGACCATGATCACCTCAACAAGCTCTCAAAACAAAGAATCAAGGGATCTTCTAGATGAAAGTGCCTTCCTGGAATTGCCAAAGGCAGAATACAAAAGATTAATATACAGAACCCTTCAAGACATCAGGAAGGAAATGAGGAGATACGCAGAACAAGCCAAGGAACACACAGATAAAGTAGCTGAAGAAATGAAAAAGGTTATACAAGAACATATTGAAAAATTTAATAAGCTGGAAAAATCCATGGACAGACAGCAATTAGAAACTCAGAAGAGTAACAATAAAATTACAGAAGGAGCAAATGAATAGAAAGTCAGAGGAGCAGAACTGAGCAAGTGGAAAGCAGAATCTCTGAAGTTGAAAATAAAGCACTTGGCACCAATATATTACAAGAAAAATCATATAAAAGAATTTGAAAAAAATGAAGAAACCTTAAGAATCATGTGGGACTCTAACAAGATAAATAACCTATGAATGACTGCAGTACCAGAACAGGGAGGGATAACAGAAAATACACAGAGAATCATTGAAGATTGTTGGCAGAAAACTTCCCTGATATCGTGAAAGATGAAAAGATATCTCTCTAAGATGCTCATCGAATTCCACATAAGGTAGATGTTAAAAGAAAGGCACCAAAACATATTATAGTCAAACTTTCCAAAACCAAAGATAAAGAGAGAATTTTAAGAGCATCTAGAGATAAACGAAAAGTCACCTACAAAGAAGAGTCTATAAGAATAAGCTCGGAGTACATGGCAGGAACCATGCAGGCAACAAGGCAATAGGATGCCTTATATAAAAAACTCAAGGCAAAAAATTGCCAGCCAAGAATCATATATCCAGCAAAACTGTGTCTCAAATATGAAGGTCAAATTAGGACATTTCCAGATAAACAGAAGTTTAGGGAATTCATAAAAACCAAACCAAAACTACAAGAAATACTAAAGGGAGTTCGTTGGTTAGAAAATCAATAATACTAGGTATCAGCCCAAGACTAGAACACTGGGCGGAGCATCAGAAGTCAACCAAGACAGTGAAATCAAAAAAATAAATCAAAATTTAAAAAACACTCAAGAGTAAGTGGGAGTATGGAGTAAGATGTATATAAGCTTATATGTGACAGACTGACTTGATTTGTAAACTTTCACTTAAAGCACAACAAAAATTATTTTAAAAAAAGCTCAAAACAGGGAAAAAGTGATGTTATTATGTAAAAGAAGACAACATTAAAAAAATAAAGAGGGACTAAGAAATGTAGTCATAGACCTTCCATATGGAGACAAATACAAGGCAATACACCGAAATAAAAGTCAGGTTTAAATTTAGAAAAGTAAGGGTAAATAATAAGGTAACCACAAAAGAGACAAACTATCCAACACATGAAAATAAAATGCAAGAAAAAAATACAGACTCACCAAAAAAAAAAATCAACAACAAGGAATATGAGGAAAGGTAAACTATTCAGCACGTAAAATTAAGTGCGAAAAAGAAACTGTCAACAACACACAAAAAAAGACATCAAAATGACAGCACTATATTCATTAAAGAAAAAAAATTCATACCTATCCATAACTATGCTGAATGTAAATGGACTAAATGCACCAATAAAGAGATGGAGAGTGCCAGAATGGGTTTAAAAAAAATCCCTCTATATGCTGCTTACGAGAGACACACCTTAGACTTAGAGACACAAACAAACTAAAACGCAAAGGGTGCAAAAAAATATATCAAGCAAACAACAATCAAAAAAGAGCAGGAGTGGCAATAGTAATTTGTGACAAAAGAGACTTTAAAGTTAAATCCATCGGAAAGGATAAGGAAGGACACTATATAATGATTAAAGGGACAATATACTAAAAAGATATAACCATATTAAATATTTTTGCACCCAATGACAGGGCTGCAAGATACATAAAACATGCTCTATCAGTATTAAAAAGTGAGAGAAACAGTGCCACAATAATAGTAGGAGACTTCAACACACCACTTTCGATGAAGGACAGGACATACGGAAAGAAGCTCAATAAAGACACAGAAGATCTCGATGCCACAATCAACCAACCCGACCTCATAGACATATACAGAACACTCCACCCAACAGCAGCCACGTATACTTTCTTTTCCAATGCACATGGAACATTCTCTACAATAGACCACAGAATCCAAAAGATTGAAACATTCCAAAGAATCTTCTCTGACCATAAGGCCATAGAACTAGAAATGAATAACAGAAAAAGCAGGGAAAAGAAATCTAATACTTGGAAACTGAACAATACCTTGCTCGAAAAAGACTGGAGTATAGAAGACATTAAGGACAGAATAAAGAAATTCACAGAATCCAATGAGAATGAAAACACTTCCTATGAGAACCTTTGCGACACAGTAAAAGCAGTGCTCAGAGGTCAATTTATATCAATAAATGAACACATACAAAAAGAAGAAAGGGTCAAAATCAAAGAATTATCCCTACAACTTGAACAAATAGAAAGAGAACAACAAAAGAAATCCTCAGACACCAGAAGAAAACAATAAAAATTACAGCAGAGCTAAATGAAATAGAAAACAGAAAAACAATTGAAAGAATTAACAAGACCAAAAGCTGGTTCTTTGAAAAAATCAACGAAAGTGATAAACCATTGGCCAAAGTGACAAAAGAAAAACAGGAGAGGAAGCAAATAGCCCCAATAAGAAATGGGATGCATGATATTTCAACAGACCCAACTGAAATTAAAAGAATCATATCAGATTACGATGAAAAATTGTACTTTTACAAATTTGAAAACCTAGAAGAAATGGATGAATTCCTAGAAACACACTACATACCTAAACTAACACAAACAGAGGTAGAACAACTAAATAGACCCATAACAAAAGAAGAGATTGAAAAGGCAATCGAAAAACCTCCAACAAAAAAAAGCCCTAGCCTGGATGGCTTCACTGCAGAGTTCTACCAATCTTTCAGAGAAGAGTTAACGCCACTACTACTAAAGGTATTTCAGAGCATAGAAAAGGACGGAATACTTAAAAACTCATTCCATGAAGCCACCATATCCCTGATACCAAAACCAGGGAAAGACACCACAACAAAAGAAAATTATAGACCTATATTCCTCATGAATGTAAATGCAAAAATCCTCACCAAAATTCTAGCCAATAGAATTCAACAACATATCAAAAAATAATTCACCATGAGCAAGTGGGATTCAGGGATGGTTCAACATTAGAAAACAATTAATGTAATCCACCACATAAATAAAACAAAAGGCAAGAATCACATGATTTTATCAATTGATGCAGAAAAGGCATTTGACAGAGTTCAACACCCATTCATGATAAAACTCTCAGCAAAACAGGAATACAAGAAAAATTTGTCAACATAATACAGGGCATTTATACAAAGCCAATAGCCAACATCATCCTAAATGAAGAGAGCCTGGAAGCATTCCCCTTTAGAACGGGAACCAGACAAGTATGCCCTTTATCACCACTCTTGCTCTGGCTGGAGGTCCTACCCAGAGCAATTAGGCGAGGTAAAGAAATAAAGGGCATCCAGATTGGTAAGGAAGAAGTCAAAGTATCTGTATTTGCAGATGACATGATCTTATACACAGAAAATCCTAAGGAATCCTCCAGAAAAATACTGAAACTAATAGAAGAGTTCAGCAGAGAATCAGGATACAAGATAAACATAAAAAATCCATTGGATCCCTCTACACTAACAAAAAGAACATCGAAGAGGAAACCACCAAATCAATACCATTTACAGTAGCCCCCAAGAAGATAAAATACTTAGGAATAAATGTTACCAGAGATGTAAAAGACTTACACAAAAAAAAACTACAAAAATCTTCTGCAAGACACCAAAAGAGACCTACATAAGTGGAAAAACATACCTTGCTCATGGATAGGAAGACTTAAAATTGTAAAAACGTCCATTCCACCAAAAGCAATCTATAGATACAATGCAATTCTGATCCAAATCCCAACAATATTTTTTAATGAGATGAAGAAACAAATCACCAACTTCATATGGAAGGGAAAAAAGCCGTGGATAAGTAAAGCATTACTGAAAAAGAAGAACAAAGTGGGAGGCCTCACTCTACCTGATTTTAGAACCTATTATACAGCCACAGTCATCAAAACAGCTCAGTACTTGTTCAACAACAGATACATAGACCAGTGGAACAGAATTGAGAATCCAGACATAAATCCATCCACATATGAGCAGCTGATATTTGACCAAGGCCGCAAATCAGTTAAATGGGGAAAAGACTGTCTTTTTAACAAATGGTGCTGGCATAAGTGGAAATCCATCTGCAAAAAAATGAAATAAGACCCATACCTCACACCCTGCATAAAAGCAAATTCAAAATGGATCAAAGATCTAAATATAAAATCTACAACGATAAAGATCTTGGGAGAAAAAAACAGGGACAACATTAGGAGCCCTAATACATGGTATAAACAGTATACAAAACATTACTAACAATGCAGAAGAAGAACTCCATAACTGGGAGCTCCTAAAAATGAAACACCTATGCTCATCGAAAGACTTCACCAAAAGAGTAAAAAGATTACCTACAGACTGGGAAAAAGTTTTTGGCTATGACATTTCCGATCAGTGTCTGATCTCTAGAATCTACATGATACTGCAAAAATTCACCTATAAAAAGACAAATAATCCAATTAGAAAATGGGCAAAAGAAAGGAACAGACACTTCACTAAAGAAGACATTTAGGTGGCTAACAGATACATGAGGAAGTGCTCACTTCCATTAGCCATTAGAGAAATGCAAATCAAAACTGCAATGAGATTCCATCTCGCTCCAACAAGGCTGGCATTAGTCCAAAAAACACAAAACAATAAATGTTGGAGAGGTTGTGGAGAGTCTGGAACACTTGTGCACTGCTGGTGGGAATGTAAAATGGTACAACCACTTTGGAAATCGATTTGGCGCTTCCTTAATAAGCTAGAAATAGAACTACTGTATGATCCAACAATCCCACTCCTTGGAATATATCCTAGATTAATAAGAGCCTTTACAGGAACAGATATATGCACACCCATGTTCACTGCAGCACTGTTTACAACAGCAAAAAGATGGAAGCAACCAACATGCCCATCGATGGATGACTGGATAAATAAATTATGCTATATTCACAGAATGGAATACTAGGCATCGATAGAGGACACTGATGAATCTGTGAAACATTTCATAACATGGAGGAATGTGGAAGGCATTATGCTGACTAAAAGTAGTCAGTTGCAAAAGGACAAATATTGTATCAAAAAAACAAACCAAACCCAGTGTCATCGAGTCGATTCCAACTCATAGTGACCCTATAGGACAGAGTAGAACTGCCCCATAGAGTTTCCAAGGGGCGCCTGGCGGATTCCAACTGCCGACCCTTTGGTTGGCAGCCATAGCACTTAACCACTATGCCACCAGTGTTTCCAAATATTGTATAAGACCACCATTATAAGAACTTGAGAAATAGTGTAAACAGAGAAGACAATATTCTTTGATGGTTACAAGAGGGGGGAGGGAGGGAGGGTAGGAAAAGGGTATTTACTAATTAGATAGTAGATAACTACTTTAGGTGAAGGGAAAGACAACACACAATACCAACGAGGTCAGCACAGCTGGACTAAACCAAAAGCAAAGAAGTTTCCTGAATAAACTGAATGCTTCGAAGGCCAGCGTAGCAGTGGCGGGGGTTTCCGGACCATGGTTTCAGGGGACATCCAAGTCAACTGGCATAATAATATCTATCAAAAAAACATTCTGCATCCCACTTTGGAAAGTCGTGGCTGGGGTCTTAAATGCTAGCAAGGGGCCATCTAAGATGCATCAATTTGTCTGAGCCCACTGGACCAAACAAGAATGAAGAATACCAAGGACACATGGTAATTACGAGCCCAAGAAACAGAAAGAGCCACATAAACCAGAGACTACATCAACCTGAGACCAGAAGAACTAGATGATGCCTGGCTACAACCGATGACTGCCCTGACAGGGAACACAACAGAGAACCCCTGACGGAGCAGGAGAGCAGTGGGATGCAGACCTCAAATTCTTGTAAAAAGACCAGATTTAATGGTCTGACTGAGACTGGAAGGACCCCAGTGGTCATGGCCCCCAGACCTTCTCTAGGCCCAGGACAGGAACCATTCCCAAAGCCAACTCTTCAGACAGGGATTGGACTGGACAAAGGGATGGAGGGGGATACTGGTGAGGAGTGAGCTTCTTGGATCAGGTGGGCACTTGAGACTATGTTGGCATCTGCTGTCTGGAGGGGAGATGAGAGGGTAGCGGGGGTTAGAAGCTGGTGGAATGGACACGAAAAGAGTGGAGGGAGGAAGTGGGTTGTCACATTAGGGGCAGAGCAATTGGGAGTATCTAGCAAGGTGTATATAAGTTTTTTATGTGAAAGGCTGACTTGATTTGTAAACTTTCACTTAAAGAACAATAAAAATTTTAAAGAAAAAATATGGATTCAGTTTTGAAACTGAATGGGTAGCAGCTGCAAGAGTTTTAAAGTGTAATAGAAGCCTAGTTTGCCTAGAAGAGATAGTTGGTGTTATTATATACATCAAAGACAATTCGGGTGAGGACTCAGGAAGTAAGGAGAGCCATCACACTGGAGACGGAGCAGATGGCAAGAAGCAGCAGCAGCAGAACCAGGAAACTGGCACAAGACGGTGCTGGAGCCAACCCATGAAGCGAGAGTGCTATGTGCCTTTGCACAGGAGGCTTCCTGGTGGAGTGAGGTGCCTTTGGGCACTTATCAGTGGAGCTAGGCTTGCTGATCCATGGAATGAGAGAGCTGAGTGCCTTCTGGCTGAAGTTTACTGGTGGAGTGGGGTACCTCCAGGCACCTATCAGTGGACCTAAAGAGCTTTGGAACACTTGCCCCAGTAGGGCAGATGTGGGAGGTGAGGCCCGAAGGGCTGAGAGGCTAAGAAACCAAGAAGCAGAAGCTGAAGAAACAAGGAACACAGGAAGCTAAGCTGTTTCAGTCTCAAAGGGTATGTCCAGGACCTCTAGGGTCTCAAATGGGGGAGCCGTGGCCTCTGGAGTTTCTAAGGGTGGAGTTGCCACTCAGATGGCCTAAGAGAATGGTGCGCCTAAAGCTGAGGGGGCAGATCTGCCGTGCCAGGGCTGAGGGGCCTTTGCTTAGAATCTGGAGAGTGTGGCCAATACCTAGAGTCTGCAGGGCAAGGCCATTGTTCTGCTAACTTACCTGGTGCCTGTTAGTCCTTCTTTACCTCCAATTTCTCCCATTTGTAATGGAAATGTCCAGCTTGTGTCTGTTTCACCACTGCATTTTGGAAGCAGAAAACTTGTATTCTAGATTTCACAGATGAAGCGGAATTTTTGATTTCAGACTTGGCGTTGAATTAAGACTTTTGCTATGATATAATGGGGTGAGTGTGTTTTACATGAGGCAAGGACATGAATTTTGGGGGGCTAAAGGGTGGAATGTCATGGATTGAATTGTATCCCCCCAAAATACGTGTATCAATTTGGCTAGGCCCTGACTCCCAGTACTGTGTGATTGCCCACCATTTTGTCATCTGATGTGATTTTCCTATGTGTTGTAAATCCTATCTCTATAATGTTAACAAGGTGGGATTAATTGCAGTTATGTTAATTAGGCAGGACTCAATCTACAAGATTAAGCCAATCTCTTTTGAGATATAAAAGAGACAAGTGAGCAGAGAGTCATGGGGACCTCATACCACCAAGAAAGCAGTGCCAAGAGATAAAAAGGCATCACCTGTGTCATGGATTGAATTCTGTCCCCCAAAATATTGTCAACTTGGTTAGGCCATGATTCCCAGTATTGTGTGGTTGTTCTCCATTTTGTGATTGTAATTTTATGTTAAGAGGATTAGGGTGGGATTGTAACATCACCCTTACTCAGGTCACCTCCCTCATCCAACTTAAAGGGAGTTTCCCTGGGGTGTGGCCTGCACCACCTTTTATCTCTCAAGAGATAAAAGGAAAGAGAAACAAGCAGAGTTGGGGACCTCATACCACCAAGAAAGCAGCACCAGGAGCAGAGTTTGTCCTCTGGACACAGGGTCCCTGTGCCTGAGAAGCTCCTTGACCAGGGGAAGCCTTCCTCCAAAACTGAAAGAGAGAAAGCCTTCCCAACGCCTTGAATTTGGACTTGTAACCTACTAGACTGTGAGAAAATAAATTTCTCTTTGTTAAAGCCATCCACTTGTGGTATTTCTGTTATGGCAGCACTAGATGACTAAGACAGCCTGGAGCTGGCACACTGATTTCAGACTTCTAGCTTCTTAGACTGTGAGAGAATAAATTTCTCTTTGTTAAAGCCATCTACTTGTAGTATTTTTGTTATAGGGGCACTGGACAACTAAGACACCTCCCCTTTCCATGGTTCCCTCTTATCATCAGGATCCTTAGCCTGATCACTAGTCAAGTCATGCCAAACAGCAATTTTTTGTCTACACTCTTCAATCAGTAAGTTGGTGGGTGTATCTAAAGGGCAGTCGCTGCAAAGGTGAAATTTGTTATGAATGGAGGATTTGTTGGGACAATGTCAGTAAGAAGGGCTATCAAGGTCCGAGCCATAAGCACTCAGCATCATAAACGTTCTTGTCCTGTAAGAAGATGTGGAGCTAAAAGATATGTTGTTGGCAGTGGACTCAAAATGTCCCCAAAAATGCCGTTCCAAGAAATCAATGAGGCTTTCCCCAGGCAAATTGATCTTCTCGATTAAAGAGGCTCAAAGTAAGGGGACATGAAGGCAAGGAACCAAAACAGAATCTGTCCACAGGACCAGCCCACAAGCATATAGTAGGATCCGGATAACATTCGTTCCATGCCCAGTCCTTAATCTCTTCCTCAGAGGTCAGCTGCTGATATTTACTAAGGATACCCAAGAAATCAGGAAAACAGGAAAGATCAAAGGTTTGAGTTAAGTTTTGCCAGGCCCAACTCTACTTGATTTATCTTTCTTAAGAAATTAGACTTTGAAAAAGTGAAAGAAGACCCCCATTTTATTTACCTAATTTCCTTTTGCCCTCCTTTTCGACCTGATCGCAACTGAGGCCGTCACAATCCAGAGGTAATTGGGAAGCAGCCTGTCTGGTGGTTGTGTCAGCTAAGATATTCCCTTTAGTTTCTTCGGTCTGGGAACATTTTTAGGTTGGTGTGCCTGACTTTTTCCAATAATAGCAAATGCCAGGAACTACTGATTGAGGAACCCTGGGTCTATTCCCAAACTGGGGTTTGAGTCCTTTATTACAACCTGGAGATTGTAATTGTTGTAACTGTAATGCCATTAATTTATTCTGCCAGGTTTTATCCTTCTGCTCCAATTCCCTAGCTCTTTGTTCGAAGGTTTGGGCTAATTTATAAGCGAAGATCAATCCTGAAGTTTCAACATTTCCCAATTTAATTGATGATATCTAATTGAATCGGACAGTTTGGGGTGGGGCCCTCCAAAAAAATAGAGTTGAAAGAGATCTGGCTCCAGCATCTTCTAAATTTAACACTAATGATCCACAAAAAGTTTATTTAAATAATCCCTATAGTTACAAACATTTTCATCTTTGTCCTGTTTATAAGGTTGAACCTTAGCCCAGTTTATCTTCTGGGGAAAGATCTGCAACAATAACTTTATTCTAAGTTAGTAATTCTAGACCTGGGACATTAGGTTGTAGAGGTAATGGTTTCTCAGGTTTTTTCTATTTAGCCTCACACCTTTGATGGAGCCCTGGTGATGCAGTGGGTAAGAGCTTGGCTGGTAACCAAAAGGTTGGTAGCTCAAATCCACCAGCCACCCCTTGGAAACCCTATGGGGTGGTTCTACTCTGTCCTGTAGCTCGCTATGAGTCAGAATTGACTCGATGGCAATCATTTGGGGTTTTTTTTGATCCACTTTCGAGCATCCCCAGGGTTCTAGTAACATGTGTAATAGATTACATAAATCTGCTCATCCAGATTCGTAAGTTTTTGACAAAACCTTAAACTTCTGACAAAACTTTTGCTGCTCTTCGCAAGGATCAGGAAATTCTTTCACAATGGCATGAGGTTTCACTTTAGTCCAGGGGGCAAAAGCAACCTCAGGAAGTCTTCCCCCTGCCTTTGGATATTTTATTTTGGAAGGCATCTCAATGACTGCTTTAGTCTCTCTTGTAGCTACTAGTTTGGTTTCTTTTGAGGATTCCCTGGAGTAACAAGGAAGCTCACACAAAGTATTATCAGGACAAGAAGGTATAGATGGATACAGAGAAGCAGCCTCCAGAGGAGCAGTGGGAGAAGGAGAAAATGCTGTAGTGACAGTAGAACTTTGGCATTGCAATTCTGTAATTTATTTTGCTTGGCTGAACACTGTGTCTTGGAGTAGACAAAACTGTCATCATTTTGCCTCTTGGAAGCTTCAAAAATGAATTAAAATAGTCTTCCCACTGGTTCTGATTGGCCCAAGAACCTTTAGCCTGTAACTCGCTGCTCAGAAAAGTTAATTTAGTGAGCTCAAAACTCCCCCAAATTGGCCAGGGATTTTCTGTAGTAAGCACATGCTACCACCAAAGATACTGAACTGAAATGGAGGTCACAGTTTTTGGCCATGTAAGTGGTGGGATCACAGAAGGTGGGATCACAGAAGGAGGTCCGCTATGGTCTTTGGAGGTGGCATTCCCCGTCTTACTAAACATTGTACGTGCTAACAGCCAAAGAGTGCGTTAAACTTAATACACCTTTAGAGGAAAAAAAAAAGGAAACATTTGCACAGGGAGTTATATTTCTCATCCACTAGATGGTGGATTTGTCATGCTCAAGATTTCTGCAAAATGTCCAGACCATGAAAATAAACAACTGTCCAAAAACTTAAAAGGTACACTGAGACCTTCGGCACCTTCAGGGTTTGAAAAAAATCTATGAGTATTTTGCTGCAGTTGAGATGTGTTTTCTTGTGGCATTTAAGAGGTTGACTTGTGCCCTTATTTTATTTGTTTATTTTTGCAGCTTGTAAGACCCGAAAGCACCTCAGTAGAAGTCATTCAAATCACGGATTAGATTGTAAATGAGACCAAATGGGTAACACCTGCCCAAAAGTAAAGGCGAGAAGGCAGAAAGGGTCAGAAAACCGGGATAAATGGAAACAGGGAACCGAAGGTGGTGAAGGGGAGACTGTTGACACATTATGGGGATTGCACCAATGTCACAAAACAATTTGTGTATAAACTGTTGAATGAGAAACTAATTTGCTCTGTACACTCTCACCTAAAGTGCACACACACGCACGCGAACACACACACACACACACACAAATCAAAACTCATGAATTAGAAATAGGCAAACAGAAAACAAAAGAAAGATGAGCATGAATACACTTAACAGAATACAACCAGTAAGTGGTAACTTCGTAACACCGCAACTGTAGTTGAAAACACAATCCTCCAACAAACTTGTTAAGTAGTGAATGAGAAAGTGAAAGTTGAGAAATGGCTTTGATAAATCCCAAAGATCCATGTTGAAATCCCTGGGGCTCACTCTTGGGAGCACTCACGTCTGGACAGGTCCCAAGGGGTCCGAGAAAGCAGGAGCTTGTCAGTGCCTGACTCTGGCTTTTCAGCTCCTCCTGGTCCACTGGGGAAGACATCACCAAATCCCACCAAGACTATGCCAAATGTTGTAGAGAAAATACTCTCCGATTCTGGTAAAGTAAAATAAAAGACATGTATTGAAGGCAGTATGTCATTCGAATGGAGATCATGAAAATCTCAGAGTTTGAAGCTCACAGATCCAAGGGAGGGGGTACAAAGCACATATAGGCATAGTGTCATAGAAGGAGATAGAAAACACAATATTCTGATTGGTTTACAGTGACTGAGGTCAATCAAAGGTGAGACAAAGCAAAGCATGATTTCTAACATCACTGGTTACATTAATACAACTGGAATACGTTGGCTAAAGGACAAAATTGCAAGGTATGTGTTTGCAGAGGGGGGGTCTCAGGACCGTCAAAAAATGATGACATGATGATGGCATGACAGATACTGTCAGGAATAGGTTGTTAAACATTACCTCACTCAGAATATAAGATTTTCTGAAGAGATCTAACACAAAGCGTTTCGATAAGGTTTGGTTACAGACCCCAGGACATGTAGTATCCACATCCTTAGCCGGACCACAGAGAAAAGGATTTCGTTAATGACAGGGTTGGTTCCTAAGCAACAGGGTTTGAATCTATGTGAAAGGTCATACTGAGCCTTAGCATTAGTTCAGCCATTTTCCTTTAGGTCAGGTGCGTCTTTGGATTTTATGTCCCACGTCATGCTTTAGGTTGTTAAGTGAATACAAGTTGAAGACTTTATGTTTTCTTCCTGACATTTTCTTTTTATAATTACTACATTCCACCCCTTTATCCTACCAATCCTTCTTAACTTAAATTCTTATGCCTGATATTAATGTCTAATTCATTTATATTTATAGTGATTAATATACTTGGACTTCTTTCTACAAACTTTTTTGGGTTTTCCTATTTACCATGCTTTTAATTTGCTTCCATTTTTCTTCTTTCTTACGTGCTAATCAATTCACTAAATTTTCTCTCTGTAATGTTTTTATTCTGTATAGGTTTGGAAATTACACATTCTATTTTTCTTATTTTGGTGAATACTCTTAAGTATTTAGCATGCGCGTCAGTAATGAAAAGTGCCTGAGTGGCACAAACAGCTTGCACTTGACTACTAACCTAAGTCACCCAGTGGCCCTGTGGAAGAAAGGCCTGGCGATACGCTTACATAAAGACTACAGCCGAGAAAACCCTATGGAACAGTTCTGGTCTGTAACATTGGGGTTGCCAGGAGACAGGGGCTGCCTCAACGGTCACTAATGATAACGTCAGTAGTGGACTCCTGTCATATTCAGGACTGCCATAATCATTTAAACAGCCTTTCTATATTTGCGTTATTGATTTCACCTCTCTAGTATACAAGTCAGAACTCAAACTTTCTGCGTCCCTTGCAGCTAGGCTGCAGACCTATAACTTAGTCTCTGCTAACCAGAAGCACCTGTGAGAGAAAGCGATGTAAGCTATGCAAGCTGTGCCTCCGGCTTCCATTTTCCTGGTAGAGGAAGAGGAATTCAGCTCGCGGAGGTGGCAGTGGTTGCAAGATCGACCTCCTGATGCAGAATTGACATTGATGCTGACAGCAGGGGCCGATGAAGAAGAGTTGAGCTCCTGCCATTTGGTGTTCCATGGGGGCAGTAGCAGTTTCTTAATCACGCTCAATCTGTCGCATGGTTTAGGGTACTTCTAGGACCTTAGCCAAAGCTTTGTTTTTCTAGGCCTTCCAATGACTCAGAGAGCTGCCAAAGAGAATTTTAAGAAATTCCTTCATGGATTCTGTTAATTGCAACAAAGAACCTAAACTATAATAACTTGTTAAAATCAAAAGTTAAGGAATATTTCACTCCTCCTTCTGAATAAAAGGAGTCTACCACCAGACGAGTTGTGGAATGACATCGAGGACATCATAAATGAAGAAAGCAAGAGGTCGTAAGGAAAGAAAGAAAAGACCAAGATGGATGTCAGAGGAGACTCTGAAACTTGCTCTTGAACATCGAGCAGCTACAGGAAAAGGAAGAATTGATGAAGTAAAAGAACTGAACAGAAGATTTCGCAGGGCCTCTCGAGAAGACACAGTATTACAATGACATGTGCAAAGAGCTAGAGATGGAAAACCAAAAGAGAAGAACACGCTCGGCGTTTCTGAAGCTGAAAGAACTGAAGAAAAAATTCAAGTCTCGAGTTGCAGGAGTAAAGGATTCTATGGTGAAAATATTAAACGACGCAGGAAGCATCAAAAGAAGATGGAAGGAATACACAGAGTCATTGTACCAAAAAGAATTAGTTGATGTTCAGCCATTTCAAGAGGTGGCATATGATTGGGAACCGATGGTACAGAAGGAAGAAGTCCAAGCTGCTCTGAAGGCATTGGCGAAAAACAAGGCTCCAGGAATTGATGGAATATCAATTGAGATGTTTCAACAAACAGAGGCAGTGCTGGAAGTGCTCACTCTTCTATGCCAAGAAATATGGCAGACAGCTTCCTGGCCAACTGACTGGAAGAGATCCATATTTATGCCTATTCCCAAGAAAGGTGATCCAACTGAATGTAGAAACTATAGAACAATATCATAAATATCACATGCAAGCAAAATTTTGCCGAAGATCATTCAAAAACGGCTGCAGCAGTATATCGACAGAGAACTGACAGAAATTCAGGCTGGTTTCAGAAGAGGACATGGAACCAGAGATATCATTGCTGATGTCAGATGGATCCCGGCTGAAAGCAGAGAATACCAGAAGGATGTTTACCTGTGTTTTATTGACTATGCAAAGGCATTTGACTGTGTGGATCATAACATATTATGGATAACATTGTGAAGAATGGGAATTCCAGAACACTTAATTGTGTTCATGGGGAATCTGTATATAGATCAAGAGGCAGTTGTATGGACAGAACAAGGGGATACTGATTGGTTTAAAGTCACAAAAGGTGTGCGTCAGGGTTGTATTCTTTCACCATACCTATTCAATCTGTATGCTGAGCAAATAATCCGAGAAGCTGGACTATATGAAGAAGAACGGGGCATCAGGATTGGAGGAAGACTGATTAACAACCTGCATTATGCAGATGACACAACCTTGCTTGCTGAAAATGGTGAGGACTTGAAGCACTTACTAATGAAGATCAAAGACCACAGCCTTCAGTATGGATTGCACCTCATCAAAAAGAAAACAAAAATCCTTACAACTGGACCAATGAGCAACATCATGATAAACAGAGAAAACACTTAAGTTGTCAAGGATTTCATTTTACTTGGATCCACAATCAACAGCCACGGAAGCAGTAGTCAAGAAATCAAAAGACACACTGCATTGGGTAAATCTGCTGCAAAGGACGTCTTCAAAGTGTTGAAGAGCAAAGATGTCACCCTGAAGACTCAGGTGCACCTGACCCAAGCCATGGTATTTTCAATCGCATCATATGCACGTGAAAGCTGGACAATGAATAAGGAAGACCGAAGAACAGTTGACGCCTTTGAATTGTGGTCTTGGCGAAGAATACTGAATATACCGTGGACTGCCAAAAGAACGAACAAATCTGTCTTGGAAGAAGTACAACCAGAATGCTCCTTAGAAGCAAGGATGGCGAGACTGCATCTTACACACTTTGGACATGTTGTCAGGAGGGATCAGTCCCTGGAGAAGGACGTCATGCTTGGCAGAATACAGCATCAGCAGAAAAGAGGAAGACCCTCAATGAGGAAGACCCTCAATGAGGTGGAGTGACACAGTGGCTGCAACAACAAGCTCAAGCATAACGACGATTGTGAGGACAGCTCAGGACCGGGCAGTGTTTCATTCTTTTGTGCATGGGGTCGCTATGAGTCAGAACCAACTCGGTGGCACCTAACAACAACAACCACCCACCAACCACTGCTGTCGAGTCGATTACGACTCACAGTGACCCTATAGGACAGAGCAGAACGGCCCCATAGAGTTTCCAAGGAGCACCTGGCGGATTTGAACTGTGGACCTCTTGGTTAGCAGCCGTAGCACTTAACTACTCTGCCACCAGGGTTTCCAAAAGGAGTTTAGAATGTTTTAATTCAGAACTCCTTCCTGCTACCATCTACCATATTTTTAATGACTAATACTTTTATTTCACCTTGTTTTTACATTCTAAAATACTGGCTCTTAAAAAAGAATAATACTTATTTGGATTAACCAGGATATTTGCTAATTTATTGGTTTACCCTTTCTTCTTCCATCTCACTTGTTCCTTTAGGGTTCAGTTTGTTTCTGGTTCAGGTATGTCCTTTAATATTTCTTTCAGTGAGGGACTGTGAGTCCCAAATGTGAAAATGTATTTTGTCCTTCCTTCTGAAATACAGCCTAGCTAGGTATGGAATTGTTTCTCAGTTCTGGTTTCTCAACACTTTGAAGATATTTTCCATCTTCTGTCACCTCTTTTCGCTGATAAGTCTGATGGCATGTCCCTGTCATTCCTTTTAGGGTAATTTGACTTCTTTCAGGGGTAATTTTTAACATTTTCTTATTGTGTTTGGTGTCCTGTAGTTTCGCTGTTATGTGTAGGTCTCAGTTTTTACAATTATTCTGCCTGAGACTTAATGTTTACCTTTGATCTGATGACTCATGCTTTTCTTCAAATCTGAAAAATTCTCAGCCATGATCTCCGTGAATAGTACCTCTTCTTCATTTTCTGTTTTCTTTCCAATGAAACTTTTAGATCTACGTTGGATCTTCTAATTTTATCTCTTAAGTCTCTGAACTTAAGATTTTTGTATCTCCTTGTTTCTCTGTGCTGCTTTGGCAGTCTATTATATCCATTCTCCATGTCTTTCAGACTCTTTATAAAGCTCATTTTTATAAGACAGGTAGAGGGTCAGTGGATTGACACAGTGGCTGCAACAATGGGCTCAAGCTTAGCAGCAACTGTGAAGATGGTGCAGGGCTGGGCATTGTTTCACTCAGTTGTACACAGGGCTGCTATGAGTAGGAACTGACTCGACCACACCTAACAACAACAATGGGGATTATCTGGCTGAAAGGCATCAATAGTTGCCTATTTCCTGCTTTGTTAGCTACCCTTCTTGGCTTCCAAGGCCCTCATGAATCCAGGCCTGCCATTTACTAGCTGGGTAACTCTGGGCACACTTCTGAGGCTATTGAAAACTGAAATGAGATAAAGGATATACAGTGCAGAGCAAGTACCTGACGTGGTAGTATCCAAAAACCTGCTGCCATCAAGTAGATTCTGACTTACAGTGACAGTATAGGACAGAGTACAACTGCCCCATAAGGTTTCTTAGCTTGTAGTCTTTACGGAAGCAGACTGCCACATCTTTCTCCCCTGGGGCGGTTGGTGAGTTTGAACTTCTGACCTTTAGGTTAGTACCCAAGCCCTTAACCACTGTACCACCGGGGCTTCTTATGTAGTAGTATCCAAACCATACCAAACCCATGGCCACTGAGTTAATCCCAACTGACAGCGACCTACACAACAGAGTAGAACTGCCCTGTAGAGTGTCCAAGGAGTCCTGGTGGATTTGAACTGGCAGCCTTTTGGTTAGCAGCTACAGCCACCACTACGCCACCAGGGTTTCCATGTAGTAGTATAGGAAATAAAATTTGTTGTGATTGTCCAGCTCACAGCAATTCTGTATGATATTTGTCCTCAAACCATTTTAGACATGGCTTCTGCATAGAAACTTTCATCGATTTCAAGACCTTGCTTCTTTGGCTGTAGTGATTGGCTAAGACATGGTCATATGACTCTAACCCAACCAGTTAATCATTCCTTTCTCCCGTGCACTGGCTGATGGATTGGAACCCCTAACCTTTCAGTTAGCAGCCCACTGCTTAACTACTGTTCCACAAGGCCTCCTCTTCAAATCTGAGGTCAGGAATATTGGCTTTTTTCCTTTATCATTGCAGAGTACTTAAAATGTGTTAATAGAGGTCTTGGTTGTAGTAAAAGAGAATGAAAGTTACCTGGAGAAAAGAAGAGGTAGGTAAGGGTGGCAGACAGAGGGATTACTGACTTCAGTATTATAATTTTTTTTTTTTAATTGTGCTTTAGGTGAAAGTTTACAGCTCAAGTTAATTTCTCATACAAAAATTTATACACATATTGCTATTGGACCCTAGTTGCAATCCCTAAAATACGACAGCACACTCTGCCTTTCCACCCTGCATTTCCAGTGTCCGTTCAACCAGCTCCTATCCCCTTCTCTCTTCTCATCCCACCTCCATACAGGAGCTGCCCATTTAGTCTTTTGTGTCAACTTGAACTAGGACCACAAGTATTATTTTATATTTCATAGTCCATCAATTCTGTGTCTGAAGAGTTGGCCTAGGGAATGGTTTTAGTTCTAGGTTAACGGAAAGCCCAGGGCCCATGTCTTTGGGGGTCCTCTAGTCTCAGTCGGACCATTAAGTCTGGTCTTTTTATATGAATTTGAGTTCTGCACCACACTTTTGCTGTCAGGGACTCTCTGTTATGTTCCCTGTCAGGGTGGTCATTGGTGGTAGTTGGGCACCATCTAGTTCTTCTGGTCTCAGGCCAATGGAGTCTCTGGTTTATGTGGCCATTTTGTCTTTTGAGTTAATATTTTTCTTGTGTCTTTGGTGTTCTTCATTCTCCTTTGCTCCAGGTGGGTTGGGACCAATTGATGCCTCTTAGATGGCCTCTTGCAAGCTTTTAAGACCCCCAGATGCCACTACCAAAGTGGGATGCAGAACATTTTCTTTGTTATGCCAATTGACCTAGAGATCCCATGAAACCATGGTGCCCAGACACCTGCCCCTGCTACTCTGTCCCATGAAGTGTTTGGTTATGTTCAGGAAACTTCTTAGCTTTTGTTTTAGTCCCGTTGTGCTGACTTCCCGTGTGTTGCGTGTTGTCCTTCCCTTCACCTAAGATAATTCCTGTCTACTCTCTAGTTAGTGAATTCCCCTCTCCCTCCCTCCCCACCCTTGTAATCATCAAAGAATGTTTTCTTCTGTTTGACTTTTTTCTTGAGTTCTTATAATAGTGGTCTCATACAATATTTGTCCTTTTTTGACTAATTTCACTCAGCATAATGCCTTCCAGATTCATCCACATTGTGAGATATTTTTCAGACTCATCATTGTTCTTTATCTTTGCATTGGATTCCATTGTGTGTATATACCATAATTTGTTTATCCATTCGTCTGTTTATGAGCACCTAGGTTGTTTCTGTCCTTTTGCTGTAGTGAACAGTGCTACAGTGAACAGGGGTGTGCATATATCTGTTCGTGTAAAGGCTCTTATTTCTCTGGGATATATTCCAAGAAGTGGGATTGCTGGATCATACAGTACTTCTTTTTCTAGCTTTTTAAGGAAGAATCAAATCAATTTCCAAAGTGGCCATACCATTTAACATTCCCACCAGCAGTGTATAAGTGTTCCAGTCTCTCCACAACCTCTCCAACATTTACTAACTTGTGGTTTTGGGATTAATGCCAGCCTTGTTGGGGTGAGATGGTATCTCATTGCAGTTTTGGTTTGCATTTCTCTAATGGCTAATGATCATGAGCATTTTCTTATGTATCTGTTAGCTGCCCGAATGCCTTCTTTGGTGAAGTTCCTGTTCATATCCTTTGCCCATTTTTTAATTGGGTTATTTGTCTTTTTGTCGTTGAGGGTTTGCAGTATCTTGTAGATTTTAGAGATTGAATCCTGATCAGATATGTCATAGCCAAAAATTTTTTCCCAGTCTGTAGGCTGTCTTTTTAACTCTGGTGAAGTCTTCTGATGAGCCTAAGTGTGTGATTTTTAGGAGTGCTCCCAGTTATCTAGTTTCTCTTCTGGTGTTTGTGCATTGTTAGTTATGGTTTATATTCTGTTTATGACATGTATTAGGGCTCCTAGCATTGTCCCTGTTTTTTCTTAAAGATAAGTTAAAGAGGCTGTATTTTCCCTATATAACAGACTTCGGACCTTTGTCGAACATGAGATGCTCATAGGCAGAAGGATTTACATCTGGGCTCTCAATTCTCTTCCATTGGTCAGTCTGTCATTGTATGAGTACCAGGCTGTTTTGATTACTATGGTGGTAAAATCAGGTAGTATGAGGCCTCCCACTTTGTTCTTCTTTTTCAGTAATGCTTTACTTATCCAGGGCCTCTCCCTTTTCCATATGAAGTTGGTGATTTGTTTCTCCATCTTGTTAAAAAATGTTGTTGGAATTTGGATCAGGATTGCATTGTATCTGTAGATCGCTTTGGGTAGAATTGACATTTTTACAGTGTTGAGTCTTCCTGTCCATGAGCAAGTTATGTTTTTCCACTTATGTAGGTCTCTTGGTTTTTTGCAGTAGAGCTTTGTAGTTTTCTATGTATAGGTCCTTTATGTCTCTGGTTAGATTTATTCCTAAGTATTTTAAGCTCTTGGGGGCTACTGTAAATGGTATTGATTTGGTGATTTCCTCTTTGAAGTTCTCTTTGTTAGTGTAGAGGAATCCAACTGATTTTTGTCAGTATTGTACATTTCTACATTTCTTTAATATTTGAGTATTTTATAATAAGCAGGAGAAATCTTATAAATTTTTTTTAAAAAATCAGAATTCAACATGAATTTTATTTTGTTGCTCCATTTCTTAAATTTTTTATTTCTATGTTTTAGAATAAATGGTTATTACCCTCTTGCCAGCTATGGAAATGTAGTTGCGGTAATAATAACATTAAATTTGTACAGCCCTTCAGAGTTCCCACAGCCTTTCACGTCATCTTACTTGATTCTGGGAGATGAGCAGGCCAGGTAAGGTCAAGTTTAGATTTTACGAATGATGTTCAGAGTCAGGAAGGGTGAGAATCCAGCTCGGTCTTAAACATTCTCTAGCAGGAGAGTTTGGCGTTTACTATTTGTAAAGTCGTCAGATTTGGTGCATTATAAAACATAGTCATTAATTGTTGGTAATTAGAAAAATGCAGAGGAGCCCTGAAAAGTTTTATTAGATCAATTACAAAACCTACAAAAATACATACTTGGTCCATAATTTTAATTCATGTTCTCAAAAGCACTTACGTTGTCCCAAAAGTTAATCTTCACCATGTTCCTAATCAAGTTCCCACTGTGCTTTTAAATTCTAGAACTTTAATCTAGAGGAGGGATGATTGGGGGGAATTTATTGATTTCTGACTAGACATCCACAGTGGTTAACAGGTTTATGTATGCATGAAGCTAAATTCTTAAGGTAGAATTCTGTATCCCACATAGCACATGGGTAACTATTTACAAAGGTGACCTGTAATTACAAAGTGCTTTAGTAATATTATGAGAACTTTGATTTGCAGAACTCAAATGCTTTCATAACATTAACTCATTCACTTTCACTGAACAGATAAGGAGAGGTTGGGGGACAAATAGCATCCCTATTTTGTCCGCTGGAGTTGATGAAGTAAAGGGAAAGGAGTGAGGTACTGAAGATAATACAAAGCAAGAGCAGTTGGACTTTCTTTTTAGTTTTGTCATGATTGTTGCATTCACTGTTATGAGAACGTCTCCATTTGGACTAGAAAGTGTAATTTATGATGATGAATCTAATTTTAGGTAGAAATTGTTTCTAGAGCATCAAGGTATGGATATGTCAAAGAATACTGGAAGGCTTGTACTATTAATCTGCATCGTTTTTAATCTTGCAGATTCTGATATTTTCATTTTTTATGGCGCTAAGGATAAGCTTTTTGTTGTAAGTGAAGCATTATAGTAATTTGACAGTTCTGGCGTAGGTCCCCTTTCCTGCATCCAGACTGCCCTTGGACTGAAATCGATCCTCTAAATATGAAGTCTATGCCAAGAGATACAACTGATGTGGGGAAAACGGGACTTTTTAAAACCAAGTCTGACGTCACACATTCGTGTTCTAACCATCTGTACCTTTTATTAACCAGGGGCTGGTGCCGCCTGGGAGAGACACAAGCGCACAACAGTCTTCTCCCACACAATCCTGGAATGGGAACAGTGTGCAGCTGCCTAAGAAAGAGAAGCAGTTTCAGAGCTGTAGGATGGCCTGGAGGGGCGGGGGGTTGGGGAGTGTCTGTGTGTGTGGCAGGGTTAGGGAGTTATTCCTCTTCTCCTCCATCCAAGGACGATACTTATTAGAAATTTTGCACATCGTTTTTTATATTTAATTGATTTTTCTCGCGTGGGAGACAGAATCCTTCAGGTGCATAAGAAGAAGGGGAGAAAAAAGAAAAAAAGCAAGCCTGGCAGGGGGGCTTTCCGAGAGGGGGTCAACAGCCTTGCTTAGGATTGGGACTGCAGGCAAAAAAAAACTCAGGCGTCCACAACCTGTTTGGCTGCAAATACGCCTCCCTTCCTTCTGGAGAGCCAGCACCGTCCCTCTCCCCCTGGATTGCAGCCTCCAGGCGTTACCTCACACCCTTCCAGTGCCTCCACCATCCTCCCCAAATCCCGGACCTTTGGGGTGAGGGGAGAGGGGAGACAGAAGGGTCTCCATTCTACCTCGACATGCAAGTAGCGGCCAGTTCGCCTTCCCCACCTCCCTATGACCTTGGTCACCGCCCAGGTGAGGGCAGCAGCCCCCAAAACCACCTCTCACCCCTGGGCTCCTTCGACCCTCCCCCACCCAAGCCCAGGGGCGCATCCTCACTCTTCCTCCAAATGCGAGTCCAGGTCACCCCCGAACCCAGGCCGCTATGGAGAAGGCAGCAGCCCCCAGGTTCCCACCTCTCACGCCTGCCCATTCCCGCCCGTCGCCCAGCTCCTTCATCCTCCAAAGCTGGAGGCCCATCTACACTCTACGTCCACGTGTGAATCGCAGGCCGTTACCCCCACCCCCTGTCCCCTTCAGCCCCGGGCTCCGCCCACCGCACTAGGCCGCGCGCCCAGGAGCCCGTACACCTGGCCGTCCCACCCGCGGCTCCGCCACGTTCCCGACTCCCCCGCCCAGGGCAGCCGCAGCTCCGCGCCCACCCCTCGCGGCTTCCTCCTCCCCGCCCTCTCCCCCTCCGGCAAGTGGGGGGGGCACCAGCGAGCGCAATGGCGTAGCCAATGGGCGCTCAGCTTACTCTGGCCTCTCCCCCGGGCGGCGGCCAATCGCGGCGGGCGGTGGTGGCAATATTGGGGAGTGGAGTTTGGAGCCGCTGCTGCCGCGGGCTGGAACGGCGCTGCCGCGGGGGCTGCCAGGGTATTTCGGGAAGGGGGCGTGAGGGGGAGGAGGCGGCAGGGGCTGTGGCGGCCGCTCGGGCAGCGTGTGGAGGCGGCCGAGAAAAAGAGAAAGAAAGGAAGGAAGAGGGCGTGGAGTCCTTAGAAGGAGGAGGCGGGACCGGCCGGGCTCCTCACCTCTCGGTGGCGGCGGGCGGCCCGGGAGGCGGTGCCGCCCCCTGCCCGCGGACTCCTCAGCTCAGCCGGCCGCCGACCCGCCGGCCCCTGGCAGCTGCTGAGGCCACCGGCGTGGCAGCGGCGGGCCGGGGCGTCGGCGGAGGCTCGAGTTGGCGCGGAGGCGACCGCCATGGCGTTCCTCAGACTCCGCGACCAGGTGGGTGAGGGGCGACGGAGGGGCAGCGCTCCGACTGAGGAGGAAGGGAGGTAGGGCGGGCCGGCGACGTGGGCCGCCTGGACGCCTGCCCGGCGGGGTGGGTGCGCGGGAGGCAGGGGTCCCGCCTCGGGGACAGGCGTCTGCACTCTCCGTCCGCGTGTGAATCGCTAGTGGTTACCCCGACCCGGTCTCCTTCAGTCCCGGGCTCCGCCCACCGCGCTGGGCCGCGCTGTCGGCCTGCGCCTCCTGTCGCCTGCCAGGTGAGGCTCAGGCCTGACAGGTGGCTTCCCGCAGGCGGACGGAGCGGCGCGGGCGGCCGGGACCCAGGGTCACGACCTTGCTTGTTTGCTTCCCCAGATAGTTCCAGGCACTTTTTTTCCTGGTTCAGAGCAGTTGATTCTGCTTAGGGAGTAGTTATTCAACGTGCAGGTTGCCAGACTTAGTTTTTTTTGGTATCTTGTGCACGTTCTTGATTACTTGGCTTGGGAAGAGCTGGTCAGAGATTACTTGAAGTGCCCTAAATACTCGTGACTTTCATGGCCTGAAAAAAATATTTTGTGTGTAGGAAGGAAATCGCAACGGTATCAGAATGATTCGTTCGCCTAAATACATAGGTAAGGAGGCTTTCAGGAGATGCAGGCGCTTGCAAACGTTTGTATCTTTCCTTAAGGGAAAAGGAAACGTGAAATTTACCGAGTCGTAGGAAACTTATTAGTGCTAAGAACTTATTTTTGCATTCCTCCCTTCCTTTTGTGAACAGAAGGTAATTGGACAGATTTGAAGGAAGAGTTACTCGCATGCATTGGGAAATTATTCCCTAAATCAGTACCTGTTTTGCAAAATAATGGGGGAGAACTTGAGATGTGCTTTTTAATATTGTTTCTTAGTGAGTATTGTGCCTTGCGTTCTGAATCTAAGTAGTATTATGAATTCTCATTTCGTAAGTGAATTTTATGTTTAGGCTGGTGTTGAAGGTGTGTATCATTTGGTAGCAGAAGGGGTCTACTTGGTGTTGACATCATCTCAGGACATGATACTTTGAAAAACTATTCAGTCAAGTTTATGCCTTTCATTTCAAATTGTAGGACTGCGCTGTCCAGTATAGCCACTAGCCGGAAAAAACAAAAACAAAAAACCTGTTGCCCTGGAGTCCATTCCGACTCATAGTGATCCTATAGGACAGAATAGAACTGCCCCCATAAGGTTTCCACGGAGCGGCTAGTGAATTTGAACTGCCGACCTTTTGGTAAGTATTGTAGCTCTTAACCACTGTGTCACCAGCCACTAGTCACCTGTGGCAATTAACATTTAAGTTAATTAAAATTAAATCAATTTCAAAAGTGACTTCCTCAGTCCTGCTAACCACATTTCAAGTGATCAGTAGCTACATGTGACTGTTAACTATCCTACTGGACAGCACAGATAATAGAAGATTTCTGTCATCAGACAAAGTTTTATTGAACAACACTGTTAAAGAATAACAAGCAAAGCACAGTTGAAATAAAACAAATTGGTTTCTCTTTGGAAACTGATTCGTGTACAGTTATCTCACATTATACTCCAAGGGGTGCGAAACTCAAGATCTAGATTTTCCTCAAATTTTTACCATTCTAAATAACTTTGTGTTCCCATAAGTAAAGGCTGAGGTAATGATTGTTAGCTTTCTTGAGTTTCTAATCCTGTACTTTTGGGAAAGTTATTTTTATGATTTAAATTATGTGTTAGGGATTTGGTGAACTTTTAGGAGAGCACACTATTTTATTCACTGTCAGGTTTAAACAGAAAGAGGATTGTGTTTTCAGTTGGTCATAAAATCCAGTTGCCCCTTTGTGTATGGTATTTAGGAATTGCACTCATGAAGTTACTGTGATGCTACTCCAGTTTTATATAATATCTAGTAATACTAAGTGGTAAAGTTGATCTATTTAAACATCACCTGTAAACTTGAGGGTACTTGGATAAGTTAATAAAATGGCCTGGCTCAGAGCAGGTAGAAGAGCATTGAGGTTTACCTGTAAATCACTAAGCCGTTGGTTGGCTTATCTTGTCTCTGTTTTGGCAGACATTCAGAAACGAGTTTAATTTTTAATTTTGCCTAGTTTGAACGGAATAGCTGTTTCAGAAGTCGTCTTGTATGTTGATACTTTAGAGTTAGAAGTGATGGTAAAAGTGAAATGGAACGTAAATACTATTTGAACTTTCTCATCTACAGAAAAAGCAGCTCAGCTAAGATGAATTACTTTATTTGGAGGAAAGCAGGATGAGATCTGAATAAGTACAGGTGAGTTTTAAAGCTGGAAGGTACTTGACATACATTTAGCTCAAAGAATAACAGGTAAAGCATAAAACGAATTGGCTTCATTTACATTTGAGGCTGGAAGTAGTAGAACCTACTTTTCTAGATCTGTTTCCATATTCATCTTGTATTTTGTTTTCTTCTAGCTTTGTAAAATACAGCCTAATATGTACAAGCTGTAGATGGGTAGTGGTCATTTTTTCATTGTGCGTTTAAGCATCAGGAGACTTAGAGATGGTTTAAATATAAAATCACTGAGCAAATAAAGCAGTTTGTTCAAATACCGAATCAGTAATCTGAATGAGAGAGCTTTCCTTCATCTTATGCCAGTACCTAATTATGTGGGTAAAAAGTTATTTCTTACTACTGTGTATTAATTGGTGAAAATAATTTAAGACTTTTTAAACTAAAATTAATTTCTTATTCTTTGTAGAGTAGAAACATGAACTTTTCCCCAGATTATTTCGCTTTAGTTTACACAGCATGAATCTGTAATAGTTGTAGGGTTTTGTTCAACAGGTGTTGCTGTTGGTATTTTTCTCTTTCAAGTTAATAAAAATGTAATCCTACATGATGGAATTTTAACTTATTAGTGGTTCATAGTACATTCATTATAATAAGAAAGATAGACAATCTTTGTTTAGATCAGGGATCACAAATTCACATGCCTATGGGGACTACAATAGGGAGTGATGTCTGGAGATCACAGCATGTAGGAGCAGGTATGTTACTTGCTGCCATTGTTAACTGTGCAGGTATGCCTAGTGTCTTTAGAACTCCTTTTTTTTTTTTTTTTTAAGGAATTCAGCACTCTGGATTCTTAATACAAAAATACCTTTTTGTAAGAATTTAATGCTATGGCTTTAAAAAGGGGCTTGTAGGGAGCTAGCTTGCAACCTGTAGTTTTAATCAGCTTGAGAAAACAAAGTACTAAGTAAGATTCCTATTGAAAAGTTTTCTTCAAGGTAAAATGACCAAATTGATCATTGGTCATAAACTTTAAAAAATTGAAGTATAATTTAGGTCACATATATTGAAAGCTATATATATTGACTCGTGGTTACCCCATGTATACAGAGTAGAACTGTGCTCCATAGGGTTTTCAAGGCTCTGACCTTTCAGAAGCAGCTTGCCAGGCCTATCTTCTTAGGCTCCTTTCAGTGGGTATGGACCACCAACTTTTGGCTAGTAGTTGAGGGCTTAAATATTTGCGCCACCCAAAACTGTGAGATGTAATTTATATAACGTGAAACTCACCCTTTTAAAGTGTACAGTTCAGCGATTTTAAGTATATTCACAAAGTTGTGCGGTTATTACCACTGTCTAATTTCAGGTCATTTTCATTACTCTGAAAAGTAACCCCATATCCCATTAGCAGTCACTCCCTATTTGTTCCTCCCTTCAGCCTCTGGCAATCACTAATCTGCTATCTGTCTCTATGGATTTACTTATTCTGATTATTTCATATAAACAAAGTAGTATAATATGTGGTTCTTTCTGTCTGACTTCCTTCATTTAACATACTATTTTTAAGGTTCACGTATGTCGTAGTATCAGTCAGTTGGTTGTAAACTTTTATATTATGTTTCCATTGCCATCGAGTCAATTCCAACTCATAGTGACCCTATAGGACAGACTAGAACTTCCCCATAGGGTTTCCAAGGACTGGCCGGTGGATTCAAACTGCTCACCTTTTGGTGAGCAGCCTCTGTAGCTCCATGTCATGTTTAAAACCAAACCCAGTGCTGTCGAGTCGATTGTGACTCATAGCGACCCTATAGGACAGAGTAGAGCTGCCCCATAGAGTTCCCAAGGAGCGCCAGGCAGATTCGAACTGCTGAGCCTTTGGTTAGCAGTCGTAGCACTTATCACTACGCCACCAGGGTTTCCATATCATGTTTAGGGGTTCCTAAAAAAGTTCCTATATTTGTATGCTATTTCACTGCTTCCTGTAGTGTTTGTTGATGTTGTTGTAAGGTGCTGTCAGATCAGTTCTGACTCATAGTAACCCTACGTACAACAGAACGAAACATGTCTGGGCCTGCGCCATCCTCATGATGGTTGTTATCCTTGAGCCCATTCTTGCAGCCACTGTGTCAGTCCATCTCATTAAGGGTCTTCTTTTTTCCTGGTCCTCCCCTTCACCCTGGCAAACAGGTTTCATGTCAGCTTCCAGACTAAAACAGACTAGGAAGAAGGACCTGGCAGTCTACTTCTGAAAAGAATTAGCCAGTGAAAACCTTATGAATAGCAGCAGAACATTGTCTAATATAGTGCTGGAAGATGAGCCCCCCAGGTTGGAAGGCACTGAAAAGATGACTAGGGAAGAGCTGCCTCCTCAAAGTAGAGTGCACCTTAATAATGTGGATGGAGTCAAGCTTTCAGAACCTTCATTTCCTGATGTAGCACGATGTCTTACATACTTTGGACATGTTATCAGGAGGGACCAGTCCCTGGAGAAGGACATGATGCTTGGTAAAGAGAGGGTCAGCAAAAAAGAGGAAGACCCTCAATGAGATGGATTGACACAGTGGCTGCAGCAATGGGCTCGAGCATAACAATGGTTGTGAGGATGGTGCAGACCGGGCAGTGTTTTGTTTTGTAGTACATAGGGTCACTGTGAGTCAGAGCCAACTTCACGGCACCTAACGACAACAATCTCTTTATCAAGCCTGATGTCCTTTTTCAGGGACTGGTCTCTCCTGATAACTTGTTCAAAATATGTGAGATGAAGTCTCATCATCCTCCCTTCTAAGATGCATTCTGGCTGTACTTCTTCTAAGATGAATTTGTTCATTCTTTTGGCAGTCCACGGTATAGTCAACATTCTTTGCCAACACCACAACTCAAAGGCATATATATACACATAAAATGTATGTATTGCATATATAATTTGGGATGTTGTTATGTATGTTTTCTGAATCTGTTTTATAACTGGGGCTCCCTTCTGGGTTAGTGGTCATTAGGTGAGAATTCTTGATATGTTGAAGGTTTTTATGAACAAGCTTTTTAGTTATCTAGTGCTCCGTAAGTGGGTGGTACCATAAGTGGATGGCTTTAACAGGCAGAAATTTATTCTGTCAGAGTTTATGAGGCTAGAAGTCTGAATTCAGGGCTCCAGCTCCAAGGGAAGGTTTTCTCTTTTTATCAGCTCTGGGGAAAGATCCTTGTCATCAATCTCCCCCTGGTCTAGGACCTTCTCAGTGCAGGGAACCTGGATCCAAAGGATGCACGCTTTCCTGTCTCTTCTTTTGGCGATAATGAGGTCTGTCTCCTCTCTGCTCCCATCTCTCTTTTATATCTCAAAAGAGGCAACCCAATTCTGTAGATCGTGTCCTGCCTCATTAATATTATGTTGTTGTTTTTGTTGTTAGGTGCCGTCGAGTCGGTTCCAACTCATAGCGACCCTGTGCACAACAGAGCGAAACACTGCCCGGTCCTGCGCCATCCTTACAATCGTTGTTATGCTTGAGCTCATTGTTGCAACCACTGTGTCAGTCCGCCTCGTTGAGGGTCTTCCTCTTGTCCGCTGACCCTGTACTCTGCCAAGCATGATGTCCTTCTCCAGGGACTGATCCCTCCTGACAACATGTCCAAAGTGTGTAAGATGCAGTCTCACCATCCTTACTTCTAATCAGCATTCTGGTTGTACTTCTTCTAAGACAGATTTGTTCATTCTTTTGGCAGTCCATGGTATATTCAATATTCTTTGCCAACACCACAGTTCAAAGGCGTCAGCTCTTCTTCGGTCTTCCTTATTCATTGTCCAGCTTTCACGTGCATATGATGCGATTGAAAATACCATGGCTTGGGTCAGGTGCACCTGAGTCTTCAGGGTGACATCTTTGCTCTTCAACACTTTGAAGACGTCCTTTGCAGCAGATTTGCCCAATGCAGTGTGTCTTTTGATTTCTTGACTGCTCCTTCCATGGCTGTTGATTATGGAACCAAGTAAAATGAAATCCTTGACAGCTTCAGTCTTTTCTCCTTTTATCATGATGTTGCTCATTGGTCTAGTTGTAAGGATTTTTGTTTTCTTTATGTTGATGTATAATCCATACTGAAGGCTGTGGTCTTTGATCTTCATTAGTAAGTGCTTCAAGTGCTCTTCACTTTCAGCAAGCAAGGTTGTGGCATCTGCATAACGCAGGTTGTTAATGAGTCTTCCTCCAATCCTGATGCCCCATTCTTCTTCATATAGTCCAGCTTCTCGGATTATTTGTTCAGCATACAGATTGAATAGGTATGGTGAAAGAATACAACCCTGACGCACACCTTTCGTGACTTTAAACCAATCAGTATCCCCTTGTTCTGTCCGAACAACTGCCTCTTGATCTATGTAAAGGTTCCTCATGAGCACAATTAAGTGTTCTGGAATTCCCATTCTTCGCAGTGTTATCCATAGTTTGTTATGATCCACACAGTCAAATGCCTTTGCATAGTCAATAAAACACAGGTAAGCATCCTTCTGGTATTCTCTGCTTTCAGCCAGGATCCATCTGACATATCATAGCAGTTAGGATTTACGACACATAGGATAATCACATCAGATCACAAAATGGTGGGCAATCACACGGTACTGGGAATCATGGCTTACCCAAGTTGACACACATTTTACGGGGACACATTTCAATCCATAATAGTAGGGTTGGCATATCTCAGTGAGTAGAGAGAATAACTTCACTACTATTTTAGTAAGTTCACGGTTGATCTAGTACCCACTAAGGGGGTAGAACATTGTACTTTGAACTTTGTTTATGGAGGCACAGGGGAAGATGATCCTTGAAAAATCTTGTAATTTGGGGTACAGAATGCATGAAGTGTCTGAAGAACACTGAGGCCCAGATATTGAGGTACTTTATATCAAGGGTACTCCTTTTCTGCTGGTGACTGTGGGACACCCAAGAGCACATTAGGTACTGTGTCTGCCCTGAAGGATCTTATTGGCTATGAGAGGAGAAAAGATACAAATAAATACAGAGTGTGTGAGATACTTCACATGAAAAGCGTTGTGGAGGTCGAAGACAAACATAAAAAGCATATTATTTGAAAATATAATGAACAAGTGTATTTTATGTTTCCTAACTTTTTGTATAATACAAGGAAACCCTGGTGCTATAGTGGTTAAGGGCTATGGCTGCCAACCAAAAGTTTGGAAGTTCTAATCTACCAGGTGCTCCTTGGAAACCCTATTGGGCAGTTCTACTCTGTCCTATAGGGTCACCATGAGTCAGAAATCGACACGACGGCAACAAGGGTTTTGGTATAATACAAGGTAGAACATGGTGAACTCTATAAGAGATGTAGGTAACTTGTCTCAGAATTCAGAAAGGAGCAGATGATCTGATCATGGACAGAGGGACACCGTCCCGGCAGGGGAGGTTTTTTAGGTTTACCTGGAAGTATTTGTAAAAAGCAGACAGTTGTGCATGAAAGCAAAAAGAGGGAACCATAAGGTCAAGCCAGAAAGAGGATGGTGTGCCTGTGTTGGAATAGTAAAGAGAGAGAGAGTGCCATGATTGGTGCAAGTAGTTGAAAAACAACGAGAGATAAATTACCTAGGTTAACTGTGACTACATTATGAAGTACTTTAAATATCAGGCTAAGAAGTTTGGATTTGATTGGTAGGCAATGAGAAGTCATTATAGCTGTGCTTTCTTAGAGTCTGTGAAGGACTTGGAGAGAAATGTGAGTATATGTACTTACTCAAGAGGGCCCATAACTTTTTTTAGATTCTCAGAGGGGCCTATGACCCCTGAAAGTTAAATTACCACTGTATTACAGGTTTTAGAAGAGTAGATTACAACAGACAGATAAACACCCAAGGCCAGTTGGGTGGCTATTGCTGTAAATCAGATTGTATGTAATCTGTTTGAGTATAAACTGAGGACATTAAGTACTAACCAAAGTTTGAACGGAAGTGAGTATATGTTTAAAGGTCCCACATAGCCATATTAATGGCTCACTTGTAAGTACAATTGAGAGTGACTGTCATATATTTTGGAAACCCTGGTGGCGTAGTAGTTAAGTGCTATGGCTGCTAACCAAAGGGTTGGCAGTTCGAATCCACCAGGTGCTCCTTGGGAACTCTATAGTGCAGTTCTGCTCTGTCCTATAGGGCTGCTATGAGTCGGAATTGACTCGATGGCACAGGGTTTGGTTTGGTTTTTTTTTTTAATTGTATATTTTTGTTGTCGTTGTTATTTAGTCCCAGCAGGATAAATTAAACTTTATGAAAATGCAGTCAAACATTGATTAAGGCAGTAAAAAAGAATCAGATAATCCAGGTGTTTAGATTTGGGTTGTGTTAGGTTTTTCAGCATTTTATCTTGTTATTTGGTTTTTATTATTCTAGTCTAACATAAAATTGATATTTTGTGAATGTACTCTGGGGTGAAGTGACCTTGGAAAAATGCTGTGTGTCTGGACAGAGTAGTTCGGGATGAAGTCGTTTTGTTTTGGATAATGTTCCTGGTAGACGGCCACATGAAATCAAATCACTCACACAGTAATACTTCTGATTGAGAACAAAATTTAATGAAATCTCCGGTTATTAGTATGTTGTGTACAAATATAAAGTTAGAATGATTACAATTATCCTATGCTTTTTAGTTTTTATTTCCACCATTCCCCATTCTTATTTATATGATAACTATCCTCCTTATTTGAAGCTCATTAAAAAAAAAAAAAGAAAAAATTACTAACATTCTTCTCTGTATTTTCTGATTGGCATAGAAAACAGTCTGGATGCAGTTATTACTTCACAGCTTTAGGGAAAAGGCCACTTAATTTATTAGTTTATTATCAGCTTAAAAGTCAATCTTTTGTACTTGTAAGGGTTTAAGGCCACAGATAACATTAAAACATGCAGCATAGGATAATTAAAATACTTAAAAAGTAAAATCAGGTAAGAAATATTTGTTCTAAAACTTAGAATGAGAGTTATTACAATTGAGCGCTACATTTAACTTCATTTCCTGTTATCTAAGGTATAAAAAAGAGAGATTGATTTTATATTTTATAGTATAAAATATAAATAATTTTTTTTGTATATTTTATATTTTTTTAATATATTTTATAGTAGGGAGCACAAATTACTTTGGAGAGGTAGCCTTTTCCCTTGCATCAGTTTCTGGATTGAAAAATTTGATCACTTTTTCTTTTTTAGGTAGCTTTATTGAGATATAGTCACCTACCATATCATTTACCAATTTAAATTATACAGTTCAGTTCACAGAACTGAACAAGTATCATTACGATCAATTTTAGAACATTTTTCTCATACCAAAAAGAAACCCCTCACCTCTAAGCTGTCACTCCCTAAATGCGTATCCTCTCCAGCTGTAGATGACCACTGAACTGTTTTTGTCTGTGTAGATTAGCCTTTTCTGGATATTTTGTATAAATGGGATTAAATAACATATGTCCTTTGTGATTGTCTTCTTATCTTTGGAGATGTATCTATTAAGATCCTTTTTTCCTTTTTTAATTGGGTTATTCGTCTTTTTATTATTGAATTGTAGGAGTTGTTTATATATTCTAGATAGAAGTCCATTATCAGATACAACATTTATCAGATTTTTCTACCAGTCTGTAACCTGTCTTTTTGCTTTTGTGATGGTGTCCTTTGAAGCATAAAAGTATTTAATTTTGATGAAGCCCAATTTATTTTTTCTTTGGTTACTTGTTCGTTTGTTGTCACATCTAAGAAATATTTGCCTAACTCAAAGTCATGAAGAGTGTAGTGGGTTGAACACTGGTCTTGAAAAAGACATGTCCAAGTCCATACCTGAGGATCCTGTAAATGTGATCTTACCTGGACAGAGGGTCTTTGTAGATGTAATTAAGGTAATGATCTCGAGATGAGGTCACCCTGATTAGCGTGGGCTCCAAATCCAGTGGAATGTCCTTGTAAGAGATAGAAAAGGAGAAGACTGAGAGACCTAGAAACATATGGGAGAAGGCAATGTGAAGATGGAGGCAGAGATTGAAATCACGTACCCTCAAGCCAAGGACGACTGGAGCCTGAGATGCTGAAAGAGGCAAGAAAGAAGTCTCCCCTAAAACCTTTGGAGGGAGGGCAGCTGTGTAGACACCTTGATTTTAGACTTCTGGCCTCAGCTGTGAGAAAATAAATTTTTGTTGTAAGCTACCAAGTTGTCATTTGTTATGGCAGTCCTAGGAAACTAGTACAAAGAGTTGTATAGTTACAGCTCTTACGTTTTGGTCTGTGATCCATTTTGAGTAAGTTTTGCATATGCTATGAGGTAGGAGTTTAACTTCATTTTTTTGTGTGTCTAGACTATTCTTTTCCCATTAAATTGTCTTGGTATCCTTGTCAAAAATCAACTGACTGTAAATGTGAGGATTTATTTCTGGCCTCTCAATTCTGTTCCGGTGGGCTATATCAGTACCATACTGTCTTAATTGTAGCTTTGTAGTAAGTTTGGAACTGAAAAGCATGAGTCCCCCAACTTTATTCTTCTTCTTCAAGATTACTTTGGCTTTCCTGGGTTACTTGCATTTCCACATAACTTTTAAGATCAACTTGTTAATTTCTGCCAAAAAGGCTGTTGGACTTTAATGGGAATTATATCGAATCTGTGGATCAGTTTGAGGAATACTGCCTTCTTAGCAATATTGTCTTTCAGCCCATGAACATGGGATGTCCTTCCATTTATTTAGTTTTTTTTTTTTATTTCTTTCAATGATGTTGTTTCCAGAGTACAAGTTTCTTAATTTTATTTTCAGATTGTTTATTGTGTATAGAAATACAGTTGTCTTTTGTATATTGCTCTTGTACCCTGCAACTTTGTTGAACTTGTTTATTAGTACTAATAGTTTTGAATGGATTCCTGAGCATTTTCTGTATATGAGATCATGTCACCTGTGAATAGAGAGAGTTTTACTTCTCTCCAGCCTAGCCTTTTATCTCTTCCTGTTGATGAATTGACCTGAGCAGAATCTCTAGGACAGTGTCGAATAGAAGTGGTGAGAGTAGACATCCTTATCTTGTTCCTGATCTTCTGGGGAAAGCATTCAGTCTTTTATTTTAAGTATGATGCTAGCTGTGAGTTTTTCATAGATGGCCTTTATCAGTTTCAGGAAGTTCCCTTCTATCTCTAGTTCGTTGACTGGTAGCTTCTTATACATGGATAAGAAGTTCCCACCTTGGGTCCATGATATAGCCATATAACTAGAAGGAAAGATCCCCTGGCTTTAGCCAAGGTCGTATATTGTCGGAACTTGTCCATTCTCAAGATTTCTAAATATTGCTTTTTTATTAGTGATTGTCAAATTTGTGATTCTGGTTTTGAATTTTCACCTAAGTTCTAATCTCTCTGACATTTGCTTATTTGATGATTCCAGTTAGCTACCAGTCTGCCATTCCAAATTCAGCACGACTTTATTCATGCATTCATTTGATTGATTCATTTACTGTACATTGAGTGCTATTCCAGACTCCAAAGGATACGAGAATATGTTTGGAGAAATGTCTGGGGTAAGAATGGCTCCAACACAGAGGACCCGGCGTGTCAACAGAGGACCCTCTTGGAGATATGCAGGGGCCGTATCACGAAGATCCTGTGAGCTAAGTTCTAAGGAGTTAGAACTTTATTCTGAAAGTAGTAGTGAGCCACTGAAAGATCTGAAGCAGGAAATCAGTGTCAGATGTGAATCTTGAACAAATCGTGAGGAAGGAGAGCTAGTGTAAAATATATAGATTGATGTTGAAAATGAAGCTGGAGGTTGGGGAACTGGTAGTTCTATCATTTGAAAAGAAAAGAAAGCCTGAAATAAGACAGTGGCAGTGGAGCTCTGGTGGCACAGTGACTAAGAGCTACAGTGAGCTGTGGCTCCTAACCAAAAGGTTGGCAGTTCAAATCCACCAGCCACTCCTTGGAAACACTGTGGGGAAGCTCTGCTGTGTCCTATAATTAACTTGGTGACAGTGTTGGTTTTTTGTTTTTTAAGTGGGGATAGATGGTAGATTTTTAGGAAGTCAAAAATGGATAGTACTTGGTAACTGGATTATAGAGGCTGAAGGAGCAGGACAGTACCTCCATGATTCCTATGGTTTTAACTAGGCGGCCTAGGTGGTTAGGGAACAAACAGAGGGAACTGGTTTGGCAGGAAGATGAATTCATATTTGGATATGTTGGGATGCTAGCAGGACATCTACATTGGAGAAGTGTTATAGTTGTTAGTTGCCATCAAGTTGATTCCGACTCATGGCGACTCCATGTGTGCAAAGTAGAACTGGGTTTTCAAGGCTGTCATCCTTCATAAGCCAGTCATCAGGCCTGTCATCCAAGGCACATCTGGGTGAGTTCAAACTGTCAACCTTTCGGTTAGTATTCGAGTGTTTTCAGCGTCTGCACCACCTTGGAAATCCTAGGTGGTTAAATGTGAGGCTGGATTCAGAAAAAAATGTTTTAGGTGATAATTAACGTGAATGAGGTCACTCAAGGAATGAGCAGAGCTCGCGGTCAGTGAGAGTATAATGGAGACTATAGGATGAATAGAGAAAAGGAAACCTGAAATTAAGCTACAAGAGGTAGGAAGAAAGCTACGAGAGGCTGCTGTTACAGGCCAAAGTAGGGAAGAATTAGCTCAATTTTTCGTTATCCTTTAGTTTTCCTTTTATCCAGTACATTGTTTTAAACTTTAACATGAAAATTTTTTGTTTTGCTTTTCCCATTTGCCTCATGGTCTTTACTACCTAAGCCAGTGTTTCCTAACTTGGACATACATCACAGTCAGTTGGCGAGATTAAATGCAGGTTCTTTGGGTCCTGGTAGACCTGCTGAATGAGAATCACCTGGGATAATACCTTAGAATCTGTATTTTTTAAAAACTTCTGTGATAAAGACTTGCTCTTTACCAAGCTTGTTTCTTTTTATCCCTGATGCCAGCTAACCTATATTTACTAGTCCCTTTGCTGTTGGGGATGGCCATATGATTGAGATCTTTCCATAGGAAATTAAGCAGAAGTGTTGAGTGTCACTTTATCCACCGCAAATACGAAGCCCCCTCGATCGATCCTCTCTCTTCCCCACCTGCTGTCTGGCAGTTGTAGGTATGACAGAGCAACATTGGAAACGAGGGGTCAAATAGAGCTGAGCATCTGTCAGCCTGGGTCGTCTCCACCCTCCTCAAACTGATCATTAACACTGATTTTGGTCTTTCTGTATGCAGGGATTAAAAATAAACTATTGTGTTATGCCACAGTTTTGGAATTTACGTATTATACCATCCATTGTTACATTAGCCAGTATGGTTTCTTAGATTACTATTAAAGGATCAGAGTTTGGGAACCATGGCCCTTTGTCTATGCCATTTGTATTTTTAAACTCATTTATATGGTAGTCTTCAGTTTCAAACAACGTATTGCATTAGGCAAATCTGCTGCAAAGACCTCTTTAAATTATTAAAAAACAAAGATGTCACTTTGGGGACTAAGGTGCATCTGACCTAAGCCATGGTATTTTCAGTTGCCTCATATACATGTGAAAACTGGACAATGAATAAGGAAGGCTGAGAAAGAATTGATGCCTTTGAAGTACGGTGTTGACGAAGAATATTTAATATACCGTGAACTGACAGAAGAGCAGACAAATATGTCTTGGAAGAAGTAGCAGCCAGAATGCTCCCTAGAAGCGAGGATGGTGAGATCGTGTACTTCTGGCATGTTATCAGGAAGGACCAGTCCCTAGAGAAGGATATCATGCTTGGTAAAGTAGAGTGTCAGCAAAAAAGAAGACCCTCAACAAGATTGATAGACACAGTGGCTACAACAGTGGGCTTAAACATAGCAAGGATTGTGAGGATGGCGCGGTTACTGGGCAGTATTTCATTCTATTGTACATAGGGTCGCTGTGAGTTGGAACTAACTCGATGGCACCTGACGACAATAGTCTTCAGTTGTTGACTTACAGGGACTGTAGGTAAATATTGTGTTTTTTTTTTTCTGTAATAATTTTAATGGAAATGGTTTTGTTAACATCCTGATAATTTTATTAAATGACAAACATTTGCATGCTTACTGCCTCCTGGTCTTTGATGCTGGAGATACATCTATATATAAAACAAAGGGTCTGCCTTCTGGTATGGAATAAGGTGGACTCAGATAAGGGCAAGTGTCTTACCTGTACTTTGGAGCGCCAAGGGAGAAGTGGCTAATTGAACCCAAGGTGGAGTGGGTGGAGTCCTTCTCGATGTTTATATCCCTTTTGTAATATTGTTCTCTTTTGTACTCGTTGGACAGGAGTCATACATAACCTCTTTAAAATATCCCTTTAAACGAAAGAAACCAAACCTGCTTCCATTGAATCGATTCCAACTCCTAGTGACCTTATAGGACAGAGTTTCCAAGGAGCGCTTGGTGGATTCCCTTTAGAAGATCGAAAACCACAAGGACATGTTTGGTAGATTTGTGTTCCGTGGGGTGTGCCGAACATGTGCCTTTTCTTAATCTCCATCACTAAGAAAATTATTTAAGAGAACTATAAATTTTCATCTTGATGCAGATTATATTGTTAAATGTTGCCTGCAATTAACAAAGAAAAAATGTGAAGAAAACCTTATTGATGATATTTACTCTTTCCCTCTTCCTTTGCAGGGAAATTTTGGATTGGGAATGGTGGAAGTCAGAAAGAACCTACTTTCTTCATAAACATGGTATGCGAAATCTGTGTAAGTTCCATGGGGTAAAATCACATAATTAATCAAACAGGACTTGGAAAGCTCTATCTATCTGTCTTGCCAAACCCATGGCTGTCCAGTTGATTCTGACATGACGACTCCATGTGTGTAGAGTAGAACTGCACCCTGTAGGATTTTCTCGGATATAGTCTTTATGGAAGCAGATCGCCAGGTTTTTCTTCCGTAGTGCCACTGGGTGGGTCCGAACCTCCACCCTTAAGGTTAGTAGCTGTGTGTGTGTGTGTGCGTGCGTGCATGCGTGTGTGTGTGTGTAGTTGGGTGCATTTGTATATGAATAATAAACAAGAGTCTTCTATATTGCATAGTTCTCTAAATACTTAGGGATTTCCCCCAGTTTTGAAAGCTTACACGCTAGGCAGTGTGTGGTTGCAGTGTCAAACTGGATCGTTACCAGCATGTGGAAAGTGTTCCCAGGAGAACTATAAAAGGCTGAGCAAGTGAGAGCCACAACCTGGAGAAATAGGCGTGCCATGTTCTTGGAGTTTGTTGGACTTGTTTGTTAACAACAGTTGGCTTTTAAAGGATATGTAAGCAACTGCAGCGTCAGTAGGGTTGAAACCAGGTGACTAGATCAGAGTAGCAAGTGTAATATTAGTTAGGCAAGACAGGTAAGTAGCCTAATCCGAGGTACGAGCAAGTAGTTAGAAACTAGCATGTCTGTGAGAGCCTGCAGGATTCAAATAGGGAAGATGTCTGGGATCAAGAGACTTGAGTAAATGAGGCCAAGGAGCTATGTAACCTTGCAGACATTCTCATGTGATCTTGTAGCAGGGACAGTGAGAGAGAACTGGTTAGAGTATTTCCTAATAGAGAAGCTAGTCAAGGGGGGAAATGAAATATGGGCTGTATGTCCTATAGAAATGTTTCTGTGTGATTGTGTATATATTCAGTAATGGCTAATCTACTCACTTAACAATGGATGAACTTGTTATTTTAAAGAAACTTACTGTAAATGATTTGAAATATGAAGTCCTTTAATAGAATAAGTTATCTTTTAGCTTTTATCATAAAACTGAATTTCTGTATATCACCTTCACTTAAATTTAGGTGCTCTGACGGTTTGACTGTTACAGTTGATCACTACAGAGACTATTTTGCATGTTCTCATGAATTACTGGAGTCCTGGTGCCATAGTGTTTAAGAACCCAGCTGCTAACTGAAAGGTCAGCAGTTTGAATCTACCAGCCACTCCTTGGAAACGCTGTGGGGCAGTTCTGCTCTGTCCTGTTGGGTCGTTATGAGTTGGAATCGACTCAACAGTCTCAAGTTTCAGGTTTGGTAAGTTATTGGCTTACAGATTCAATTAATGTCAAGTGAACTCCTTACCTGCTCACCTTGTGCCTCTCTTTGCTCCTTGTAGCTGCAGTTCTGAACTTGAAATTTCTTTTCTCTGACCACAGCTTCTTTCATTCTTGGTTCTTTCAGTGAACCTGAGCTTTGTTGTATTAAGCCTACTTCGCTGAGTTGCTCGGTTCAGTTTGGCCACAAACTGACCTCTGGAGAATCCTTGACCTTTTGATTTGCAGAGTCCTGGTTAGAGCAGTGTTTTTCAAAGTGTATGCACTGCTAAAGGGGCAAGGTGGGCAAACCTCACCTTTGTCATTTCCTTGTCACCACTTACATGGCACTTTGTCTCTCTTACCCTTACCACCCAGAGTTAAACTAGACCTCATCCCTGGCCACCTAGGGCCAGGTCATTGGGTACCAGCCATAGGCTCAGAAGTCTGCACAACTCCCATCACTTCAGACCAGCTGGCCCCTCTCTCTCTCTCTCGTCCCCTGGAACTAGCCTGTGCAGCCTTTCTCTGTCACGCAGCTGCCCAGACCTGGGTCTTCACAAATCTCTGTCCTGCTAGCCCCTGCTGGCTTATTGCCCCCTGGGTTTGCTAATTCTCTATAACTGCTTATAAAATTCACAGAAACTTTTTAATTTGTTGTTGTTGTGTGCTGTTGAGTTGATTCCAACTCAGAGCAACCCTTTTGACAGAGTATAACTGCCCTATAGGGTTTCCTAGGCCATAATCTTTACGGGAGCAGATTGCCAGGTCTTTTCTCCTGTGGAACCACTGGGTGGGCTCAAACCACTGGTTAGCAGCAGAGGGCTTAACCGTTGTGCCACTAGGGCTCCTTTACTTGTACCTACATTTACCCATTTGTTATAATAAGAAAGAATACAAGCAAAGAAAGACTTCAGTTAAGGTCTGGGAGAGGGCCCTGTGGCGCAGCGCAGAGACAGTCTCTGACTTTCATCTTTATCCTCCCATCTTGTCAGCTGGGGATTATGTGCCTGATGATTTTATACATGCTGTTAGTTGATGAGGACTGAGGAGGGATGGCAGGAGCTGAGACTAGGGGAGGAAGAGTATATAGGGGCAATTCTAAACTAAGGGGCTTGAAATTTATTCTTACAGCTGTGGGGTGGTAGCCATTGGAAACGTTTATTTAGAGTTTTGTCGTTCAATTTGAGCCTTTAGGAACCGACTTTGCAAAGACTGGGCTCTGAATGCTTAGAGATGGCAGTGACAAATCACAGGTTCAAAGAGGAAGGTGAATCTGCCTTTTTCTCTGGAATTGGTCCTTCATTCTTTTGGGCAGTTAAAAGCTGTTTGTATCCAAGAAGCTACTTCATTGCAAGCACGAAATATTTACAAATTTGTGACAGAGTGATGTGGAGAGGGAATCATGAGAGCTCTCTGTGAGGTTTGTACAGCAACAGTTTGAGAAAACCGCTATTATGGGAGTCCCCGGCTGGTGCAAATGGTTAATGTGCTCAGCTCCTAACGGGAAGATTGGAGGTTGGAGTCCACCCAGAGGTGCTTTGGAAGAAAGGCCTGACAATCTTCTTACAAAAAAACAGCTGTCGATAACCCTGTGGAGCACAGCTCTGCTCTGACATACGTGGGGTTGCCACGAGTTGGAACTGACTGGACAGCAACTGGTGTTTTGGTTTGTTACAGGCTGAACAGATTGCTTTATTGTTTGTGTGTATGGAGTGGGGTGTGTACTGAAAGCCTAAACATCCTCTGGCATCTTATTTATTTTTGACTGTTCAAGGAAGGCTGGGCTGATAATAGCAGTGCCTTTTAGGTTTTTTTTTTTAGTAGTTGACATAACAGGGAAGTGTTTGGCCTTTTACTTACTTGGAACCCACAGCTCTTTTTTTTAAACCATAGGTAGGCTAGGTAAGAGGCTTTGTACTTGCTTCTTAGAAAAATTTAAGAGCAGTAAATTGACTGCCTTCAAATTTTTGCTACCAGTTCTTCACAGAAGTACAAAATGCAGAACCCTGCCTGATTTCTTTGTAAACAATCCTTGTGATTGTCAGCTTGCCAAGGGATGCTTTTTTGTTTTGAGTAATTTCTGGGGAATACCTTGCTTTGGATCACCCTTAGTTATTGCCCAAAGTTGCCTTCGGGAGTACAGGTGCTCTTTTCCCCGCTTATTCATAAAACCATTAAATTCTACTTTTTTCAGGAATTTAACATTGTTTTCATTGAACTGATGTAAGTTAAAATTGAAACGGTGAGAGAATTTACCTATTTAGTCTTGAGCTTAAAATTTCCCAAAGAGTAGGAGCCATAGTTTTGCCCACCACCAAACATAGAACAAGTAATTTTGAATGTATGGACATGATTATGTCATGGCCTTTCTAAATACAAAAATACAACTTTCACTTAGAACATTGAGTACTTTGATAATATCTTTACTGATATTGGTGAGAATGTAGTGAAATTGGTCCCATTATAGTTTTTTCTATTTGCCTTTTTTTTTTTTAGTAATGTTTTAGGTGAAAGTTTACAGAGCAAATTAGTTTTTCATTAAAGAATTAAGAGACAAATTGTTTTAGGACATTGGGTGCCAACGCTTTGATGTGTCAACACTCTCCCCTTCACGCCGGGTTCCCTGTTTCCATTTGTTCACTTGCCCGTCCCTTCCTGCTTTCTTTATCTTTGCTTTTGTGCTGGTGTGTTCATTTAGTCTCATAAACATGGTTAAATTATGCAGTCAGTTGCTCAGGTGTGTTATTGTCCGCCATATAGACTTGTCTCATCTTTGGCCTAAGAGGGAGCCTCTGGAGTACTTTTGTACCGAGTTAAAAGGGTATCCGGGGGCCCTAGGCTTGTGGTTTCTCAAGGTCCCTCAGACCAGCAAGTCTGGTGTTTTTTTGTGTGTTTGAATTTGAATTTTGTTCTACATTTTTCTCCTGCTGTGTACAAGGACCCTGTATTGTGATTCCTATCAGAGCAGTTGGTGGTGGAAGCCAGGCACCATCTAGTTGTTCTGGGCTCAGCCTGGCAGAGATTGTGGTAGTTGTGGTCCATTCGTCCTTTGGACTAAACTTTCCCTCGTGTTTTGTTTTTTTAATAGACTGAGGTAATCCTGTTTATTTGTCTACATGTTTATGGTGTCTCCCTGTACTGGAATGTGAACTTCAAGAGGACAGGGACCATGTGTCTTTTATGTATTGCTGCATCCCTGTCATGGATTGAATTATGTCCCCCTCAAAAATGTATGTGTTTACTTGGTTAGGCCATGATTCCAGTATTGTGTGGTTGTCTTCCATTTTGTGATTGTAATTTTATGTTAAAGAGGATTAGGGTGGGATTTTAACACCGTTACCAGGTCGCATCCCTGATCCAGTATAAAGGAAGTTCCCCAGGGGTGTGGCCTGCACCACCTTTTATCTCTGAAGAGATGAAAGGGAAGTAAGCAGAGAGTTGGGGACGTCCTACCACCAAGAAAGCAGTGCCAGGAGCAGAGATTGTCCTTTGGACCCAAGGTTCCTGTGTGAGGTGCTCCCAGACCAGGGAAAGACTGATGACAAGGACCTTCCTCCAGAGCTGACAGAGAGAGAAAGCCTTCCTCTGGATCTAGCGCCCTGAATTTAGACTTTTAGCCTACTAGACAGTGAGAGAATGAATTTCTTTTTGTTAAACCCGTGCGCCTGTGGTATTTCTGTTACGGCAGCACTAGATGTCTGAGACAATCCCTATCACCTATTACAGTGCTTTGCGTATAGTGGACACTCAAGTAATTGCTGAATGAATTCTGATTTGGTGTGGCTTAGATGGTATCCTGACGTATATTAAAAAAGCACCTCAGGTTATTTTGATGTGCACTCCCATGGTTGAGAAACCTTGGTCTATCTTCCCTCTCTAATGCGCGTGAGATATAGAAGATATCACTCCTGAAATTGGTAATCTCATTTCCCTAGTAGAAAGAGTTTAATTTGGTAATGTTATTCAGGTGTTGTTTGTAGGTGGGACTCAGAATGGACAGTTGCATTCCATCATCGAATAATTAAGTTTAGGAAAGATAGGAAGATAGACCTCAAATTGAATTTATTCCTTTTTTTTGTTTTGTTAAAAAAAAAAAAAAAGTCAAGGTTAGACTTCCTAGGCGGTTTTCCTTCAAAACACTACTTCTCAATGTTGGGTCGGATAGGATTTTGCTTCTGGGGGACATATTGACGTCTGGAGACGTTTTAGATCCCTTGTGGTCAGTGGTTAAGCGATCAGCTACTAACCGAGAGGTCAGCAGTTCAAATCCAGCCCCTCTGTGGGAGAAGGATGTGCTGGTCTGCTTCTGTAAAGACTAAAAAAAAAGACTACAGCCTTGAAAACCTGATGGGACAGTTTTACTCTATCTTATAGGGTCACTATGAGTCGAAATGGTCTCCACTGGCAATAGGCTTTTTAGTTTTAATTTAAATATGCACATATCTTACATTTTAAAGACTTGTTTGTATATGTAAGTCAGTAGTTTTCAAAGTGTAGTCCTTGAACCCTTAGGAGTAAAACCTGTTCATATTAATACTAAAATATTATATGCCCTTTTCGCTTTGATGTTTGGATTAAAGATACAAAAGCAATGCTGAGTAAAACAGCTGATACCTTAGGAGGAAATCAAGGCAGTGGCACTGAATTGTCTAGTAGTGTGTATTCTTCTCTGTCATGAATACTTCACGTCATACAGTTAAAAAAAAACCTCATTTTTCCTTCAGATTCTTTTTCAGTACAAATTAAATTTTACTCTACTTGGCTCTAGAGTATCTGTGTGATAAAACGGGTATGTGCTGCAGAGGAAAAGAATTTGTGTGATTGAGTTGCTAGCTCAGCTACCCCCCTCCCCATTTTCATGTAATATCTTCTTTAATTGAAAGAACAACTGAAAAACCATGGTTATTCAGACTTGGGTATTTGGCAAACATTTCTTTGAAAATGAACAAAATGAACTTGTTACTAATAAAATTGGAGCTTTCAGGCAAAAATTAGAATTTGGGGAAATCTGTATGGGCCACCTTGAGCTTGATAGCATTCTAGTAAAGACATTCGTGGTAATAATGATAGTAATAGTGATATTATATAATGAACTGTGTCAACATTTGGAAGAACTGAATAACTCAGTAAACCAACATTTTCCAGATGGCGTTATGAAATCACACGTAGGTAAAGATCCCATTCAAAGAGCACATTAGACAAATGGATTTTGTATGTGTGTGTGGTAAAATACGTATAACAAAACATTTGGCATTTCAACCATTTGTATGTGTACAATTCAGTGACATTTATTACACTCACCATGCTGTGCAGTTGTCATCCCTATCCATTTCCAAATTTTTTTATTATCATCCTTAACAGAAACTCCATACTCCTTAAGGAATAACTGTCCATTTTCCCCTCCCACCTGCCCTTAGTAAGCTCTAATAAACATTGATCTCTATGCATAGAGATTTTATATAGGTGGGTCATACAATATTGTCCAGTAGTGTCTGACTTAGTTCACTCAGTATAATCTTTTCAAGGTTCATCCATGTTTTACCATGTATCAGAACTTCATATTTCTTCATGGCTGAATTACTGCATTGTATGGATTTCCCACATTTTATCCATTCATCTGTTGATGGATACTTAGGTTGTTTCCACTTTTTGGCAGTTGTTAATAATGCTTCCCCCATGTGTCTGTCATTTTGTCGTACTGTGGGGGCTTGCATGTTGCTGTCATGCTGGAAGCTCTGCCACTGGTATTCAGATACCAACAGGGTCACCCATGGCAGACAGGTTTTAGTGGAGCTTCCAGACTGAGACAGACTAGGAAGAAGGACGTAGTGGTCTATTTCTGAAAAGAATTAGCCAGTGAAAACCTTATGGATAGCAGTGGAACATTGTCAGAGACTGTCCCAGAAGATGAGCTGCCTCCTCAGAGTAGAGTTAACTTAATGATGTGGATCGAGTCAAGATTTTAGAACCTTCATTTCCTGATGTGGCACGACTCAAAATGAGAAGAAACAGCTGTGAACATCCATTAATAATTGGAACCTGGAATGTACAAAGTATGAATCTAGGAAAATTGGAAATCATAAAAAACAAAATAGAACACATAAGCATCAATGTCCTAGGCATTAGTGAGCTGAAAAGGACTGGTATTGGCCATTTTGAATCGGATAGTCATATGGTCTGCTATGCCAGCAGCAACAACCTGAAGAGGAATAGCATTGCATTCATCATCAAAAAACATTTCAGGATCTATCCTGAAGTACAATGCTGTGGGTGGTAGGATAATATCCATACGCCTGCAAGGAAGATCAGTTAACGTGACCTACTTTTCAAATTTACGCACCAACCACTAAGGTCAAAGACGAAGAAATTAAAGATTTTTTACCAACTTCTGCAGTCTCCAATTGATTGAACATGCAATCAGGATGCATCGATAATTACTGGTGATTGGAATGCAAAAGGTGGAAACAAAGAAGGATTGGTTGTTGTAAAATATGGCCTTGGTGATAGAAACGATGCTGGAGATGGCAGGATAGAATTTTGCGAGACCAATGACTTTTTCATTACAGGTATTTTTTTCGAATAACATAAGTGGCGATTATACACCCGGGCCTCACCAGATGGAATACACAGGAATGAAATCAACTACATCTGTGTAAAGAGATGATGGAGAAGCTCAGTATCATCAGTCAGAACAAGACCAGGGGCCGACTGCAGAACAGACCATCAACTGTTCATATATAAGTTCAAGTTGAAGCCGAAGAAAATAAGAACAAGTCCAAGAGAGCCAAAGTACAGGCTTGAATATATCCCACCTGAATTTAGAGACCATCTCAAGAATAGATTTGACACGTTGAGCACTAATGACCAGACAAGTTGTGGAATGACATCAAGGACATCATACGTGAAAAAAGCAAGAGGTCATTGAAACGACAAGAAAGAAAGAAAAGACCAAAATGGATGTCAAAAGAGACTCTGAAACTTGCTCTTGAACTTCAGGTATCTAAAGCAAATGGAAAAAGTGATGAAGTAAAAGAGCAAAAAGAAGATTTCAAAGGGTGGCTCCAGAAGACAAAGTAACCTGGAGTTAGGAAACCAAAAGGGAAGAACATGCTGGACGTTTCTCAAGCTGAAAAATCTGAAGAAAAAATTCAAGCCTGGAGATGCCATATTGAAGGCTTCAACAAGGAATATACTAGGTGACACAGGAAGCATCAAAAGACGATGGAAGGAATACACAGAGTCACTATACCAAAAAGAATTGGTCAACAGAACCGATGGTACTGAAGGAAGAGGCTCAAGCTGCACTGAAGGTATTGGCAGAAAAACAAGGCTCCAGGAATTGATGGACTACCAGTTGAGATGTTTCAACAAACAGATGCAGTGCTGCAAGTGCTCACTTGTCTATGCCAAGAAATTTTGGAAGACAGCTTCTTGGCCAGCCAACTGGAAGAGATCAGTATTTGTGCTCCTTCCAAATAAAGGTGATCCAACTGAATGCAGAAATTATGCAACAGTATTATTAATATCACACGCAAGTAAAATTTTGCTGAAAATCATTTAGAATGAGCTGCAGCAGTATATCAACAGGGAACTGCCAGAAATTCAAGCCAGATTCAAAAGACGAGATGGAAAGAGGGATATCATTGCTGATGGCAGATGAATCTTGGTTGAAGTCAGAGATAACCAGAAAGATGTTTACCTCTGTTTTACATTCACTGAGCAGAGGCATTCGACTGTGTGGATTATGACAAATTATGGATGATTGCCAAGGATGGGAATTCCAGAACACTTAATTGTGCTCATGAGGAATCTGTACATAGATAAAGAGGCAGTCGTTGGAACTAAACAAGGGGATACTGCATTGTTCAAAGTCAGGAAAGGCGTGTGTCAGGGTTGTATGCTTTCACCATATTTATTCAATCTGTATGCTGAGGAAATAATCCGAAAATATGGACCATATTAAGAAGAATGAGGCAACAGGATTAGAGGAAGACTCGTTAACAACCTGCAATATGCAGATGACAAAACCTTGCTTGCCGAAAGTGAAGAAGACTTGAAGCACTTATTGATGAAGATCAAAGACTACAGTCTTCAATATGGATTATACCTCAACATAAAGAAAACAAAAATCCTCACAACTGGGCCAGTGAGCAGCATCATCATAAACAGAGAAACAATTGAAGTTGTCAAGGATTTCATTTTACTGGATCCATAATCAACACCCATGGAAGCAGCAGTCAGGAAATCAAAGGACACATTGAGTAAATCTGCTGCAAAAGACCTTTTTAAAGTGTTAAAAAGCAAAGATGTCACCTTGTAGACTAAGGTGGGCCTGACCCAAGCCATGGTGTTTTAAATTGCATCTGCATGCGAAAGCTGAACAGTGAATAGGGAAGACTGAAGAAGAATCAATGCCTTTGAATTAATGGTGTTGGCGAAGAATATTGAGTATACCATGGACTGCCAGAGGAACGAACAAATCTCTCATGGAAGAAGTACAACCAGAGTTCTCCGTGGAAGCAAGGATGGCAAGACTTCTTCTCTCATGCTTTGGATGTGTTATCAGGAAGGATCAGTCCCTGGAGAAGGACATCACGCTTGGTAAGGTGGATGGAGGGTCAGTGAAAGAGAGGAAGACCCTCAACGAGGTGGATTGACACAGTGGCTGCAACAATGGGCTCAAACATAGCAACAATTGTTAGAATGGCACAGGACTACACAATTTTTCATTCTGTTTTCCATAGGGTCACCATTAGTTGGAACCAACTCGATGGCATCTAACAACAACAACAACAATAATAATGCTCCAGTGAACATTGGTAAGCAGGAAACTAAGACCCTGAGTCTTAGGCTGGGTGTTCTAGAGAAGCAAATCCAGTAAAGCGGATAAGTACATATAGAGAGAGATTTGTGTGAAGGAAATAGCTACTGTGGTCGTAGAGGCTGGAACATCCTAAATCCGTGGATCAGGCTGGAGGCTTCTCATGAATCACATAGCGGCAGGGCTGGGGAACCCAAAATGGGCAAGGCAAGATGGCAGGTAAGCTGCTAGCTCAAGTCCCAATAACTGGAGGTCAGACAAACAGGAGCCAGCTGCAGAGTCCAGAATGAGCAAAAGTCCATGAGCCTTGCCAGAAAGTCTACCTATATTGGTTGCAGGCCACACCCCCAAGGAAACTCCCTTTCAACTGATTGGCTACTCACAGCAGATCCCATCATTGAGATGATTACGTTATATCAGATCTTATCATGGAAGTGATTACATCATTGTATGACTGCCAAACCACTGAGAGTCACGGCCCAATCAATTTGAAACACAACCGTAATGATCACACCCTGCTTTCAAGTCTTTTGGGTAGGTATATACCTAATATAGGGTTCCAATTTTTCCATATCCTTGCCAATACTTCTTATCTTCCATTTTTCTGGTAATAGTTATCCTAGTGAGAGTGAAGTGGTATTGTGGTTTTGATTTGCGTTTCCCTAATGATTAATGACGTGTCAAGCATCTTTTTTTCCCTTAAGTTAAAATATTTTTTTGTTTATTGTACTTTAGGTGAAGATTTACAGAGCGAACTAGTTTCTCATTTAACAATTAATACACATACTGTTCTGTGACATTGGTTGCCAACCCCATGACACGTCAACACTCTCCCCTTCTCAGTCTTGGGTTCCCCATTACCAGCTTTCCTGTCCCCTGGTGCCTTCTTGTCCTTGCCCCTGGGGTGGTGTGCCCTGTTAAGTCTCCTTTTTTTTTTTATGGGCTTGTTTAATCTTTGGCTGATGGGTGAACCTCAGGAATGATGACTTTATTACTGAGCTAAAAGTGTGTCTGGGGCCATACTCTAGGGGTTTCTCCAGTCTCTGTCAGGCCAATAAGTCTGGTCTTTTTTTGTGAGTTAGAATTTTGTTCTGCATTTCTCTCCAACTCTGTCTGGAACCCTCTGTTGTGATCCCTGTCAGAGCAGTTGGTGATGGTAGGCGGGTACCATCTAGTTGTGCTGGACTCAGTCTGGTGGAGGCTGTGGTAGTTGTGTTCCATTAGTTCTTTGAGTTAATCTTTCCCTTGTGTCTTTGGTTTCCTTTATTCTCCCTTGTGTTGAGCATCTTTTTATGTGCTTATTGACTGTTTGTATGTTCTTTAGAGAAATGTCTGTTCAAATCCTTTGCCCATTTTTAAATTTGGTGGTTTGTTTTTTGTTGTTAAGTTGTAGGGTTTTTTTTTTTTTTTTTTTTTTTAATATTCTGGGTACTAAACCCTTATCAGATACATGGTTCCTAAATATTTTCTCGGATTCTGTAGGTTGTTTCTTAACTTCCTTGATAAAATCCTTTGGAAGTTTTTACATTTGGAGAACTGGATTTATCTGTTTTATCTTTTGTTACGAATGCTTTTGGTGTTATATCTTAGAATCCACTGTCGGAAACTGGATCCCAAAGCGTGTTTTATTCTTAGCATTTTAAGCTTTTAGTTCTGACATTTAGATCATTGATCTATTTTGAGTTAATTTTCATACATGGTGTGAGGTATGGGTCCAATGTCATTCTTTTGCATTCTTTTTCTCAGCACCATTTATTAAAAACTATTCCCCAATTGAATGCAATTGGCACCTTATAAAAAAATCAGTTGACCGTAGAAAATGAATTTATTTCTGGACTCCCAATTCTATTTAATTTGTTTATATCTTTGTCATTATACCAGCACCAAATTGTTTTGATTATTGTAGCTTTATACTGGTTTTTGAAATAGAGAAGTTTGAGTCCTCTTTGTTTTTATTTTTCAGGGTTGCTTTGGCTATTCAGAGCCCCTCGCAGTTTCACATGAATTCAAGGATTGAGTTTCCCGTTTCTGCCAAGAAACTGTTGGAATTTGTGTAAGGATTGCATTGAATCTGTTGATTGGTTTGAGTAGTATTGACATTTTAACAATATGAAGAACGTGGAATGTGTTTTCATTTATTTAGGTGTTTAATTTCTTTCAGCAATGTTTTATGGTGTTCAGTTAAAAGTCTTTGTCCTCCCTGGTTAAATTAATTCCTAGGTATTTTATTCTTTTAGATGTTTTTGTCTATAAAATAGTTTTCTTTTTTTTCCTTGCCTCTTTAAAATAGTTTTTTTGTTGTTGTTGCTGAGAGTATATGCAGCAAAATATATACCAGTTCAACACTTTCTGCATGTACAATTTAGTGACACTGATTACATTCTTTGAATTGTACAAGCATTCTCACCCTCCTTTTCTGAGATAATCCTCCCCCATAAGCATAAACCCTAAGACTCCTACATAGTCTTTTGAATCGTGTTGTCAGTTTGATCCCACATAAATAAGTCTTCAAAGAACATAATGCTCAAGGCATTCTTTACTAGTTAAGCTAAAGTATTGTTTGGTTTTAAGAAGACTTCAGGGGATATTTTTGGTTTTAGGTTTAAAGGTTATCTTAGGGTAGTGATTTCAGAAGTTTGTCCATCCCCCATGGCTCCACAAAGTCTGGAGTCTCTGAGATTTGAAGTTGTGTTCTGCATTTTTCCCACTTTTGATCAGAATTCTTCTGTAGAATCTTGGATCAAAATGTTCAGTAATGGTAGTCAGGCACCGTCCAGTTCTTCTGGTCGCCTGGCAAATGAGAGAGTTGTTCATGGACGCAATTATCCATGCATTCCATTTCCACCTCCTGTGCCTGACTCTCCTTCTTCTCTTTCTCCTGGCAAATAGTTACCAGTTGTTGTGCCTTGGATGGCAGATTGCAAGCTTTGAAGACCCCAGCCACTACACAGCAAACAGGAAGGTAGAACAAAAGCACTGAACACAGTATTAGGCCAGTTAACTTGGATGTCCCATGAAACCATGACCCTAAACTTCTGAACCAAGGAACCAAATCCCAGGAGGTATTTGGTTGTACAGAAGCAGCCTTAACAGCTCCTCTCTTTTTGTTGTTGTTTTGTTGTTTTTGTAAACATATCTGTTGCACAACTTTTGCCAATTCAGCTTTTTACAGGTGTGCACCTCAATGACAGCAGTTTCATTAATTGGCTGTGTAACCTTGACTTTAATGAATATAATTTTTCCATCACCGTAACCCAAACCTTGGTTCCTTATAAGCAGTAACCCTCTTTTTTCCCCTGCTTCCTGCCCCAGTAGCCATTAAGGAACTTTGGTCTCTATGCTTTTGCCTTTTCTTATCTTTTTCTGAAAGTGAGGTCATACAATATTTATCTTTTTATGATCGACTTGTTTCAATCAGCATAATGTCTTTAAGCTCCATCCGTATTAAAGCACGTATCAAGACTTCATTTCTCGTACTGACTGAATGGTATTCCATTGTATGTATGCACCACATTTTTGTTTATACATTCATCTGTTGATGGGCATTTAAGTTGTTTTGGCTGTTCTAAATAGTGCTGCAATAAACACTGGTGTACAAGTCTCTCTTTGAGTCTCTGTTTTAAAGTCTTTGTGGTATATGCCTAGGGGTGGAATTGCTAGGTTATCTGATAGTGTTTTGAGGAACTGCTACATTGTTTTCCACAGTGGTCCTACCATTTTGCATTCCACCAGCAATGGATAAAGGTTCCAATTTCCCCACATCCTTGCCCTGCCCATATTTGTTACTTTGGTTTTTTTTTTTTAAGCCAACCTAAACAAACAAAAACCTGTTGCCTTTGAGTAGATTGCAACTCATTGCAGCCCTATAGGACAAAATAGAATTACCTCATAGGGTTTCCAAGGAGCAATTGGTGGATTCGAACTGCTGACCTTTTGGTGAGCAGCTGAGCTCTTAACCATTATGCCACCAACCTGACGGAAGTGAAGTGCACCCTCACTGTGATTTTGATTTGCATCTCTTGATGACTAATGATGTTGAGTATCTTTTCATGCATTTGTTGACCATTTGAATGTCTTTTTTGGTGAAATGTCTATTCAAGACCTTTGCCCATTTTTTGATTGGGTTGTCTTTTTGTTGTTAGATTGTTGAGACTTTATATGTATTTTGGGTTTTAGATTCTTCTCAAATATATGGCTTCTGAAGATATTCTCCCAGTCGATGGCTTGCCTTTTCACTTTTTGGTAAAGTATTTTTGATGAACAGAAACCTTTAATTTTTATGAGGTCCCATTTATCTATTTTACCTTTTGCTGTTTGTGTTCTTGTTATTGTTTAGGTAATCCATTGTTCAAAACTAGGCCCAGCAGCATTGCCTCTGCATTTTCTTCTAACAATGTTATGGCTTTAGTTTTCACATTTAGGTTCTTACTCCATTTTGAATTTGTTTTTGTATATGGTGTGAGGCATGGATCCTGTTTCGTTTTTCTGCATATGGAAATTCAATTTTCCTAACACCATTTATAGAGGAGACTTTTCTTTCCATATCGAATGGAACTTAGTTAGCAGCCTTATCCAAAATCAGTTGATCACAGATGTGTGCATTTATTTCTGAACTCTCAATTCTATCCCATTGATTTGTGTGTCTGTTGTTACACTAGTACCAGACCGTTTTGATTGCTGTAGCTGTATAATATGTTTTCTATTGGTCAAGTTTTGATGTCCTATCAAAGAAGAATATCCACAATCTGAAAAGGCTGTTTCGTGTGAGTAGAGATTTTCTGCATGTTCTTGAATGAAGACAGTTTATTTCAACACATTAAATGAAGAAATGGCTATGAGACACCAACTTTTTTCTTTTCAGACATTAAAGAGTTTTTTAAAAATGTGAAACTGTGCTACTCTTTTCACAAAATTCTTTTGAAGGTAATTCTCCTAATAGAAAATTTATTTCTGTTAATCGGTAAATATTTTATTATGAAATGAATTTGAAAATAGTTTTAAAAAATGTTTAGTTTCAATTTGGAGTACAGTACACATTAGTAGATACAACCCACATGAGCAAACTTCTTTGAGGAACTCAGTAATCTGTACATGTGGAAGGGTTCTCTTAACAACCATTTTTAAACCAGATAGTCTCCTAAGAGTTGTCCCTCAGATACTGTTGAACATCAGTTTGTGTCTCTTGTTAGGCTAGTCTGCCACAGATGAGGCGATTGAATTGGGCTTTGAAGGAAAGTTTTGGCCTTTCATTTAAGACTTGAATATACTTTTAACGTATAAAATACATGACGGAATTTAAATTGATGGTTACATTTTGAGTTCATATGGCTAAAGAAAGTGTTACCTGCAGAGCAAATGAGTGGATAATTATATCCGGAAGAAAAAGAAAAGAATTTCAGAAAATGATGAATAAAAAATACTGAACTGTGAACTGCAAGTAATTGTGGAACAAGCATTGTCTGAAACTGTTGGATTCTGGCTCATAGTGACCCTAAGCATTATCTTAATGGGAATCTTAATTAGACAAACAAGATTAGGTTTAGTAAACACCTTAAATGAAAGAGATTGCAAAGTATAAGTGGGGGTACAATCGGAGTATTTTAATTACTGATAACACTGCAGATTTACCCAACCATAAAGAAATAGAAGTAATAGTTTATTTGTTTCTATGAAGTAACTCTGTGTTTGAGTAAATTGTTGGTAGGTACTATGAAAGTTAATTGTGGGGAACATTTTTGAGAACCTTACTGAAGGTAATTTAGAGAAGAGACTTCACAGATTTTTTTTTTTTAATCTGTATAAAGTTAATCAGGATTACCTTGACTTAAGGAGTCCTGACGGTGCAATGGTTAAGGACTCAGCTGCTAGCTAAAAGCAATGAACAATCTGACAAGGAAATTTAGAAAACAATTCCATTTTCAATGATATCTTAAATAATACAATATCAAGGAATTAATTTAACCAGGAAGGTGAAAACAGTGTACGCTGAAAACTGTAGAAAAACATCATTGAAAGAAATTAAAGAAGATCTGAATAAAGGGAAAGACACTTCTTGGATTCGGAGGCTTAATATTGTTAAGATAGAAATACTACCCAAAGTGACCTAGAGATTCAACATGATTCCTATCAAAATGCCAATAGTCTTTATTGCAGAAGTAGAAAAGCCAATCCTCAAATTCATATGGAATTGCAAAGAGCCCCGAATAGCCAAAGCAATCTTGAAAAAGAACAACAAAGTAGGAGGACTCACACTTCTATTTCAAAATATACTATAAAGCTATAGTAATCCCAACAGTCTGGTACCAGCATACAGATAGAGATATAGAGCAACAGGCTAGAATTGGGAGTCCAGAAATAAACGCATGTATCTGTGGGCAACTAGTGTTGAACTAGGGTGCCAAGTCCCTTCAGTGGGGGAAAAAACAGTCTCTTCAACAAAGATGCTGGGACCGTTGGATCTCTCTATGCACAAGATTGAAGTTTGACTCATATCTCATACCATATATAAAGATTAAACCAAAATGGATCAATGACTAAGTGTAAAAACTAAAACCATGAAACTCTTAGAATAGGGATAATGCTTCAGGACCTAGTTTTTGACAGTGGATTCTTACATATGACACCAAAAGCATGAACACTAAAAGATAAAATAGATAAATTGGACTTCATCAAAATTAGAAGCTTCTGTGCATCAGAGAAATTTATCAAGGAACTGAAGAAACAACCTACAGAATAGGAGAAAATATTTGGGAAGCATGTAATATCCAGAATATATATTAAGGCACAGTGGTTAAGAGCTAAGGCTGCTAACCAAAAGGCCGGCCGTTCGAATCCACCACTTACTCTTTGGAAACCCTGTGGGGCAGTTCTACTTTGTCCTATAGAATCGCTATGAGTCAGAATCAACTTGATGGCAACGGATTTGGGTTTTATCAGTGGTGACTCAGTGGTAAAATTCTGAACCTCGATATGGGAAACCCTTGTCTGTCAGTGGATATTTGCTGAATATGATGCCGAATAGGTTTCCGTGGAGCTTCCAGACTAAGATGAACTAAGAAGAAAGGCCGGTGGCAATCTTCTTCTGAAAAATCAGCTAATGAAAACCCCATGGATCACAGCGGTCCATTCTGCAGCCGATCATGTGAGTGGTGTAGGACTAGGCAGTATTTTATTCCGTTGTGCATGGGGTCTCCATGAATCAGAGGCGGACTCAACAACAGCTGACAGCAAGAACAACAGCAACAACTCAACAAGAAAAAGACGAACAATTCAGTTAAAAAATGGGCAAAGGACTTGACTAGACATTTCACCAAAGAACTATCCAAATGGGCAATAAGCATATGAAAAGATGCTCAAAGGCCATTAGTCATGGTTGTTAGTGGCCATTGAGTCAAGTTGCTAGCATTCCACCCTGACTTACGGAGACCTCATCCACAACAGAATGAAATGCTGCCTGGTCTTGTGCCGTCCCGTCCCCATGATGAGTTGCAGATCGGCAGGCTTTTCTTCCTAGTCCGTCTTAGGAAGCTCCACTGAAACGTATTCAGCATTATAGCAACACACAAGCCTCCGCTGACAGACAGGCGGTAGCTGCACATGAGGTGCATTGGCCTGGAATCAAACCTGCGTCTCCTGCATGTAGGGCAAGAATTCTACCCCAGAACCGCCACTACCCCCTTATAATGTTTCATGGTATCTTCAGATTTCGTGTGCTTGAAATTAAATTTATCGTCTTCCTTTCCCCGAAAATTCTGTTACTCTCTGTGTTTGCCTTGTTGGTGAATGGTGCTATCATCTGCTCAGTTCCAGAAGTCATAAATTCAAAAGTCGTTCTTAACTCCTCCTTCCATCACCCTCCCATAGTCACTTGATTACTAAGTTCTGTTAATTCTGTCTTAATATCCTAGAAATCGTTCCTCTGCTTTCATCCCTTCTGCTATGGTTCAGGTTCTTATTTGAACCATTGACTACTGCATCAGCCTCTTAATTGCCTTTCTGGACTTTAGGCTGACTCTTTGTTCTTTCTTGTTAGTGTATTCAATTCTTAATATTTCTGAGATACAAATTTGAAGAGTCACACCCATGGTTAAAATTTTCAATTATTGGCCATCACCTTCATGATAATAGTGGCATTAAATGTAGCTAAGTGCATAACTTATTGTGGTGCAGTGAATAAATATGGCCCTTGTAGCATGGTCTTTGTAACTCCTACCAAATGACTGGGTGAGACTATGCGAATGAGGTGCTTGTGGCCCACCAAAGGGATTGGCAAGTTTGCTAATAATATAAATAAGGTGCATGGCACCTTGTGGGGGTACAACCATGCAGATAGGTGTATGCAGCCCTAATGAGGGGATTGGTCAGTTTTTCCATCTGACTAGGCTTAAAATGAGCCATCCCGGAGGTGGGAAGAGAGGATTTCAACACCACGAGGAAAGAAGAGTCAAGAGTGGAGTGCATCCTTTGGACCCGGGATCCTTGTGGTGAGATCCTCCTAGATTCAGGAGACAGACAGAGAGCTGTGACACCAGAGATGGTGAGAAACAGCTGCAGAGAAATGGTGGCAGCAGAGGCAGCAGAATCAGGAGACTGGCAGGAGACGGCGAAGTGGGCTTCCCAAGCCACAGAGCAAGAGAGTTGAGCACCTTTGGACTGGAGGCTTACTGGCAGAGTGGGGTGCCTCCGGCTACTTATCGGCAGAGCTAAAAGAGCTTTGTAACACTTACCTGAATAGGGCAGAGGCCAAGGGGCCAGAGAAAGATGTGCCTGCAAAGACACTGAGAAGCGGCTGTCCTGATCAAAGAACTGTATCCTGAGCATTCCTGAACCTGAATCGTAACCTGTTAAAAAAAAAGTTACTTCCCTAATAAACTCCATAATTATGAATATTGTCTGTGAGTTCTTTGTGGTCATTGCAACAAATTATTAATCCCAGCAGAGGAGTAGAGAGTGCCGTGGGAGGGACGTTTGGTGTCATAATTGGTAAAAAGGTTGAAAGGTGGAGGCATGTCCGATTCCTGCCTTGTAAGAACCAGCGTGGGCTGTTGATTTTGATTCTCCTTTTCGTATGTGAAGTTAGAGGAGGTCAGATGCCTCGCCATGGCATATTTACACTTGTGTTGTCTGATTTTATTCTTTGAACAGTCCTTTGCTACTTCCTGGTTGCACAGATGAGGAAATTGAGACCTAGATTTAAACCCAGGACTGTCTGTTTTTAGTTTATGCTCTTAGGCACTTTCTTATGCTACTTATGTAGGACATTCCAGACCCCTTGTCTTGTGGCTCTTACCCACTTGCATTTTCTTAAAACATAGTTCCACTACCCACTGCCGTCGAGTCGATTCCGACTCATAGTGACCCTGTAGGACAGAGTAGAACTGCCCCATCAAGTTTCCAAGGAAACATAGTAGGCACTTGGTAAATGTTTGTTGAATGAGTGTTAGGCAGTGATGAATAACAGGGGACAGTGAGACTAGCCCAGCGTAGAAAGACATGAAAGAGACATCTGAAGAAAAGGATTCCTCTGGCTGGCCATGTTCATAAACGGTCAGCCTTTGGGTTAAAGCAAAATAGTGAGAGGTAACCAAATGAGGGAAATGAAATCCAGAAGGGATGATTAAAAGAGAGAAGCTTTCTGTTTTTAACTTGAATGAATTATGTCCTAGGGTTGTAAGAACCTGAAAATGAAGCCTCTAAATACCCTTTTATGTTTTTAGGACTTGTGGAATTAAAAAGAGAGATGCCTGAAAACTAGAGACAGAGAAGTATATTTTTCAGAAAGGGGAAGAAGAAAGACTATAGAGCTTGCTATGGCCCTCAGGTGAGAATCTAGAATAAATTACTTAAAGGATAAATTGTTTCCAGGAGAGGTGAAGCACTAATCATTAGGAAATAGCCTGAATTCATTAAGAAATAAACAAAACAGCGGAGCCTTCTTTTTGCACATGGAGCCTGTTGTTTTCCGTCCATTGGATGAGATATAAGGTTTACTCATCAAAAGCACAGATGGCACAGATCATGGGAGGGAGAGGGTGTTAGCTAGGATGGGCTAGATTCTGCTGTAGTAATAACCTCAAATTTTGGTGCTTAAAAACAAAAGAGATTTATTTTTTAAATAATATATTTTTGGTGATTCCAATTCAACAGGTTTCACACATACTACTTAATGACATTGGTTACATTCTTGTTTTTCCCCCCTATTATTGCATAGGGTGTATTTGTTTTTACAAAAGTAGAATGACTGTAACAACACCGATCTACCATGCCTGATATGGTCACTGTGCCCCATCCATACTTCCTGGGACCACAATATCATTTTTTAAATTTTATGTTGTTGTTGAGAATATATACAGCAAAACATACACCCATTCACCACAATTCAGTAACATTGATTACATTCTTCAAGTTATGTAACTCTTCTCACTCTTCTTTTCGTTTCTGAGTTGTTCGTTCCACATTAACATAAACTCACTGCCCCCTAAAGTTCCTATCTAATCTTTTGAGTTGCTGTTGTTACTTTGATCCCATATAGTCCTTCAAAGAGCACAATGCTCAAAGCAGACATTTTTTTACTAGTTAAGCTAGACTATTGTTTAGTTTTAGGAAGAATTCAGGAGATTTTTTTTGGTTTAAGGTTTAAAGATTATCTCGGAGCATTAGTTTCAGGGATTCATTCAGCCTCCATGGCTCCAGAAAGTCTGGATTCCATGAGAATTTTAAATTCTTTTCTGCATTTTAAATTTTAAATTCTTTGCTGCTAACCAAAATGTCTGTGGTTCAAATCTACCAGGTGGTCCTTGGAAACCGTATGGGGCAGTTCTACTCTGTCCTATAGGGTCACTATGAGTCGGAATCAACTCAATGGTAACTTTTTTTTTCGTGCATTTACCCTGTTTTGATCAGGATTCTTCTATAGATTTTTTGCTCAAAATGTTTGGTCATAGTAGCTGGGTACCATCCAGTTCTTATGGTCTCATGGCAACCAAAAAAAAAAAAAAACAACCCTGATGCCCTCAAGTCTATTCTGACTGATAGCAACCCTGTAGGACAGAGTAGAACTGCCTCATAGGGTTTCCAAGGAGTGACTGGTAGATTTCAACTGCCAACCTTTTTGGTTAGCAGCTGAGCTCTTAACCACTGCCGCACCAGTTATTCATGGAGCCAATTAGCAACACATTCCATATCTCCTCCTGTTCCTTATTCTCCTTCTTCCTCTGTTGCTCCAGGCGAATAGAGACCAATTGTTGTGCCTTGGATGACCACTTGCAAGCTTTTAAGAACCCAGGCACTATGCAAGGAACCAGGAGGTAGAAAAGAAGCACTAAACATGTTATTAGGCCAATTAACGGGGATGTCGTGTGAAACTGCGACTCATGATGACCCAGTATATGCAGAGTAAAACTGTTCTCCACAGGGTTTTCAAGACTGTGGCCTTTCTGAAGCAGATCACCAGGCCTATCTTTCAAGGTACCTCTGAGTGGGTTTGAACTGCCAGTCTTTCAGTTAGCAGTCAAGCACTTAATTGTTTGCACCACCCAGGGACTCCTGAGACATCGTACCCACTGTTTTTAATGACCTCAGGAGATGGTGAATTTTCTCTCTCTGGGTAATCTCTCTGGTATTAACCAGAATTTTTTTTTTTTTTCTTTAGCTTTAAGGCCGTACAACCCACCATACATTGGGCCAGCTCACAGGAAACTGATCAAGAGAACAGGAGACATTCAATGAGAGTTTTCTTTCTTGGTGTTTCAGGAGAACTAGAAAGAGTCACAGCCTTTCCTTAATGTTGATGTATTTATTGAGGAGGAAAGAAATTATGTAACAGGGAAGTGCGGGGCACTGTTTGAGAACTTGGTCTTACCTGGCTAGTTATGGAACATTCTTATGCCTTGTTTAAGGATTTCTTTTTTATTTTTCAGGATTTGTTTTCAGGAAGACAGGAGGAAAGGAAGACATCTCAGGATCCCATTTCGAGGGTCCTTTGGCTACATTTCCACTGTCAACATTTTCTCCAAGAGTCCTGGGCCAGACACCTGGATTTCCAGATGGGTTTTGTAGTCAAGGAGATTTTAGAGAGGGGAGGTATTCCAGTTATGTAGAAAAGTTCAGTTATCTAAAGAATTTATTTTATAAAATACCATAAATCTTTGTGACCTAAAACAACAGCAATTTATTACTTTTCATGATTTTGTGGACTGACTGGTATCAACTGAGTGGTTTTGTTCCGCATGGTGTAGCTGAGGTCACTCATGGGCTACATTTAGCTGGAAGCCCGGCTGGGACTAGGACATCTAAGATGGCCTCTCATCCTCTAATACCTCTCACCATTTGGCAATGTAGCCCAAGTTTCTTCATACCATGGCATTTAGCTTCCAAGAAGGAATGTTTCAAGAGGACAAGCCCCAATATGCAAGCACTAATCAAGCCTCTGCTGGCATCATTTTGCTAATGTCTCATTGGCCAAAGCAAGTCACATGATCAAGTCTAGAGTCAGTGTGGGAGGGGGCTACACAAGGGTGCAAACACCAGGAGGTTTTGTTCACTGGAGGCCACCACTATAATGATTTACCACAAGTGAGCAGGGCAGTTTTGCACACTGGATCCTCAGTTGTCAGTGCTTAGGTATGGATGCGTAACCTAAGATCTGGTCCTTGACTTTGCAGTTCCAGAAACTCTATGTGACTAGGAGTTCATGCTTAGCCCCGTGCGTTTATCTGAAATTGCTTCTCATCATCACTCGAAGACGTGAATTTAGGCTGTCATAGTTTTATCTCAAGATTCTGTCGTCTTGGCCACAGATGGTTGAACCAGAGTGGACACCCGACCTATGACTCTGTTGGCTGAGCTGGCCCAATTGGACTTTTTCTTAAGACTCTGGAATGGGAATACTGAGAGACTAAGATCCAAACTGGTGAAGAGATTATAGAAAATCTCGTAGATAGTCTAAAACGAGTTCAGAAATATATCTAAACTCCTGAGATGACTAGAAAATGAGACTGCTAAACCATAGTTTAAGTGGTTAAGTGCTATGGCTGCCAACCAAAAGGTCGGTAGTTCGAATCCGCCAGGCGCTCCTTGGAAACTCTATGGGGCAGCTCTACTCTGTCCTCTAGGGTTGCTATGAGTCGGAATCGACTCAGCGGCAGTGGTTTTAAACCATAGTTATTAAGAGATTGGCTGCTAACCAAAAGATTGGCAGTTTGAATCCACCAGCTGCTTCTTGGAAACCCTATGGGCAGTTCTACTTTGTCCTATAGGGTCGCTATGAGTTGGAATCAACTTGATGGCAACAGGTATTCACTAGTGGATATATGTTTCTGCTCATTCTCTTATGCTCCATGACAATATCTAGCTGCAAGGGAGGCTGGGAAATGTCATCTCTAGCTGAGTAGCCATGCACCCAACTACTATGGAAGAAGGAGAAAGTGTATTTTAGTGAAGACTTAGCTGCTGCCTCCTTCCCCCCACCCCCTCCCCACACAGCATAGTGTTCAATTCCTGGTTACCTTTCAGGAGGGAGAAAGACAAGAGTGTATTTACAGGGAGTAAACAGGATGATGAAGGCCTCAAAATCAGGCCATAAACAGATTGGTTAAAAACTTGGGGATCGTTATATTGAATATTTAGGAAACGAAATGGCTGCTTTTGAATGTTTTACGTGCAAAAAGAGATAAATGTTGTTCTGTAAAGGCTCCAGGAGTAAATATAATAAGAGGAAGCTAAGCAGTAACCAGTTGCCATCAAGTCAGTTCTTGACTCATGGCTCAGAGAAATGTATTTATGTTCATTATAAGAAAAGAAGATTCTAGCAGAGTTGTCCAGAATGATTTACACCTCAGGTACATTGTGAACTAGAAGAAGAGATCAAAAAAAAAAACAAAAAAAATTTTTTTTATTGAGTACATATTATGTGCTCAACACTATTGAGGTTGCTTCCAACCCTGAGAGTCTGTTGCAGCTCCACGTACTTTTCTCCAAACCCTATTTTTCGTGACTCACTGACAAGCCTGCAAAGAGCATATATGAGTTAAATTTGTGGGGTAGAACATCCTAGGGGATAAGCCCTGGAGGGTGTTGTGTATGTTCAAGTTGTGAGTTCTGTGGTAGATGGAGAAGTTGGCCAGGGTGCAGAAAGAAGGAAGCATATCACTTAGTTATTTTCTGATTCTCAGCAGCAACCTGAGATCTTCCAGAAGGGGTTATATAGTCCTGACCAGCATAGCTTTGTGGCGGCCCTCCTGTCTGCCGTATTACCACACTGGTGAGCCCAGAGAATGCTGCCAAGAAGTATGAGAGGGCTGCTTTGAAAGCTCTGTCCAATGTACGAATGTCCATTGTCTTCCATATAGCTCCTGTGGGTACTGGTGGGAGACAAGATGCCTTTCTTGATGTGAGTTCCTGGTTGTTTACTGGAGTCGACAAGAGTGTTTTGTCATTCCTTGTACTTCTGGATCCAAAGATATAAGAGAACAGAGGGGCCCCCACATCTGCAATTCACATAAACAAAGTGACAGAGTAACAGGAAATGGGCCAGGGCACACAAACAAAGACATTCCCCAGAACAATGGGGCAGGTATCAGAAACTAGCCCACGAACTTCTTTAAAGTTGTCTCTCAGAAGCAACCAGATGAAATGAACCCCAGAGACATGCGTCGAACATCCACCTGTGACCCCTGTGTGACCTTTCACCAGGGGCTGTGAAGGGAGGCAGCCGCAGCTGGGGAATCGAACTCAGAGTGAGAGACTGCACAGGCATGACACCCCATAAGTCCTACTATGAATTCCAGAGGCCTGTGGGACAAGAGCCGTCTTAGAAAGTAGCTGCGTGTGCACCTTCGGTAACCTATCCCCACCCAAAACTGGCTAGTTACCAGAAAACCCCACCTGTGCCTCTGAATAAACATGAATCTTTTTCACACTGAAGTATTTAAAAGCCCGTGCAAGTCCTTCGTTCTGTGAGACGGGCGGTAAGCATTGCCTAGGCCTTCCTTACCTCTGCTTGCAAGCCTCTTCAGTAAAGCTTTGCTGGTGTGCCTTACCTGCTCATTCTTGACCAGTGAGAGGCAAGAACCTTATTTAATTAAAGGCATAGAGACTCTGGCAACAGTTCTGAATCTCCTCAATATTTCTGCTTGTTTCTCTTTAATTGAACACTCACCTCAGTCAATCCTAAGCTCTAATGTTATGCTGGTCTACCAGTGTGGACACTTAAGTGACAAAGTTTTAGGAAGAGACCCTAAAACTTTAAACCTCCTTGAAGCTTGGGATAAACTTTATGTGCCCGCAAGTAAGAATTGCCACACTTCGCTGGGAAGTTGGAGGAGAGCTAAGAGATTGAAGTAGAAATGTATTTGGACATAAAAATATTTTAGTCAAGCTGTGAAGAAGCAGCACAGGGGATGATTTGAGGCCCCTGGAGCCATCAAGTAGCATGATTGGCAATACCGTTTGGAGAACAAGGGTGTTCTGTGTGAACAGTTTCTCACACTTACCCACACTCCACCTTCCAGCCCTGTCTCTGTGTCTTTTAAATCTAGTGCCTCAGATTTAGTCAGATGATAATAGACACTTGTCATGCCTGAGTGAAAGGTTCCAAAGGGAGGTTGGAAGGGTCTTATGACCCTGAGGAAGAAAGGATGTTTACAGTCGAGTTGAACCTATCCACCTAAAGAGCTTTAGCCAGCTTCCTCCCAGTTCATCTAATGGAAAGCACACTTCATCACAGCAGGTGACAATTTTTTCCCAAAAAAACACAGAAGGTAGACTCAAATGAGAAAGGCATATTCTTTCAATTGACTTCCTAAGGCGCTCTAACCTTTTGTCTTTAGCCTGCTTGTAATAAGTGCCATCAAATTAGCCAAGAATGACTCTATCTCAGCATCCAAGAGTAGGGGCCTGTCTAGAAAAATGAGTGCCTATGGCAATTAGTTTTAAATTGCTGAATGATCTCACAGCTGGCAATGGAAACTTCGATGGCCAATAGAAACTGCTCATTAGAGCCCTTCCTCAAGCAGTACTCAGGGTACACGTCCTACTTGCGATACCTTAGTTACACCTCTGTCAAGAGGAGTGAAACCAAAGAGAGTGTGGGTGGGTATGATGTCATTTCTCCTCATAAGGATTATTTCCTTGTTCTAGATTGCAAAAAGTGAAATTATGTTAAAAGATATGAACGTTGTGAAGGACCTTGATACGTGTTGCCGAACTGCCTTCTTGAAAAGTAGTACCAGATCACGACACTGAACTCAAGTTCCTTATAGACCCACTGCTGTCTTTGGACAATTTCTCATAGAAATACACAACGCTAAGGTACTAGGTATAGTACTAGGTATAGTACCTTAGCATTGTGTATTTCTAAAGCTAATACTAGGTATAGTACCTTAGCGTTGTGTATTCCTAAAGCTAACAGCTGTACTATATTCCTGAATCTTACTACCAGCTCCCGTTCTTACAATTTAACTGTAACATTGATACTTAGAACTCTTTGCCCCACTCACTCTAGGGACTGAGTGTACTTGAAAAATTAATTTTAGAGTAAGTCCTTATATGTAAAGCTCCCATTCCAGGATTATACGAGCCTGAATATATACCCACTACACTAGGCATACTCTCAACATGAGCTTGGCACATCCACTGGCAGCATTTTGTTGGAGAAAATAAAGACATGTTCCTAAGGAATCTCAGGGTGCCTCCTACACGTACTTTTAAAAACGTGCTTGTCGTTAAAGTATTTGCATTGTGTGTAGTCCCTTAATGCGGAAATAGGCAAAGGAAAAAGGGAGAGAGACTTTGTCACTGTTGTTCATTGCTGTATTTCAGCACCAAAAACAATGCCTGGCACGTAGTAGAAGCTCAATAAATATTTGTTAAATGACTGAGTGAAATTTTCCTTCTTTTGTTGAGAAGTCTCATAGGGCATTTGTTTGGATGGTCTAAGGGTCATAAAAAGGATGCCTTTTGGGGTTTCTTCCTCATCCACTTTTCAGGGAATCAGGCATCTATTTGATACCAGCTGTGCAGTCCCAGGAACCTTGTTTATATAATATGATGTAGCCTTGCTATAGATGATTGGCTCAGATATACTTTCTCTTATTTTGGAATTGCACTAAGAGATTTCTATTTGTGACTGTACTGGTCTTTGGAAAGACCTCTCAGGAAGTGGGAGTGAAGTCATGGTCTCTTCTAGGTGGAGATGGAGAGCCGAGAAAGGCCATTTGCAGAAAGAGACAACAGAAAGGAGTAAAGGAGAAGTACAGTAAAAATGAGCTTAGATTCCACTGTGTACCCACTAGAATTGCTCAAATGAGGGCAGACAATACCAAGTGTTGGTAAAAATATGAAGCAACTGGAACTCACTGCTAGTTGAAATGTAAAGTGGTACAACCACTTTGGAAAACAGCAGCAGTTTCTTACAAACGCACACTTGCCATGTAATGCAGAAACCCTATTCCGTGTATATTCACAACATACAGATTTCGTCCAAGATATATGTGCTGGAATGTTTCCTGAAGCACTATTTTAAATAGTCCCAAATGGGAAACAACTCAAATGCCCAACATTAGCAGTCTGAATAACTAAATTGTGGTATATTCACAGAACGGAATACTCCACAGCGGTAAGAATGAATGAATTACTGTGACATATGGATGACATTAATGAATCTCATAAGTACAATGCTGAATAAAGAAAGTGTAAAAAACAATCAAAATTAATGTGTGCTGTTAGATGTCAGGACTGTGGCTAGCCTTGGGGAATAATAAGTGGAGGAGTGGGAGCTTCTGAGGTGCTGGCAATGCTCTGTTTCTTGATCTGGTGCTGGTTACATTGCTGTGTTTAGTTTGTGAAAATTTATGGAGCTGTGCACTTAGGATGTGCACTTTACATATTCATATTTCAGTAAAAAGATTTAGGAAAAATTTTCATCTAAAATTTTAAAAATGAGTCTAGAAACAGAGATGAATGCCTGCTAATGTCAGCAGCATTCCTTAGATTCCATGAGAAACCTGAACTGTTGTTTAAAATTCCTTTTCTGGATGTAAGGTATCTTGTCTGGGTTTCTTCAGTCTGGGTATCCAGCCATTGATTCCCAAGCCTCTTCCACTGGATGGAAGCTCTCCTAGTGACATAGATTTTTGGCCCACAAATATCCCTTTCCCCTCCCCCATCCTGGCCATCTTCGAAAGTAGATGAATCTGTTCTCTGCAGGAAATTAAGTACATATTCATCAAATAAACAATTTGCAGATGTTTAGTCTAAACTAACCCACCAAATCTGCTTCCCAGAAAGGAAGCAGCATTTCCTATCTGCCTGGGATGAAAGATGGAGAATGCTGGCATCCAGATCACCAGCCAACAGTCTTGGGACACAGTCTGGGATGTCTTGTAGTCAGCAGAGACACTACGATTGTGGTTAAAACTATGCTCAGAAGTTTGGTGATTTATCCCCCAGCTCAGTCCCCTAGATGGTTTCCTGAGAAAACAGAAGCCAACTCAGTCCAGTTCCTCCCACACAACTTATCAAAAGGACAAACACCTAGCCCATGAAGTGGAGGTTATGGAGCAATGAGGTGCTCGCAGCTTAGTGAAGATTGGGCACTTGGCACTGAGCCCTAATCTTCGCCACATGGCTCATCTACCCAGCTCTAATTCAAACCTAGATAATGGAAGTAGCATCTTTATCTAGACAGGCTCAGATTTTTCCAACTTCATTCAGTACAATAAAGGATCATTGCAAAGCCAAAGTTCTGGATGCCAACTCTTTACATCTGTTCAGCGTCTTCTGTGACTATTTTCCCTCTGACCTTTCTTCTTGGATTGAATGGATGACCTCACTTGCTTCTAACCACAATGACTAGGACTCAAAGATGATGTCTGCTTGGAAATAAAATTTGGCTTCGGTAGCACCTTTCTGCCTCTGTATGGTTTAGACATCTCCAGACTTTTTTGTACCAGAAGACAGAAGAGGGAGATCTGGCGATTGGGCGCTTCTGGAAAGCCTGCTTAGTGTCAGTGCAAAGTGAGAATTTCATTCATTTACCCAACAGATGTTTACTGAGTACCTGTTATGTCCATGAATTATCTTACGTAATGACTGAGAATACAGCCATAAGCAGGATAGATAAAAATCTCTTCCCTCACGGGGTTTATATTCTAGAAGAAAGGAGATAGGCAATGAATGTGTAAACAGATAAAAGGATAATTTCAGATAGCCATAGAGCTATGAGTAAAAGTGAAAAAATGTGATGAGAGAAAGAATTGCTAAGACTAAGATGGGAGCAAGCTGCTTTGGTAGGGTGGTAGGAGAAGACCGCTCTGGGGAACATTACATTTAAGCTGAGACTTGAATAATAACATGATTTGGGGAAAAGAGTATCCTGGACAGAAAAACCAGCAAGTACAAAGTCCTTAAGGTGGGGACAAGCTTAGTTGTTCAGGAACAGAAAGGACAGTGTGGCTGGAGTGAAAGAGAAAGGGATTTCAGATGAAGCCAAAGAGGTATGCAGGGGCTAGATCATGTGAGATCGTAGGCTGTGTTATGGAATAAAATTTGCTTGCCTGATGTAGACAGATGATTCAAATTCTTGGAAAGCCTCAAAGGGAAATAAAATACAGTACTAATTGTGGGAGAGGTAGTATAACCTAGTGGCTAGGGGTTTAGACTCTGGAAACAACTCTCTGGGACTACATCCCAGCTGTACCACTATGCTGTGTGAGTTTAGCAAAGTGACTTAACCTCTCTGGGCCTTGGTTCCTTCACCTTTAAGGTGGGAATAATAATTCATCCTCACAGATACTATTTTGCATTGAGGATTAAATAAATTTATATCTCTAAGATGCTTAGAACAGGGCCTGGCATTTACTATTTGCTTAAGTATTTTAGTTGTTGCACTGTTGTTGATGTTATTAATATTGTAGACTTATTACTAATGGGAAAAGGACTTTCAATGAGCTCTTCACTATGTTCTACTTTAGTTTTAAAAATGATAAGTGGAATTACATTGTCATAGAGTGCTTTATCTGTCTCTAACTCTTCCCTCCCTTCTCCTGTCATGACCTCTCTGGGTGGAGTATATCTCCTTATTCTACTGACTTTGGGCTTGGTCATGGGTTAGAGATTGAATTGTGTCCCCCAAAATATGTGTTGGAATCCTAACCTTATACCTGTGGGTGTAATTCTTTTGGGAATAGGGTTTTCTTGTTAATGAAGCTGTGTCAGTGTAGGGCGTGGCTTAAGCCTAATCACTTCTGAGTTATGAAAAGAGTAGATTAGACTCTTACAAAGCTGATTAGACTTAGAAGCAAGCACAGATGGAGGGAGGATAGATGCCACATGAAGATTGCCAAGGAACCAAGGAACACTGGGGCTACAGAGGCTGAGAAAAGGATCTTCCCCCAGAACAGCAAAGAGAGCCTTCTCCTACAGACAGCGCCCAAATCCATTCTCTGCCATCCTTGCTCTTTGCAGCTCTTGTTTTAGCTTAAAATTTCTGAACGGGTATATCTTATTAAGTGAGCCTAAGTTGTGTGTTTCAGCTTTCAGGATAACCTGGGAATTGCCACATAGTGGGCAGTAACGTCTGTGACCACCAACCTTGACCTAGTGCACAGCTATTAATTCAGCTGAAACACAAGAATACAGCCAAACCAGCTGTTAAAATATTTCCATGCCACTTGTAAGTTATCACTACCCCTAGTCCCCCAAGTCCCCCACCAACATGCAGGAAATCCCAGCCCTCCCCCAAGACATCCTAGACCACTGCCTTGATTCAGCAACTGAAGGGTTAATGCTTGGAGCAATAAGGAGCCTTTGGGATTCTCCCCTAGCTGCTGTGGCAGAGAGTCAGTAATGCCAGTGATCTCTGGTTATGAAATATTTTGGTTCCCCCTCTGCGTATGGGCCTTCTGCTACACCAGGTAAGCACTCTAGTGGGCATGGGGTAGAATGGAAGAAGAGTCATGGGTCTGGCCTTCCACATCATGCCAGGTCCCATCCATCCTGCTCCAAGATGAGGCTGTTTTTCTGCCATCCCAACATCAGTACCTGCTTGTCAGGCTTGAGCCAAAATGCTTCCATAAGTCATGGCCATCTGTGAGTGGAATCTAACAAGGGGAAACCAGGACCATGGAGAAGTGATGATCTGTGGTGCTTACTATGAAATGCGTATGCCACAGGTATTTGGCTTGCAGTAATTTGTGTTTGAGATCCAGATCCAGTACCTATAAAACCCTGTACCTAGAGCCCACATGTAAGGAAAGCTAAACTTTGTCTTCTTTCTTGCCAGACCCATTCACACACAGGCTTATATGGGAAGGAACTGCGTGGTCTTTTCCATTCTGTGTATATTTTCCAGTATAGTCAGATGTAGAAGGAAAATGTATTTACCTCAGTGAGGGAGTTCAGTTTGTGAGAGAAAACTCCTGTGGGAGGGGGAAAGACTGACAAGTCACAGGGAATTAGACAAGCTCTCCAAGTCTGCAGAGGAGCTGCAGTTCCAGCTTCCCTTATGCTGTGGCCCATCTCAGGAAATAAAGTGGTCAAGTTCGTTCAGGGACCACTGCCCACACTCCATCACTGAAGTGTAGCCCAATGGTCAGGAAGGTTCAGGAAAGTAAGGACTGCCCCGACATGAGACCCCCATCCCTTCTAAACAGACTGCTGAGCAGTAAAACAGTTCCAACATTGAGGGACTTTGTTTTTCATCATCACTTGTTGCCTGTGAACATGGGCTCGGCTGTAGTCATAAGGCCTCTGGGTGGGATTATTCTACGCGAAGATGGACTGAAAAAGTGGGGGTGCCTGTATGTGTGCTGAGCTAAAAGAGAGAGGAAGGAGGGGAGAAAGACAATGTGGAAAAGAAAACGAAAGCAGTATTTGAGGCATATGAAGGGAGAAAGACTAAGAAATTTTCTTTCTTGGCTTAACTGAAACAATGAAACAGAGCTGAGCTTTCAGTACCCAAAGACCACTGAGTAAGGGGACCTCAGGGGAATCACTCGATGGTGATCAGTGAGGTAGAGCAACCCAGCCCGGGGTTGGGACAGAGGCCATGAGGCTCCTGTGTTGGCCACTTTCTGTCCTCTTTCATCTCTAGGTTGGACCTGATGACCAGCATCTAACACCTAGTGTTCCCTGACAAGCTAGAGATAGCCTGTTGTTTTTAAGTCTTTTTTTTTTTTTTTTATTGTCATTTGTACTCAGACCTTCTGCAAAACACCTCTTTAAAGCATTAAAAAGCAAAGATAACACTTTGAGGACTAAGGTGTGCCTAAACCATGCCATGATATTTTTAGTGGCCTCAATGCATGCCAAAGCTGTACAATGAATAAGGAAGACAGAAGGAATATCTCAACATGCCCCACATAACTGGACCCCTAGAAATTTCAGGCCTAGAATAATCCCTGAATTTTTGTGGGATTAATTTCCCACCCTATGGCATGCAACCATTTTTTTTTTTAACTTTTATTGAGCTTCAAGTGAACGTTTACAAATCAAGTCAGTCTCTCACATATAAGTTTATATACACCTTACTCCGTACTCCCATTTGCTCTCCCCCTAATGAGTCAGCCCTTCCAGTCTCTCCTGACAATTTTGCCAGCTTCCAACTCTCTATCCTCCCATCCCCCCTCTAGACAGGAGATGCCAACACAGTCTCAAGTGTCCACCTGATACAAATAGCTCACTCTTCATCAGCATCTCTCTCCTACCCACTGTCCAGTCCCTTTCATGTCTGATGAGTTGTCTTTGGAAATGGTTCCTCTCCTGGGCCAACAGAAGGTTTGGGAACCATGACGGCCGGGATTCCTCTAGTCTCAGTCAGACCATTAAGTATGGTCTTTTTGTGAGAATTTGGGGTCTGCATCCCACTGATCTCCTGCTCCCTCAGGGATTCTCTGTTGTGCTTCCTGTCAGGGCAGTCATCGGTTGTAGCCGGGCACCAACTAGTTCTTCTGGTCTCGGGATGATGTAGGTCTCTGGTTCATGTGGCCCTTTCTGTCTCTTGGGCTCTTAGTTGTCGTGTGACCTTGGTGTTCTTCATTCTCCTTTGATCCAGGTGGGTTGAAACCAATTGATGCATCTTAGATGGCCGCTTGTTAGCATTTAAGACCCCAGACCCCACGTTTCAAAGTGGGATGCAGAATGTTTTCATAATAGAATTATTTTGCCAACTGACTTAGAAGTCCCCTTAAACCATGGTCCCCAAACCCCCGCCCTTGCTCCGCTGACCTTTGAAGCATTCATTTTATCCCGGAAACTTCTTTGCTTTTGGTCCAGTCCAGTTGAGTTGACCTTCCATGTATTGAGTATTGTCCTTCCCTTCACCTAAAGCAGTTCTTATCTACTAACTAATCAGTAAAATACCCTCTACCACCCTCCCTCCCTCCCCCGCCCCGTAACCACAAAAGTATGTGTTCTTCTCAGTTTATACTATTTCTCAAGATCTTATAATAGTGGTCTTATCCAATATTTGTCCTTTTGCCTCTGACTAATTTCGCTCAGTATAATGCCTTCCAGGTTCCTCTATGTTATGAAATGTTTCACAGATTCCTCACTGTTCTTTATCGATGCGTAGTATTCCAGTGTGTGAATATACCACAATTTATTTAACCATTCATCCGTTGATGGACACCTTGGTTGCTTCCAGCTTTTTGCTATTGTAAACAGAGCTGCAATAAACATGGGTGTGCATATATCTGCTTGTGTGAAGGCTCTTATTTCTCTAGGGTATATTCCGAGGAGTGGGATTTCTGGGTTGTATGGTAGTTCTATTTCTAACTGTTTAAGGTAACGCCAGATATATTTCCAAAGTGGTTGTACCATTTTACATTCCCAACAGCAGTGTATAAGAGTTCCAATCTCTCTGCAGCCTCTCCAACATTTATTATTTTGTGTTTTTTGGATTAATGCCAGCCTTGTTGGAGTGAGATGGAATCTCATCGTAGTTTTAATTTGCATTTCTCTAATGGCTAATAATCGAGAGCATTTTCTCATGTATCTGTTAGCTGCCTGAATATCTTCTTTAGTGAAGTGTGTGTTCATATCCTTTGTGCACTTCTTGATTGGGTTGTTTGTCTTTTTGTGGTTGAGTTTTGACATTATCGTATAGATTTTAGAGATCAGGCGCTGGTCGGAGATGTCATAGCTGAAAATTCTTTCCCAGTCTGTAGGTGGTCTTTTTACTCTTTTGGTGAAGTCTTTAGATGAGCATAGGTGTTTGATTTTTAGGAGCTCCCAGTTATCTGGTTTCTCTTCGTCATTTTTGGTAATGTTTTGTATTCTGTTTATGCCTTGTATTAGGGCTCCTAACGTTGTCCCTGTTTTTTCTTCCATGATCTTTATCGTTTTAGTCTTTATGTTTAGGTCTTTGATCCACTTGGAGTTAGTTTTTGTGCTTGGTGTGACGTATGGGTCCTGTTTCATTTTTTTGCAAATGGATATCCAGTTATGCTAGCACCATTTGTTAAAAAGACTATCTTTTCCCCAATTAACTGACACCGGGCCTTTGTCAAAAATCAGCTGCTCATACGTGGATGGATTTATATCTGGATTCTCAATTCTGTTCCATTGGTCTATGTGTCTTTTGTTGTACCAGTTCCAGGCTGTTTTGACTACTGTGGCTGTATAATAGGTTCTGAAATCAGGTAGAGTGAGGCCTCCCACTTTCTTCTTCTTTTTCAGTAATGCTTTGCTTATCCGGGGCTTCTTTCCCTTCCATATGAAGTTGGTGATTTGTTTCTCCATCACATTAAAAAATGACATTGGAATTTGGTTAGGAAGTGCATTGTATGTATAGATGGCTTTTGGTAGAATAGACATTTTTACTATGTTAAGTCTTCCTATCCATGAGCAAGGTATGTTTTTCCACTTAAGTAGGTCCTTCTTTTTAGTTTCTTGTAGTAGTACTTTGTAGTTTTCTTTGTATAGGTCTTTTACATCTTTGGTAAGATTTATTCCTAAGTATTTTATCTTCTTGGGGGCTACTGTGAATGGTATTGATTTGGTTATTTCCTCTTCGATGTTCTTTTTGTTGATGTAGAGGAATCCAAGTGATTTTTGTATGTTTATGTTATAACCTGAGACTCTGCCAAACTCTTCTATTAGTTTCAGTAGTTTTCTGGAGGATTCCTTAGGGTTTTCTGTGTATAAGATCATGTCATCTGCAAATAGAGATAATTTGACTTCCTCCTTGCCAATCCAGATGCCCTTTATTTCTTTGTCTAGCCTAATTGCTCTGGCTAGGACCTCTAGCACAATGTTGAATAAGAGCTGTGATAAAGGGCATCCTTGTCTGGTTCCCGTTCTCAAGGGAAATGCTTTCAGGCTCTCTCCATTTAGAGTGATGTTGGCTGTTGGCTTTGTATAGATGCCCTTTATTATGTTGAGGAATTTTCCTTCAATTCCTATTTTGGTGAGAGTTTTTATCATAAATGGGTGTTGGACTTTGTCAAATGCCTTTTCTGCATCAATTGATAAGATCATGTGGTTTTTGTCTTTCGTTTTATTTACATGGTAGATTACATTAATGGTTTTTCTCATATTAAATCCCACTTGGTCATGGTGGATTAATTTTTTGATGTGTTGTTGAATTCTATTGGCTAGAGTTTTCTTGAGGGTTTTTGCATCTCTGTTCATGAGGGATATAGGTCTGTAATTTTCTTTTTTTGTAATGTCTTTACCTGGTTTGGTATCAGGGAAATGGTGGCTTCATAGAATGAGTTAGGTAGTATTCCTTTATTTTCTATGCTTTGAAATACCTTTAGTAGTAGTGGTGTTATCTCTTCTCTGAAAGTTTGGTAGAACTCTGCAGTATAGCCATCCGGGCCAGGGCTTTTTTTGTTGGGAGTTTTTTGGTTACCGTTTCAATCTCATTTTTTGTTATGGGTCTATTTAGTTGTTCTACTTCTGATTGTGTTAGTTTAGGTAGGTAGTGTTTTTTGTAGGATTTCATCCATTTCTTCTAGGTTTGCAAATTTGTTAGAGTACAATTTTTTGTAATAATCTGATATCATTCTTTTAATTTCAGTTGGGTCTGTTGTGATGTGGCCCATCTCATTTCTTATTCGGGTTATTTTTTTCCTTTCCTGTATTTCTTAAGTCAGTCTGGCCAGTGGTTTATCAATTTTGTTAATTTTTTCGAAGAACCAGCTTTTGGCTTTGTTTATTCTTTGAATTGTTTTTCTGTTCTCTAATTCATTTAGTTCAGCTCTAATTTTTATTATTTGTTTGCTTTTGGTGCCTGATGGATTCTTTTGTGGCACACTTTCTATTTGTTCAAGTTGTAGGGACAGTTATCTGATTTTGGCTCCTTCTTCTTTTTGTATGTGTGCATTTATCGATATAAATTGGCCTCTGAGCACTGGTTTTGCTGTGTCCCAGAGGTTTTGATAGGAAGTATTTTCATTCTCGTTGCAGTCTATGAATTTCCTTATTCCCTCCTTGATGTCTTCTATAACCCAGTCTTTTTTCAGGAGGGTATTGTTCAGTTTCCAAGTATTTGATTTCTTTTCCCAAATTTTTCTGTTATTGATTTCTACTTTTATGGCCCTGTGGTCTGAGAAGATGCTTTGTAATATTTCGATGTTTTGGATTCTGCAAAGGTTTGTTTTATGACCTAATATGTGGTCTATTCTAGAGACTATTCCATGTGCACTAGAAAAAAAGGTATACTTTGCAGCAGTTGGGTAGAGAGTTCTGTATAAGTCAATGAGGACAGGTTGGTTGATTGTTGTAAGTAGGCCTTCCGTGTCTCCTTTGAGCTTCTTACTGGATGTCCTGTCCTTCTCCAAAAGTGGTGTGTTGAAGTCTCCTACTGTAATTGCGGAGGTGTCTATCTCACTTTTCAATTCTGTTAAAATTTGATTTATGTATCTTGCAGCCCTGTCATTGGGTGCATAAATATTTAATATGGTTATATCTTCCTCGTCAACTGTCCCTTTTATCATTATGTAGTGTCCTTCTTTATCCTTTGTAGTGGATTTAAGTTTAAAGTCTATTTTGTCAGAAATTAATATTGCTACTCCTCTTCTTTTTTGCTTATTGTTTGCTTGATATATTTTTTTCCATCCTTTGAGTTTTAGTTTGTTTGTGTCTCTAAGTCTAAGGTGTGTCTCTTGTAGGCAGCATATAGACAGATCGTGTTTCTTTATCCAGTCTGAGACTCTCTGTCTCTTTATTGGTGCATTTAGTCGATTTACATTCAGCGTAATTATAGATAAGTATGTGTTTTAGTGTTGTCATTTTGATGCCTTTTTATGTGTGTTGTTGACAATTTAATTTTTCCACTTACTTTTTTGTGCTGAGACGTTTTTCTTTGTAAATTGTGAGATCCTCGTTTTCATAGTATTTGACTTTATGTTTGCTGAGTCGTTACATTTTTCTTGGTTTTTATTTTGAGTTATGGCGTTGTTATACCTCTTTGTGGTTACCTTAATATTTACCCCTATTTTTCTAAGTAAAAACCTAACTTGTATTGTCCTATATCGCCTTGTATCCCTCTCCATAGCAACCATTTTGTTTTTATAGCATGCAACCATTTTACCAATAAGTCCAGATTCACTGACACGTCTTCCTTACTAGGTCCAGTCAGTGTAATGGGCCCATGTGATAGCTTGTGGAAGGGAAAGGTGATAAAGTTCCCTGCAGTGTAAATTAGGATGTATGGCTGGAGAGTTGTAGCCATGAGGTAGGGAACTGAAGGTGTATTGGTCATGCAGTTGTTGTTTTGTGTTGTTGTTAGGTGCCATCGAATCAGTTCCAACTCATAGCGACCCTATGCACAACAGAACGAAACACTGGCCAGTCCTGCACTATCCTTACAATCGTTGTTATGCTTGAGCTCATTGTTGCAGCCACTGTGTCAATCCACCTCATTGAGGGTCTTCTTCTTTTCAGCTGACCCTGTACTCTGCCAAGCATGATGTCCTTCTCCAGGGATGGGTCCCTCCTGACAACATGTCCAAATTATGTAAGATGCAGTCTCGCCATCCTTGCCTCTAAGGAGCATTCTGGTTCTTTTGGCAGTCCATGGTATATTCAATATTCTTCGTCAACACCACAATTCAAAAGCATCAACTCTTCTTCAGTCTTCCTTATTCATTGTCCAGCTTTCACATGCATTTGATGCAATTGAAAATACCATGGCTTGAGTCAGGCACACCTTAGTCTTCAGGGTGACATCTTTGGTCTTCAACACTTTGAAGAGGTCCTTTGCAGCAGATTTGCCCAATGGAATGCGTCTTTTGATTTCTTGACTTTTCTTCCATGGCTGTTGATTGTGGATCCAAGTAAAATGAAATCCTTGACAACTTCAATCTTTTCTCCATTTATCATGATGTTGCTCATTGGTCCAGTTGTGAGGGTTTTTGTTTTCTTTATGTTGAGGTGCAATCCATACTGAAGGCTGTGGTCTTTGATCTTCCTCAGTAAGTGCTCCAAGTCCTCTTCACTTTCAACAAGCAAGGTTGTGTCATCTGCATAATGCAGGTTGTTAATCAGTCTTCCTCCAATCCTGTTGCCACGTTCTTCTTCATATAGTCCAGCTTCTTGTATTATTTGATCAGCATACAGATTAAATAGGTATGGTGAAAGAATACAACCCTGACGCACACCTTTCCAGACTTTAAACCAATCAGTATCCCCTTGTACTGTCCGAACAACTGCCTCTTGATCTATGTAAAGGTTCCTCAGGAGCACAATTAAGTGTTCTGGAATTCCCATTCTTCGCAGTGTTATCCATAGTTTGTTATGATCCACACAGTCAAATGCCTTTGCATAGTCAATAAAATACAGGTAAACATCCTTCTGGTATTCTCTGCTTTCAGCCAGGATCCGTCTGACATCAGCAATGATATCCCTGGTTCCACGTCCTCTTCTGAAACCAGCCTGAATTTCTAGCAGTTGTAGAGATGGGAATGTCCCAAGTCCACGGGTCAGGAAAGAGCCCTCTGATTCACATAGGCACAGGAGCTGTAAACCCAAGATTGGCAGGCCAGAGAGCAGGGCTCTTGCTCACAGTCTGTGAAAATGGGCAAATCTCAAGATTGGCAGGAAGACCACAGGTAAGCTGCTAGCTCAAGTCCCAAGAACTGGAGGTCAGAGAAATGGCAGCCAGCTACAGAGTCCAGAATGAGCAAAAGCCCCCGAGCCCTTTTGAATGTCTGTCCACACTTGATGCAGGCTACATGCCCAAGGAAGCTCCCTTCAACTGATTGGCTACTCACAGCAGATCCCATCATGGGGCTGATCACGTATTAAATCTCAATAGGGAAGTGATCACAACATTACAGGACTGCCAAAACACTGAGAATCATGGCCCAGCCAAGTTAACACACAATCGTAACCGTCACAGATCTTGATCTCCTTGCCCTTCCACAAGACACCACACTGGTCCATTACATTGATGACATTATGCTGATTGGACCTAGTAAGAAATAAGTATCAATGACGCTAAACTTATTGGTAAGACATTTGTATGCTAAAGGGTGGGAAATTATTCCAACCAAAATTCATTTTCCCTATACCTCAGTGAAATTTCTAGGGCCCCAGTGGTATGGGGCTTGTCAAGATATTCCTTGCAAAGTGAAGGAAAAGTTGGTGTATCTGGCCCCTCCCACAACTAAAAAGGAGGCATAGCACCTGTTGGGCCACTTTGGATTTTGGAGGCAACATATCCCTCATTTGGGTGTGCTATTCTAGCCTATTTATCAAGTGACTTGAAAAGCTGGTAGTTTTGAGTGGGGCGCAGAACACGGGAAGGCCTTTCACCAGGTTCAGGCTGATGTCCAAGCTGCTTTGTCACTTGGGCCATGTGATCTGGCATATCCAATGCTTTTGGAAATGTCCATGGCAGATAGAGATGCTGTTTGGGGTCTTTGGCAGTCTCCTGTTGGTGAATCACAGTGCAGACCCTTAGGATTTTGGAAAAAAGCCCTGCCATCCTCCACAGAAACTTGTTTCTCCCATAGCCAGGATTCATGGGTCCAGGAATCAAGAGATGGAAACGGAAGTGGCACCATTCACTATTACCCCTAGGGTCTCACTTGCAAAATTTTTGCTTCCTATCCCCAAGACCCTAGGGATCTTAGTTTCAAAGTGAGGAATGATCCCAGCAGGAGAAAAACACTGATCGAACTGGAAGTTAAGAATGCCACCTAGCCACTTTGGGCTCCTTGGCCTCTGGATCAGCAGGCAAAGAAAGGGGTTACCATATTGGCTGGTGTGATTGATCCTGATTACCAAGGGGAAATCAGAGTGATATTGCATGATAAATGTAAGGAAGAGGATTTCTGGAATACAGGAGATTCCTTAGGACGTCATGTAGTACTACCATGCCCTGTGATAAAAGGCAATGGAAAACTACAGGAACCCAATTCTGACATGATTGCTAATAGCCCAGACCATTCAGAAATGAAGGTATGATTCACCCACCAGGCAAAGAACTATAATCAGTTGAGGTGCTTGCTGAGGGTAAAGGGAAAACAGAAGGGGTGGTAGAAGAAGGTAGTTTTAAATACCAGTTATGACCACATGATCAGTTGCAGAAATGAGGACTATAATTGTTATGAGTATTTCTTCCTTGTATGTGTGCATCAAACATTTTTGTTTTCTTCACTCAAAAAATAGAAGATGTAAATGGTACTAGTGTAGTTAGGCCAAGAGGGGAAGTGACTTTCCCAAGATCACAGCACCAGTACCCAGCCCTGTTTGAAGGTGTACTCCATGCATGCTGCTTCCCACCCCTGCTTGAAATTCTTCCATCTCTGAGTTTGTGCATTAGCTACAGGAACAGATATTCCAAAAGGCAAGGTAAGTGTGGTGAACACCACACCTTTGATGTGGTGAAGCGTATGTGAAATTGTTCACTACAGATTTGTAAGTAAGCACAAGTAAACTTGTGCTTACCTTGCTTACTGGGTCATCTGCCCCCATCAGGGATTGTAAATTGAAAAAGAGGCTTTGATTCCGTAGGAAGGTGCTGTGGGGTTGGGAGAGAGACAGATGCCAGCCATACCTAGAAGCAGAGTCTTTGATGTGGTGAAAAACTATGAAAATGTTCACTACATATGATCTGGTAACCAGTAAGCCCTGTACTTACCTTGCCTATTGAATAATCTGCCTCTAATTAGCTAAATGCAACATCAGCCCATGGGTTCTTATCTCACAAACACTTGCTGATATCCCTAAGAAGAAGATGCTAGACTGATGCCCACTGTGTGGGGTGGGGGACTGGGGAAGCTCTGAGAAGCACAAAGACTTGTCTAGGGTTGCACATTGCTTAAGAGGGATGAGCTGTGTCTGAACCCAGCTCTGTCTGCTGCACCCAGGCCCTCCCCAGGTTCTGTGGGGGAAGGGGAGGGGGCTGTGTTAGTGTCACTGTGTAGAGTTATGGAGATGGCCTGGGGAGAGGTGAGCAATCAGCAGCCCAGAGGAGACTTTGGGGAGGTCTCATCTGAGGTTGGGCCCAGGTCAGGGGACCCAGAACATGACCTCACTTACTTGACACCAGAGTACATAGAACTTGGAACCCTGGTAAACAGGCACCCACATTGTAAACAAAGCCCCCTACCCAACTCACTTGAGTGGAAACGCTTGAACTGAGAACATGTTTTCTTGTTTCTCATCCCCTGTTGAACCGAAGCTTGAGAAAGCCAGGAGTTCGACCCTGTCCCGAAGGCTGAGACATGGTCTCATATCCCACCCCCGAAGGCTCTGGCCACTTTCCAAAAGGAACCCGAAGGTAACACAGGGTGGCCCAGAGCTGCCAGTCCAAGCCAGGCCACCACTGTGATCCCACCTGGGCAGCCTCACATCCCTCTCCCAGATCATACCAGCCCCCAGGCCATGCCAGCCCTTGTCCTCATGGGGTCCCTGCTAAACAGGGGCAGGGAGGAAATGTGGACAGAACTGATGAGACAGAAAGTTGTTGGATAAGGCAGGGTCCATTTGGAAGGGAGGAGGATGGGAGTCAGAGAAGGAGGGCCATGTGATCTGGGGAGATTTGGGAGGGGAGAAGTGATGATGAGGATGATGAAAATGGTGCTGTTGCTTGAGGGCAACCCCAAGCTCCAGCCCCACAGCCCCTCACCATCACTGGGTTCACGGGGCTGGGTCTGACCTGCAATGGGGTGGTGGCTGGGCCTAATCCATCAGGTCGGGTGCCTTGGAGACTGGGAGCTGGGGCATCAAGGCAGAGACCTCCTTCAAGTCCCTGCCCCAATCCCACTGATCACATAGAACTCTCTGGAACCTAAGCCTGCCCAGAGGTCCCAGTTCAGACCAGGGCTTTAGGGAGGGACTGTCAGGGTCACAGACCGAGTCAGCACTCTCACCTGGGGCTTCTCTGAGATGCAGCTCGCCTGAGTGGGGCAGTCAAATCACAGTCCTAACTACTGGAATTGCCTGGGCCACTGCTGACCCTATGCTAGTCCGGCTTCTCCCAGATCCTGCTGCAAAACTCAAAGGTTGATTTTTCTATCCGTGGGCTTGGCCAGGGCTGGATGGTGCACCCCTAGGCCGACCCACTCATCACATGGTGACAGATGGGAAACTGGGAGCTCCTCCAAGGCCCAGGGGGCACAAGGGCCTGAAGGGGCAGAAAGTGAAGGAGGTGGCTCAGAGGGGCCCTTGATGCCTCCCGGGCCACTGCCACCACTGTCTCTCCAGAACCAGGTGCAGAAGATCCCCAAAGAAAAGGAGAATGGCATCACCCAGCTGGGGTCCAGGAAGGGCTGGTGTAGGCTCAGGGTAAGTGCAGGGGAGGGGTCTGGGTCCCTGGGTGGGACCCTAGATGACCAGAGGGTGCTTGGGGCCCAGACAGCACCCTGGAGACCCCCAGTTCTCTCCCAGGAGTTTCCCACTTGAGGGCCCCCAGTCCCCTCTCAATGAAATTGACCACCACCGTTTCCTGTCCTCCTACCCCCCTGCCACTGCCCTCCCTGCCCTGGCCAGCTACAAAGCCTCTTTTCCCATATTTGTAAGAATATCAGAAAGGAGTTTTTTATACTGTCGTCCCTTCACATAAGCCCATGGGTCTTTTTGCATGTTGCTGCTGTTTTAGTGTTTAACTTCCAATCCCAGGGCCCTGGGCAGCAGTCGGCTGGGCTGTCCTTCCACACCTTCTCCCAGCCTCGCACATTGTCATGCTTAGCAGGCTTCTTCTACCCTAAAGTGCAGGGCTCAGGCTATGACACATCTTTTTCTGCCACTGCAAGCTCAAGAAACACATCCTGTGACCCATCCAGTTCAGGAGCTGTGTCCTTACCACAGAATGTTCCAGAAGGGAGACCAGTCCCCACAGTGACATCTAGTGCAAGCTCACTCCTTCCCGGCTGGGGACAGTGCACAGAGCAAACACACCCATGAGACTGGCCCTGGACTGATTCCTTGTGCTGCCCTTTCAGCAGGGCTACAGGAATGCTTACATGTGTCCTCATACACAGACCCACTCAGGACAGACTCCCAGGAGTGGCATGCTGGGGGAAGGATGTGCACATTTCAAGTTAGGATCACTAGAGCCAGACTCCTTCCCAAAACAAAAGTCGCAGTCCCATGGCCCAAAAGTCTTGACAACGGCTGTGTCCCTACATCGAGCCAGTTCTGGGTCTTAGGGTTCTTTTCCATTTTGCCAATCTGCTGTCACGGTGGCCAATGGAACTGCAGGGTGGCTTTGAGGTGCTTTTTGGCCCTGAGAAGCCAAGCCCCTTCTCAGTCCTTCGCTGGCCATTCAGTTTCACTCTTTCTGAGTCATTTGTTCACATCCTGGATCCTGTGGGGGTCTTTCTCCCACCCAAGGATCTCCAGGTTCTCACCCTTGGCTGGATCTGGGTATTCCATAGCTTCAGGTTCTCAAAACCCCCTTTGATGTACAGAAAGAAATATCCGTGTCCTGCTTATCTCATGGGTGTGTTTGCTCTGTGCACTGTCCCCAGCCGGGAAGGAGTGAGCTTGCACTAGATGTTCCCCTCTGAGTCAGGAGCAGAGCAGGCCTTACGCAGCACAGAGGGAACATCGCAGAGCCCTAGTGTTGGACAGTTCTGGGGGCTGACCAGGTGACTTTGAGGAAACACTAGACATCACCAAGCCTCTGTTTTCTCATCACTGGAATGGGGTGTTTTGTGAGGACTCACTGGAACACTGCTCTTCCTCCAGGGAGATACCATGGTTACTTAGTTAACAAAATAACTTCAGGTTCCTAATGTTTCTAATCATCTCTCCACCTCCAAATGTGCTTGGAAAGCCCAGCCCTGTTTTCTGCTGAAGGCACTCATGTCCCACCTCCTGCCACAGGTCACTGAGGGAGAGGGAGTGCCTGGTCTGAGCTCCGTGGCCCTGACCCTCCTGGTGGTTCATGAGGCTGCCTCTGACAATATGTCCCTCCTCTGTCCCACCCCAGTGTGTCTGTGGTTCTGACGAGGACTTGGATGAGGCCTGGGTGATGAAAACCTTCAAGGCAGGCTCACTGGAGAAGCTGGTGGAGCACCTGGTGCTCGCATTCCTAAAGGGTAACTTCTCCTACATCAGAATCTTCCTGGGAACCTATAGAACCTACGCCACCACCCAGCAGGTCCTAGACCAGCTGCTCCAAAGGTGAGCGCCCTGCCCTCCACAGCCCAGTGGAGGCTCTGTCCCCTGCCAGTTGTGAGTCTGCAGAATGTCACTTCACCACTCAGAGCCTGTTTGCTCCACTGAGAAGTGGGGCGATAAAGGACAAATCAGCTAGAATTACTGTCAGGGCCCCGTGGGACAAGCCATGGAAAGTGTGTACCAGAGCCCAGCTCTTTGGTAAAGGGTGTTGGAGGGTCTGGGATGTTCACATTTATTATTTTCTTCTCCCCCATAAAGAAACTGTCTGCCTCAACCTTCACTCACTGTGTGCCCTTGAGCAAACTCATTTCCCATTTGTAAAGGGGAGGTTGAGATTCCATTTAGTGGATCCTTGTCCTTGGTATTGCCAGAACGGGGATCTTGGAGGCTGGTAGAAGGGTCCCAGGACTCTCAGATACCTGGGAAGGTGCTGCTTGGGTTCACTCATTTACCAGTTGTCTATGAAGCCCCTACTGTTGCAGACACTGTTCTAGGCACTTAGCATCGTTCAGTAGACGAAGCAGGTAGGAAGCCCTGCCCTCCTGGACCTCCATTCTAGTCGGGGAGTCAGACAGGAACATTAGACATCTTAAGCAAGTAGTGTCCACAGTGCATTAGATGTGACACCCTCACACCACCTCTAGGTATGGATGTAACCACCCCTATTCTGCCCAGGATGCTGAACCCCAAGACCAGCTGAAAGGGTGAGTGGACTGTGGGTGGACAAAGAGGGGCTCCTGTCTATTCAGAAGGGTGAAAGCTGTACGGGGCCTGTGTCTGGATTGGGGCTGGGCAGACTCTGGACCCCACACATCTGGATTCCACTACAGGAATGAGTTTAGAAGCACCTCCTGCAGGAGATAAGCAGTCATAGAGAGCTGGGGATGGAACCTGGGCATTCTGGGGAGCAGAGGGGAGGCTGGGGGCTCAGAGAGGCCCCTGAGAGAACCCATCCCCGCACAATCCCCTCACATTTCCATTTGCCCCCCCCCCCATATTGGGGGCCCAAAATAGGAGGTGCGGGGTGGAAGGGAGAGAAATCTGCTCCTGAATCTCAATCCCCAGTTGTGGATGCTCAGCTGCTATGCGGGGCCCCTGTCCCAGGGGAGAACAGTGTCAATGGGAGAAGAGACGATCACACGTGTGCAGAGAATCAGGCAGCATGGTGCTGCACACTCTCCAGAGGAGGGTACTGAGGGCCTGGGCATCTGGGGAAGGGGACAGCCTCCATGTGTCGCCCAGCATCAGATAATCCTGGAGCACTACTGTGTGCCAGGCTGTGAGATGAACATGCAGACACACATCTCCGTGCCCTTAGAGGGTTACTGCCCAGTGGGGAGAGGGCCAGGGGAGAGAAAGGGATGTAATTCAGGCTTCCCAAGGAGGGAGAGTTCTTTAGATCATTGATGGGGACCTCCCTGGGATGGAGGCTGTGTGCTAGCCCTCTGCTCAGTGACCAGGCCTGCTACTGCCAGGATAGCCAGAGGGTGTGATGCAGGGTGGTGCTGACCTTTGGAAGGACGGGCAGACACAGGGCCCTTTGCAGGGGTGCCCTGGGAGGGCAGTGTGTCAGGAAAAGCCAGGCCTCTGACCCTGCTCTTCACCACCCACCCCTAGTGCCATCTCTTTTATCCTGGGCACGTGGCTGAAGGAATACTCAGAGGATTTCGATCAGCCCCCAGACTTCCCCTGCCTAAAGCTCGTGATGGAGTATGTGCAGGTGAACATGCCAGGCTCACATCTAGAGCACCGTGCCCAACTTCTGTTGGCCCAGCTGGATCAAATGGAGGTCACTGAGACAGAGCCAGAGGGTGAGGAGGACTGGGCATGCCTGCACGTGAGCTTGTGAGGGGGACATGGGAAGACCCCCAGAGGCTGGGGTTGACCTATAGCGCAGAGTAACCTCAGACCCTCCTCTGGTGGACCATGGTCTGGGAAGACTTCCTGGGGTGGAAATCTTGGGAATGGGCTTCTCTTGATGGCAATGAGATGTTTTTCATCATTGGAAAGGTATGAGGAAAGGCAGTCATATTGGTGAACATTTTTCCTCTTGCAGCTCCAGAACCAAGGCCAGGGCCAGTTGTAAAAGTAGCTCAAGATCCATCTTTGCCCCGAGAACTGGCTCCTGCACCATGTTCTGGGGTACATTCTGCTCCTGTACTGGCACCGGAGCTCCATAGCACACTGCCTATTACATCGCCAGCTCCAGAACCTGCACCAGATGGAGAGCCGGCTGGAGGGGTGGATTCCCATCCAGGGTCACCTCCAGAACTGGCTCCCGGACCACTGGCTGATGTTAATCCTACTCCTGCTACAACACTGGAGCTCCATACCACCCCAGCTCTTTCATCACCAGCACCTGTGCTGGCACCTGATGAAGAGCCAGCTGGAGGGTCAGAGTCTTATCCTGGGCCACCTTCAGAGCCAACTCCTGGACCACTGGCTACTGTCAGTCCTGCTCCTGCTCCAACACCAGAGCTCGATGTAGCCCAGGCCCTCCTCCAGCTCCATCACCAGCATCCGATGGACAACTGGATGGAGAGGTGGATTCCCACCCTGGACTACTTCCAGAACCGGAACCTGGACCACCAGCTGATGTCGATTCTGCTCCTGCTCCAACACAGAAGCTCCGTGGAGCACCAGCTCTTCCATGATGAGCTTCAGCTGTGGCAGCAGAGGGCTAGCCCCATGGAGGTTCGGATTCTTAACCTGGGCCACCTGCAGAGCCAGAGAATGGACAACCTGGTGATGTGGATCCTGGTACTGAACGGACACCGAAGCTCAATAGAGCATCACCAGCTCCAGCACTGCCACCACACGGAGAGCTGGATTTTTACCCTGGGCGACTTCCAGAACACATTCAAGGAAAACTTCATGAGTTACATTCTGTCCTTGCAGCAACATTGGAGCTGGGTACATCAACAGGTCCTCCAACAGCAAGTTGAGCAGACAGAGAGCCTTTTGGAAGATCGGATTCTCTTCCTCGGCCAACACCATAATGGGCTCCTGGACCACCTGGTGAGGTTGATCATGCTCCTGGACTAACACTGGAGCTCCTTAGGCCACCATCACGAGCTGCTTCACTGACACCAGATGAAGAGCCAGCTGAAGGGTCAGAGTCTTATCCTGGGATACATCCAAAACCTGCTCCTATACCACCTACTGATGTTGAACCCACTCTTGCACCAAAACCAAAGCTTCACTGGCACAGGTCTTTCTTCTCCATTTTCATCACTGACACTAGATGAAGGGCCAGCTGGAGGGGTGGATTTCCATCCTGGGCCACTTGCAACTGGCTCCCAGATATTGATCCAGCTCCTGTTCTAACACTGGAGCCCCATACACCATTACATCCTCCATCTCCAGCACCGTCTGGGGCACCAGAGGCCTAACTAGTTGCCACATCTCCTCTACAGCAGCTCCTTATTGACAGCCAGGGAACATCTGCTCCAGAAGCAGACCCTTATTTCTCCTCACCTGAGTGGGTAGTTCTTGGTTTTGTTGTAGTATTTTCCCAGCTCAATTTATTCTGTATAGTTTATAGTATTTTAACTGGTAGACTTCTCATTAAATAAAGTTTTGTTGTAATAGCTTGCAAGTGTGTAATATAGTGGTTTTATGTACTTTTTCACAATTTTATTCACCATCGCCAGTGTCTCCTTCAGAACATTTTCATCACCACTGTGATGGTTAATGTTATGTGTCAACTTGGGTAGGCCATGATTCTCAGGGGTCTGGCTGACATTATGTAATCACACTCCATTTTATGATCTGATGTGAGCAGCCAATCAGTTGGAAAAGGCATTTCCTTGGGAACATGGCCTTCAAATCAATACATTTCCTGGGGTATGCAGCCATTAATCTGGCCAATGTCTTTTTCTCCATCCCTGTTTTGAAGGATCAACAGAAGCAGTTTGCCTTCAGCTGGCAAGGCCAGCAGTACACCTTCACTGTCTTATCTCAAAGGTATATCAACTCCCTAGCCCTATGTCATAATTTAATCCATAGGGACCTTTATCACCCTTCCTTTCCACAGTATGTCACACTGGTCCATTAAACTGATGACATTATGCTGATTGGACATAGTAAGAAAAAAGTATCAATGACTCCACAGTTATTGGTAGAATATTTGCCTGCTAGAAGGTAGGAATTATTCCCCCAAAATTCAGTTGTCTTCCACCTCAGTGAACTTTCTAGGGCTCCAGTGGTGTGGGCATGTCAAGATGTTCCTTGTAAAGTGAAGGATAAGTTGATGTATCTGGCCCCTCCTACAACTAAAAAGGAGGCACAGCCCCTGCTGGACGTCTTTGTATTTGGAAGCAACATACCCCTCATTTGGGTGTGCTACTCCAGCCTATTTATCAAAGGGCTGGTTTTGAGTGGGCCCAGAACAAGAGAAGACCTTGCAAGAGGTTCAGACTGACGTGCAAGCTGTTCTGCCACTTGAGCCATATGATCCAGCTAATGAAATGATGTTTGAAGAGTCACTTGCAAATAACGATGTTATTTGGGGTCTTTGGCAGGCTCCTATTGGTGAATCACAGTGCAGGTCCTTAGGATTTGGGAGCAAAACCCTGCCATCCTACACAGTTAACTACTCTCCTTTTGCGAAACAGCTTTTGTCTTGTTACTGGGTCTTAGTAGAGACTGAACTCTTAACCATGGGCCACCAAATGACCATGTGTCCTGAGTTGCCCATCATGAATTGGGTGTTGTCTGACCCATAGAGCCATAAAGCTGGATGTGCACAACAGCACTCCATCCTTAAATGGAAGAGGTATGTACGATACAGGGCCTGAGCATGACCTGAACACTCAAGTAATTTGTATAAGGAAATGGCCCAAATGCTCATGGTCCCCACTCCTGTCATATTACCTGCCCTCTCCCAGGCTGCACCTATGGCCTCATTGGGAGTGCCTCATGATCAGTTGCCTGAGGAAGAGAAAACTCGTGCCTGGTGTATGGACGGTTCTGCGTGATATGCAGGCACCATTTGAATGTGCACAGTGGCACCACTGCAGCCCATTTCTGGGACTTCCCTGAAGGACAGTGGTGAAGGGATATCTTCCCAATGGCAGAACTTCAGGCGGTGTGCCTGGTTGTTCACTCTGCTTGGAAGGATAAATGGCCAGATACGCAATTGTACACTGATTCATGGGCTGTGGTCAATGGTTTGGCTGGATCGGCAGGGACTTGGAAGGAACATGATTGAGGAATAGGAGTCAAGGAGGTACGGGAAAGTGGTTTGTGATAGACTTCTCCGAAGGGACCAAAGAACTCACATTAATGAGTGGGGGCTCCTTGTCCTTTGCCAGCGACCCCTGTTTCTACATTGGGCCTTTAGGGCAGACAAAAACCATTATTGCTTTAAGCACCATTGTGGATTGAAATTATCATTGTTGGGTGTTTCATCCTGTGATCTGCTGAAGTGGAATAATGAGGAGAGGCATAGTAATATGTGTAGGACCTTTCCCACTTATTAGCTGTGAGATCTTCAGCAAATTACTGCCCCTCTCTGACCCTTGGTTTCCTCAGCTTTACAATGGGAGTAATACTGTCTTCCTCACAGCACTATTGTTGAGGATTACATTGAAATACTGGTGAAGCGCTCAGAATGATGCCTGGCACATAGTAGGCAATCAATGAATGGGAGTTAAAGCAAGAGATACAGGAAAGGTGGCCTGTGTGCAGGTTTAATCTGGGAGTGCAGGGTAAAATTGAGGGAAGGATTTCTTGTCACCCAGGGCATCAAACTCCTTACTATAGAGTTGTCAGTTAGGTCCTTCCTGCCCAGGCCCCCTATCTTCAATGCCTGAAGAGGTCCATTTACTAGAGTCTTTCTTGGGACAAGTACAGGTTTGACAAGGAATGTCTGTACCCATACAATGAAGTGGGAATTATATACACCTTTTTTTTTTTTTTTATTGTGGTTAGCAAAATTGTGTAGTGGGTAGACCACCAGTAGTTTTTCCTTCTTCTTCAAGAAATGAAGCTGCCAAGTCATATTTGAGCAGATCTTGAGATCCACTTTTGCTATGCAGATGTAGGCCAAGGGCTTTTATGCCATGAATAAGACATTTGTATTTTACTAGGAAAGCAGCTCCTCTTGTAGCATGCAGAAGTCTAAGGAAGATTAGCACAAGTTACACAAGAAACTGGGGGGTCTCCTGGGAGAGAAGGAATTGATTGTATCTTATCACAACCAACCATGGCCAACATCAGCACCAACCATCACTATTACCACCACCACTACCTCCACCACCATAACCATCACCATCTCCACCATACAACCCACCACCACCACTTCTACTACCACTGTCACCACCATCACCAACACCAATACTACCATTTCCACCACCATCACACCACCAACCATAATCATCACCATCACCACTTCCATCATACAACCCACCACCATCATCACACCACTTACAGTCACCACCATCATCATGCTACCCACCACTGCCATCACCACCTCCCTTACACAAGTCATCACCACCATCCTTACCAGTACCACCATCACCATCACTCTTACCATCAATTTTACCGCCACCAGCAATGATGCCCCCTGTCACCAGAACCACCCCTGCTACTCTCAATATCAACATCATCAGCATCACCACCTCCATTACAAAACCTGTCACCGCTACCATTACCACCCTTACGTTCACCATTGTTCCTTCCCCCGTAATTCAGATCTCTAAGTCTGGAGAAATGAATTTTGGTCTAGGCCCATTGGCCCAAGACCCTAATATAAAGTTCTAAGAGAGAGAGAACACATGGACTTTCCTTGGCCCTAAAAGGGGAGAGACGAAGGGGAGTGATAGTTTTCTTTTTCTTTTTGAGGCTATGGATCTTGAGATCTACTTGCACCCTGATGTATATGAGGGAAAAATAGCACACAACTGGTTTGGGGGAATTCGGACCCTCTAAGTCTGAGAAAACAGAGTGTTATCCTTTCTTAAAGGAAAGTTGGGTCCATTAATCTTAATTCAGCCAGATCATTAAGCAAAAAGACTCCCAAAACTACCCCAATCTCACCGCAATGGGACAGTCTATCACCGAAGGAAACAGAGGGATGAGATAATCGTGGTGAAGGTGAGCCTTGAAGGTGATTAGACACAAATGTTGGACTTTCAGATATTCCCAGAAAGTGGACAAGTCTTGAGGGTTTCTCTTTAGGGCCTGACTGAGACATATTAATCCTACCTCAAATAATAAAACGAGAGCAAGAGTGAGTCCAAAAAAAAAGAGTAAGTCAGGAAGTGAAAAATACAAGTCAGAGACAATTTCCATACCATGTGGTTCTGGCATCAATCTCCAAAGGGACTCCTCACCTGGGTGTGGCAAGGACTTCTCTGTCCTGGTCCAATCTTTTCTTCTGTCACCAGGCTCTGCAGTCCTCACTGGTCCTCCTTTGTGTGCCACGCTGTTCCACATCAAGCCTTCAGGCATTAGGAAAGGGGCTTTCTTAAATAAAAGTTCTTTGTCTGTTTTGGCTTCTACACTGAGATTGCAGAGGATTCTCATTCTTTTCCAGCCTAAAGGGACAGACCTTTATCAGCTGTGTTCACATAGCTTTAAGGTCCCTGGGTGGCTGTAGAAGCAGCACGGGGATGGTGAGTGACCTCCTCTAACCTCACAAGGGGGAAGAGAACCAAGATCAACGGCCGCAGCCTGGCCCCATGAGGTGGAGGCCAAACACGCCTCCTCTCTGCACCGTCTTCACCAATTCTGACACCAGCTGTCCCTCGCGCAGCACTTTCTACTTCTCTGCTGGGCTCGATAATTCATTGCAGTGGCCACACCGAACTCACAGGCCATATTCATGATTATGGGTTTTTTTTTACTGAAATAACAGGTTACAATTCAGCCCCGGGACACTCAAGGATTCAGTTCTTCCATTGGGCAGCCTCTTCCCAGCCATGCTCGCAGGCACAGTTCTCCCTGGCCCTAGGCCTCTGCCCAAAGGCACTCCCTGTCCGTCAGCTGGAAAGCCCAATGCGCAGTCTCCCTGCTGCCGGGTCTGTGCTGCAGCTTCTCACTGCTTTTAGTGTTACAGTTCTCTCTCTCTGTCTCCTGGTCCAGGAGCTTCTCGGCATAGGGATCCCAGGTCCAAAGACATGCTCTCCGCTCCTGGCTATTCTTCTTTGGTGGTGGTGGGATCCTCTCCTTCCTGCCTCTGGGGTGGCTCATTTCAAGCCCAACAGAATGGCAAACCTGACCAATCCCTTTGGTAGGCCACAATTACCATATCTGCACAGTCCCACCCAATCACTTGGGTGGGAGTTGCAAGACCATGGCTAGAAAGGCCACACAAAAGTCATCTATCACACTACAGTGGCGCAAACAGTTTACATTGGACTACGAACCAAAAGGTTGGGGATTTGAAACCATGCAGCAGTGCCACAGAAGAAAGGCCTGGCAATCTTCTTCCATAAAGATTACAGCCAAGTAAACCCTATGGAGCTTGATCCTACTCTGTAACAATTGGGGTCGCCATGAGTAGAAATTGCTTCAACGGAAACAGGTTTTGTTCTGGTTTTCATGTAGCTTTAACTTTACCTTTTGCTGTTAGGACATTAAGGGAATCATGCCTCCTTTTCCAAGTAGGCTGTGAAATACTGCTGCTGCCGGGTTCACTGGGAATGGCCTTGTACTGCCTGTACTGTTCGGCGTTCTGCCTCGCTCTGGGCTGTGCACCCTCTGATCTGTGTCGCCGGAGTATGAAGGGGTCTTAAAGCCTGTGCTGTTAATTGGGTGGGAAGGGATTTAAACAGCCTCCAAAGCCCTCCCCTGTGTCATCATCAGCTCTGGGAGGACTTGGATGTTGCACTGGGAACCATTCCCCCTCCTCCACCCCCAGCAGCTACAGCTATCTGAGGTTTTTATTTTTATGTTTTGTTGTTTAACTATTTCCTGCCCACTTCTATGCAGGCTGCCCAGGCAGTTCTCCAGCCCACACACTGTCCAGCTCAGGTGGGGCCCTGAATTCACCCTGGAACCAAGATAGAGCCAGAGAAACTGCCACCATGAGCACATATTAGTGACACAAAGGTCCCCAGACAGACTTGTGTCCCTAAGGCCCCCAGCTGTCTGGGGCTGTTAGCTGAGCATGAGGAGTTTTTAAATTTTAAAACACTTCAGTCACCAATATCAAAAGAGGTGCTGTCTAAAACATATAAGGTATATACATGGCAAGGGAATCAAATTCTGAACATTGGGACTGAGGGTAGTAGTTTTTTTTAATGTTATGAAGTTTAGCAGAAACACTTTTGTGTTTATATAAATTTTGTATGCAGTAATACAGAAATTTGTATTTTGGGACAAAAACCCTGAGATTCATTGAAGGAAAAACACAAATAAGGACAGAAGAAATAATGCAGCAATGACAAGACCCCTTAGCAGTTACTCAGCCCATGTGGCAAAATTCAGGGGGAAAATGTTCTAATTGTCCCATTCTGGTTCCAGCTGAGTCCTTCTCAAAGGACTGAGATAGAGTATATGTGTGGGTGGGTTAGAAAGAGAGACCAAAACCCTGTTGCCATTGAGTCGATTCCAACTCATAGCGACCCTACAGGACAGAGTAGAACTGCCCCATAGGGTTTCCAAGGAGCGGCTGGTGGATTTGAACTGCCAACTTTTTGGTTAGCATTCGAGCTCTTAACCACTGCATCACCAGGGCTTTAAGAAAGAGAGAGAGAGTGTAAATGTGAGTGTGCCAGTGTAAGTTGTGTTTGTAATCAGGAGTGTAAATGTGAATGTGTGTGTGACTATGAATTTGAGTGTAATGTGTGTATTTGAACGTGAGTGTAAGTTGTGTGACAGTGAACATGAGTATACAAGTTTGTGAATATGTGAATATAAGTACCTCAATGTGTGTGTGTGTGAGTTGCATAAGTGTGAGAGTAGCTATGTGTGAGTAGAAGTTGTCTCGTGTGAATGTGAGTGTACATGTCTGTGTGTAAGTGGGTGTGAGTGTGAATGTGTGTATGAGTGTAACTTATGTGAGTGTGTGCATTTACTATCCACCCAAAGATGTAACTTTTAGGGATCTCAACTTTGAAATCTCCATTGTTTCTGAGCACGAACACCCCCTTGTCCCCAGCGAGGTTAGCTTGGGACTTGGTAATGGCTCTAAGGAGCCCTGGTGGTGCAGTGGTTAAGTGCTCGGCTGCTAACTGAAAGGTTGGTGGTTTGAACCCACCAGCCGCTCCACAGGAGAAGGATGTGACAGTCTGCTTCTGTAAAGACTGCAGCCTCAGAAGTACTACAGGGCAGTTCTACTCTGTCCTACGGGGTCACTGTGAATCGGAATCCACTCAACGGCAACAGGTTATAACGTCCATTCAGCCCTATTTGCCCAGGACAGAACTCATTTATGCCTGTTGTCCTGGCATAACTTTCATTTCTTTGCATCCGTACTGATTTTTGTTTGAGGTATAACTCACATCAGTAAAGGACACAACTCTTCAGAGTACAGCCTGATGATCACTCCAGGGAAGTCTCCCAGGGTTTCTCGTCAGCCCACCTGAAAAGGGCGGATTTCATTGTCCACAAGCATTTTACTTCCCCTGTGGTCTTTGAGGAATACTTTATACATGCTGGAGAATCAAAGGAAATGGACTGCAGCTATTTGGAAACCAAGGAGGGTTTAAATTCCATTGCCTTGACTTGATGGGCTTTAAGGATGTGTCGATTCTAGAAGGTGGAAATGATTAGAAACCTTCATAGAAGTTACCATAATTCAAAGCATCTGAACTTCCCTTTACCCTGTCACTACCAGTCTAGCCTTCCCTTGACAAACTTGACTTTGGTTAAAGAAATAAGTCATCCCATTGGGAATCATATAGGAACTGTGGGAAAGAGTATGGGATTTGGAGTCGGCCAGGCTTAGCTCTGCAGCTTGACTCTATTATTTGGTAGCTCTGTGTCCTTGGGTAAGTTGGCTTAACTTCTCTGGCCCTCAGTTTCCTAAACTATAAAAGGGGCAACAGGATTTACTGTGCAGAGTTGGGGTCAGGATCATATTTAACGAAAATATGGCGGCTGGTGCATGGGCACCAAGTAGATGATAGCTAATATTTAAGTCAGATTTAAGGATCAGAATAAAAGCAAAGTGTGGCAGATTATATTTTCCAAAATTGGCTGCAGCAGTATTTCCAGTTTCACTCATTCTTCCAGAATTTTGCTACTCCCTATCAAGAGGCAGGGTCTACTTCCCCTCCCTGTGAACCTGGACAAACCATGTGGCAGAAGCAATGTTACATGACTTCAGAGGCTAGATCAAAAATGACAAAGTAGCTTTTGCCTAGTCCTCTCTCTCTCTCTAACAAAATGCTTACCCTTGGAACTCAGCCACCCTGCTGTGAGGAAGCCCATACTAGTCTACATAGAAAGAAGACATGGAGAGGCCCACATGAAGAGGAACAGAGGCCCCCAGCCAATAGCCATTATCAACCACCAGACTTCTGAGTGAATGAGCCTTCAGATGATCTCAGCTCTCAATGTGTCTTCCAACTGAAGTCCCAGAAATTTCGAAGAAAATACAAGACATCCCTGCTGTGTGCTGCTCAAATTCCTGACCCACAAGATCCATGAGCATAATAAATGATTGTATTAGCTATGAAGTTTTGAGATAATTTTTTACATGGGGATAGTAATTGGAATTCAGTGTAATCAAGGTGTTTCAGATGAGGTTGACATTTCTCTCATACATCTGCATCAGGCTGTTTGCTTTCATTCATTCCAAAATCAAAGGTTAAGAGCCTGTTATACATATTTGTACTGTTGCTTATGTTTGTAGGAAACCCTGGTGGCGTAGTGGTTAAGTGCTACAGTCTGCAGTTTGAATCCGCCAGGCGCTCCTTGGAAACTCTATGGGGCAGTTCTACTCTGTCCTATAGGGTCGCTATGAGTCGGAATCGACTCGACAGCACTGGGTTTGGTTTGGTTTTGGGGTTATGTTTGTAACCCAGTGTAGAGGTTTCTTTTCACAAAATTAATTGGTTGTGTATTCAAACCCAATGTGGTCTTCTATATCCAAGCTCCTACACTCCTGTGTATTATTTAACACTGCCCGTTTACTAGCCTGTGGCAAGTGGAACTATAAAATAATGTAACCATTGTATAACCAAAGATGTGTGAAGTTGTATATCCAAATTACTGCTATCCCATCCAGACAGCAACTGTGGAAGAGTGAATCCTGTTCCTTTGTTTTCCATGCCACAAAGATGGAAACTTTCTCTAGTATTATGAATTCATTTGAGGAAGGAGAGAATTACAGTAAACTAGCAAGGCCTCAAGGAGCCCTGGCAGCTCAGTGGTTAAAGCACTCAGCTGCTAACCAAAATGTTGGTGGTTTGAACCCACCAGCCACTCCATGGGAGAAAGATGTGGCAGTCTGATTCCATAAAGACTTACAGTCTTGGAAACCCTATGGGAGACTTCTAGTCCATCCTTTAGGGTTGCCATGAGTCAAACTCGACTCAGTTGCAGTGGGTTGGTTTGGTTAGCGAGACCTCAGGTCATAGCCAAGGAAAATTAGGCCAGAAAGCTAAGGCAGCAGCAACACCAATTTTGCAGACAGGTCCAAACCAGAGAGAACGGGATCCACAGGCAGATCATGCGCATGAGAATCACACCGTGGTCTAGAGCAGTGGTCACAGCAGAGTGTGTAATAGAGCGACTAAAGCATGAGCTTTGGGTCAAACAAAGCTGGGCTCACATCTGGTTTCTCCACATACTGGCTGTGTGACTTTGAGTGAGCTCCTCAATTTTGTCATCTGTAACATAGTACCTGCCCCTGGCAGAGGGGACTAAATGTTTTCCAAAGATATGCATTCCTCCTATATAGTGTAGTTGTGGCTGGGAAGCAGCTGCCCCGCATCTAAAATTGCTGTGTGACTAGACCTGGTTAATGAAATACGAGCAGAGGTCACGTCTATCACTTCTATGCTGAGGTGGCTAAGTATCCACTGCACGTTGCCCACACTAACTTCCCCTTTCCTGGTGAACTTGGAGGCTACGAGTTGAAGATGGTGACATCACAAGGTAGAGTGAGCCTGGATCCCTGCATCACCACTTGGAAGAGAACCACTCAGCCAAGAACAGACACACTGCACTTTGTGTGAGTTACTGTGTTAACGCACTGAAAATTGGGGGTTGTTTGTTATAGCTGCTAGCCTACCCAGACTCATACACTGTTAGATAATTGTTAACTGCATAATTATAGGGTGTCTTTCCTACTTGACTGGATGCTCCTTGAGAGCAAGGACTGGACCCTATTGACCCAGTGCCTTACACTGTGTTTGGTGCATATGTTATAGATTGAATTGTGTCCCTCCAAAAAATGTGTGTCAATTTGGCTAGGCTGTGCTTCCCATATTGTGTGATTGTCCACCATTTTGTCATTTGATGTGATTTGCCTATGTAAATCCTACCTCTGTGATATTAATGAAGTGGGATTAGCGGAAATTACGTTAATGAGGCAGGACTCAAATCTAAAAGATTAGGCTGTGTTTTAAGTCAATCCCTTTTGAGATATAAAAAAGAGAATGGAGCAGGGAGACATGCGGACCTCATACCACCAAGAAGCAAGAGTCAGGAGAATAGCACATCCTTTGGACCAGAGTCCCTGCACTGAGAAGCTCCTCAGCCAGGGAAGATTGATGATAAGGACCTTCCCCCAGAGCTGACCGAGAGATAAAGCCTTTCCCTGGAGCTGGCACCCTGAATTTGGACTTCCAGCCTCCTAGACTGTGAGAGAATAAACTTCTCTTTGTTAAAGCCATCCACTCGTCGTATTTCTGGTATAGCAGTACTAGATAACTAAGACAACATACAAGGCAGTGAGTAAAATTGAATTTGCAGCTTGATTAAGAGAATTAGAATCTGGGCTCTTTACCGAAAGGAGAAAGAAAAGGTGGATGTTTAAAAAAAAAAAAAAAAAAAAAAACTTCATAACTGAAAGTAGTTCTTTAAACACTTGCAAGAAGTACAAAAAAAAGGAGGCGGGGCCAAGATGGCGGACTAGGTGGATGCTACTGCGGATCCCTCTTGCAACAAAGACTCGGAAAAACAAGTGAATTGATCACATACATAACAATCTACGAACTCTGAACAACAAATACAGATTTAGAGATGGAGAACGAACAAATACGGGGAGGCAGCAATTATTTTCAGAGCCTGGAGCCAGCGTACCAGTCAGGTGACCTTCGGAGCCCAATTCGGGGCAGAGCCCAGGGGGGCAGACGGCACAGACAAGGGGCCCAGCCCTAGCCCCCGAACTCATTCCGGGAGGATGCCCAGCCGGTTGGCGCGAGCCGCGTGGTGGCACAGCCGGTGGGAGAAGTCCCCGGGAGGCAGAGACAGGTCTTGGAGCGGGGAGAGCAGCGTCCCAGCCGGGGAGCCGTCCCGCCGGGATTTTGGCGGGCGCGGGCATGGTGTGAGCGCGGGCAGCAGCTACATCCCCCTGAATTGACCCGGGGGGGGCCCAGCCGGTTCGCGGGGGTGGCGCCCAACAGGTTCGCGGAGACAGCGTAGCGGCACAGCCGGTGGGAGCAGTCCCCGGAAGGCAGTGACAGGTCTTGGAGTGGGGAGAGCAGCGTCCCAGCCGGGGAGCCGTCCCGCCGGGATTTTGGCGGGCGCGGGCGTGGCGTGAGCGCGGGAAGCAGCTCCATTCCCCTGAATTGACCCCGGGGGGGTCCCAGCTGGTTCGCGGAGGCGGTGCGCCACGCGGCTGGCAGGACAGGGAATCCCCGGGAGGCAGCGACTGATTTTGGAGTCAGGAGTGCACCGTCCCAGTAGGGGAGCCTTAACCTAGGGGGTGGGGCTGATAGCGGAGGATCTGACCGTGACTCAAGCAGGCCAGACCCCCCGGGGGCAATCTCTACACAGCCAGTACACACAGGCGACGTGCCCCACGGAAATCTCAGATATAATAGTCATTCCAAGCAAGACAAGCAACTCTGGCTATATTCTGAGGTGCTACTCTCCTAGCTCTCTGATCCCTCCCCCACCCTCCCCAGGCAGCTCCATTAACATCCGAATAGCCTGAGCCAGAGGGAGAACTCTGATAGGGATCTGACTGCATTTTTTTTTTAGCAGATTTTCTGGAAAAACTAGTTTCCCAGTGATGGCTCGGAGACAGCAGTCCATATCAAACCACATAAAGAAGTAGACCATGACAGCTTCTACAACCCCCCAAACAAAAGAATCAAAATCTTTCCCAAATGAAGATACAATCCTGGAATTATCAGATGCAGAATATAAAAAACTAATTTACAGAATGCTTAAAGACATCACAAATGAAATAAGGCAGACTGCAGAAAAAGCCAAGGAACACACTGATAAAACTGTTGAAGAACTCAAAAAGATTATTCAAGAACATAGTGGAAAAATTAATAAGTTGCAAGAATCCATAGAGAGACAGCATGTAGAAATCCAAAAGATTAACAATAAAATTACAGAATTAGACAATGCAATAGGAAGTCAGAGGAGCAGACTCGAGCAATTAGAATGCAGACTGGGACATCTGGAGGACCAGGGAATCAACATCAACATAGCTGAAAAAAATCAGATAAAAGAATTAAAAAAAATGAAGAAACCCTAAGAATCATGTGGGACTCTATCAAGAAGGATAACTTGTGAGTGATTGGAGTCCCAGAACAGGGAGGGGGGACAGAAAACACAGAGAGAATAGTTGAAGAACTCCTGACACAAAACTTCCCTGACATCATGAAAGACGAAAGGATATCTATCCAAGATGCTCATCAAACCCCATTTAAGATTGATCCAAAAAGAAAAACCCCAAGACATATTATCATCCAACTTGCCAAAAACAATGATAAACAGAAAATTTTAAAAGCAGCCCGGGAGAAAAGAAAGGTTTCCTTCAAGGGAGAATCAATAAGAATAAGTTCAGACTACGCAGGCAAGAAGGGAATGGGACGACATATACAGAGCACTGAAGGAGAAAAACTGCCAGCCAAGGATCATATATCCAGCAAAACTCTCTCTGAAATATGAAGGAGAAATTAAGATATTTACAGATAAACACAAGTTTAGAGAATTTGCAAAAACCAAGCCAAAGCTACAAGACATGCTAAAGGAGATTGTTTGGTCAGAAAACCAATAATATCAGATATCAGCATAATACAAGGTCACAAAACAGAACGTCCTGATATCAACTCAAATAGGGAAATCACAAAAAAAAACAAATTAAGATTAATTTTTAAAAATAAATAAATAAAATAATACACATAATAGGGAATCATGGAAGTCAATAGGTAAAAGATCACAATAATCAAAAAGAGGGACTAAATACAGGAGGCATTGAACTGCCAGATGGAGAGTGATACAGGCGATATAGAACGATACAAGTTAGGTTTTTTACTTAGAAAAATAGGGGTAAATAATAAGGTAACTACAAAAAGGAATATCAACTCCATAACTCAGGATAAAAGCCAACAAAAATGTAACGACTCAACTAACATAAAGTCAAACACTATGAAAATGAGGATCTCACAGTTTAATAAGAAAAACGTCTCAGCACAAAAAAGTATGTGGAAAAATGAAATGGCCAACAACACACATGAAAAGGCATCAAAATGACAGCACTAAAAACTTATTTAGCTATAATTACGCTGAATGTAAATAGACTAAATGCACCAATAAAGAGACAGAGAGTCACGGACTGGATAAAGAAACACGATCCATCTATATGCTGTCTACAAGAGACACACCTTAGACTTAGAGACACAAACAAACTAAAACTCAAAGGATGGAAAAAAATATATCAAGCAAACAATAAGCAAAAAAGAAGAGGAGTAGCAATATTAATTTCTGACAAAATAGACTTTAGACTTAAATCCACCACAAAGGATAAAGAAGGACACTATATAATGATAAAAGGGACAATTGATCAGGAAGACATAACCATATTAAATATTTACGCACCCAATGACAGGGCTGCAAGGTACATAAATCAAATTTTAACAGAATTGAAAAGTGAGATAGACACCTCCACAATTATAGTAGGAGACTTCAACACACTACTTTCGGAGAAGGACAAGACATCCAGTAAGAAGCTCAACAGAGACACGAAGACCTACTTAGAACAATCAACCAACTTGACCTCATTGACTTATACAGAACTCTCCACCCAACTGCTGCAAAATATACTTTTTTTTCTAGTGCACATGGAACATTCTCTAGAATAGATCACGTATTAGGTCATAAAACAAACCTTTGCAGAATCCAAAACATCGAAATATTACAAAGCATCTTCTCAGACCACAAGGCAATGAAACTAGAAATCAATAACAGAAAAACTAGGGAAAAGAAATCAAATACTTGGAAACTGAACAATACCCTCCCGAAAAAAGACTGGGTTATAGAAGACGTCAAGGAGGGAATAAGGAAATTCACAGAATGCAACGAGAATGAAAATACTTCCTATCAAAACCTCTGGGACACAGCAAAAGCAGTGCTCAGAGGCCAATTTATATCGATAAATGCACACATACAAAAAGAAGAAAGAGCCAAAATCAGAGAACTGTCCCTACAACTTGAACAAATAGAAAGTGAGCAACAAAAGAACCCATCAGGAACCAGAAGAAAACAAATAATAAAAATCAGAGCTGAACTAAATGAATTAGAGAACAGAAAAACAACTGAAAGAATTAACAAAGCCAAAAGCTGGTTCTTTGAAAAAATTAACAAAATTGATAAACCATTGGCTAGACTGACTAAAGCAATACAGGAAAGGAAACAAATAACCCGAATAAGAAACGAGAAGGACCACATCACAACAGAACCAAATGAAATTAAAAGAATCATTTCAGATTACTACAAAAAATTGTACTCTAACAAATTTGAACACCTAGAAGAAATGGATGAATTCTTGGAAAAACACTACCTACCTAAACTAACACATTCAGAAGTAGAACAACTAAATAGACCCATAACAAAAAAAAAGAGATTGAAACGGTAATCAAAAAACTTCCAACAAAAAAAAGCCCTGGCCCGGACGGCTTCACTGCAGAGTTCTACCAAACTTTCAGAGAAGACTTAACCCCACTACTACTGAAGGTATTTTAAAGCATAGAAAATGACGGAATACTACCCAACTCATTCTGTGAAGCTACCATCTCCCTGATACCAAAACCAGGTAAAGACATTACAAAAAAAGAAAATTATAGACCTATATCCCTCATGAACATAGATGCAAAAATCCTCAACAAAATTCTAGCCAATAGAATCCAACAACACATCAAAAAAATAATTCACCCTGATCAAGTGGGATTTATACCAGATATGCAAGGCTGGTTTAATATCAGAAAAACCATTAATGTAATCCATCACATAAATAAAACAAAAGATAAAAACCACATGATCTTATCAATAGATGCAGAAAAGGCATTTGACAAAGTTCAACACCCATTTATGATAAAAACTCTTACCAAAATAGGAATTGAAGGAAAATTCCTCAACATAATAAAGGGCATCTATGCAAAGCCAACAGCCAATATCACTCTAAATGGAGAGAACCTGAAAGCATTTCCCTTGAGAACAGGAACCAGACAAGGATGCCCTTTATCACCGCTCTTATTCAACATCGTACTTGGAGTCCTAGCCAGGGCAATTAGGCTAGACGAAGAAATAAAGGGTATCTGGATTGGCAAGGAGGAAGTAAAGTTATCACTATTTGCAGATGACATGATCTTATACACAGAAAACCCTAAGGAATCCTCCAGAAAACTGCTGAAACTAATAGAAGAGTTTGGCAGAGTCTCAGGTTATAAAATAAACATACAAAAATCACTTGGATTCCTCTACATCAACAAAAAGAACATCGAAGAGGAAATCACCAAATCAATACCATTCACAGTAGCCCCCAAGAAGATAAAATACTTAGGAATAAATCTTACCAAGGATGTAAAAGACCTATACAAAGAAAACTACAAAGCTCTACTACAAGAAATTCAAAAGGACATACTTAAGTGGAAAAACATACCTTGCTCATGGATAGGAAGACTTAACATAGTAAAAATGTCTATTCTACCAAAGCCATCTATACATATAACGCACTTCCGATCCAAATTCCCATGTCATATTTTAAGGGGATAGAGAAAAAAATCACCAATTTCATATGGAAGGGAAAGAAGCCCCGGATAAGCAAAGCATTACTGAAAAAAAAGAAGAAAGTGGGAGGCCTCACTCTACCTGATTTCAGAACCTATTATATAGCCACAGTAGTCGAAACAGCCTGGTACTGGTAGAAGAACAGGCACATAGACCAATGGAACAGAATTGAGAACCCAGATATAAATCCATCCATGTATGAGCAGCTGATATTTGACAAAGGACCAGTGTCAGTTAATTGGGGAAAAGATAATCTTTTTAACAAATGGTGCTGGCATAACTGGATATCCATTTGCAAAAAAATGAAACAGGACCCATACCTCACACCATGCACAAAAACTAACTCCAAGTGGATCAAAGACCTAAACATAAAGAGTAAAACGATAAAGATCATGGAAGAAAAAATAGGGACAACCCTAGAAGCCCTAGTACAAGGCATAAACAGAATACAAAACATTACCAAAAATGATGAAGAGAAACCAGATAACTGGGAGCTCCTAAAAATCAAACACCTATGCTCATCTAAAGACTTCACCAAAAGAGTAAAAAGACCACCTACAGACTGGGAAAGAATTTTCAGCTATGACATCTCCGACCAGCGCCTGATCTCTAAAATCTACATGATTCTGTCAAAACTCAACCACAAAAAGACAAACAACCCAATCAAGAAATGGGCAAAGGATATGAACACACATTTCACTAAAGAAGATATTCAGGCAGCCAACAGAGATATGAGAAAATGCTCCCGATCGTTAGCCATTAGAGAAATGCAAATTAAAACTAGGATGAGATTCCATCTCACACCAACTAGGCTGGCATTAATCCAAAAAACACAAAATAATAAATGTTGGAGAGGCTGCGGAGAGATTGGAACTCTTATACACTGCTGGTGGGAATGTAAAATGGTACAACCACTTTGGAAATCTATCTGGCGTTATCTTAAACAGTTAGAAATAGAACTACCATACAACCCAGAAATCCCACTTCTCGGAATATACTCTAGAGATACAAGAGCCTTCACACAAACAGATATATGCACACCCATGTTTATTGCAGCTCTGTTTACAATAGCAAAAAGCTGGAAGCAACCAAGGTGTCCATCAACGGATGAATGGGTAAATAAATTGTGATATATTCACACAATGGAATACTACACATCGATAAAGAACAGTGACGAATCTGTGAAACATTTCATAACATGGAGGAACCTGGAAGACATTATGCTGAGCGAAATTAGTCAGAGGCAAAAGGACAGATATTGTATAAGACCACTATTATAAGATCTTGAGAAATAGTATAAACTGAGAAGAACACATACTTTTGTGGTTACGAAGGGGGAGGGAGGGAGGGAGGGAGGGAGGGAGGGAGGGAGGGAGAGGGTTTTTTATTGATTAATCAGTAGATAAGAACTGCTTTGGGTGAAGGGAAAGACAACACTCAATACATGGAAGGTCAGCTCAATTGGACTGGACCAAAAGCAAAAAAGTTTCCGGGATAAAAGAAATACTTCAAAGGTCAGCGGAGCAGGGGCGGGGGTCTGGGGAACATGGTTTGAGGGGACTTCTAAGTCAATTGGCAAAATAATTCTAGTATGAAAACATTCTGCATCCCACTTTGAAATGTGGCGTCTGGGGTCTTAAATGCTAACAAGCGGCCATCTAAGATGCATCAATTGGTCTCAACCCACCTGGAGCAAAGGAAAATGAAGAACACCAAGGTCACACGACAACTAAGAGCCCAAGAGACAGAAAGGGCCACATGAACCAGAGACCTACATCATCCTGAGACCAGAAGAACTAGTTGGTGCCCGGCCACAATCGATGACTGCCCTGTCAGGGAGCACAACAGAGAACTCCTGAGGCAGCAGGAGATCAGTGAGATGCAGACCCCAAATTCTCATAAAAGGACCATACGTAATGGTCTGACTGCGACTGGAGGAATCCCGGCGGCAATGCTCCCCAGACCTTCTGTTGGCACAGGACAGGAACCATTCCCGAAGACGACTCATCAGACATGAAAGGGACTGGTCAGTGGGGGGAGAGAGATGCTGATGAAGAGTGAGCTAATTAAATCAGGTGGACACTTGAGAGTGTGTTGGCAACTCTTGTCTGGAGGGGGAATGGGAAGATAGAGAGAGAGGGAAGCTGGCAAAATTGTCACGAAATGAGAGACTGAAAGGGCTGACTCAATAGGGGGAGAGCAAGTGGGAGAAGGGAGTAAGATGTATGTAAACTTACGTGTGACAGACTGATTGGATTTGTAAATGTTCACTTGAAGCTTAATAAAAATTAATTAAAAAAAAAAAAAGAGAAGCCTCAGAGAGACACGGGGACCTCATACCACCAAGAAAGCAGCTCCAGGAGCAGAGCATGTCCTTTGGACCTGTGGTTCCTGCATGGAGAAGCTCCTAGTCCAGGGCAAGACTGATGACAAGGACCTTCCTCCAGATCCGACAGAGAAAGCCTTCTCCTGGGCCCGACTCCCTGAATTTGAGCTTCTAGCCTACCAGAGAGTGAGAGAATAAACTTGTTTGTTAAAAAAAAAACAACAAAAAAAACCCCACTCAGCAGTAAAGTTATGATTTGCCAGTTGGCACTTTGATGCCAAGTGGGATTGGAGAAATGAGTTTTCCCAATAGAAAGTTTTGGAACCCAAGGTTTCCTGTTAGATTTTCTTCATAGTTCCACAAAGCTTTTAAAGGTTAACTAAATGATTGGGTTAACCATTGATTCATGTTTTTAGCATATGAAATGGAGTCATTTCGAGAAGGGAACAATTATGTAAATACAAACTTGGGAGCAAGAATTGTACCTGAAAATGATACCTTATTGGTAACATCTCAGTTTACTCTTTGAATTCTCAATGTGAATAAACATAACTTGCTTTCATACAGCGCTTTCTTTTTATCATTCCTGTGTGTTTTCACAACAATTCTGAGAGTTAGGACACATTTTACTGTCATTATTTCAAGATGGAAAATGCATGGAAGAGAGTTGTGATTTGGCCATGTTTTGTGGCTCATGTGAGAGTCAGAAGCCAGGTCACTTGACTCTCAGCATAGCCCTTTTTCCTCACCAGACCTCCCAGGTCGATATGTGTTCAACATGATTGATCGTCCAGTAGGTCTTATGTTTGGGTGTCTTGTGGAATAAAAAAGGAAACTAGGACATAGGACTGTAGTCCAACTACAGCCCAGCTAGGGAGAAATAATCTAAATATGTGACCACTTAAAAAACTAAATAAAATATTAAAGTATTCATCCCTTTAAGTAACAGAAGATAGAGGATAGAGCATGAGGGGTTAAATGACAAGTAAGTAGCACATATCCAAGAAGTATGATAGCCATTCAGAAGAGAAGAGAGGCTTTGATAAGTGCCCACAATTGTCAAACACAATAGGAGGATCCAGAAAGTAAGAGAAAGCAGGGTTGCCACAGCCAGGGAAGCAAAGTGATTGACTAGGGAGAGGTTAAGCAGTGGTGAAAGGAGGCAGGGAAGCCAGTGAGAAGTTTGAAGAGAAAGTCTATTGAGACTGGGGAACAGGAAGTTATTGGTGAGCTTGGAGATGGGAGACTGTAACTGGATGATGGAGAGAAGGATAAGTTACAGGTACAGGGATGCAGCAGATGCTGTCAACGCTCACCCACATCCCTTGGACTTCCTGTGGGTTCTGGCTGACTTTTAACTGGGAATCTGCATCTCTTTGCTTAGGAGATGTATTTGTATATTTATTGACCCAAAACTACTGGCCACTCTGCCGTGAGGCAGGTCAGATGGGATGGGGAATGAGGAGCCCCACGAATAGCCTTGTGACTCTCGGGAATTGGTGTATAAATACCCCAGCTCCCTTGCCTTACCCTTGCTTTGGGGTGGCACAGTCCTGAGGCATGCATTTTGTACCATTTCCCAGGATTTTCCTGCAGGATTAAGCTCCCAGGAGCCCACTGTGGTAGCTGGCTTAATGCTCTTGTTGTTGAGTACCATCGAGTCAATTTCAACTCATAGCAACCCCAAGTGACAGAGTAGAACTGCCACAATAGGATTTTCTAGGCTGTAATCATTATGGGAGCAGATCTCCAGGTCTTTTATTCTGAGGAGCCACTGGGTGGGTTTGAACTGCCTACCTTTCGGTTAGCAGCCAAGCACTTGACTGTTGTGCCACCAGGGCTCCTTATGTGTATTCTAGAACTGGCTTAATAGCACAATCGTTATTAGCTGCCTTTCCTTTCTTGTCTCACTTCCCCACTCTTCCACCAGCGTGTTTCCTATGCTTCCCAAATAAATTATCTGTACTTGAATCCTTGCCTCAGGCTCCTTTTCTGAGGGAACCCAAACTAAGACAGATGATCATGTAATTTATGGTTCAAAAATAGGACATCTGTGAGAGTGAAAGGGAGAGGGGTGCTGTTAATAATTATGGCACAACAGCTAGTGCAAAGCAGGATAGGAATTTCCAGGGATATGCCTCTCCTTTGAGTGGGACTAGATGAGAGAGAAGTGAAATTGAAATACCAACTCCTTATAATAACAGAGAGTAAATACGTGCAGAGACTAAAGACGCCTTTTATTTAGTGAACATTTGTGTCCTATGCCCCACTACCTGAGGGCTCTGGAAAGGAATAAGTCTGCTCAAGAGAAGGAAAATATCTCAGGAGAAGAATGAGCCATAAGAAGTAGGTCAGTGTCCAGACTCCAGGAAAACAAGGCTGTGCGTTTCTACACTCCCTGTGATTCTACCAGGGCACCAAGCCATCCTGTCAGCCTTAGTCAACAAGACATTCATCCAAGCCATCACTGGGCACCTCCTTCCTCCTTCCTCTCGTTTTCCGTTAGTGATATGCGTGCACTCCTCTCTGTAGCTGCTCAAACAGATCAGCCTCTCTTGGTCTCACATTCACGGCCTCTTTGTTGGTCCCAGCAGCCCCCAGGATATTGTCTGGAAATGGATGCTTTAATACCCAAGACCTTTCTACTTCTTCCCTCCAAAAGGGATTTTTCCCCCCTCCAAGAAAATATTTCAAGAAAACAATTCCATTTTCTTGTGTGGCTTAAGAGGTGCTGCTGCTGCTGAGGGGAAGAGCTCTCTGGATGTGATGGTGCTGAGAAGGACAAGAAGCTAACATTGTTTTTCCTTCCCTATGCACATACTGGAAACCCTGGTGGCACAGTGGCTAAGAACTACATGCTGCTAACCAGAAGGCTGGCAGTTCGAATCCACCAGGTGCTCCTTGGAAACTCTATGGGGCAGCTCTACTCTATCTTATAGGGTTGCTATGAGCCGAAATCGACTCAAGGGCAACGAGTTTAGTTTTTATGCACATCTAGACTCCCTGGTGGGGCAAATGGTTAATGTGCTGGGCTACTACCCGAAAGGTTGAAGGTTGGAGCCTACCCTGAGGCACCTCAGAAAAAGGCCTGGTGATCTAGTTCTAAAAAGTCAGCCTTTGAAGAATCCATGGGGCATAATTCTACCCTGACACACATGGGGTCACCATGAGTCTAAATCAAATTGGTAGCAACTGGTTTATGCACATGCTCATCCCATCCCTGGAGCCACGGTAGCTCAGTGGTTAAGAGCTACAGCTTTTACCCAGAAGGTCGGCGGTTCAAATCCACCTGGCGCTCCTCGGAAACCGTATGGGACAGTTCTACGCTGTCGTATAGGGTTGGTATGAGTCGGGATTGACTCAATGGCAACAAATTTGTCTTTTTTTGTTTTTAATCCCATCCCTGGATTCGAGATAGCAGTGTCCATGTGATGTCAATGGTGCGACCCGAGGTCTCTGGCAGGGAAGGGGCCTCTGCTCTCCAGCAACCAATATCGAGCTGGGTTGTGATGCTGCCTGTTTCTAATGGCTCCTAGGACCCCATTCCTGAGAGATGTGTCCCATCCCTTGGCCTCCCTGCTCTTGACAATCTGACTTGCAGTTGTCCCTTCCCCCTTGAGTTTGGAATTGATATGTAAATAAATAGGTCGGTATTGCTATGTTTTTTTTTTTTTTATTGCTGTGTTAAGCACCTTATAGCATTAAATCATTTAATCCTCACAAAAGCACTATGAATTAGATCCTGTTATTAATTCTGTTGAGTTTCTGGGAGTTCCCTGTCCATACACTGCTGCAGACATTTTTGAATTTTCTTCAGCAAAATTATATTTGCATGTGATATTAATGATGGAAAAAAAAAAAAAAAACGCACTCCATCGAGTCAACTCTGACTCACAGTGACCGTACAGGTCAGAGTAGAACTGCCCCATGTGGTTTTCAAGGAGTGCCTGGTGGATTCAAATTGCCGACTTTTTGTTTAGCAGCCATAGCACTTAACCACTGCACCAGCAGGGTTTCCAAAACAGAACAGACCATGGGATATTCCATTAGACCTAGAGATAAGGCTGGGCTGGCCCCCTGGGTTGGTTGAGGAAGGAATTGCTCTGATGGGTCTTAGTACCACAGAGTTCTCACTAGCTTTAATGGATTAGAATTCTGCCTGTAGCTTTACCGAATCTTAGAATTCAAGGCCTAGGGGTATGATCTACCAGAGACGGCCCAGGGAAGAGTTTATCGGAACTGCACGGACACCAGATTGTGCGATGTTTCCAACTTGCACCTCCTTCCTTTGCGCTCAGCTTTATTGGCATTTTATCATCTGTTAAAAAGCACCCCAAATTTTGCTCTGTATCACAGGTCAAACTCATTACCTCCTCAGGAAAAACCCCAAAGACCTTTCTATTGAGACAGAGCCCCCACAGTGCTGTATTCTTTACTTGGCTTCCTCTCCTACAGTGTTATATGGAAAACTCGTTTTCTCTGCTGGGCTCCCTCCCTCCACCCTCTCCACCCCACCACTCCCTATGCCCCTACCTCCCCCCACCCCCCGCTTTGCATTTGAATTCTGCGTTTGCACCTGAGTGGTATGATTAAGAATATTGCTGAGGTAACTTGTATGTATGAACTCCCCATTTGTAAACCCCTTTAAAAGTAACTTGCCTGCCTGCCCTTGGCCGTTGGCCAGCAGTCTTGGCAGCACCAGCTCCGACTGACTCCATTTCCGGTTACAACGAAATAAAGGTGCCTTTCCTGTTCTCCTGGAAACACTGGTGACATGATGGTTAAGTGCTAGGGCTGCTAACCAAAAGGGTGGCAGTTCGAATCCAACAGGTGCTCCTTGGAAACTCTATAGGGAAGTTCTACTTTGTCCTATAGGGTCACTATGAGTTGGAATCAACTCGAGGGCCGTGGGTTTTGGGTTTGGGTTTCCTGTTCTCCCACCTTGGTCTCTCATTTATTGGCCAATACTAGTCATGCTGAGTAAGCACCTGGTGTTTCCACCCAGTAACACCATCCTCCCACAAAGAATGTCAGCTACACAAATACCATCTCATTTAATCCTTAGCAGCCTGTGAGGTAAATGCTATTATCCGTCTTTCAAACGAAGAAACTAGGACTACCTCCTTGACCTTTCCTGAACTGAGCCTGAGTTTCTTCCAAATCTTTGAACTGGTTGGTTCTAGTTTGAACCCCTGATGATAATTTACATTTCTTCTTCTTTTATTTTTTTTAAGTTATGCTTTAGATGAAGGTTTATACAGCAAATTTGTTTCTCATTAAACAGTTAATACACATATTGTTTTATGACATTTGTTGCCAACTCCTCAACATGTTAACACTCCCCACTTCTCAACCTTGGGTTCCCCATTTCCATTTGTACAGCTTTCCTGTCCCCTCCTGCCTTCTCATCCTTGCTCCTGGGCTGGTGTACTCATTTAGTCTCATATACATGGTAGAACTCTGTGTATTATTGTTGTTTTATGGACCTAATCTTTGGCTGAAGGGTGAACCTCAAGAGTGACTTCAGTACTAAATTATAAAGGTGTCCAGGGACCATACCCTCAGGATTTCTCCAGTCTCTCTCAGACCAGTAAGTCTGGTCTTTTTTTGTGAGTTTGAATTGTATGTGTGTGCGTGTGTGTGTGATTTAGATGAAGGTTTACAGAGCAAATTAATTTCTCATTAAAGAATTAATATGTATATTGTTTTGTGACATTGGTTGCCAACCCCATGGCATGTCAACACTCTCCCATTCTCGACTTTGGGTTCCCCATTATCGGCTTTTCTGTCCCCTCCTGCCTTCTCATCCTTGCCCCTGCGTTGGAATGCCCATTTAGTCTTGTTTTGTTGTATAGGCCTGTCTAATCTTTGGCTGAAGGGTGAACATCTGGAGTGACTTCAGTACTGAGTTAAAAGGGTGTCCAGGGAGCCATACTCTCAGGATTTCTTCAGTCTGTGTCAGACCAGTAAGTCTGGTCTTTTTTGTGTGTGGGTTAGAATTTTGTTCTACATTTTTCACCCTCTATTGTGATCCCTGGTGGGGTAGTGTTGAAGTGCTATGGCTGCGAACCGAAGGATTGGCAGTTCGAATCTGCCAGGCATTCCTTGGAGACTCTGTGGGGCAGTTCTGCTCTGTCCTGTAGGGTCGCTATGAGTCAGAATCAACTCGATGGCAATGAGTTTGGTTTTTTGTGGTTTTATTGTTATCCCTGTCAGAGCAGTTGGTGGTGGTAGGGAAGGGAGTAAGATGCTCTCAACCTCTGCATCTCTCCCTCCAAGGACATCTAGTGAAAGAGCATGGAGCCCGATCCATTCCAGGCTCTGCTGCTCTCGGCTGCACGGGAGGCAGACAGCACCCCAGCCTCTGCTAGTCCATCTCCAAGGCTTCTCCCAACCCCTTCTGAAAAAAACTCATCCCCCCCTTCAGTCAAAGAACACAAGCTTTCATGCATATTGACTCAGGGAAAGACCCCCAGGAAGTCACCAACACAGCAGCTCCACAAATAGCAAGACTCCAAATCCCAGTTTGGGTTCACGTGGGACACCTGTTGTCTTTGTACTCACAGGACCTAGCCACGGCCTAGCATGGTGAAGATCATAGTAAAGTTTGTGGAGCATGGATTCCTTCAAATGTATCCTCCAATTTCATCTTCACCCGACCCTGAGAGAATAAGGAAGAAGCGGCAGGAGAAGGCTGAGCCACTCACCTGAGGTTACCCAGCCGGTAAGCAGAGGAGCAGGGATACGAAGACACCACTTTCAAATGTTCTACCATCACGCTCTGCTGCCTTCCCCTGGTTGGATGAACAAATGGTGCCTCTGAGATGCAGTTTCCTCATCTGTAAAATGGGTTTGTTCTGATGTTTTGCATGAGTCAATGTTTGTAGAGAGCTTCACAGTACTCTGTAGTGGTAGGTCTTTTTCTTCCTTAAGTTTCCTCCAGTCATATAAGTGTGTGGAATGTGGAAGGAGATGCATATTGAGCAAGAAAACATTCATGAGAGTAAAATGTATGAAATGTATCCCCTCTGCTCCTAGCCTGCCTCCTTTGAATGCACTTTAGTGTTCTTTTTCACTGCCCACCACCCTCTGCTGCCCAGACATCTGTGTATCCTTCCCCTCGTCATAGAAGGAAACACTAAGATGTTAATTCTCCTACAGCATTGGAAAATTATGCTATTTATCCTCTCTGGAGTATTTGCATTTTTTAAAAGGCCGTAGGGAGAAGAATGCTTGATCTAAAAGGCGTAATTACTTGTGGGACACCAAGTACAGAGGCATTTGGAGCTCTGTCATTTGATGACGACCTGTCATAAAGTTAACCCCAGAGCAGTCCTAAGCCCAAGGTATCACTGACCAAGAACTAGTGATGGGGCTCATTTGTCAGAAGTGCAAGTACAGATGGAAATGAGGGTAGAAGAAGGGCTGACTCCGTTTTCCTGTCACCCCCACTACCACTAAAGACTCCAGTAAGGAAGGGTAAAGTGGGACCAACCCTGGGCTATTAAACAGAAGACTTGAATTCAAGTTCTCCATGTGAGCCCAGTCACTGTTCCAGCTGACCAGTCTCTCCAGGCAGTTTCCCAAGAGCATCTCACATCCAACATGTCCACAGTGAGGCTTATCTACCTCACCCTGTCACCACCTGAGTTGTTCCCCTTGCAGCAGGAGCACTCCCTCACCTGATCTGGAAATCCTTTCATCATCACTGGCTCCTCCCTACCCTTTGTCTCCACAGCTCCCACCCATAATGTCTCTTTCAAAGATGTCATTCAGTCATTCATTCAGTCAGCAAACATTCAACACGACTTGACCATAGTGGTAAACCAGACCAATGTGACCCTGCCGTCGTGACACTTGCACCCCTTAGCTTTTGCTCCTGTCCAGGCCTCCCCATGACTTGCCTGGACTATCACTATTCTTGACCACCTGGTCTTCTCACTGTCATTCATTCTCCCTTCCTTCTAATCTGTCCCCACACAGCTGCCAGAGGAGTTTTTCTAAAGAACTGCTTTGATCCTATTCCTTCCTTCCTTCCTCTTAGCCCTGACCTTATCACCTGTAAAAATTCAGAAGAGTAAACTACCTCACAGAGTTGAGGAGAGGATAAAGGAGAACTGAGTCAGATCCATGGCACTTAACAACAATGACAGCACGTGAAAACTCTAGCTACACAATAAGCATTCAAGAATGATTTATGGAATTGATCTGGCTTGTTTGGCCAGGTTAGCTGGCTACTAGTAACCAAGGGCTTGCTAGGTTCCGGGTGCCGAGCCAGGCATTTTATATAGATTGTCCTTTTTTTTGTTCCTCAGCAACCGTGTAAGGAAGGTTCTTTTATTATACCCATTTTGTAATTGAGGAAACTGTGACCCGAAAAGTTGAAGTGACCTGTCTATGGGTCCTTGAAGAGAAAAAGGCTGAGCTAAGATTCAAATCCAGGCCCTTCTGGTTTCAAAGTCTAGCTGTGATGCCATCGAGCCTCTCTCAGTGGCTTCCTTCTCTGTCAATATAATGTTGAGGGTCATCCTCTCCTCACAGAAATGTTTGGAGAATCAAATGAGTTATAAACTCAAAATGGCAGGCTTGGGAAGGGTCTTGAAGAGCACCGTGTCTAACCTCTTCATTTTATAGATGAGGAAACTAAGGTTCAGAGAGACAACTTAGCCAAAACCCAGCAGCTGATAAAAGAACCTGAAACCACAGGGTTCCTATTACCCCCTCCAGCGTTCTTTGTGGTTTTATTTGTTTTATTGTGAAAAATAGCATGCGTACAGAAAATAAAAAATATATGCACAGCTTAATGAAATACTAAAAATGAATGCCCTCGTAACTATCAGCCAAGTCAAGAAATAGAACATTCCAGTATCACAGAAACCCTCTCTCATGCTTCTTTCTCTTCCTTCCAACAAAAAGTAGCCACTATCCTGACTTTTATGGTTATCATTTACTTGCTTTTTATTATAATTTCACCACCTAAGTATGCATCCCTAAACACCATGGTTTAGTTTCTCCTGATTTTGAACTCTGTCATATAATATCACAATATATACTCTTTCGCGACTGGCTATATGGCTGTTGCACATAGCTGTAGTTCATTCATTTTCACTGCTGCATTGTGTTCCATTGTGTAGATCTGCCACAATTTGTTTATAAATTTACCAGTATTTACTGATCCATCCTGTAGTTGAGGTAGTTTGGATAGTCTCAGGTTTGGAGCTACTATGGGTAATGTTTCTCTGCTATTATATAATAAATATACCTCCATTGTACCACACTGCTACCTGAGTGGTAACGGTTCTGCAGCCATGGTCTGTTTCCTGTAATAAAACACACTCGGATGAAGGCGGAAAGGACAATAATGCAGTTGGCCAAAGCCCTACTGGTGATGCTTCCAGCTGCAGCCCAAACTCTTTAAAGGGTCCCCTGGCCTCTCTCCCCTGAGGCCTCTTCCATGCCTCCCTCCCAGCCTTGCTGTGCCTTTGACCCCAGCTATCACTTCTTTGTGAGATCTTCCCACTGACTTCGACTTTGCCCCTGCTTCTAGCTACAGCCTCTGACCTCCCTTTCAGTTCCTTTCTTCTTTTGTTGGTTGACTGGGTTTGGGACTGAACACTGATCTATTCTTTAATGTCCCCTGGACTCAGCCATAACATCTCAGACCAAAACTCCCTAACAATGGCCCTTCTTGCAAGGGGAGGTTTCTTGAAATATTTTCTCTCCACCTACCAGGAAATCCATTGATTCTAGAGAATGGCCACCCCAAGAATGGCGGGAGGCTGAAGGCAGGAACACAAGTCATCATGGGGCAGGAGAGGTGGATGGCATATGCAGTAGAAGCAGGGACACCAGTGCACGTGGCTGCAACAGCATCTCCCAGTGACAAAGTTACAAGAGAAAGGAAAGAATGTGTCAACCACCACAGAGCTGAGGTAAAGGCTGCCCAGTCCTCAAGATGGGTCACTTCCTAAACTTCCAGGGCTGTGACTACGGTTGTTTTTCTGTCAAGCTTGTTTTCATTGCTACAATAGTATCCTGAGATGTACTGGGTTACCTTTCTTTAAATAACAACATCCTCTTATTATGAATTCTGTATTTCGTTTGGACCCGTCTTCGTAGTGTTTGTATTACTCTGTACAACTCGTTCTTGGAAACTGTGGAAATAGCAATATTGAAGTGGATAGAATTCCTTTTTTAATTTAATTTTATTTTCATGGAAATCCTACTGCTTTGATATTGAAATCTGATGACAAATTTGTGGTTAACTCCACCCATTAGTATTCTGAAGCCAGGAATTGAATATTTTTTCTGTGGGGATTTCAACAGTCAATACGCATTCTGTGTTGTTCAAAGTCCTCCCACAGAAAAATTCTGAGAAGGTGGTGGGTGGGGGTATAGGATAGTTGAGAGCCAAAATGCTTAGAGTTTTGGCAAATACAAAAACTTTTAGAAGAACCGTGAGCTTTCAAATGATACCACAGTCTTATCTCCCAACCCATAACGTAATGGGGATGGGAGTATCAAGGCTCAATCAGGGAAGCAGAGCCACCGTGAGTGGTACAGAAAAGCACAGGTTTATTCCAGGCATTAAACCTCGAGCAATGCTGTGAGCTGGTGAAGATGTCGACGCAAGGCTGTTACCTCTGGTGGGGTCAGCCCCGAAGTCGCTGTAGGCTGACAGACCTGGCTGGTGGGGTCAGCCCCGAAGTCGCTGTAGCTGACAGACCTGGCTGGTGGGGTCAGCCCCGAAGTCGCTGTAGGCTGGCAGACATGGCTGGTGGGGTCAGCCCCGAAGTCGCTGTAGGCTGACAGACCTGGCTGGTGGGGTCAGCCCCGAAGTCGCTGTAGGCTGACAGACCTGGCTGGTGGGGTCAGCCCCGAAGCCGCTGTAGGCTGACAGACCTGGCTGGTGGGGTCAGCCCCGAAGCCGCTGTAGCTGACAGACCTGGCTGGTGGGGTCAGCCCCGAAATCGCTGTAGCTGACAGACCTGGCTGGTGGGGTCAGCCCCGAAGTCGCTGTAGGCTGGCAGACCTGGCTGGTGGGGTCAGCCCCGAAGTCGCTGTAGGCTGACAGACCTGGCTGGTGGGGTCAGCCCCGAAGTCGCTGTAGGCTGGCAGACCTGGCTGGTGGGGTCAGCCCCGAAGTCGCTGTAGGCTGGCAGACCTGGCTGGTGGGGTCAGCCCCGAAGTCGCTGTAGGCTGGCAGACCTGGCTGGTGGGGTCAGCCCCGAAGTCGCTGTAGGCTGACAGACCTGGCTGGTGGGGTCAGCCCCGAAGTCGCTGTAGGCTGACAGACCTGGCTGGTGGGGTCAGCCCCGAAGTCGCTGTAGGCTGGCAGACATGGCTGGTGGGGTCAGCCCCGAAGTCGCTGTAGGCTGACAGACCTGGCTGGTGGGGTCAGCCCCGAAGTCGCTGTAGGCTGACAGACCTGGCTGGTGGGGTCAGCCCCGAAGTCGCTGTAGGCTGACAGACCTGGCTGGTGGGGTCAGCCCCGAAGCCGCTGTAGCTGACAGACCTGGCTGGTGGGGTCAGCCCCGAAGTCGCTGTAGGCTGACAGACCTGGCTGGTGGGGTCAGCCCCGAAGTCGCTGTAGCTGACAGACCTGGCTGGTGGGGTCAGCCCCGAAGTCGCTGTAGGCTGACAGACCTGGCTGGTGGGGTCAGCCCCGAAGTCGCTGTAGGCTGACAGACCTGGCTGGTGGGGTCAGCCCCGAAGTCGCTGTAGCTGACAGACCTGGCTGGTGGGGTCAGCCCCGAAATCGCTGTAGGCTGACAGACCTGGCTGGTGGGGTCAACCCCGAAGTCGCTGTAGGCTGGCAGACATGGCTGGTGGGGTCAGCCCCGAAGTCGCTGTAGGCTGGCAGACATGGCTGGTGGGGTCAGCCCCGAAGTCGCTGTAGGCTGGCAGACCTGGCTGGTGGGGTCAGCCCCGAAGTCGCTGTAGGCTGGCAGACATGGCTGGTGGGGTCAGCCCCGAAGTCGCTGTAGGCTGACAGACCTGGCTGGTGGGGTCAGCCCCGAAGTCGCTGTAGCTGACAGACCTGGCTGGTGGGGTCAGCCCCGAAATCGCTGTAGCTGAGAGACCTGGCTGGTGGGGTCAGCCCCGAAGTCGCTGTAGGCTGACAGACCTGGCTGGTGGGGTCAGCCCCGAAGTTGCTGTAGGCTGACAGACCTGGAAGTTTGGAAGAAAAGTGGAGGAGAATGAGGCCTAACTGGACCCTATGAAGACAAACAGGAAGACACAAACCTATAAAGACAAACTGGGATCCATGAGGACAAACTGAAGTCCAGGAGGACGAACTGCAGCTCACATCTGTCTCCCACCATCTCCGACCGGGGTGACCTGTGAAGAAGCTGGGGCCCCTCATGATGGAGGTACTCACACCAGGCCAGGACTCAGAGAAGCTGCGGGAGAGCCAGAGAAGTGGAGGAGCTGCAGGCCCAGCAGCTTCCCTGTGCCAACCAGGTAGGCCTACAGAGCAGTGACAAGCACGCCGCAGCAGCACCTGGTGCCCTGAGCTGACCTTCAGCGCGTGATGGCTGCTGCTTCACTACCGCCTTCCAAATCTCATGCAAATTTCTCTTACGCCCATCCTAGCCCAGAACCACTGGAACATGCTTGCTGCTAATGAAAAGGTTGGAGGTGCTAGTCCACCCAGAGGCGCCTTGGAAGAAAGGCCTGGTAATCTACTGAACAATCAGCCATTGAAAACTCTGTGGAGCAGAGTTCATCTCTGACACGTATGGGGTCACCATGAGTCAGAATCCACTCCACAGCAACTGATTTTAGAAGGAAGGGAATTCTGGGGAATGTAGTCCTAGTAGCTAAGTTTTCTATTTTTAATACACTTTCCCCCTTTCTGTGTGACCTGAGGGGCCCTGAGTGAATTTTCTCATGTGGGAATTATGCTGGTACGGTTGCATCTCTCCTCATCCCTGTAATCCATGTGGAAAAGACGCCTATTTTCTCATCTTCTCTTCAGTCCAGGGTAAATTTCTCTGCCTAGGAAGAACTCCCCAGAGTATGACCTTGGCTCATTTGTCAAGGTCATGTAAGGAGCTGATTAACGGGGCAATAGTGGTTCAGTGCTAGAATTCTCATCTTCCATGCAAGAGACCTGGGTTCGGTTCGTAGCCAGTTCACTTCAAGTGCAGCCACTGCCCATCTGTGATTGGAGGCTTGCACGTTGCTATGATGCTGGACAGGTTTCAGTGGAGCTTCCAGGCTAAGATAGACTAGGAAGGAAGGCTTGGTGATCTACTTCAGAAAGCCAGCCATTGAAAACCCTATGAATCACGATAGTCCAATCCCATGTGCATGGGGTCACCATGAGTTGGGGGCCGACTCTATAGTGGCCAACGACAGTAACAAGAGCACAGAGTTCATAGCCAGATGTGAACTACCACTGCATTAGTCACTGGCTGAGTGACTTCAGGTAAGTTACAAGTAAGTTGGGCTATTATTATTATTATTTGTATCAGTCGGTTAGTTGTTGTGTAATAAATTAACCCAAAACTCTGGCTTAAACAAGTATTAATTCTTGCTCTCTGAGGGTTGGCTGTGAGTCTGCTGATCTTGCCGAGGTCGCTGGGCAGCTCAGCTGAATCCTGAAGGTCCAGCTGGACTTGGCTCCACACTGACGTAGAGCTCAGATCTGCTCCACGTTGTTGTTAGGAGGCGGAAGATGCCCAAGACAAGCTCTTCTTGAGGTAATGGTAGGGATGCAAGAGAGCCGAGCGGCCTCAGGGACTGCCTCTTAAGACCTAGGCTCAGATCTGCCATACCACCGCTTCTACCCTCATTCCACTGGCCAAGGCACAAGTCAAGGTCATGGAAGTACAAATATACATGGAAAATATAGATGGCAGAGGGTGTGGACAGATGGAGGGGGAGAATTGGGGAATAGTCTATAATATTTAACAATATTATTAGTATTGAAAAACAAATAACTATCCTCAGGTTCTCCTTTAAATACATTTCTAGGTCTCAGAAGTTTAAGTTTCATAAGAAATGAAGTGATTAGATATTTCAGATTTGGATTACTGATAAAGCGGACAGCACTCTGTCATGGATTGAATTATGTCTCCCCAAAAATGTGTGTATCAATTTGGCTGGGCCATGATTCTCAGTATTTGTGATTGTAATTTTATGTTAAAGAGGATTAGGGTGGGATTGTAACACCCTTACTAAGGTCACATCCCTGATCCAAAGTAAGGGGAGTTTCCCTGGGGTGTGGCCTGCACCACCTTCTATCTTACAAGAGATAAAAGGAAAGGGAAACAAGTAGATAGCTGGGGGACCTCACACCACCAAGAAGGCAGTGCTGGGAGCAGAGTTCATCCTTTGGACACAGGGTCCCTGAGCGGAGAAGCTCCTAGCCAGGGGGAAGATTGATGAGGGCCGACAAAGAAAGCCTTCCCCTGAAGTTGACACCCTGAATGTGGAATTTTAGCTTACATTACTGTGAAGAAATAAACTTCTCTTTGTTAAAGAGAACTCCCAACTCCTCACAACTCCCTTATACCAGGGTTCTGAATACCATGGAAGTTTAGGAGATGTTTTGGTTCATTATTCATGCATAAAATCCCCGAAAAACTTAGAAATTTAGAGCAAAACAGTTTAGTGTTTCTCACAAACCTGTGTGGGTTGACCAGGTGTTCTCATGCTTCACTTGTGTTGGCTAGACTTCTGAGATGGCTGAGAAGTTCAAAATGGCTTCATTCACATGGCTGACAGCTGTTGTTGGCTGGCACCAGGAGCTCAGCTAAGACTGTTGGCTAGGGGCTTCAGTTCTCCTTCATTTGGGCCTTCCGGGTGGCTAATTGGGCCTCCTGTCAGTATGGCAGCTGGATTCCAACAAGGAGTGTTCCAACAAGTGAAGGCGGAAGCTGCAGTTTTCTTACGTAGAGTATTTGTGTTGTGTTTTATTGGTTAAAGCCAGTTACATAGCCAGCCTGGATTTAAAGGTAGGGAAAATAGACTCCACCTCTAGATGGAGGAGAGGCAAGGACACATTGCATAAGAGCATACAGAATGGGAGATATAATTGTGAACATCTTCAGCAGAGCAAAGAACACGAGACAGAAGCAGCTATGTAGATAGCTGACTTCTACATGAGTAGATATACACGGTAAAGGGTCAGACTCAGTATCCCCTGAGGAGGGTTCAGTGAGTAGCTAAGAACTAAATTCTTTTTAAAGAATTCGACTCATTACTTGGAAGGTGGTTGAATATATCCTTCCTGTAAAAATTCTTTCAGTCTCTTTAATTCCTCATACTCTTTAATTTTGGGCCAGTATATAACTGATCCTGAGGAAAGTAATCATCAAAGTTTCTGTCAAAGTAAGTTTCCAGGCTCTGGGTCATGAGACCCTGACCACAACTGCTTGAGCCAGGAACCTGGGATAGAGAAGCTGGACCTAAAGGAGACCAGGGGTGAATGAGAAGACCTAATCTGGAAATTCTGTCTAATAGGACCACTTCTTATTAAGTGGTGATTCAACAACACATTCAGATCCATACCCCTGGAAAATTTTAATGCAAAATGAATGGACAAAGGGATGAAAAAGTAGAAAGCTGATGGTGATAAAGCAAACAGGGACAGAAGCAGAGGCAAAAAGAAGCTGAGTCATGACGGTGACGGTCAACGGAGTAGGAATAAATGGACTTCAGTTCTGGCAGAACAAGATGTTTGAGATGTAAGAGCATCTGTTGGGTTAACGGTGAACACATTGCAGTTTCTATTTTGAGTCTCCTAGTATTCATCCTAGTATTCATCCTTGCTTATGCTCCTGCCCCACTGGCTTTCTTTGTATTCCCGAAACTTTCCAAACTTCTTCCCACCTAAGGGCTTTGTACCAGCTGTTCCTTGTGCCTACAAGACTTACCCCCAGACCTTCTCAAAGCTGGAGCCTTCTGAGTTTTCCAGGCTTGGTTACAATGTCACCTGCTCAGAGGTCTTTCTGGACAGTGCAATCTGAAGTAGCCTCGTACCCTCTTCTCTTTTCTTTCTCTACTACATCACTGAATTCTCTTCATACTACTTACTATCATCTGAAATTTTCCTGTGTATTATCTATCAGGCCTCATTTGAGTAGAAGCTCCACGCAAGCAGGAAGCTTATCTGTTTTGTTCACCACTAAGGTCCCTGGAGCCTTGAACACAGCCTGGTACCTGGTAGGTGCTCCATAAGCATTTATTGAATGGATGACACACTGCACTTGCTGAGGCTACTTTCTGTATCTTCTCACTTACCCCGTATATCTTTACAATGAATCCTCATTTTCAAAGTTCACCTGAGCATTTCCCTCCATCTTTTGCTAATTGAAAGAGCTTCACACCACTGAGTGAGGGCCCTGAAAACCTTGTGGTAGAAGACTTTGTGTTGAGGGACCCACATCCACATGGCCAGGTGGCCAAAGTCATAGGAGAATGTGAGGAAGCCCTGATGAGTATTTAACTTCATCATCAATATTTAAGTTCAAAAATAAAACAGAAACTATTCCCAAAGTAAAGACAAAGCTGAGGACATTTTTCTCCCTTCTAACTAACAATATTGAATACTTTTCATTTACACCCAAGGAGGAAATTCAGGATGACTCAAGTAATGTCTGCTCATTGGAAACTTTCAAGGATCTTCCTTTTCTCAACAGCCTGTCCCTTGCCACCCCCATCCCAACCCCACAAACAAACATTTTAAGGTGCTGCTTACAAATGTGTTTGGGTCTGCAGATGCTATGCCAGAGTTGTGTGCCTATTTTTCTGTGTCTGGTCCTCTAAGCAAACATTCAACGCCCATGGCATTTTAGCCACTGAGTTCTATAGTCAGAGTGTCTGAGGTCAAAAACTTTTCAATGCCCTCAAAAATGCTGACACCGGAAAAAAAAAATGATATTGTCTCTCAAAATAAGGAGATACAAAAATATAATTCAGTAAATGTTTAAATTAAATGCATGTTGAAACTTACATAATGTTGACTAGTCAACTTCCATGTATACACTTCTCAGTGGGATTGAAGTGCATTTTAATATGTCTGGGGTGGTGAGATGCGGATCATCTTAAAATGGCTCTCACACTATTTGGTGTCCCTAAGTCATGGTGTCCCTAATCATGTATTCATCTGTACGTGAATTCATCTCTATGGGAAATCCTTGCCATGCTGACAAGATCTAGAGGACTATAGGAGTAAACTGGTGTGTACATGATTTTTGAGGTAGGGTTTAGTGTGTGATCTGTGAACCAGATTCCAGATTCCCTAAGACAGAACCAGTCTCAAGTGTGTTGTGCCCCATTTTGCCCACAAGTACACTTGTCCTTGTCAGAGCATATGTTCTTACTTTGGTTTAGAAAATATGATTAAGTATGGCAGCCACACCTTAGGGTGTGACTGGGAGAAGAGAAAGGGAAGTAAAGGGGGCCTCAGGGTCAAGGTCCCCTGCAGGCTTATGGTGACTGCCCCCCAGGCTCCCTCTCCTCTCCTACCCTCCTGCCTCCATGTTTAAGGACTCATCAAGGGAGCCTTCTGGAAGTCTTGGGAACTAGATTAGGCAGATGAGTAAGGAAGGAGACTTGGGAGAGAGTTGTGAGGCAGGTTAAAAATTCCCTTATATAACCCTAGAGAAATAAGAGCCTTCACACGAACAGATATATGCACACCCATGTTTATTGCAGCTCTGTTTACAATAGCAAAAAGCTGGAAGCAACCAAGGTGTCCATCAACGGATGAATGGGTAAATAAATTGTGGTATATTCACACAATGGAATACTACTCATCGATAAAGAACAGTGACAAATCTGTGAAACATTTCATAACATGGAGGAACCTGGAAGGCATTATGCTGAGTGAAATTAGAGGCTAAAGGACAAATATTGTATAAGACCACTATTATAAGATCTTGAGAAATAGTATAAACTGAGAAAAACACATACTTTTGTGGTTACGAGGAGGGGAGGGAGGGAGGGTGGGAGAGGGTTTTTTACTGATTAGTTAGTAGATAAGAACTACTTTAGGTGAAGGGAAGGACAATACTCAATACATGGAAGGTCAGCTCACCTGGACTGGACCAAAAGCAAAGAAGTTTCCGGGATAAACTGAATGCTTCAAAGGTCAGCGGAGCAAGGGCGGGGGTTTGGGGACCATGGTTTAAGGGGACTTCTAAGTCAATTGGCAAAATAATTCTATTATGAAAACATTCTGCATCCCACTTTGAAATGTGGGGTCTGGGGTCTTAAATGCTAACAAGTGACCATCTAAGATGCATCAATGGGTCTCAACCCACCTGGATCAAAGGAGAATGAAGAACACCAAGGTCACAAGATAACTATGAGCCCAAGAGACAGAAAGGGCCACATGAACCAGTGACTTACATCATCCCGAGACCAGAAGAACTAGGTGGTGCCCGGCCACAATCGATGACTGCCGTAACAGGGAGCACAACAGAGAACCCCTGAGGGAGCAGGAGATCAGTGGGATGCAGACCCCAAATTCTCACAAAAAGACCATACTTAATGGTCTAACTGAGACTAGAGGAATCCCAGCGGTCATGGTCCCCAAACCTTCTGTTGGCCCAGGACAGGAACCATTCCCAAAGACAACTCATCAGACATGGAAGGGACTGGACAGTGGGTAGGAGAGAGATGCTGATGAAGAGTGAGCTACTTGTATCAGGTGGACACTTGAGACTGTGTTGGCATCTTCTGTCTGGAGGGGGAATGGGAGGGTAGAGAGAGTTGGAAGCTGGCAAAATTGTCACGAAAGGAGAGACTGGAAGGGCTGGCTCATTAGGGGGAGAGTAAGTGGAAGTATGGAGTAAGGTGTATATAAACATATATGACAGACTGACTTGATTTGTAAACATTCACTTGAAGCTCAATAAAAATTAAAAAAAAAATTCCCTTATATAATTAAATGGTGGGGAAGAGGGTTGGTTACTTAACAGAGAAAAATCATATGAGTCCCTCAGAGATGGGTTTTGGATTTCCATTATTTGTGTCATGGATATAATCTTCCACATAAAGTTATTCCGTGAAATTCCGTGTCATATGTTAACTTCCTTCCTCCACATTGGAGATCCAGTGTCTGGGCTTGTTCAAAGCATCTTCAATATGTGATTAATATCGTGCAGGCAATCGAAGAATGTAGGGATTTGTAACAAACCTAAAAACAGCTTAAAATCAACGGTTGGTGTAAATAAAGAGCTTTGCGGTTGTCATGTTTCCAGTTTTTTCACTGTTCTTCTTTCCAGACCATCCCACAGGGAAGAGAAGTCATTCTCTTTTTAGAGACCCCAGAGAAGTGGATTCTGCTTTCTCCCTTCATAGTCTATTCTAGTATCAACAAGTCCTTGACGCTGGCAAGTCCTCCTTGGAATCTAACTAAATTCCGCCATTTCTGAAGCTTGGCCACCCAGCCATGGGAGCCAGAGCTCCCTTCTACCATCTTTGATATAATCTTCCTCAGGCCTTCAGGATGGTCAGTAAGCCTTTGAAGCCCTGAAAATCCTAATTTCCCCAGCCTCCTCCAGTGTTCAGAGAGTCTGGTCATGAAACTCAGTGTTGAACTTGCCCCTCACTAAAGTAATCTCACCACTCACCAGAGAGGAGGGAAACCAGCTCCAAGAAGCAATGGGAGCCTAGCTTAGTTTAGAGGGTGAGTGGTACATGGCCAATTGGTCTAGGTCCCCACTCAGGCCTGCCTGCACACACTCCTGGGCCTGCGAGTTGTGTCGACAGCACCCCAGCACCCCGTTCTCTGAGGCAAGAGATTGATCCTTCGCCCAACTGCAGAGCAACCTTGTGGCTTTCAAGGAATAGAGGCCAGAAGTGTCAAGGAAGCATGGCCTCATCCAAGAGGAAAAGGAAGCTCAAAAGCTAGGTCAGGGGGTGAGAAAGTGCTGTGTAATAGCATGCATCTGGCCCTCACTTTTCTGAGGTAGGAAAGGAAATCAAATCTTGGTGGCCTTCTGTATGTTGCCGGGCTCCTGAGATTTTTCCCACACATCTCTGTCCAGACTGAGGTTCAAAAGTGATTTAAGACTGTCCTCCAACTCCTGTCATGACTCCGAGATAAGGGCTACACAAGAAAGAGAATGGAAAGGCTAACTAGGAAGGTACTGTACAACCCCAGGTGTACTATTCACATAGGAAGGCAGGACTCTGAAAACAAAGATTTGTGGGTAAAAGCTATGTGGGAGTGGACCCCTGTACTGGGAAATTGTCTCCATTTTTATGCACAGTTTAGAAGCTTACAAATTGCCCCAAGACCTGGGTGCAGGGTGTCCTCCAGAATAAAATTTGAGCTCAAGTACACAGCTATAGGTGGAAAGAGCATGGGTCTTGAAGTGAGAAGCTGGCTTCCACCCAAGCTCTGTTCACTAGAGAGCCACTTGGAGTCTTAGGGTTTTCTAGGCTAGATCATTAGTTTCCACTGAGAACTTCAATTTAGTGCCAAAAAATTGCACTAACCCTCGCATGTGGCATAGCGTCTTCTGTAGGGAGTTAAGTTCTAAAGTTAAATAAAAGCAAACTAGTGCTCATATAGTCAGAATTGACTCAACAGCAATAGATATTGCTCATATGGAGCCCTGGTGGCACAGTGGTTAAGTACTCAGCACTAACCAAAATGTCGGCAGTTCAAACCCACGAGCCGCTCCATGGGAGAAAGATGTGGCAGTCTGCTTCCATAATGATTACAACCTTGAAAACCCTATGGGGCAGCTCTACTCTGTCCAATAGGGTCATTATGAGTTGGAATCAACTCGATGACAATGGATTTTTTGGTTTTATTGCTCATGTAAAGAGCCCTGATGGCACAGTTGTTAAGAGCTTGGCTGCTAACCAAAAGGTCAGCAGCTCAAATCCACCAGCCACTCCTTGGAAACCCTCCGGGGCAGTTCTACTCCGTCCTATAGGGTCACTATGAGTTGGAATAGACTTGACAGCAACGGGTTTGGTTTGGTTTATTGCTCATATAAGAAGCTCTGGTGGCAGAACTATTAAGTGCTCAGCGGCTAACAAAAAAGTTGGTGGTTATAGCCCACCGGTGGCTCTGCAGGAGGAAGGCCTGGCAATTTGCTCCCATAAAGATTAAAAAAATATATATATGGAGCAGTTCTACTCTGTCCCATGGAGTCACTGTGAGTTGAAATCAACTTGACAGCAACTAACAACAACCATTGCTCATATAAAAATTCTCCCTTAAAATCCCATAAATTACTCACAGAGATACACTGTATTTTAACAAACATTTGTAAGAGCTGAGACCCACTGAGGGGCAGCAGTCATATCTACCGTGGGATGCTTAGCCCAGGGTATCTCCTCACTGAGAGAAATGGTGGCCAAATTGCCAGAGCTATTAAATGGTTGTGAATTTAACTTTTCTTTTCTGTTTTTGAGTTAGTTTGTTAAGCCCATATAGTCAAATCTGCATAGTTCTACTTGCATATGATGTCACTCTATCCTAAATGTATTCCTTAATAATCACTGATTAAAAAATACACTACGAGGGGAGGTGGGTCCAAGATGGTGGAATAGATAGACACATCCGGTGAGCCCTCTTTACAACAAAGACCAGAAAAAACAAGTGAAACGAGCATATTTGTAACAACCTGTGAGCCCCGAGCTTGAAAAGCAAGCTTAGAAAATGAACTGAAGGGTGGGGGGAGGAAGAGGCCGTTCAGAAGCGGAGAGGAGTTACCAGACCTGAATTGCAGGGAGCCTTCAGACACCATTCCCTGAGCGGCGGCGGGCTGCTCCTAGCCTTAGGCTACAGTTTCCTCAGGGAACTGGGGAGAAGCAGCCAGCCACGCCGCCCACTCACACCTCCGGAAGCTGACGAGAACGGCGCTCTTGGCAAAAGCTAAGTACTTGCATATATTTTACCGCGCCCCTCCCCACCCCCAACCCAGCTTTCGCAGATGAATCCCTAGGCCTGAGATAGACCCTGGTGAGCACCTAGAGCCATCCTCCCAGCCTTGGGGAAGGAAAAAATTTATAACTGGGGGGAAAAGATAATTTGCTAGCTCCATTAACCAGGGCAGCTCAGGACAGAAGCGGCTCCTGTCCAGGCATAAACCGTCTGTGGATATTGAGCACCTTTCCCTTCTGCATGGACTTGTGTGGGCCTATTTTGGGAGAATAGACCCTTGTTAGCAAACTCCAACCATTTCAGCTGTGCGGTGGAGAGGTGGGTGTTTGATGTTTGACATTGCTTTGCCTATTGAACAAGGTCCTCACCTACCCACATCAGGGACCTAAGGACTGGTAGCTCCACTCAGGTCACCCAGTCACCCGCAACAGGGGTCCACAGATAACTGGTACCTCCCAGTCCTTACAACCAAACACTTTGGGTGCCCAAGGTCCCTCTGCAGAACCCACCCACCTGCACACTCTAGGTAACAGGGATGCGTTTTCCTCAGAGACACTCAGGGGTTGGTTCTCAGCCCCCTGCCTTGTTCAGAGCATGACCCCCTGCTGCAATCAGATACTGGTATATACACCAATCACCCCTGCCCCTCTAAGACTGTAGGACAGAGCCTGTACCACACACTTGATGATCAGCGACCTGGAAACCTGAGCTGAATTCATACAAGAAAACTGAATGGACTCCTAGACTGATATACCGGATAGCAGCTCTAGCCAGCTGGGGACAGGACATCAGAGCTCCAAAGGCAAAAATAATCAAGCTAGCTCACTCAAGCAACCAATAGGGGTATACCAAAACAAAACAAAGCAAGAAGCTACGACACAGCAAGCAAGCATAAACTAATACAATAACTTACAGATGGCTCGGAGACAACAGTCTATATCAAGTCACATAAAGAAACAGACCATGATCACCTCAACAGGCTCTCAAAACAAAGAATCCAGGGATCTTTTAGATGAAAGTGCATTCCTGGAATTACCAGATGCAGAATACAAAAGTTTAGTATACAGAACCCTTCAAGACATCAGGAAGGAAATGAGGCAATATACAGAACAAGCCAAGGAACACACAGATAAAGCAACTGAAGAAATCAGAAAGATTATTCAGGAACATAATGAAAAGTTTAATGAGCTGGAAAAATCCATAGACAGACAGCAATCAGAAATTCAGAAGATTAACAATAAAATCACAGAATTAGACAACTCAATAGGAAGTCAGAGGAGCAGAATTGAACTGAGCAAGTAGAAGCTAGAACTTCTGAACTCGAAGATAAACCACTTGGCACTAATATATTTGAAGAAAAATCAGATAAAAGAATTAAAAAAAATGAAGAAACCTTAAGAATCATGTGGGACTCTATCAAGAGAAATAACCCACGAGTGATTGGAGTACCAGAACAGGGAGGGATAACAGAAAATACAGAGAGAATTGTTGAAGTTTTGTTGGCAGAAAGATTATAAAAAAAAAAAAAAAACAGCCTCAAAACAGGGTAACAGTGATGTTATTATATAAAAGAAGACAACATTAAAATAATAAAGAGGGACTAAGAAATGTAATCATACAGCTTCCATATGGAGAGAAAGATACGGTGATACAAAGAAATAAAACACAATAAAAGCTATTAAAAAAAAAAAGACCAAAATGGATGTCAGAAGAAACTCTGAAACTTGCTCTTGAATGTTGAATAGGTAAAGCAAAAGGAATGATGACGTAAAAAAAAAACTGAACAGAAGATTTCAAAGGGCAGCTCAAGAAGACAAAGTGAAGAATTGTAGTGACATGTGCAAAGAGTTGGAGATAGAAAACCAAAAGGGAAGAACAGGCTTGGCATTTCTCAAGCTGAAAGAGCTGGAGAAAAAGTTCAAAAGCCTCGAGTTACAATAGTGAAGGATTCTATGGGGAAAATATTAAATGATGCAGGAATCATCAAAAGAAGATGGAAGGAATACACAGAGTCATTATACCAAAAGAATTGGTCGATGTTCAACCATTTCAAGAGGTAGCATATGATCAGGAACCGACGGTGCTGAAGGAAGAAGTCCAGGTTGCTCTGAAGGCATTGGCAAAAAACAAGGCTCCAGGAATTGATGGAATATCAATTGAAATGTTTCAACAAACAGAGGCAGCACTGGAAGTGTTCACCTGTCTATGCCAAGAAATTTGGAAAACAGCTACCTGATCAACCGACTGGAAGAGATTCATATTTATGCCTATTCCCAAGAAAGGTGATCCAACCAAATGTAACAATTATCGAACGGTATCATTAATATCACAAGCAAGTAAAATTTTGCTGAAGATCATTCAAAAGCAGCTGCAGCAGTATATCGGCAGGGAACTGCCAGAAATTCAGTCTGGATTCAGAAGAGGATGTGGAACTGGGGATATCATTGCTGATGTCAGATGTATCCTGGCTGAAAGTAGAGAATACCAGAAAGATGTTTACCTGTGTTTTATTGACTATGCAAAGGTTTCAACTATGTGGATCATAACAAATCATGAATCACACTGTGAAGAATGGGAATTCCAGAACACTTAATTGTGCTCATGAAGAACCTTTACATAGATCAAGAGGCAGTTGTTTGGATAGAACAAGGGGATACTGTATGGTTTAAAGTCAGGAAAGGTGTGCGTCAGAGTTGTATCCTTTCACCATACCTATTCAATCTGTATGCTGAACAAATAATTCAAGAAACTGAACTATATGAAGAAGAACCGGACATCAGCATTGGAGGAAGAATCATTAACAACCTGCATTACACAAATGACACAACCTTGCTTGCTGAAATTGAAGAGGACTTGAAGCATCTTACTGATGAAGATCAAAGACCACAGCCTTAAGTATGGATTTTACCTCAACATAAAGAAAGCCAAAATCCTCACAACAGGACCAATAAGCAACATCATGATAAACTGGTTAAGATTGAAGTTGTCAAGGATTTCATTTTACTTGGATCTACAATCAACACTCATGGAAGCCCAGTTAAGAAATCGAAAGACACATTGGGCAAATGTGATGCAAAAGATCTCTTTAAAGTGTTGAAAAGCAAAGATGTCACCTTGAAGACTAAGGTGTACCTGATCCAAGCCATGGTGTTTTCAATCACATCATATTCATGCGAGAGCTGGACAATGAATAAGGAAGACTGAAGAAGAATTGACGCTTTTGAATTGTGGTGTTGGCAAAGAATATTGAATATACCATGTACTGACAGAGGATGAACAAATCTGTCTTGGAAGAAGTACAACCAGAATGCTCCTTAGAAGCAAGAATGGGGAGACTCTGTCTCATGTACTTTGGACATGTTGTCAGGAAGGATCAGTCCTTGGAGACGGACATCATGCTTGGTAAAGTAGAGGGTCAGCGAAAAAGAGGAAGACCCTCAATGAGATGGATTGACACAGTGGCTGCAACAATGGGCTCAAGCATAACAATTGTGAGCGTGGCGCAGGACCGGGCAGTGTTTTGTTCTGTGGTACACAAGATTGCTATGAGTTGGAAGCGACTCGATGGCACCTAAAAACAACAACTGGAGAAGGCTCTAGGTCAGGCTACAGCAGGGCACTGGATGTTGGGAGTTAGCTGCTGGGTGCTGGGCTATGGCTGGAGCTGAAAGAGGATGAGGTGGAAGGAGGAAATACCAGATCTTTGCACTTTCAGTTTCCTTAAGTTTCTTTATTCAGTAAACTTAAGTGAAAAAAAAAAGAGTAAATTTAAAAATATGTTAGTACAGATAGATATGTAACCATGGCAACTAAGTTTCTCTTCTACATCAAGGTGATTTTGTTTACTTAAGATTCTTTGAATAAAGTCATTAATATACACAATAAAAAATATGATAAGTGTGACTGGAAACTCAGGAAAGTTTTTATATGAATTTGTTTTATTTGTATTTTATTGTAATAGCAACTATGCATATTTGCAAAAAAGATGTACATATGTGGCAAGATATTTGAACTACCCAGATGTAGGCTGTGCTAGGTGTAGATGGATTAGCTGGCCCCTGATAATATGCCTGAAAAACTCAAGTGGGAGCCAAGCAAGTGAGATGGTCTCAGCCATCCACGACAGCTTAAAATCTCCATGAGCCTATGTTGTCTAGATATATCAGTGCTTATTAACCCACATGGATACCTTGGCTTTTGACTCACATTTCAAAAAGCTAATTCTGAACAAGAGAGGCTGAACCCCTTTTATTTAACGCCTGATTCTGATTATACTTTATATGCTGCCTTGTGAGTTTTGGAGTGTTTGTGTACATTCTTACCTGTGGGCCAGAGAACACCTCTGTGACGTAGACAAAATGAGTATGTCCCCCATTTGTCAGATTTGAAAACTAAAACCCCAAACCCAAAAGGCTTGCCCAAGATGAGAGGTGCTAAATAGTGTTAGAGTGGAGCAGAATCCCAGCAATTCTAATTTGAAGACTGTTTGTTGTTGTTAGGTGCCGTCAGGTTGGTTCAAACTCATAGTGACCCTATCTATGCACAACAGAACAAAACTCTGCCCAGTCCTATGCCATCTTCACAACCCTTCCTATGTTTGAGCCCATTGTTGCAGCCACTGTGTCAATCCATCTCGTTGAGGGTCTTCCTCTTTTTCGCTGACCCTCCACTTTACCAAGCTTGGTGTACTTCTCCAGGGACAGGTCCAAAGTATTTGAGATAAAGTCTTGCCATCATTGCTTCTAAGGAGCATTCTGGCCGTACTTCTTCCAAGACAGATTTATTCATTCTTTTGGCAGTCCATGGCATATTTAATATTGTTTACCAGCACCACAATTCAAAGGCATCAATTCTTTGGCCTTCCTTATTCGTTGTCCAAATTTCCTATGCATATGAGGCAATGGAAAATACCATGGCTTGGGTCAAGTACACTTTAGTCCTCAAAGTAACATCTTGGCTTTTTAACACTTTAAAGAGGTCTTTTGCAGCAGATTTGCCCAATGCAATATGTGTTTGATTTCTTGACTGCTGCTTTCACGGTGTTGATTGTGGATCCAAGTCAAGTGAAATCCTCGACAACTTCAGTATTGTCCCCGTTTATCATAATGTTGTTTATTGGTCCATTGTGAGAATTTTTGTTTTCTTTAAGTTGAGGTGTAATCAGTACTGAAGGCTATGGTCTTTAATCTTCATCATTAAGTGCTTCAAGTCCTCTGTACTTTCAGCAGGCTAGGTTGTGTTATCTGGGTATTGCGTGTTATTAATGAGTCTTCCTCCAATCCTGATACTTCATTCTTCATAAAGTCCAGCTTCTTGGATTATTTGCTCAGCATACAAGTTAAGGATACAACCCTGATAACACATCTTTCCTGATTTTAGACCATGCAGTATTCCCTTGTTCTGTTCGAACAACTGCTTCTTGGTCTAAGTACAGTCTCCTCATGAGCACAATTAAGTGTTCTGGAATTCCCATTCTTCACAACGTCATCCATAATTTGGTATGATCCACACAGTCAAATGTCTTTGCAGAGTGAGTAAAACACAGGTAAACATCTTTCTGGTAATCTCTGCCTTCAGCCAAGATCCATCTGACATCAGCAATAGTATCTCTTATTCCACCTCCTCTTCTGAATCCAGCTTGAATTTCTGGCAGTTGTCTGTCGATATGCAGCTGCAACCATTTTTGGATTATCTTCAGCAAATTTTTATTTGTGTCGATTTTAATGATATTGTTCAATCATTTCCATATTCTGTTGGATCAACTGTCTTTGGAATGGGCACGAATATGGATCTTTTCCAGTCAGTTGTTTCTTAGCATAGACAAGTGAGTGCTTCCAGCATTGCAGCCGTTGGTTGAAACATCTCAACTGGCATTTCTCAATTCCTGTAGCCTCGTTTTTCTCCAATGCCTTCATTGCAGCTTGCATTTCTTCCTTCAGTACCATCGGTTCTTGATCATATGCTCCCTCCCGAAATGGTTGAATGTTGACCATTCTTTTTGGTACGGTGACTGTGTATTCCTTCCATCTTCTTTTGATGCTTCTTGCTTCTTCTTCAACATTTTTTGCGTAGAACCCTTCAATATTGCAACTCGAAGCTTGAATTTTTCCTTCAGTTCTTTCAGCCTAAAAAATGCCAAGCATGTTCTTCCCTTTTGGTTTTCTATCTCCAGCTCTTTGCACATTTCATTGTACTATTTTACTTTGTTTTCTCAAGTCTCTCTTTGAAATCTTCTGTTCGGCCCTTTTACTGCATCATTTCTTCCATTAGTTTTAGCTACTGTATGTTCAAGAGCAGTCTTTGGCCTTGCCGGCCTAGGGGGGATGGTTGTCAGGAGGGATCAGTCCCTGGAGAAGGACATCATGCTTGGTAAAGTAGAGGTTCATCGAAAAAGAGGAAGACCCCCAATGAGATGGACTGACACAGTGGCTGCAACAGTTGACTTAAGCATAATGATTGTGAGGATGGCGCAGGGCAGGGGAGTGTTTCCTTCTGTTGTACATAGGGTTGCTATGAGTTGGAACTGACTCGATGGCACCTAACAACAACAACAATGTTCAAGAGCAGTTTCAGAGTCTCCTCTGATATCCATTTTGGTCTTTTCTTTCTTTCCTCTCTTTTTAGTGACGTCTGGCTATCTTCGTGTATGATGTCCTTGATGTCATCCTATAACTCATCTGGTCTTCAGTCGTTAGTGTTCAATGCTTCAAATCTATTCTTGAGATGGTTCTAAATTCAAGTGGGATGTAGTCAAGGTCATACTTTGGCTCTTATGGAGCTGTTTTAACTTTTTTCAGCTTCAACTTGAACTTGGATATGAGCAGTTGCTGGTCTGTTCCACAGCCAGTGCCTGCCCTTGTTCTGACTAATGATATTGATCTACTCCACTATCTCTTCTCACAGATATAGTCGATTTGATTCCTGTGTATTCCATCTGGGTGAGGTTCACATGTATAGTCGCCATGTATGTTGTTGAAAAAAACATTTGTAATGAATAAGTCATTGGTCTTGAAAATTCTATCATGCAATCTCCAGAGTTGTTTCTATCAACAAGGCCATGTATTCCAAATACTGATTTTTCTTCTTTGTCTCCAGCTTTTGCATTCCAGTCACCAGTAATTATCAATGAATCTGGATTGCATCTTTTGATCAATTTCAGACTGCAGAAGTTGGTAAAAATCTTCAATTTTTCATCCTTGGCATTAGTGGTTGGTGCATAAATTTGCATGATAGTTACACTAACTGGTCTTCCTTGTAAGAGTACGGATATTATCCTATCACTGACAGCATTGTACTTCAGGATAGACCTTAAGATCTTCTTTTTGACAATGAATGAGACACCATTCCTCTTCAGTTTGTCATTCCCAGCATAGCAGACCATATGATTGTCCAATTCAAGATGACCAATACCAGTCCATTTCAAGCTCACTAATGCCTAGATATCAGTCTTTGTGTTCCATTTCATTGTTGAAGACTTCCAGTTTTCCTAGATTTATAATATGTACATTCCACGTTCCAATTATTAATGGATGTTTGCAGGTATTTCTTCTCATCTTGAGTCGCGCCACATCAGCAATATGAAGGTCTCGAAAGCTTGACTCCATCTGAGTCATAAGGTAGACTCTACGTAGAGGAGGCAGCTCTGCCCCAGTCGTCTTTTAAGTGCCTTCCAACCTGATGGGCTCATCTTCCAGCACTATACCACACAATGTTCAGTGCTATTCAGAAGGTTTTCATTGGCCAGTTTTTTTTAGAAGTCACTATGTCCTTCTTAACAGTCTGTCTTAGTCCGGAAGCTCCACTGACACCTGTCCACCATGGGTGACACTGCTAGTATTCCAAATACTGGTGGTAGCATAGCTTCCAGCATCACAGAAACATGAAAGCCACCACAGTAAAACAAACTGGCAAACAAGTCGCGGGAAGAATGTCTAGATAAAAACAAAAGCAAAACAAGAAAAATTTTAAATATTACTGTGCTTATTTGAAAATGTTTGTATAAAACATGGCAACGGCCTACATGACCATTCAACTTCCCTTCCAGATCTAGAATAGTTCTTTAAAGTTTTGGCCCCTAATTCTTCTAAATGTGTAGTGTTCACTCGACCTTGCTCGCCTGCCCCCCTCTAGTGGCCATTACATAAATAACAGGTTGAAGAGCAACTCTCTTAGGGCAATGGTTGCTTTCTCTTTCACCAATATTTCATTCATTCATACAAACATCACCTACCATGTGCCAGGCTTTACACCAGATGCTAGACATAAGAAACTAACAAGATAGAACACTGCAGTCAAGGATGGTAGACAAACAAGTGAATAGATAATTACAAGTTAGTGAAAGAAGGGTCATGGAGAAGTGTACAGAGAATGCTGAGTGTACAAAGGATACTTGGGCTGGCCTTGGCATTGGGTTAGGGGGAATGAGGGGAAGTGAAGGAACTGGAGAAGCTGGGGATTCAGAAGGGAAGGTAGAGTTCCTAAATTCAAGTAGGAGTAGGAGATAAGAGAAGTCACTGGAAATTCAGGGAGCTGCCAGGATACTTGTTCAAGATGGTGGAAGTCAGCACAGGTTTCAAGGGAGGAGAGCAAGAGCTGGGGTCAGAGAGATTGGTTGGGGCCAGATCACAAAAGGTTTTTTATGTCACACTAGAGTTTGAGCTTATATCCCCTAGGCTAGTGGTCCCCAAATTTTTTCGATCATGTTCCTCATCAATAAAAATATTTGTATATATACCTCCAATATATGAATATTTATTCATTTATACATTTTATACCTAGGCAGTGTAGTGTAATGGTTAAGAGCGTGGGCTCTGGAGCCAGGTGGAATATATTTCAAATCCTGGCTTTCCTACGTTTTAGGGGTGTGATCTTGAGCAAACAACCTCTCTTGTACCTCAGCGTCCTCATCTGTAAACTGAGGATAATAGCAGACTCACCACCTCTGAGGACTGCAGAAAGGGTCAAATTAAGTAATTCATGAGAACTTAGAACAATGCCTGGCACATGATAAATGTGATGTTAACTTGTTGCTGTCAAGTCGATTTTGATTCATAATGACGCTATAGGAGAGGGTATGACTGCCCCATAGGGTTTTCAAGGAGTAGCTGGTGGATTCGAACTGCCAATCTTTTGGTGAGCAGCCGAGCTCTTAACCACCGTGCCACCAGGGCTCCAAATATTATTTTATACAGCTACTATAGGGTTGCTATGAGTTGGAAGCAACTCGATGGCACTGGGTTTGGTTTTTTTGGTTTTACTGTTGAGTGCCATTATAAAAGTGGGGTTGGAATTTACACCTTTTTAGGGGCTCCACCTACCCCAGAAAGTATGTTTTGACACAACCTCACTTCAAAATGTCAAGAATTGTTTTCTTACTCAAAACTTCTAACTCGAATTGCAGACTACCTCTAACCCCTCACCCTACTTAAACAGTAAATAGCCTTGGCCTCTCCTGATTGTACTTAGACCAAACTCACCTGTGCAAGTAATTCCTGCATTTAACTCAAAGCAGTGAGGTGGGGCCTGGGGTGGGAACTGAGAACCTTCTTTTATAACACGCTTTGAAGTAGTGCTGATGCTGCTGGTCTGAGTACTACACTTTCACATTTTAAAAAGAAAATATAAATATCAAATAAACTACATTTAAAAAATATTATTATTTTTCCAGCACAACTAGATGGTGCCCGGCTACCATCACCAAATACTTTGACAGGGATCACAATAGAGGCTCCCAGACAGAGCTGGAGAAAAAAGGAGAACAAAATTCTAATTCACAAAAAAAACACCGGACTTACTGGTCTGACAGAGACTGGAGAAACCATGAGAGTATGGCCCCTGGACACTCTTTTAACTTAGTACTGAAGTCACTCCTGAGGTTCACCCTTCAGCCAAAGATTAGACAGGCCCAAAAAACAAACAATAGTACACGTAGCTCAACCATGTATACCAGACTAAGTGGGCCCACCAGCCCAGGGCCAAGGACGAGAAGGCAGGAGGGCAGAGAAAAGCTGGAGACATGAAAATGAGGAACCCAAGATAAAGAAGTGGAGAGTCCTGACATGTCACAGGGCTGGGAACCAATGTCACAAAACAGTATGTGTATTAATTGTTTAACGAGAAAATAATTTGCTCTGTAAACCTTCACCTAAGGCATAATAAAAATAAATAAATATTTTTATTTTACTTATTAGGACACAGCACATTTCTGTTATCACCAAAAAAATATATATATATATATGATGGCATAGTAGTTAAGATTTTGGCTGCTAACCAAAGGGTCAGCAGTTTGAATCCACCAGGGGCTCCTTGGGAACCCTATGGGGTAGTTTTACTCTGTCCTATAGGGCCGCTATGAGTCGGAATCGACTCAACGGCAACACGTTTGGTTTTGTTTTGGTTTATATATATATATATATGTGTGTGTGTGTGTGTATGTATTTTAACAAAGGTAAATATGGTCTTTTTAATTTTTATAGTGCTTTAAGTGAAAGTTTAAAATCAAGTCAGTCTCTCACACAAAAACTTATTTACACCTTGCTACATACTCCCAATTGCTCTCCCCCTAATGTGACAGCCTGCTCCCTCCCTCCACTCTCTCTTTTCCTGTGGATTTCGTCAGCTTCTAACCACTTCTACCCTCTCAACTCCCCTGAGGCAGGAGATGCCAACAGTCTCAAGTGTCCCCCTGATCCAAGAAGCTCACTCCTCACCAGCATCCATCTCCATCCCATTGCCCAATCCAATCCCTGTCTGAAGAGTTGGCTTTGGGAATGGATCCTGTCCTGTGCCAACAGAAGGTCTGAGGGCCATGACCACTGGAGTCCTTCTAGTCTCAGATTAAGTCTGGTCTTTTTACGAGGATTTGGGGTCTGCATCTCACTGCTCTCCTGCTCTCTCAGGGATTCTCTGTTGTGTTCCCTGTCAGGACAGTCATAGATTGTAGCCGGGCACCATCTAGTTCTTCTGGTCTCAGGCTGATGTAGTCTCTGGTTTATGAGGTCCTTGCTGTCTCTTGGGCTCATAATTACCTTGTATCCTTGGTGTTTTCCATTCTCCTTTGGTCCAGGTGGGTTGAGACCAATTGATGCATCTTAGATGGCTGCTTGCTAGTGTTTAAGACCCCAGACTCCACTCTCCAAAGTGGAATGCAGAATGTTTTCTTAATAGATTTTATTATGCCAATTGACTTAGATGTCCTCTGAAACCATGGTCCCCAAACCCCCACCCCTGCTACACTGGCCTTCGAAGCATTCAGTTTATTCAGCAAACTTCTTTGCTTTTGGTTTAGTCCAGTTGTGCTGACCTCGCCTGTATTGTGTGCTGTCTTTCCCTTCACCTAAAGGAGTTCTTACCTATCTATTAGTGAATACCCCTCTCCCACCCTCCATCCCCAATCTCGTAACCATCAAAGAATATTTTCTTCTCTGTTTAAACTGTTTTATGAGTTCTTATAATTGTGGTCTCATGCAATATTTGTCCTTTTGCAACTCACTAGTTTCACTCAGCATAATGCTTTCTAGATTCCTCCATGTTATGAAATGTTTCACAGATTCATCACTGTTCTTTATTGATGTGTTGTATTCCATTGTGTGACTATATCATAATTTATTTATCCATTCATCTGTTAATGGGCACCTTGGTTGCTTCCATGTTTTTGCTATTGTAAACAGAGCTGCAGTGAACATGGGTGTGCATATATCTGTTCGTGTAAAGGCTCTTATTTCTCTGGGATATATTCCAAGGAGTGGGATTGCTGGATCATATGGTAGTTCTATTTCTAGCTTTTTAAGGAAGTGCCAAATCAATTTCCAAAGTGATTTACCATTTTACATTCCCACCAGCAGTGTAAAAGTGTTCCAATCTCTCCACAACCTCTCCAACATTTCTTATTTTGTGTTTTTTGGATTAATGCCAGCCTTGTTGGAGTGAGACAGAATCTCACTGTAGTTTTGATTTGCATTTCTCTAATGGCTAATGATTGTAAGCATTTCCTTATGTGCCTGGTAGCTACCTGAACGTTTTCTTTAGCAAAGTGCCTATTCATATCTTTTGCCCGTTTCTTAATTGGGTTATTTGTCTTTTCATAGTTGAGTTTTTGCAGTAACATGTAGATTTTAGAGATCAGGTGCTGATGGAAAATGTCATAGCTAAAAACTTTTCCCCAGTCTATAGGTAATCTTTTTACTTTTTTGGATAAGCATAGGTGTTTGATTTTTAGGAGCTCCCAGTTATCTAGTTTTTGTTCTGTGTTGTTAGTAATGTTTTGTATACTGTTCATGCCATGTATTAGGGCTCCTAACATTGTCCCTATTTTTTCTTCCATGATCTTCACCGTTTTATATTTAGGTCTTTGATCCATTTTGAGTTCGTTTTTGTGCATGGTGTGAGGTATGGGCCTTGTTATTTTTTTGCAGATGGATATTCAGTTATGCCAGCACCATTTGTTAAAAAGACTGTTTTTTCCCCATTTAACTAATTTGGGGCCTTTGCAAATATCAACTGCTCATATGTGGATGGATTTATGTCTGGATTCTCAATTCTGTTACATTGGCCTATGTACCTGTTATTGTACCAGTACCTGGCTGTTTTGACTACTGTGGCAGTATAATAGGTTAAAAAATCAGGTAGAGTGAGGCCTCCCACTTGCTTCTTCTTTTTCGGTAATGCTTTACTTATCTGGAACCTCTTTCACTTCTATATGAAGCTGGTGAGATGTTTCTCCATCTCATTAAAAACCGTCATTGGAATTTGGATCAGAATTGCATTAAATCTATAGATCACTTTTGGTAGAATAGACATTTTTATAATGTTAAGTCTTCCTATCCATGAGCAAGGTATGTTTTTCCACTTATGTAGGTCTCTTGGTTTCTTGCAGAAGTGTATTGTAGTTTTCTTTGTATAAGACTTTTATATCTCTGATAAGATTTATTCCTAAGTATTTTACCTTCTTGAGGGCTAATGTAAATGGTATTGATTTGGTGATTTCCTCTTCGATGGTCGTTTTGTTGTTGTAGAGGAATCCAACTGATTTTTGTATGTTTCTCTTGTATCCTAATACTCTGCAGAACTCTTCTATTAGTTTCTGTAGGTTTCTTGAGGATTCCTTAGAGTTTTCTGTTTAAGATCACGTCATCTGCAAATAGAGATACTTTGACTTCTTCCTTGCCATTCTGGATGCCCTTTATTTCTTTATCTAGCCTAATTGCTCTGGCTAGGACCTCCAGCTGAATGTTGAATAAGAGTGGTAATAAAGTGCATCCTTGTCTTGTTCCCAATCTCAAGGGGAACGCTTTCCAGCAATCTCCGTTTAAGATGATGTTGGCTCTTGCTTTGTATAAATGCCCCTTTTTTTTATTATTATTATGTTGAGGAATTTTCCTTCTATTCCTATTTTGCTGAGAGTTTTTATCATGAATGGGTGTTGAACTTTGGCAAATGCGTTTTCTGCATCAGTTGATAAGATCATGTGTTTCTTGTCTTTTGTTTTATTTATATGATGGAATACATTAATTGTTTTTCTAATGTTGAACCATCCCTGCATACCTGGTATGAATCCCACTTGGTCATGGTGAATTGTTTTTTTGATATGTTGTTGAATTCTATTGGCTAGAATTTTGTTGAGGATTTTTGCATCTCATTTCATGAGGGATATAGGTCTGTAATTTTCTTTGTTTGTGGTGTCTTTACCTGGTTTTGGTATCAGGGATATGCTGGCTTCATAGAATGAGTTTGGTAGTATTCCATCCTTTTCTATGCTCTGAAATACCTTTAGTAGTAGTGGTGTTAACTCTTCTCTGAAAGTTTGGTAGAACACAGCAGTGAAGCCGTCCAGGCCAGGGCTTTTTTTTTGTTGGGAGTTTTTTGATTACCTTTTCAATCTCTTCCTTTGTTATGGGTCTATTTAGTTGTTCTATCTCTGTTTGTGTTAGTTTAGGTAGGTAGTGTGTTTCTAGGAATTCATGCATTTCTTCTGGGTTTTCAAATTCGTTGGAGTACAGTTTTTCATAGTAATCTGATATGATTCTTTTCATTTCAGTTGGGTCTGTTGTAATATCACCCACCTCATTTCTTATTTGGGTTATTTGCTTCCTCTCCTGTTTTTCTTTTGTCACTTTGGCCAACAGTTTATCAATTTTGTTGATTTTTTCAAAGAACCAACTTTTGGTCTTATTAGTTCTTTCAATTGCTTTCTGTTTTCTAGTTCATTTAGTTCTGCTCTAATTTTTATTATTTGTTTTCTTCTGGTGCCTGACGGTTTCCTTTGTTCCTCTCTTTCTGTTTGTTCAAATTGTAGGGATAATTCTTTCATTTTGGCCTTTTCTTCTTTTTGTATGTGTGCATTTATTGATATTAATTGACCTCTGAGCACTGCTTTTGCTGTGTCCCAAAGGCTCTGATAGGAAGTGTTTTCATTCTCATTGGATTCTTTGAATTTCTTTATTCCATTCTTAATGTATCTATAATCCAGTCTTTTTTGAGCAGGGTATTGTTCAGTTTCCAAGTGTTTGATTTCTTTTCCCTGCTTTGTCTTTTATTGATTTCCACTTTTATGGCTTATGGTCAGAGAAGATGCTTTGTAATATTTCAATGTTTTGGATTCTGCTAAGGCTTCCTTTATGACCTAATATGTGGTCTATTCTAGAGAATGTTCCATGTGCATTAGAAAAGAAAGTATAGTTGGTTGCTGTTGGGTGGAATGTTCTGTATATGTCTATGAGGTCAAGGTGGTTGATTATGGCATTTAGATCTTCCACATCTTTATTGAGCTTCTTTCTCGATGTTCTGTCCTTCACCAAAAGTGGTGTGTTGAAGTCTCCTACTATTATTGTGGAGCTGTCTATCTCACTTCTCAATGCTGATAGAGTTTGTTTTATGTATCTCGCAGCCCTGTCATTGGGTGCATAAATATTTCATATGGTTATATCTTCCTAGTCAATTGTCCCTTTTATCATTATGTAGTGTCCATCTTTATCCTTTGTGGTGGATTTAACTTTAAAGTCTATCTTATCAGAAATTAATATTACCACTCCTAATATGCTCAATTTTTTGACAACATTAGTTTAGTTCTAAATTCAGATTATTCCAGTGCTTGGTTTTGAAATAATTGAAAAAGAACTTCAGCAACATACACAGATATCACATGGAAAAAGTGCTTTATGGACTTTGCTTAACAGTTTGTGACACTCATTTTTCAGCCTTATCTGCCAGTTATGGGAAGCTCTTAGTTGAAATTCAGCTAACGATTTCCTTTTTTCCTAATGTCAATCAGTTATTCTTGCAAAATAATTGGAAGGTTCTACATTTTCATATTGCTAACAAATTAGCTTATTTTAACTTTTTATGAGGTTGGAATACCCTGTTTCTAAGTGTTCAAAGCATATAAAAGATTTCAATAGGTGGTGCACCTACATAACATTCTGCCTAAAATCACATAACACTAGAGACATTTTCACTATCCGTTGTCAGTGTAATCTCTCCAAAGTATGAGTTTAATTTTTTTTTTTTAATTGGGCTTTAGGTGAAAGTTTACAGCTCAAGTTAGTTTCTTATACAAAAATTTATAAACACATTGTTATGTGACCCTAGTTGCTCTCTCTATAGTGACAGCACACTCTTCCTTTCCACCCCAGATTTCCTGTGTCCATTCAACCAGCTCCTGTCCCTTTCTGCCTTATGTCACCTCTGGACAGCATGAGTTTATTTTGAAAAGCTGTTAGAATTTCTCTCTGTGTCTTTCTCATTTTGTTAGAACATAACCTTTGCCATAGGTGCGTTACCAACATCATGTTCATCATGGAAAAGGTTAGCAAGTTTGGAACATTATTTATTAAAATAAAATAACATCTTTAAATTTGGTAACTCTTTTAAGTACATTGCCACAGGAAAACTGCTTTTTCCCCCCAGGTTCGTAATTTATTTTAAAATTGAGTAACACATGATGAGTTGACATTAGCTTCTCCAGGCATGAGAACGTAGTAGTTGAGGTTCAGACAGCTTAGAATATGTTGCTTTCACAGTTGAAGTTTTTTCAGACCTGAAGTTTAAGAATAGGACAAGCAAAGCAATGCCCAGCATATGGCCAGTACACAATTCATTTTACTGGTGAGAGTATAAGACTTGAAATATTTTTTTAGTGCCAGTGAACTGAAATTGCACATCAGTTTCTGGAGCCGCCATGATTTTCAATCTTGTCAAAGCCACGAATTCCACAGCCTGTGTCCTTCAACATATGCAGCCACCCTCGGCCCCAGAGAAACCCTTTTAACCTCATGTTTTGTGGAACACATTTTCTTTCTCACCCATTTATTCTACTTCTAGGTAAAAAAGTAGGGAGGTCTAATTGGCATTTCTCCCCTTTTGTTAAAATACACATAAAACAAAAAGCCCCATCAATGATACGCACACAGTTCATTACAGATAATAGAAAATATACACATCGTTCCGATTAGAGTGACTTTGACCCAGCTGTGTACTGCTAAATATTTAATAACAAGCTCTTTGAAAACAAAAAAAAGGTATTGATTTGCAGTGCCTACTAATTCTCATGGTGTAAATACTCCCACCACGGCAAATTTCAAGCTACCAACGTGATGTCATGATCACAGAGTTGGGGAGAGATGCACAGCAGCACAGCAATACAGCCCATATCCATCATCAAGATACAATAGATGGAAGTAATCTCAAGAGGAGACGTAACAGTAAAATGCAGTAAATCATAACTGGAAGCGATGCATTTTGAGGGCTGATTAACCTTTGCTTTTAATATAATTTATTAAATTATAAGTTTACGTATGTGATTTTTTAATAATGTCTGTTTATCAAGGAGTCCCTGGGTAGTGCAAACTGTTAAGAAACTCAACTCCTAACCAAAAGGTTAGAGGTTCCAGTCTACCCAGAGGTGCCTCTCAAGAAAGGCCTGGCAATCTACTTCCAAAATGTCAGCGACTGAAAACCCTGTGGAGCACAGTTCTGCTCTGACACACATGGGGTCACCACGAGTTGGAGTCAACCTGGCTGGCCACTGGTTACTGGTGTTTATCAACAGACTCACGAAATTCCTGAAAAGTTAATAATATGCTCTTGAGAGCCAGTATAAGCCAACTCCAGCAGCACTTTGATCTTACCATGCTAAAGGAACAAGACCTTGGGGAGGACCTTGAGTTAAAGCTCTTTTCCATTCACTTAACACTGATGAGCACCATACACAATAGCTTCTTCCTGATTCTTGGTTTTTCCTCTTACCGGGCCGAGCCAGGGCAGTGATGATGGAAGACAGTAGTCCCGTCACAAATTTTTTATATATATATCCTTTTGGATTTTGTTCATGTATTTGTAGGCATGAGTGTACATATGTGTCTAAACAAAAACCAACCCAAACCCGTTGCCGTCAAGACAATCCGACTCATAGCAATCCTACAGGATAGAGTAGAACTGCCTCATAGAGTTTCCAAGGAGTGCCTGGTGGATTTGAACTGCCAGCCTTTTGGTTAGCAGCTGTAGCACTTAACCATTAGGCCACCAGCGTTTCCATATGTGTCTAAGTGTAAGTATATACATGACTGTGTAATAAATGATATGAGACATCAAGAATTTTTGAAAAATTGAAGATATTGGGAAAGAACCAGACTGAGCTTGGACCAAACCAATCTAAATGGACTGTATTGGTGTTGCACACTTTGTGGTTTTTAGGGCTGGATGATTTAAATGCCCTGGAGTTAGCCTATTGTGTGATTATCTGTATAGATAATAGGTGAGACTGCAATTAAAGACCTGGGACTTGCATCCTTGTGTGCTGTGCTAGCATTACAGTAGAGTTTCAGTTTCTGCATGCAAAATTACTGGATCCAACTTCTAGGTTTATTGATTTATTTAGTTAATTGGTTGGCAACTTGCCCTCCAAAAATGGTTCACTGTTTATGTTCTCGTCAACAGTACATGAAAGTCCCTATTTTTTCACATCTACAACAACACTTGGTAATATCCTAAACATTGTTTTTAAAACCTTTGCCAAACTTGGCAAGTGAAAAATTTTGTGATATATGCATTCTTTAATTATGAGGGAGGTTGAAAATCATTTCATATCTTTGTTGGTGACTTGTATTTCTTTTTTTGAAAAGGGCTTGTTCATACTCTTTTATATTGGCTTGTTTATCTTTTTATTGATTTGAAAGAGCTCTTTACACTTCTAGAATGTTAATCCTTTGTCTATTATATATAGCAACCCCTCCTCCTCCAGTTTGGTATTTGCATTTTAATTTTGTTTTGTTTTTGTTGTTGTCATTTGCCATACAAGAATTTACATTTATGGAGTTAAATATGTGAATATTTTCTATTACAGTTTTTCTGCATTTGTCTCAAATTATAAAAATATTCACCTATGTTTTCTTCTATTATTCTCATTGTTTAACTTTTTAATTTGTCTTTAATCCACCTATTTATTTTTAATAAGTGTGAAGTAGAGATTTAATTTTATTTTTTCCTAAAATATCAACTAATTATCCTAAGACTATTCTTCTATTTTATTAATTCATACTATCCCTATTTCTTTGAGACTTACTTTTATAATATGGTAAAACCAAAAAAAAAAAACCCAAACCTGTTGCCACTGAGTCAATTCCGACACATAGCGACTCTGTAAGACAGGGTAGAGCTGCCCCATATAAGGAGCACCTGGTAGATTCGAACCGCCAACCTTTTGGTTAACAGCTATAGTTCCTAACCGCTATGCCACCAGGGTTTCCTATAATATGATAAGTTTATATAAATAGGTAAAGACATAGACTTGTTATTCTGTTCTATTGACCTGTCTTTTTATCCCTTCGCTAGTATCACAACCTTCTAGAGACATTTTATAGCACAATTCATCACCCACTACCTTTGTTTGTCGTATTTCTTTTTGCTATTCTCATTTGTTTACTCAACCAAATAGCTTTAGAATCACTTAGTCAACTGCCTTTGAAAATATGTAAAAGTATTCAGACATTGCAATATGGGACTGGTATAGGAATATACAAATAGACTAATTGAATAGAATAGGAAGTCTAGAGCTAGATCCAAGTTATATATGGGAACTTGGTATGTGGGGAGGAGAACATTTCAAATCAGTGGGAAAAGGACAGGTTATTCGATAAAAAAAATAATAATAATAAGCAATCTTAAAACAGTCAGTTATAGATTTGGAAGAAAATGTAAGCTCTCAATCTCACACCATAATAACCTCACACAAGTGAATTAAATGCAAGAGAAGAAAATATAGAATGATGCATTTAAGGTTGTGGGTTGTGGAGGAATTTCTCAGTATGATGTAAATCAGAGGCCGTAAGAGGAAAATTTGACAGATTCTCTTACATAAAGTTAAAAGCTTTGTCATATCAACAGCAACCAAAAAAGAGAGAGAGAAAAAAACAGATCAGGTGAAAATAGCTGCAATATACTTAATAGGCCAAGGGTAAGATATATTATGGAGTTTCTACAAATTAATTTAAAAAAAAAAAACTTTTAAAATGATCAATGGCTATAGATAGTCAAATCATGAAAGAAAAAACACAAAATGGCCACAAAAACTATGAAAAGAAGCTCCATTCTGCTAGTGATCAAGAAAATGGGCAACTAAACACCAACAGGAAGCAGTATTTGCAAAATTTTAAAAAGATTGATAGTACCCAGTGTTGAAAAGAGTATGAGAAAATGGTCTTTCTTGAGGAAATGTAAATAGGTGCAAGATTTTTGGAGACTTACCTGATGGCATCTACAAAATGTTAACTGTTTACACCCTATGACCCAGCAAGAATACTCTTAGGAATTGATCAGAAATGCTAGTGTAAGTGTGTAAAGATATATGTATAACAATGTTTATTTTAGCAAAGGCACGGGAAACAACCCAAATATCCATTAATAGGGAGATGGATAAATGGATTATGGGGCAACCCTCCTTCAAATATCTGCCCTGGTTAAAAGGAACTGGATAGTTGTGTATTAATAGCTTGGAAAGATGTCCAAGATGTATTGATAAGTGAAAAAAAATTGCAGCACGGTATGAAAAAAATGATCAGTTTATATAAAACAAAACAAATGTGTGTCTGTGCATGGGTGTGAGTGTAATCCAAATTATAAATAGGGATTATTTCTGAAGGAAATAATTTATGACATATTTCTGATTTTTTTACATAATGAGCTTTTGAAACTAAATGTTTTTCTTAAAACAACAATTTGGCAAGTTCTGATAAAAATGTTAATAATTTGTTCGGAATTTACACTACATTTCTAGACTGGTTTGAGAATAATTGACATCTTTTCAATAGAGACTTTTAAACCACAAATATAGAGTTTCTCTCCACTTATTCAAGCCTTCTCTGTCTCTCAATAAAGTTTGAATTTTCCTTATTCTGGTCCTTTTTAAATTGGCTACTTGGTAATACATAGTTCCAGCTGCCGCAGTAAGTAGGGAAACCCTGGAGGCATAGTAGCTAAGTGCTATGGCTGCTAACCAAAGGGTTGGCTGTTCAAATCCACCAGGCTCTCCACTGAAACTCTATGGGGCAGTTCTACTCTGTTCTATAGGGTCGCTACGAGTCAGAACCGACTCGACAACGAATTTTTTGGTTTTTTTTTTTTTTTTATGGTAAGTAGAATTTTTTTTCCCATTATATTTTCAAATTGTCTATTGATATGATGGAAGCCCTGGTGGCATATTGGTTACATGCTACGGCTGCTAACCAAAGGGTTGGCAGTTCGAATCCACCAGGTGCTCCTTGGAAACTCTACGGGGCAGTTCTACTCTGTCCTATAGGGTCGCCATGAGTTGGAATCGACTCGACAGCACTGGGTTTGGTTGGTTTTGGGTTTATTGATATGATAAATAAAAGCTGTTGCTTTTTATATATTACGTAAGGGGACTGCTTATTGAAAGATATTCTTTGGCTTTTAAACAGTGGGTAGCAGGGAAATTACGTTCAGTAGGTTCCAGAATCAGGTCACTCAGATTGGAATCCTGGCTCTACCACTCACCACTCACCTCCTACTTAACCTTTCTGGAACTTAGTTTCCACATCCGTAAAATAGAAGAAATGATAAATGTACCCATAGGGTTCTTGCGCCCCCATGTGTCTGTCAGTTTGTCATACTGTGGGGGCTTGTGTGTTGCTGTGATGCTGGAAGCTATGCCACTGGCATTCAAATACCAGCAGGGCCACCCGTGGTTGACAGGGTTCAACAGAGCTTCCAGATTAAGACAGATTAGGAAGAAGGACCTCTCAGTCTACTTCTGAAAAGAATTAGCCAGGGAAAACCTTATGAATAACAGAGGAACATTGTTTGCTATAGTGTCAGAAGATGAGCCCTTCATGTTAGAAGGCACTCAAAATACAACTGGGGAAGAGCTGCCTTCTCAAAGTAGAGCCAACGTGAATGCAGTCAAATTTTCAGGACCTTCATTTGCTGATGCGGCACAGCTCAAAGTGAGAAGAAACAGCTGCAAACATCCATTAATAATTGGAGCGTGGAATGTACAAAGCATGAATCTAGGAAAACTGAAAATAGTCAAAAATGAAATGGAATGCATAAAGATCAATATCCTAGGCATTGATGAGGTTAAGTGACGTGGCATCGGTCATTTTGAATCAGACAGTCATGTGGTCTACTACCCCAGGAATGACAACTGGAAGAGGAATGGCATTGCATTCATCATCAAAAAGAACATTTCAAGAAGGCGGGGCCAAGATGGCTGACTAGGTAGAAGCTACCTCTGATCCCTCTTGCAACAAAGACTTAGAAAAACAAGTGAATCGATCACATACATGACAATATACGAACCCTGACCATCAAACACAGATCTAAAGAGTTGACCTGAGTGACAGGGGAGGGAAAAGCTGTGCCCTGAAGAAGCAACCACTTCTGGAACACAGCCTTGAGCCCTTGTGGTTCCTTCGTGCGGAGTGGCGGGACTGACTGCGGCTTGCTGAGGCGGGACAAGCAAGGGACACAGCCCTAACCCCCAGCCCCGTGGGGTAACCTCAGTAGAGACTCAGTCAGCACAAGCAGGCTGCGCACTGATGCGGCTAATGAGAGAACGAGCAACCATGGGGAAGGAGGGACTGTTTTCGGAGCCTGGAGCCAGTGCCCCAGTCAGAAAACCTTGGTGCCAGGCTTTGGACTGGGGGCAGGGGAGCTGAGCATGGCTTCCTGAGACAGCACAAGGACTTCCTCCTGAAGTGACTTTGGGGAAAGCCCAGTCAGCTCATGCAGGCAGAGCAATGGCACGGCTGACAGGAGGAGAAGTCACCAAGAGGCAGTGACTGGTTTTAGAGCCTGGAATGCAGTGTCCCAGCCGGGGAACCTCAGCGCTGCGCTTTGGACTGGGAGCAGAGGAGCTGACCATGGCTTCTGAGACAGCACAAGCACAGGACGAGGACCTGACCCTTGGGGGCAATCTCGACCCAGCCAGTGCACACAAGCTACATGCCCCTTGGGAATCTCAGATAAAACAGTCATCACCAAGCAAGATAAGTAACTTTGTCTATATTGCTGCTTGCTACTCTCTCCTATCTATCTGATCTCTCCCCTCCCTGCCCCAGGCAGCTTCGTTAACATTGGAATTTTCTGGGCCAGGGAGGGAAGTGCTTTGTGGGTTTTTTTTTTTTTTTTTCTGTTCCTAACCCATTCTCCTGGCCTGAGAGAAGAAGCTACTAAAAACCCAGGGATGAAAAATCCTTCCCTGACTTCTAAACTGGAGTAACAATACAGAACCAGCTCCAGCCAAGCATATGAGATCCACAGTCTTGGGCTTTCATCCCTACAGGGAACAAGGTGGCTATTATAATGCAAAGGCAATTCTGATAGAGATCTGACTGTAATTGTTTTACAGGATCATTGAAAAGACAAGTTTTCCAGGTCTGATATCTCTACCTATTAAACAGAGCCCTCACTGATCCACAACGGGGGAACTGAGGGCTGAAGCTCCACCCAAACCACCTAGCCACCTGCCAAAGAGGTCTGAGGATACTGACACCTACCAATCTTTAGAGGTACATGCATTGGGTACCTAAGGTACAGCTGCAGAGCCCACCCACCAAAGTGCTTTAGGAATAGACACACCTACCTCACTGGCATGGGGGGGTGGGGTGGGGGAAGGCTATTAGCATCCTGCCCCCCCCCGGAGTGTGACCCCCCTGCCGCTACTAGAATCTGGTGTACACAACTATCACCACTACTCCTGTAAGTTAATAGGTGACAGTCTACACCACACACTTGGTGACCCATAATCAGAACACCTAAGCTGATTCTATTCAAGAATAGTGAATGGACTCTTAGGCTTATGTATATGGTAGCAGCCCAAACCAGCTGGTAATACGACATAAGTGATTCAAAGCCTACAACAATCAAGACAGGACAATCTAGTAGCCCATCTGCATATATTGAAAGAAAACAAAACAAGATAAGACTCAGTGAGCAAATATAAAATAAATCATTATAATATCTTACAGATGGCTCGGAGGCAGCAGTCGATATCAAACCACTGAAAGAACCAGACCATGATTGCTTCTACAAACCCCCAAATTACAGAATCAAAATCTTTCCCAAATGAAGATACAATCCTGAAATTGCCAGATGCAGAATATAAAAAACTGATATACAGAATGCTTCAAGATATCAGGGATGACCTCAGAAATGAAATAAGGCAATCTACAGAAAAAGCAAAGGAACACACTGATAAAGCAGATGAAGAAATCGAAAAGATTATTCAAGAACATAGTGGAAAAATTAATAAGCTACAAGAATCGATAGAGAGACAGCATTCAGAAATCCAAAAGATTAACAGTAAAATTACAGAATTACACAACTCATTAGGAAGTCAGAGGAGCAGAATCGAGGAATTGGAATGCAGAGTGGGGGAGTTGGAGAATAAGACAATTGACACCAATATAGTTGAAGAAAAATCTGATAAAAGGATTAAAAAAAATGAAGAAAACCTAAGAATCATCTGGGACTCTATCAAGAAGAATAACTTACGTGTGACTGGAGTTCCAGAACAGGGAGGGATAACAGAAAATACAGAGAGAATAGTTGAAGATCTGTTGGCAGAAAACTTCCCTGGCATCATGAAAGACAAAAGGATATCTATCCAAGATGCTCATCGAACCCCATATAAGATTGATCCAAAAAGAAAGTCACCAAGGCATATTATCATCAAACTTACCAAAACCAAACATAAAGAGAAAATTGTAAAAGCAGCCAGGGATAAAAGTCTCCTACAAAGGAGAATCCATAAGAATAAGTTCACACTACTCAGCAGAAACCATGCAGTCAAGAAGGCAATGGGATGACATATACAGAGCACTGAAGGAGAAAAACTGCCAGCCAAGGATCATATATCCAGCAAAACTCTCTCTCAAATATGAAGGTGAAATTAAAACATTTACAGATAAAAACAAGCTTAGAGAATTTGCAAAAACCAAACCAACGCTACAAGAATTACTAAAGGAAATTGTTTGGTCAGAAAATCAATAATATCAGATACCAACACAACACAAGGTTACAGAACAGAACATCCTGATATCAACTCAAATAGGGAAATCATAAAAACAAATTAAGATGAATTTTAAAAAGAAAAAATGCTCAAAACAGGGAATCATCGAAGTCATTATGTAAAAGATCACAATAATCAAAAAGAGGGACTAAATAAAGGAGGCATAGATCTTCCATATGGAGAGGAAAGCAAGGCAATATACGACGACACAAGTTAGCTTTTTACTTAGAAAAATAGGGGTAAATATTAAGTTAACCACAAAGAGGTCTAACAATTCCATAATTCAAAATAAAAACCAAGAAAAACATAACAACTCAGCAAACATAAATTCAACTACTATGAAAATGAGGAACACACAATTTACAAAGAAAAATCTCAGCACAAAAAAGTAAGTGGAAAATTAAATTGCCCACAATACACACAAAAAGGCATCAAAATGACAGCACTAAACTCTTACTTATCTATAATTACACTGAATGTAAATGGACTAAATACACCAATAAAGAGACAGAGAGTCTCAGACTGGATAAAGAAACACGATCTGTCTCTATGCTGCCTACAAGAGACACACCTTAGACTTAGAGACACAAACAAGCTAAAACTCAAAGGATGGAAAAAAATATATCAAGCAAACAACAAGCAAAAAAGAGCAGGAGTAGCAATATTAATTTCTCACGAAATAGACTTTAAAGTTAAATCCATCACAAAGGACAAAGAAGGACACTACATAATGATAAAAGGGACAATTGACCAGGAAGATATAACCATATTAAATATTTATGCACCCAATGACAGGGCTGCAGTATACATAAAACAAACTTTAACAGAACTGAAAAGTGAGATAGACGTCTCCACAATTATAGTAGGAGACTTTAACACACCACTTTCAGAGAAGGATAGGACTTCCAGTAAGAAGCTCAAAAGAGACACGGAAGACCTAATTGCTACAGTCAACCAACTTGACCTCATAGACTTATACAAAACACTCCACCCAACAACTGCAAAGCATACTTTTTTTTTTCTAGTGCACATGGAACATTCTCTAAAATAGATCACATATTGGTCATAAAACAAACCGTTGCAGAATCCAAAACATCAAAAGATTACAAAGCATCTTCTCAGACCACAAGGCCATAAAAGTGGAAATCAATAACAGAAAAATCAGGAAAAAGAAATCAAATACTTGGAAACTGAACAATACCCTGCTCAAAAAAGACTGGGTTATAGAAGACATTAAGGAGGAAATAAAGAAATTCACAGAATGGAATAAGAATGAAAACACTTCCTATCAAAACCTCTGGGACACAGCAAAAGCAGTGCTCAGAGGCCAATTTATATCGAAAATGCACATATACATAAAGAAGAAAGAGCCCAAATCAGAGAACTGTCCCTACAACTTGAACAAAAAGAGAGCAACAAAAGAACCCCACAGGCACCAGAAGAAAACAAATAATAAAAATTAGAGCTGAACTAAATGAATTAGAGAACAGAAAAACAATTCAAAGAATCAACAAAGTCAAGAGCTGGTTCTCTGAAAAAAAATTAATGAAACTGATAAACCATTGGCCAGGCAGACTAAAAAAATACGGGAAAGGAAACCAATAACCCGAATAAGAAATGAGATGGACCATTTATCACAACAGACCCAACTGAAATTAAAAGAATGATATCAGATTATTACGAAAAATTGTACTCTAACAAATTTGCAAACCTAGAAGAAATAGCTGAATTCCTGGAAAAACACTACCTACCTAAACTAACACAAACAGAGGTAGAACAACTAAATAGACGCATAACAAAAAAAAGAGATTGAAAAGCTAATCAAAAAACTCCCAACAAAAAAAAACCCTGGCCTGGACGGCTTCACTGCAGAGTGCTACCAAACTTTCAGAGAAGAGATAACACCACAACTACTAAAGGTATTTCAAAGCATAGAAAAGGATGGAATACTCCCAAACTCATTCTATGAAGCCAGCATATCCCTGATACCAAAACCAGGTAAAGACATCACAAAAAAAGAAAATTACCGACCTATACCCCTCATGAACACAGATGCAAAAATCCACAACAAAATTCTAGCCAATAGAATTCAACAACATATCAAAAAAATAATCCACCACGATCAAGTGGGATTTATACCAGGTATGCAAGGTTGGTTCAATATTAGAAAAACCTTCAATGTGATCCACCAAATAAATAAAACAAAGGCCAAAAACCACATGCTTTTATGAATTGATGCAGAAAAGGTATTTGACAACGTCCAACACCCATTCATGATAAAAACTCTCAGCAAAATACGAATTGAAGGAAAATTCCTCAACATAATAAAGGGCATCTATACAAAGCCAACAGCCAACATCATTCTAAATGGAGAGAGCCTGAAAGCAGTTCCCTTGAGAAAAGGGAACCAGACAAGGATGCCCTTTATCACCACTCTTATTCAACATTGTGCTAGAGGTCCTAGCCAGAGCAATTAGGCTAGATCAAGAAATAAAGGGCATCCAGAATGGCAAGGAAGAAGTAAAATTATCTCTATTTGCTGATGACATGATCTTATACACAGAAAACCCTAAGGGATCCTCCAGAAAACTACTGAAACATAGAAGCGTTCAGCAGAGTTTCAGGTTACAAGATAAACATACAAAAATCACTTGGATTCCTTCACATCAACAAAAAGAACATCGAAGAGGAAATCACCAAATCAATACCATTCACAGTCGCCCCCAAGAAGATAAAATACTTGGGAATAAATCTTACCAAAGTGGTAAAAGACCTATACAAAGAAAACTACAAAGTACTAGTACAAGAAACTAAAAAGGGACCTACATAAGTGGAAAAATATTCCTTGCTCATGGATAGGAAGATTTAACATAGTAAAAATGTCTATTCTACCAAAAGCCATCTATACATAATATGCACTTCCGATCCAAATTCCAATGTCATTTTTTAATGTGATAGAGAAACAAATCACCAACTTCATATGGAAGGGAAAGGAGCCCTGGATAAGTAAAGCATTACTGAAAAAGAAGAAGAAAGTGGGAGGCCTCACTCTACCTGATTTCAGAACCTATTATACAGCCACAGTAGTCAAAACAGCCTGGTACTGGTACAACAACAGGCACATAGACCAATGGAACAGAATTGAGAACTCAGATATAAATCCATCCACATATGAGCAGCTGATATTTGACAAAGGCCCAGTGTCAGTTAATTGGGGAAAAGATAGTCTTTTTAACAAATGGTGCTGGCATAACTGGATATCCATTTGCAAAAGAATGAAACAGGGCCCATACGTCACACCAAGCACAAAAACTAACTCCAAGTGGATTGAAGACCTAAACATAAAGACTAAAACGATAAAGATCATGGAAGAAAAAATAGGGACAACGTTAGGAGCCCTAATACAAGGCATAAACAGAATACAAAACATTACTAAAAATGACAAAGAGAAACCAGATAACTAGGAGCTCCTAAAAATCAAACACCTATGCTCATCTAAAGACTTCACCAAAAGAGTAAAAAGACCGCCTACAGATTGGGAAAATATTTTCAGCAATGACATCTCCCACCAGCGCCTGATCTCTAAAATCTATATGATTCTGTTAAAACTCAACCACAAAAAGACAAACAACCCAATCAAAAAGTGGGCAAAGGATATGAACACGCACTTCACTAAAGATGATATTCAGGCAGCTAACAGATACATGAGAAAATGCTCTCGAGCATTAGCCATTAGAGAAATGCAAATTCAAACTACGATGAGATTCCATCTCGCTCCAACAAGGCTGGCATTAATCCAAAAAACACAAAATAATAAATGTTGGAGAGGCTGCGGAGAGATTGGAAGTCTTATGCATTGCTGGTGGGAATGTAAAATGGTACAACCACTTTGGAAATCTATCTGGCGTTTCCTTAAAAGTTGGAAATAGAAATACCATACAACGCAGAAATCCCACCCCTTGGAATATATCTTAGAGAAATAAGATCCTTTACACGAACAGATATATGCACACCCATGTTTATTGCAGCACTGTTTACAACAGCAAAAAGCTGGAAGCAACCAAGGTGTCCATCAACAGATGAATGGATAAATAAATTATGGTATATTCACAGAATGGAATACTACACATCGATAAAGAACAGTGAGGAATCTGTGAAACATTTCATAACATGGAGGAACATGGAAGGCATTATGCTGAGTGAAATTAGTCAGATGCAAAAGGACAAATATCGTATAACACCAGTATTGTAAGATCTTGAGAAATAGTTTAAACCGAGAAGAAGACATTCTTTTGTGGTTATGAGAGGGGGGAGGGAGGGAGGGAGGGTGGGAGAGGGTTATTTACTGATTAGACGGTAGATAAGAACTACTTTAGGTGAAGGGAAAGACAATACTCAACACAGGGAAGGTCAGCTCAACTGGACTGCATCAAAAACAAAGAAGTTTCTGGGATAAATTGGATGCTTCGAAGGTCAGCGGAACAAGGGTGAGGGTTTGGGGACTGTGGCTTCAGGAGACATCTAAGTCAATTGGCAAAATAGATTCTATTAAGAAAACATTCTGCATCCCACTTTGAAGTGTGGCGTCTGGGGTCTTAAATGCTAACAAGCAGCCATCTAAGATGCATCAATTGGTCTCAACTCCCCTGGACCAAAGGAGAATGAAGAACACCAAGGTCACAAGATAATTATGAGCCCAAGAGACAGAAAGGGCCACATGAACTAGAGACCTACGTCATCCTGAGACCAGAAGAACTACATGGTGCCCGGCCACAACCAATGGGTGCCCTGACAGGGAGCACAACAGAGAACCCCTGAGGGAGCAGGAGAACAGTGGGATGCGGACCCCAAATTCTCATAAAAACACCATACTTAATGGTCTGACTGAGACTAGGAGAATCCCAGCGGTCATGGTCCCCAAACCTTTTGTTGGCCCAGGATAGGAACCATTCCTGAAGACAACTCGTCAGACATGGAAGGGACTGGACAATGGGTTGGAGAGAGATGCTGATGAAGAGTGAGCTACTTGTATCAGGTGGACACTTGAGACTGTGTTGGCATCTCCTGCCTGGAGGGGAGATGGGAGGGTAGAGAGGGTTAGAAACTGGCAAAACGGTCAAGAAAGGAGAGACTGGAAGGAAGGAGTGGGATGACTCATCAGGGGGAGAGTAAGCGGGAGTATGGAGTAAGGTGTATGTAAGCTTATATGTGAGAGACTGACTTGGTTTGTAAACTTTCACTTAAAGCACAATAAAAATTATTTTAAAAAAAGAACACTTCAAGGTATATCTTGAAGTACAACATTGTCAGTGATAGGATAATATCCATATGCCTACATGAAAGACCAGTTAATACAACTGTTATTAAAATTCCCGAATGAACCACTAAGGCCAAAGGTGAAGAAATTGAAGATTTTTACCAACTTCTGCAGTCTGAAATTGATGGAACATGCATTCGGGGTGCACTGATAATTACTGGTGATTGGAATGCAAAAGTTGGAAATGAAGAAGGATTTGGTAGGTGGAAAATATGGCCTTGGTGACAGAAATGATGCTGGAGGTCCCATGATTCAATTTTGCAAGACCGATGACTTCCTCATTGCAAATACTTTTTTTCACCAACATAAGTGGTGGCTATACATATGGACCTCACCAGATGGAACACAAAGGAATCAGATTGACTACATTTGTGCAAAGAGACGACAGAAAAGCTCAATATCATCAGTCAGAAAAAGGCCAGGGGCCAACTGCAGATCAGACCATGAACTACTCACATGCAAGTTCAAGTTGAAACTGACCAAATTAGAACGAGCCCACGAAAGCCAAAATAAACTTGCTCTTGAACAGCAAGAAGCTAAAGCAAAAGGAAAAAATGATGAAGTAAAAGAGCTGAACAGAAGATTTCAAAGGGTGGCTCGAGAAGACAAAGTAAAGTATTATGACAACACGTGCAAAGACCTGCAGATAGAAAACCAAAAGGAAAGAACATGCTCGGCATTTCTGAAGCTGAAGGAGCTGATGAAAAAATTCAAGCCTCGAGCTGCGAAACTGAAGGATTCTACAGGGAAAATATTAAATGACGCAGGATGCACCAAAAGAAGATGAAAGGAATATACAGAGTCACTATACCAAAAAGAACTGGTCGATGTTCAACCATTTCAGGAGGTAACATATGATCAGGAATCGATGGTACTGAAGGAAGAAGTCCAAGCTCACTGAAGGCACTGGTGAAAAACAAGGCCCCAGGAATTGATGGAGTAACAGTTGAGATGTTTCAACAAACAGATGTAGTGCTGTAAGTGTTCACTTGTCTATGCCAAGAAATTTGGGAGACAGCTACCTGGCCAACCAACTGGAAGAGATCCATATTTATACCTATTCCCAAGAAAGAGGATCCAACCAAAGGTGGGAATTATCAAACGATATCATTGATATCACATGCAAGCAAAATTTTGCTGAAGATCATTTTGAATGCAAAAGCGGCTGCAGCAGTATATCGATAGGGAACTGCCAGAAATTCAAGGCAGATTTAGAAGAGGACATGGAACCAGGGATATTATTGCTGATGTCACATGGATCCTGGCTGAAATCAGAAAATACCAGAAGGATGTTTACCTGTGTTTTATTGACTGTGCTAAGGCATTTGAGTGTGTGGATCGTAACAAATTATGGATAACGTTGCAGAGAATGGGAATTCAAAAACAATTGTGCTTGTGAAGAATCTGTACGTGGATCAAGGGGCAATCATTCAAACAGAACGAGGGGATATTGCATGGTTTAAAGTCAAGAAAGGTGTGCATCAGGGTTGTATCCTTTCACCATACCTATTTAATCTGTATGTTGAGCAAATAATCGAAGAAGCTGGACTACATGAAGAACAGGCCATCAGGATTGGAGGAAGACTCATTAATAACCTGTGTTATGCAGATAACAGAACCTTGCTTGCTGAAAGTGAAGAGGACTTGAAGCACTTACTGAAGAATATCAAAGACCACTACTTTCATTATGGATTACACCTCAACATAAAGAAAACAAAAATCCTCACAACTGGGCCAATAAGCAACATCATTGTAAATAGAGAAAAGGTTGAGGTTGTCAAGGATTTCATTTTACTTGGATCCACAACCAACACCCATGGAAGTAACAGTCAAGAAATCAAAAGACACATTGCATTGGCCAAAACTGTTGCAAGAGATCTCTTTTTAAAGTGTTAAAAAAAAGCCAAGATGTCACTTTGAGGACTAAGGTATGCCTGACCCAAGCCATGGTGATTTCAATCTCCTCATATGCATGCAAAATCTGGACAATGAAGAAGAATTAACACAGTTGAATTGTGGTGTTGGCGAAGAATATTGAATATACCATGGACTGCCAAAAGAATAGACAAATCTGTCTTGGAAGAAGTACAACCAGAATGGTCCTTGGAAGCAAGAATGGCGAGACAGGGTCTCACATGCTTTGGACAGGTTATCAGGCAGAATCAGTCCCTGGAGAAGGACATCATGCTTGGTAAACTAGAGGGTCAGTGAAAAAGAGGAAGACCCTCCATGAGATGGATTGACTAAGTGCCTGCAACAATGGGCTCAAGAACAGCAACGATTGTGAGGATGGCGCAGGGCCTGGCAGTCTTTTGTTCTGTTGTGCACAGGGCCACTGTGAATCAAAACTAACTCAACGGCAACTAACAACAGCAACAAAAGAGTTTTTGTGAGGATTAAATAAGATAATAACATGAGAAGTACTGAGAAGATGGCCTGGCAAGCAGGAAGTACTTGGCATATTGGAGTTATTTTTTTTATAATATAGCCTTGTGTTTCATCATATAGTTTATCATACCTGTCAATATTTATATTATTTCTTAACAATATTGACATATCTTGTCTCTGTTTTTAACTAAGATTATTGAGTTCTTTTTCTTTTCCTTTTCAGTTGACTTGGCCAAAATTTTGAACAGTATTAAATAATAGTGTTACTGGCCTTCCAAGCCTTATTTCTGACTTTACTAGATAATGCTTCAAACTTGATGAAGGTATGATGATGACCAGCCATTTAAGAAAGATATTCTTAACTCTATTTGTTAAAATTTTTTTCCTCTCCTCCGTATTTACTAAGATTTTTCGAGAAATAATTAGAAGTAGGAAACTTTTCTAGAGTCATTCCTCTTTTGACTATTGATGAGTTTAATTATTAAAATATTTTTATATGATTCTTCTACTATTTAATTATGCAAGTAGAGTTTGAGCATATCCTCACTGAAAAAAAAATTAAGCAATACAGAATTATCTAGCAACAGTAAAAGTTTACCCCTCTGGCCCTTACAACTATATCCATTCACCCCACTCTAATCCCTACAGTTAATTTCTGAGACATATCTTTAGCTTCATTTAATGTACACAGTTTATTTATTTATTTTACTTAATGTGTCAGGGGTTTTTCTGTTTCAGTAGATACGCAGTAACTCTTTTAGCAGCTGCCTCATATTCTTAGTATGGAGGTAACAATGTGATTTACTCTTTCCCTTACTAATAACTATTTAGGTTGTTTCCCTTTTTGCTCCTATTACAAGGGAGGAGGGGCAGGGGAAAGCTGTAGTAAATATTCTCATACAGACATCTTTAGGATACAGACAGCTGATATTTGACAAAGGCCCAGTGTCAGTTAATTGGGGAAAAGATAGTCTTTTTAACAAATGGTGCTGGCATAACTGGATATCCATCTGCAAAAAAATGAAACAGAACCCATACCTCAAACCATGCACAAAAACTAACTCCAAGTGGATCAAAGACCTAAACATAAAGACTAAAACGATAAAGATCATGGAAGAAAAAATAGGGACAACGTTAGGAGCCCTAATACAAGGCATAAACAGAATACAAAACGTTACCAAAAATGACGAAGAGAAACCAGATAACTGGGAGTTCCTAAAAATCAAACACCTATGCTTATCTAAAGACTTAACCAAAAGAGTAAAAAGACCACCTACAGATTGGGAAAAAATTTTCAGCTATGACATCTCCGACCAGAGCCTGATCTCTAAAATCTATATGATTCTGTTAAAACTCAACCACAAAAAGACAAACAACCCAATCAAAAAGTGGGCAAAGGATATGAACACACACTTCACTAAAGATGATATTCAGGCAGCTAACATATACAAGAGAAAATGCTCTCGAGCATTAGCCGTTAGAGAAATGCAAATTAAAACTACAATGAGATTGCATCTCACTCCAACAAGGCTGGCATTAATCCAAAAAACACAAAATAATAAATGTTGGAGAGGCTGCAGAGAGATTGGAAGTCTTATGCATTGCTGGTGGGAATGTAAAATGGTACAACCACTTTGGAAATCTATCTGGTGTTTTCTTAAAAAGCTAGAAATAGAACTACCATACAACCCAGAAATCCCGGTCCTCAGAATATACCCTAGAGAAATAAAATCCTTTACACAAACAGATATATGCACACCCATGTTTATTGCAGTTCTGTTTACAATAGCAAAAAGCTGCAAACAACCAAGGGGTCCATCAATGCATGAATGGTTAAATAAATTATGGTGTATTCACACAATGGAGTGGTACACATCAATAAAGAACAGTGACGATTCTGTGAAACATTTCATAACATGGAGGAACCTGGAAGGCATTACGCTGAGTGAAATTAGTCAGATGCAAAAGGGCAAATATTGTATAAGACCACTATTATAAGATCTTGAGAAATAGTATAAACTGAGAAGAACACATACTTTTGTGGTTATGGGGGGGAGGGAGGGTGGGAGAATGTTATTTACTGATTAGTTAGTAGACAAGAACTACTTTAGGTGAAGGAAGGACAATACTCAATACATGGAAGGTCAGCTCAACTGGACTGCATCAAAAACAAAGAAGTTTCCAGGATAAACTGAATGCTTCAAAGGTCAGCGGAGCAAGGGTGGGGGTTTGGGGACTATGGCTTAAGGACACTTCTAAGTCAATTGGCAAAATAAATTCTGTTATGAAAACATTCTGCATCCCACTTAGAAGTGTGGCATCTGGGGTCTTAAATGCTAACAATCAATCGTGTAAGATGCATCAGTTGGTCTCAACCTGCCTGGATCAAAGGAGAATGAAGAACACCAAGGTCACACGATAATTATGAGCCCAAGAGACAGAAAGGGCCACATGAACCAGAGACTTACATCATCCTGAGACCAGAAGAACTAGATGGTGCCCAGCCACAACCGATGACTGCCCTGACAGGGAACACAACAGAGAACCTCTGAGGGAGCAGGAGAACAGTTGGATGCAGACCCCAAATTCTCATAAAAAGACCAGACTGAATGGTCTGACTGAGACTAGAAGAATCCCAGCGGTCATGGTCCCCAAACCTTCTGTTGGCCTAGGACAGGAACTATTCCTGAAGACAACTCGTCAGACATGGAAGGGACTGGACAATGGGTTGGAGAGAGATGCTGATGAAGAGTGAGCTACTTGTATCAGGTGGACACTTGAGACTGTGTTGGCATCTCCTATCTGGAGGGGAGATGGGAGGGTAGAGAGGGTTAGAAACTGGCAAAATGGTCACAAAAGTAGAGACTGGAAGGAGGGAGCAGGCTGACTCGTTAGGGGGAGAATAAGTGGGAGTATGGAGTAAGGTGTATATTAGCTTATATGTGGCAGACTGATTTGATTTGTAAACTTTCACTTAAAGCACAATAAAATTCATTTAAAAAAAATCCTATGGAGCACAATTCTACTCTGGCACACACGGGGTCACCATGAGTTGGGGTTGACTCGAGGACAGCTAGTTTTTGGAGTTTTGTTATGATGCTGCTTCCAAGAAGAACAGTGGTTCTTGGGATGCTCATAAGTACCCATGGACATTACTTGAGATCTGCTACAGATCTTGCAAATTAACTCTCTTGGGAATTTTCTACCCAGATATCTCTGGTCTTTCGTGGCAAGCTGAAAGGAAGTTATCCTCACTGGGCACTGGCTTAGATCCAGCATCCAGAAAAACCAATGAGAAATGTGGTTGTGATTCAAGGACTTAAACAAAATCCGTATTACAGACTCCCAAAATCTGTATTTCTTAGTGTTCCTCCCAAACTCAGACCAAGATTATTACAGCCAAAGTAAAGATTATGTAGATGCAAAATTATCTCTATTTGCAGATGATATGATCTTATACATAGAACACCATAAAGAATCCTCAAGAAAACTACTGAAACTAATAGAAGAGCTCAGCAGAGTATCAGGATACAAGATAAACATATAAAAATCAGTTGGTTTCCTCTACACCAACAAAAAGAACTTCAAAGAGGAAATCGCTAAATCAATACCATTTACAATAGCCCCCAAGAAGATAAAATACTTAGGAATAAATCTAACCAGAGACATAAAATACCTATACCAAGAAAACTACAAGACACTACTCCACGAAACCCACATAAGTGGAAAAACATACCTTGCTCATGGATAGGAAGACTCAACATTGTAAAAATATTTATTCTACCAAAAGTGATCTATAGATACAATGCAATTCTGATCCAAATTCCAATGACAATTTTTAACGAGATACAGAAACAAATCATCAACTTCATATGGAAGGGAAAGAGGCCCTGGAGAAGTAACTGAAAAAGGAGAGCAAAGTGGGAGGCCTCACTCTACCTGATTTTAGAACATGTTATACCGCCACAGTAGATGAAACAGCCTGGTATCTGGTACAACAACAGATCCATAGACCAATGGAACAGAATTGAGAATCCAGACATAAATCCATCCACATATGAGCAGCTGATATTTGACAAAGGCCCAAAGTCAGTTAAATGAGGAAGACAGTCTTTTTAAAAACAGGTGCTGGCATAACTGGATATCCATCTACAAAAAAAAAAAAAAAATCAAGCAAGGCTCATACCTCACACCATGCACAAAAAATAACTCAAAATGGATCAAAGACCTAAATATAAAATCTAAAACAATAAATATTATGGAAGAAAAAATAGAGACAACACTATGAGGGCTAATACATGGTATAAAGAGTATACAAAACATTACTAACAATGCACAAACACGAGAAGAGAAACTAGATAATTGGGAGCACCTAAAAATCAAACACTTATGCTCATCCAAAGACTTCACCAAAAGAGTAAAAAGATTACCTACGGGACAATGGGTAGGAGAGAGATGCTGATGAAGAGTGAGCTACTTGTATCAGGTGGACACTTGAGACTGTGTTGGCATCTCCTGTCTGGAGGGGAGATAGGAGGGTAGAGAGGGTTAGAAACTGGCAAAATTGTCACGGAAGGAGAGACTGGAAGGGCTGACTCATTAGGGGGAGAGTAAGTGGGAGTATGGAGTAAGGTGTATATAAGTTTATATGTGACAGACTGACTTGATTTGTAAACGTTCCCTTAAAGCTCAATAAAAATTATTAAAACAAAACAAATAAAAAAAAAGATTACCTACAGACAGGGGAAAAAATTTTAGCTATGACTATTCTGATCAGAGCCTGATCTCTAAAAAAATCTACATGATACTGCAAAAACTCAACAACAAAAAGACAACCCAATTAAAAAATGGGCAAAGGATATGAACAGGCACTTCACCAAAGAAGACTTTCAGGCAGCTAACAGATACATGGGAAAATACTCAAGATCATTAGCCATTACAGAAATACAAATCAAAACTACAATGAGATACCATCTCACCCCAACAAGGCTGGCATTAATCCAAAACACACAAAATAATAAATGTTGGAGAGGCTGTGAAGAGACTTGAACTCTTATACACTACTGGTGGGAATGTAAAATGGTACAACCACTTCGGAAACCGATTTGGCGCTTCCTTAAAAGGCTAGAAATAGAACTCCCATATGATCCAGAAATCCTACTTCTCGGGATATTTCATAGAGAAATAAGAGCTTTCACATGAACAGATATATGCACAATCATGTTCATTGCAGTACTGTTTACAATAGCAAAAAGATGGAAGCAACCAAGGTGCCCATCAGTGGCTGAATGGATAAATAAATTGCGGTATATTCACACAATGGAATACTATGTATTGATAAAGAACAGTGATGAATCTGCGAAACATTTCATAACATGGAGGAATCTGGAAGGCATTATGCTGAGTGAAAAAAGTCATTTGCAAAAGGACAAATATTGTATAAGACCACTAATATAAGAACTCAAGAAATAGTTTAAACAGAGAATAAAATATTCTTTGATGGTTACGAAAGGGAAGAGGGAGGGAGGGTGGCAGAGTGGTATTCACTAATTAGATGGTAGATAAGAAGTACTTTAGGTAACGGAACAATAGCACACGATACAGGCAAGGTCAGCACAACTGGACTAAACCAAAAGCAAAGAAGATTCCAGAATAAACTGAATGCTTTGAGCGCCAGGGCACGGGGCGGGGGTTTGGGGGCCATGTTTTCAGGGGACATCTAAGTCAATTGGCATAATAAAATCCATTACAAAAATATTCTGCATCCCATCTTGGAGAGAGCCGTCTGGGGTCTTAAACACTAGCAAGCAGCCATCTAAGGTGCATCAATTGGTCTCAACCCACCTACATCAAAGGAGAATGAAAAACACCAAGGACAAAAGGTAATTACGAGCCCAAGAGACAGGAAGGGCCACATAAACCAGAGACTACATCAGCCTGAGACCAGAAGAGCTAGATGGTGCCTGTCTATAACCAATGACTTCCCTGACAGGGAACACAACAGAGAACCCTGAGGGAGCAGGACAGCAGTGGGATGCAGAGGACAAATTCTCGTAAAAAGACCAGACTTGAGACAAAGCCACGACAGCGGAATAGGCAGATACTTCCGGCAAGCCCTCTTTACAAAGAAGACCAGAAAAAACAAGCGAAACGAATATATTTGTGACAAGCAGGGTGCCCTGAGCTTCAAAGGCAAACTTAGAAACGAAATAAGGAGAAGGGGGAAGAAGAGACCGTTAAGAAGTGGAGAGGAGTTACTGGACCTGAATTGTGGACAGCCTTCAGGCACCAATCCTGGAGCCGTGGCAGTGGGCTGGTACTAGCGTTCGGCCACAGTTTCCTCAGGGAGAAGCAGCCAGCCACATAGCCTACTCACACCTCTGGAACCTGAGAAGAACGGTGCTCTCGGCAAAAGCTAAGTACTTGCATATATTTTACCGCACCCCCTCCCCACCCTCAAGCTGGCTTCAGCGGCTGAATTCCCTGGGCCTGAGATAGGCACTTTTGAGCACCTAGAGCCGTCCTCCCGGCCTTGAAGAAGGAACAAATTTGCAATTGGTAGACAAGATAATTTGCTATCTCCACTAACCAGGGAGCTCCGGACAGAAGCGGCTCCTGTACAGGAATAAAACATCTGTGGACTTTGAGGACCTTTCCCTTCTGCATGGACCTGTGTGGGACTATTTCGAGAGAATAGGCCCTTGTTGGTAAACTCCAACTGTTACTGCTGGGCAGTAGAGAGGTGGGTGTTTGATATTTGACATTGCTTTGTCTTTAAACAAAGTCCTCACTTACCCACATCAGAGACCTAAGGACTGGTAGCTCCACTCAGGTCACCCAGCCACCCGTGCCACAGGTCCAAAGATAACTGGTACCTCCCAATCCTTACAGCCAAAACACTGGGTGCTCATGGTCCCTCTACAGAACCCACCCACCTGCACACTCTAGGGAACAGGGACATGCTTTCCTCAGAAACACTCGGGGGTCAGTTCTCAGCCCCCTGCCTTGTTCAGAGCTTGACCCCCTGCTGCATCAAATACCGGTATATACGCCAATTACCCCTGACCTTTTAAGACCATAGGATAGAGTTGTACCACACACTTGAGGATCAGCTACCTGGAAACCTGGGCTGAATTCATACAAGAAAACTGAATGGACTCCTAGACTGATATACCTCATAACAGCTCTAGCCATCCGGGGACAGGACGTCAGAGCTCCAAAGATGAAAATAATGAAGTTAGCTCACTCAAGCAACCCATAGAGGTATACCAAAACAAAACAAAGCAAGCAGCTATAACATAGTAAGGAAGCATAAACTAATACAGTAACTTATACATGGCTCAGAGGCAACAGTCAATATCAAGTCACATAAAGAAACAGACCATGATCACCTCAACAGACTCTCAAAACAAAGAATCCAGGGATCTTCTAGATGAAAGTGCATTCCTGGAATTACCAAAGCCAGAATACAAAAGTTTAATATACAGAACCTCAGACATCAGGAAGGAAATGAGGCAATATACAGAACAGACCAAGGAACACACAGATAAAGCCATTGAAGATATTAGACAGATTATTCAGGAACATAATAAAAAGTTTAATAAGCTGGAAAAATCCATAGATAGACAGCAATCAGAAATACAGAAGATTAACAATAAAATTACAGAAGTAGAAAACTCGGTAGACAGAGGAGCAGAATTGAGCAAGAAGAACCTAGAATTTCTGAACTCGAAGATAAATCACTTCGCACTAATATATATGAAGAAAAATCAGATAAAAGAACTTTAAAAAATGAAGAAACCTTAAGAATCATGTGGGACTCTATCAAGAGAAATAACCTACGAGTGATTGGAATACCAGAACACGGAGGGATAACAGAAATACAGAGAGAATTGTTGAAGATTTGTTGGCAGAAAACTTTCCTGATATCGTGAAAGATGAAAAGATATCTATCCAAGATGCTCATCGAACTCCACATAAGGTAGATCTTAAAAGAAAGTCACAAAGACATATTGTAATCAAACTTGCCAAAACCAAAGATAAAGAGAGAATTATAAGAGCAGCTAGAGATAAAAAGAAGTCACCTATGAAGGAGAGCCAATAAGAATAAGCTTGGACTACACGGCAGAAACCGTGCAGGCAAGAAGGCAATGGAATGACATATTTAAAAAATTGAAGGAAAAAAATTGCCTGCCAAGAATCATATATCCAGCAAAACTCTCTCTTAAATATGAAGGTGAAATTAAGACATTTCCAGATAAACACAAATTTAGGGAATTTGTAAAAACCAAACCAAACCAAAACTACAAGAAATACTAAAGGAAATTCTTTGGTTAGAAAATCAATAATATCAGGTATCAACCCAGGACTAGAACATTGGGCAGAATAACCAGAAGTCAACCCAGACAGGGAAATCAAAAAAAAAAAAAAAAAAGCAAGATTATTTAAAAAAAAAAACAAACCACAAAACAGGGTAACAGGGATGTTATTAAATAAAAGAAGACAACATTAAAATAATAAAGAGGGACTAAGAAATGTAATCATACACCTTCCATATAGAGGAAGATACGGTGAAACAAAGAAATAAAAGTTAGGTTCAAATTTAGAAAAACGGGTAAATAATAAGGTAACCACAAAGGAGACAAAATATCCTACTCATTAAAATAAAATACAAGAAAAAAATAGAGACTCAGCAGAAACAAAATAAACAACAACAAATACAAGGAAAGGACAATATAGAAAGATAACCTACTCAGCACACAAAATTAAGAGGGAAAAAGAAACTGTCAACAACACACAAAAAAGACATCAAAATGATAGCACTAAATTCATACCTATCCATAATTACCCTGAATGTAAATGGACTAAATGCAGCAATAAAGAGACAGAGAGTGGCAGAATGGATGAAAAAAACAAGATCTGTTTATATGCTGCCTACAAGAGACATACCTTAGACTTAGAGACAAAAACTAAAACTCAAAGGATGGAAAAAAAATATATCAAGCCAGCAACAATCAAAAAAGAGCAGGACTGGCAATATTAATTTCTGACAAAATAGACTTTAAAGTTAAATGCATCATAAAGGATAAGGAAGGACACTCTATAATGATTAAAGGGACAATACACCAAGAAGATAGAACCATATTAAATATTTATGCACCCAATGACAGGGCTGCGAGATACATAAAACTGACTCTGTCAGCATTGAGAAGTGAGATAGACAGCTCCACAACAATAGCAGGAGACTTCAACACACCACTTTCGGTGAACGATAGGACATCCAGAAAGAAGCTCAATAAAGACATGGAAGATCTGAATGTCACAGTCAAACAACTTGACCTCATAGACATATACAGAACACTCCACCCAAGAGCAACCAAGTATACTTCCTTTTCTAGTGCACATGGAACATTCTCTAGAATAGACCACGTATTAGGTCATAAAGGAAGCCTTAGCAGAATCCAAAACATTGAAATATTACAAAGCATCTTCTCTGACCATAAGCCATAAAAGTGGAAATCGATCACAGGAAAAGAAATCAAACACTTGGAAACTGAACAATACCCTGCTCCAAAAAGACTGGATTATAGAAGACATTAAGGACGGAATAAAGAAATTCAAGGAATCCAGTGAGAATGAAAACACTTCCTATTAGAACCTTTGGGACACAGCAGAAGCAGTGCTCAGAGGCCAATTTATACCAATAAATGCACACATCCAAAAAGAAGAAAGGGCCAAAATCAAAGACTTATCCCTACGACTTGAACAAATAGAAAAAGAGCAACAAAAGAACCCCACAGGCACCAGAAGAAACAAATAATAAAAAATAGAGCTGAACTAAACGAAATGGAAAACAGAAAAGCAATTGAAAGAATTAACAAGACAAAAAGCTGTTTTTTAAAATATCAACAAAATTGATAAACCACTGACCAAACTGACAAAATAAAAACAGAAGAGGAAGCAAATAACCCGAATAAGAAATGAGATGGGCGATATTACAACACACCCAAATGAAATTAAAAGAATCATATCAGATTACTATGAAAAATCGTACTCTAACAAATTGGAAAACCCAGAAGAAATGGATGAATTCCTAGAAACACACTACCTACCTAAACTAACACAAACAGAGGTAGAACAACTAAATAGACCCGTAACAAAAGAAGAGATTGAAAAGGTAATCAAAAAACTCCCAACAAAAAAAAGCCCTGGTCCAGACGGCTTCACTACAGAGTTCTATGAAACTTTCAGAGAAGAGTTAACACCACTACTACTAAAGGTATTTCAGAGCATAGAAAAGGATGGAATACTACCAAACTCATTCTATGAAGCCACCATATCCCTGATACCAAAACCAGGTAAAGAAACCACAAGAAAAGAGAATTATAGACCTACATCCCTCATGTACTGAGATGCAAAAATCCTCAACAAAATTCTAGCCAATAGAATTCAACAACATATCAAAAAAACAATTCATCATGACCAAGTGGGATTCATACCAGGTATGCAGGGATGGTTCAACATTAGCAAAACAATTAATGTAATCCATCACATAAATAAGAGATAAGAATCGCATGACTTTATCAATGGATGCAGAAAAGGCATTTGACAAAGTTCAACACTCATTCATGATAAAGCTCTCAGTAAAATAGGACTAGAAGGAAAACTCCTCAACATAATAAAGGGCATTTATACAAAGCCAACATCACCCTAAATGGAGAGAGCCTGAAAGCATTCCCACTGAGATCAGGAACCACACAAAGATGACTTTTATCACCGCTCTTATTCAACATTGTATTGGAGGTCCTAACCAGAGCAATTAGGCTAGATAAAGAAATAAAGGGCATCCAGATTGGCAAGGAAGAAGTCAAAGTATCTCTATTTGCAGACGACATGATCTGATACACAGAAATCCCTAAGGAATCCTCAAGAAAACTACTGAAATGAATAGAAGAGTTAGCAGAGTATCGGGATACAAGATAAACATACAAAAATCAGTAGGATTCCTCTACACCAACAAAAAGAACATCGAAGAGGAAAACACCACATCAGTGCCATTTAGAGTAGCCCCCAAGAAGATAAAATACTTAGGAATAATCTTACCAGAGATGTAAAAGACTCATACAAAGAAAATTACAGTACACTTCTGCAAGAAACCAAAAGAGACTTACAAGTGGAAAAACATATCTTGCTCATGGACAGGAAGGCTTAACATTATAAAAACGTCTATTCTACCAAAAGCAATCTATACATTTAATGCAATTCTGATCCAAATCCCAATGACGTTCTTTAAGGAGATGGAGAAACATATCACCAACTTCATATGGAAGGGAAAGAGGCCCCCGATAAATAAGGCATTAATTAAAAAGAACAACAAAGTGGGAGGCCTTACTCAACCTGCTTTTAGAATCTATTATACTGCCACAGTAGTCAAAACAGCCTGGTACTGGTACAACTACAGATACATAGACCAATGGAACAGAATTGAGAATCCAGTAAAAAATCCATCCACATATGAGCAGTTCATATTTGACAAAGGCCCCAAAACAGAAAAGACAGTCTTTTCAACAAATGGTGCTGGCATACATAACTGGATACCTATCTGCAAAAAAAATGAAACCAGACCCATACCTCACTCCATGCACTAAAATGAGCTCCAAATTGATCAAAGACCTAAATATGAAATCTAAAATGATAAAGATCATGGAAGAAAAAATAGTGACAACGTTAGGAGCCCTATTACATGGCATAAACAGTATAGAAAACATTATTAAGAATGCCGAAGAAAAACTAGATAACTGGGAGCTCCTAAAAATCAAACACCTATGCTCATCCAAAGACTTCACCAAAAGAGTAAAAAGATTGCCTACAGACTGGGAAAAAGTTTTCAGCTATGACATTTCCAATCAGCACCTGATCTCTAAAATCTACATGATGTTGCAAAAACTCAACTACAAAAAGACAAATAACCCAATTAAAAATTGGGCAAGTGATATGAATAGACACTTCACTAAAGAAGATGGGCAGCTAACAGATACATGAGGAAATGTTCACGATCATTAGCCATTGGAGAAATGCAGATCAAAACTACAATGAGATTTCATCTCCTACAACGGTGGCATTGATACAAAAAACACAAAATAATAAATGTTGGAGAGGCTGTGGAGAGATTAAAACACTTATACACTGTGGCGGGCATGTAAAATGGTACAACCACTTTGGAAATGGATTTGGCACTTCCTTAAAAAGCTAGAAATAGAACTACCATACGATCTAGCAATCCCTCTCCTTGGAATACATCCTATAGAAATAAGAGCCTTTACACAAACAGATATATGCAAAACCACGTTTATTACAGCACTGTTTATAATAGCAAAAAATGGAAGCAACCAAGGTGCCCATCAACACAAGAATGGATAAATAAATTATGGTATATTCACACAATGGAATGCTACACATCGATAAAGAACAGTGAGGAATCTGTGAAACATTTCATAACATGGAGGAACCTGGAAGGCATTATGCTTAGTGAAATTAGTCAGTTGCAAAAGGAAAAATATTTTATAAGACCACTATTATAAGAACTTGAGAAACAGTTTAAACTGAGAAGAAAACATTATTTTGTGGTTAGGAGATGGGGGAGGGAGGGAAAGTAGGAGAGGGGTATTCACTAATTAGACAGTAGATAAGAACTACTTTAGGTGAAGGGAAAGACAACACACAATACAGGGGAGGTCAGCACAACTGGACTAAACCAAAAACAAAGAAGCTTCCTGAATAAATTGAATGCTTCAAAGGCCAGTGTAGCAGGGGCAGGGCTTTGGGGACTGTGGTTTCAGGGGACATGTAAGTCAACTGGCATAATAAAATCTATTAAGAAAACATTCTTCATCCCACTTTGAAGTGTGGCATCTGGGGTCTTAAATGGTAGCAAGCAGCCATCTAAGATGCATCCATTGGTCTCAACCCACCTGCATCAAAGGAGAATGAAAAACACCAAGGACACAAGGCAATTACCAGCCCAAGAGACAGAAAGGGCCACAGGAACCAGTGACTACATCATCCTGAGACCAGAAGAACTAGATGGTGCCCGGCTACAACCGATGACTGCCCTGACAGGGAACACAACAGAGAACCCCTGAGGGAGCAGGAGAGCAGTGGGATGCAGACCCCAAATTCACATAAAGAGACCAGACTTAATGGTCTGACTAAGACTAGAAGGACCCCGGTGGTCATGGCCCCCAGACCTTCTGTTGGCCCAGGTCAGGAACCATTCCCAAAGTCAACTCTTCAGACATGGATTAAAGTGGACAATGGGTTGGAGAGGGATGCTGGTGAGGAGTGAGCTTCTTGAATCAGGTGGACACTTGAGACTATGTTGGGATCTCCTCCCTGGAGGGGAGATGAGAGGGTAGATGGGGTTAGAAGCTGGTGAAATGGACATGAAAAGAGAGAGTGGAAAGAGAGAGCAGGCTGTCTCAGGGGGAGAGTAATTGGGAGTATGTAGCAAGGTGTATATGCGTTTTTGTGTGAGAGACTGACTTGATTTGTAAACTTTCACTTAAAGCACAATAAAAATTATTTAAAAAAAAAGACCAGACTTAGTGGTCTGACTGAGTCTAGAAAGGCCCCGGTGGTCATGGCCCCCGTACCTTCTGTTTGCCCAGTACAGGAACCATTCCCAAAGCCAACTGTTCAGACAGGGATTTAACTGGACAATGGGTTGGAGAGGGATGCTGGTGAGGAGTGAGCTTCTTGGATCAGGTGGACACTTGAGACTATGTTGGGATCTCCTCCCTGGAGGGGAGATGAGAGGGTAGATGGGGTTAGAAGCTGGTGAAATGGACATGAAAAGAGAGAGTGGAAAGAGAGAGCAGGCTGTCTCAGGGGGAGAGTAATTGGGAGTATGTAGCAAGGTGTATATGCGTTTTTGTGTGAGAGACTGACTTGATTTGTAAACTTTCACTTAAAGCACAATAAAAATTATTTAAAAAAAAAGACCAGACTTAGTGGTCTGACTGAGTCTAGAAAGGCCCCGGTGGTCATGGCCCCCATACCTTCTGTTTGCCCAGTACAGGAACCATTCCCAAAGCCAACTGTTCAGACAGGGATTTAACTGGACAATGGGTTGGAGAGGGATGATGGTGAGGAGTGAGCTTCTTGGATCAGGTGGACACTTGAAACTGTGTTGGCATCGCCTCCCTGGAGGGGAGATGCGAGGATAGATGGGGTTAGAAGCTGGCGAAATGGACACGAAAAGAGAGGAGTGGAAAGAGAGAGCGAGCTGTCTCATTAGGGGGAGAGCAATTGGGAGTATGTAGCAAGGTGTGTATAAGTTTTTTTTGTGAGTGACTGACTGGATTTTTAAACTTTCACTTAAAGCACAATAAAAATTTAAAAAAAAATGTGATACAAAAATTTGTATCACACTTTATGCCTCCTTTCATGGGTCCATCTGCCTGCCTCTACCCCATACCTCCTTGTCTCCAGTCTTCCAGTCATTTTCCTTCTAGGCCCATAGCCAGTCTGCCAAGTTATTGGCCACCGCCCAGGAGTATACATACTTTGTCATATTGGACCACTTCTCTTTCCACACAAAGCGAAAGACCAGGTGCACTACTTGTAGCTCTGCCCATTGGGAAGATTTCCCCTCTCCACTTTCTATCAAGGCCAACCCTGAGTTTGGTTGTAATGTAGTAGCTGTTCATTTTAGGTTTGAACCCACACACTGAGCCAACTCAAATGTAAACCTGGCTAAGGCTTCTTCCTCTTTCTTCAGCTGCTGTTATGAAATCCCACATATGGCCATAGTTGTGAGCTGAGGGAGGGGTGCTGGTGCAACCATGTGGATGACATGCGGGACTGAGCTACCTACTTATGTAGTTTATTTGTGCCCTCTGGTCCTGCTTGGGCTCAGTCCCAGATGTACTATTTTCATCTTAAAATTAACTGCTGCCGGACTCACCCAAATTTCTGTCTTGGCAGAGCCAACAATTTCCTATGGGAAACTTAATTCCAATGTCAAAATCTGAACTTCAGCCAGTGGGGACTAGATTTTCTCCTTCTTTGTATCCTGCAATAATCATAGCTTCAGAAGGATGTCCCAGGGCCACAAGGTCCCAGAAAAAGCAGAAACAATGGATATGGGGGATGGTTTGGCTGTGAGGTAGGGATTCGTGGTGATGGGGATCTGGGATTTGGGGAGCAACTTCTATGGCAAGACAGAGTGGTTCCAAGCAGGAACAGAGTTGGAAGCAGAGAAATTCCTAAAGTGAGTGCTTGACTGAGGTGGGAGCATTCATAAATAACAGAAATGCATATCTTAGGTGCTCATGGGCTCAAGGCTCCTTGGATACACCTTTTATTTATCAGAAAAGTCAGATGAAGCACGGTTGAAAGTGGGAACAAATCATCTGTATTTGGTTATTCAATTAATTAAATAGGGTTATAAATTCTTTGCTACTCCTCCCAGTGAGAAATATTCCTTCCTTTCGAATATAGGCTGGCTCTGTGTCTTAGGCTCTGTGTCTTATTTTGACCAAAAGAATATGGTAGAAATACCACTGTTCTGCAAATTTGAAGGCTAAACCTTAAGACCACCATGCTGAGAGGGAGCTCAGGTGCCTGAAGAGAGAGAGGCCATGCTGAGGAGCGCCGAGGCCTCAGAGACGTGTGTAAAGCCACCCTTCCAGCTAAGCCAGCCACCGAGTGAACGCCGCCCAGTGAGTGATCCCAGCTGACAGCACCTGGAACGAAAGACCAACCCACTGAACACTGCCTGAACTCCTGACCTACAGAACTGTGAGCGAATAAATGGTGGTTGTTTCAACCCACTAAGTTCCAGGTTAGTTTGTTATACATCAGTAAATAACTGAAACGGGTTAATTCAGCGTTTAGAGATAGAGGGCCTTAACGAAACTGCAATCTCAACGATGACTCATAACCCCCCTCAGATAAATGAGAAATGAAATCATCAGCAGACCGAGTGAGAAGTAGGAGACGGAATTCAGAGATGGACAATGACTCAGCAAAACTGTCTCTTAAAAGGATCAACCCAAAAACCAAAACCACTGCCGTGGAGTTGATTCCGACTCTTAAAAGAATAGCCATCTTCTATTCGGTTTCCCAAGCCTCTCTGTTAGAAAGGAGCTACCAGCTTTATTATTAGAGTAGTTCACATGATTAAACTAATGTTTCTATATTCCTGCTCAACCACACCTCTCTCTCTCCTCCTCTACCACCAGCAACAAAAATTCCTTGCTGTAAGTTTATTTTGCAAGTATCAACATATGTACATAAAATCATCCAAATAAAAGGACAATTTCCAAAAAGAAAAAAAAAAAAAACTTAACTGAAAAAAGCCACATTTTAGAGTTTTTAAATGGCTTTCTTGATCTTGATGAACAAGTAAAGCCAGCAAAGCCCAAAAGCAGCTCTCTCTAGAGAGGACTCCCTAGAACTTTCTCCCACAAATCCACTTGTCAATGACAGAGAAGCCAGGATTAGAAGGTCGGTGTGGGTTCTGACATGGGGGAAACAGATTTCTATTCCAGGTTGCCTCACTAACATTTGTGATTTTGAGCAGGCCACTTAGCCTGTCTGAATCTCAGATTCTTCATCTTTAAAATGGAATGTAATTCACTGAACAAATGTTTACTGAGCTCCTACTCTGTGCCACGGTGGCACAGTGGTTAAGAGCTATGGATGATAACCAAAAGTTTTCGCAGTTCGAATCCATCAGGCGCTCCTCGGAAACCCTATGGGGCAGCAGTTCTACCCTGTCCTATAGGGTTGCTATGAGTCAGAATCCACTCAACGGCAATGGGTTTGGTTTGTTTTTTTACTCTGTGCCATGCACGTTCTAGACATTTGAGATACATCGATGAACAAAATAGACAGAAAATACAGAACTTCTGCCCTCTTGGAGCTTATATTCTACTGAAAAGAGATAATAAACATAATAAAATGATATGGGATGATAGAAAGTGGTAAATTCTATGGTAAAATTGGAACAGGGTCAGGAGGGACAATAATACAGGGCAAGAAAGCAGACTGCAGTTTTAACTAGTACCATACATGTTATTGAGAATGTGACACTTGCACAAAGACTTGAAGGAGATGAGGGAGTGAGCCATGAGGATATCTGGGGAAAGAGTCCCAGAGAGAGGGAACAATAAGGGCAAAGTCCCCAGGTAGGAGTATGCTGCTGAGTTTCAGGAACAGCAAGAAGATGATTGTGGCGGGGAAGAGTGAGTAAGGGAGAGACTAGTAAGAAATCAGCTACGTGACCTTTACTGAACATTTTGATCAAAGATTCTATAGAAGAATCCTGATCAAAAGGGAAAAAATGCAGAACATAATTGCAAATTCTTATGGAATCCATGCTCTTTTAAGATGGATCTACATGGGATCAAACTGATAATAGCAACTCAAAAGGTTAGATAGGAATATTAGAAACCAGCGAGCTGATGTTAATGCAGTAGGAACAACTCAGTAAAGGTGGGTGAGAATGGCTGCACAACCTGAAGAACATGATCAATGACACTGAATTGTACATGTAGAAACTTGAATTGGTTTGTTTTTGCTGTGTATATTCTCAACAACAGTAAATAAAATAAAATATTTTTCAAAAAGATTATATACACAAAAATATCAACCATTATATGAAGCCTACAGGTAATAGCAGTCGTGGGTAACTGTAGTCTACAAAACATACCTCAACCAAAACCACTGACATGAGAACAAAAAAAGTCAGCTACATGAGGGATTGGGGTACTACAGGGTCGATGATGTAGAGCCTTTAGCCATTGTAAGTCTTTGGCTTTACCTCTGATTGAAGTGGGGGTCATTGGATGGTTCTGAGCAGAGGAGTGGCATGTTCTAATGTGCCATGTAACAGGACCCCTCTGGTCTCGGAGTTGAGAACAGACTTGCAAGGGGCAAGGACAGAAGCAGGGAGTCCGCTGTGATAATCCAGGGGAGAAATGATGACCCACACCCTGACATTTTAATTTGCCTGTTGTGGGCCTCTGTTGAGTAAATGGCATGTAATACATGGCGGAAAGGATGGGGGGAGGTGTAAATGATGGTTCTGTTCCCTTTGACACACCTACCCTGCACCGGGCTGTGCTGGAGACTGGACAGGTTCCAGCTGACCTCTCCTGGGGTTATGACTAACTGCGGTGGAGGGAGTGGAAGAGGGAGGGAGGTCTTTGTGTTTCTTTCCAAGTTTGTTGGGAACTGCTCATCTGAGAGGAGTGGCTGGCCAGCCCCACGAAAATCTGATCCTGGTTGGACATGTATTTTGGGGAAATAGATCACTGTATACTCTTTGAACAGGAAACTTAGACAGCCTGTCAATAATGGCTGGGTTTTAAAGACTGGAAATACCTCTTGACTAGGAGAGCTAGCATCCAGGTCCCACCAAGAGGGTTGGAGAGGAGCTTGCAGCCAGGATATGCAGCAGGACATGCAGGCTGGGATAAGGGTAAGTCCTCCTGGGCTTTTAATGTTCCATTGGGACTTCCCTTACAGACACGATGCATGGAAAACCCAGTGCCTGCCACTTTTGAGAAAACGTTCAATGAGTGTTACAAAGGAAACCATCAGAATGGATTTGGCATTGAGCTGAATTATGCTGGTTACCTTGTGACTTGTCTCATTCTTCTACAGATATGATCACCTCCAAACAATTCCACTTCATCAGGGGTTCTTATTCATTAGGCTTTTGTCAACCAAAGCTGGGCTGTATTTTATACAGGTTGTCTCCTCTAGGAATCCTAAGGAAATTTATATTGTAAAAGTGGTCTAAATTCAACACCCATTTATGATTAAAAAAAAAAAAAAACCCTCAGCAAACTAGGAATAGAGAAGACTCTTCCTCCACCTAATAAAGAACACCTACAAATACCTACAGCTGACGTCACACTTAACGGTGAGAAGCTAGATGATGTTCCCCTGAGATCAGAAACAAGGCAAAGATGTTCCTGCTCCCCACTGCTATTCAACATCACACGGGAAGTCCTACCTAACACAGAAAGACAAGGAAAGGAAATAAAGTGTACGCAGATTAGGAAGGAAAGAATAAAACTGTGAGAATAAAGGAAAGAATAAAACTGTCTTTGTTCACAGATGACATGATTGTCTACATAGAAAATCCCAAAGCATCAACAAAATCTTAGCACTAATAAGTGACGATACCAAGGTTGCAGGACACCACTACACGTCTATTAAACAAAAAAATTAGAATGGCTACAAGCTAAAACACTGGCAATACCAAATGCTGGGGAGGATACAGGGCAACAGGAGTTCTCCTTTATTGCTAATGGGGAAGCAAAATGGTACAGCCACCTTGGATGACAGTTTGGCAGTTTTTTACAAAGCTAAACAGCCTTTACGTGTTGTTGCTATTGTTATCGTTGTTGTTAGTGCCATCTAATGGCAACCCCATGTGCTACAGAGTAGAACTGCTCCTTAGGGTTTTCTCGCCTGTAATCTTTATGGAAGCAGATCGCCAGGCCTTTTCTTCTACGGTACTGCTGGGTGAGTTCAAACCACCAACATCTAGGTTAGCAGTTGAGTTCAAACCATTACTGACACCAGGGACCAACAATCGCGCTCCTTTGTATTTTCTGAAAACTGTTAAAAACTTATGTGCCCACAAAAACCTGAACACAACGTTTATAGCAGCTTTGTTCATTATTGCAAGTTCGAAGCAGCTAAGTAATGTCTTTCAATGGATGAATGGATGAATAACTGCAGTATACCTATACAATGGAATATCATTCAGGGATAAAAAGAAACGTGCTAACAAGCTGAGGAAAAACATGGAGGAACCTTAAATTCATATGGCTAAGTGAAAGAAACCAGTCTGAAAATTCCACATACCGCATGATTGCGACTATATGACATTCTGGAAAAGGCAAAACTACAGAGACGGTGAAGAGATCAGTGGTTGACGGGATGGGGCGGGGGTGCTGAATACGTGGAACGCAGGGCATTTTTAGGGCAGTTAGACCATTCTGTATGATACTGTAATGGTGGATACATGAGATTATGCATTTGTCAAAACCCACAGGACTGAACAACACTAACGTAAGCTATAGAATTTAATTAATAGCAATGTATCAATATTCATCAATTATAACGCATGTAACATACTAATGCAAGATGTTAATAATTGAAGAAACTGGGGGCGGAAGAGAGTGTACAGGATCTCTGCACTTTCTGCACAATTTTTCTATAAACTCTCGAAAATAAAGTGTATTAAATAAAGAAAAGAAAGGTGGTCTATAGTATTCTTGATTGTCCCTTTTCTATATATGTGATCTCCTCCTTTTCTCTTTATCTGTATCTCAGCCCCCAAGGCTCTGGCTATTTTCTTCAACCAACACTTTTTGGGTACCTCTTAAGGAGCCCTGGTGCCTCAGTGGTTAAGTATTCAGCTCCTAACCAAAAGGTCGGCAGTTCAAATCTACCAGCCACTCCTCAGAAACCCTGTGGGGGCAGTTCTACTCTGTGCTAGAGGGTCGCTATGAGTCAGAATCAACTCAATGGCAACGGGTTTATGTACCAAACACTTAGCTCAGATCTAGAGTTTCAGAGGCGAAAACTTCAAGGTCCCTGTCCTTCAACTGTGTTTGTTCTAAGAAATCTCTGTTTTCTGCACAGGACCTGCATAGACCCTAATGCACTTGAGAAAAGGCTGTGACAAATCTAGAGGACCCCAAAGAAGGAATCAATTTGTCTCTGAACTGGGTCTTGGAGAGTGAGATAAACAGGGAAATATACTCATGGCAGAGCTACTAATAGCTAAGAATAGCTAAAAATTACAATTGCCTCTCCAAAAATTGTGTGCGTATATGTGTTATAAATTACAACTATTATAAATTTTATCGATAGAAAGGATATGTAGCACACACTTACTACCAATAAAATATGATACTCATAATTTATTAATTACTCATGAAATACTTTCACTGATTTTTGCCACTGTGTCTATAGCCAAACTAGGGTTGCAATTGACAAATAAGTGTAGCTATGACATGGATAGGAGCCTTGGTGGGGCAACGGTTAAGTGCTTGCATGCTAACTGAAAGGCTGGTGATTTGAACCCACCCAGAAGCTCCATGGGAAAAGACCTGGCAATTTGCTCCTGTTAAGTTAAAAAAAAAAAAAAAAAAAGCCCGTTGCCACCAAGTCGATTCCGACTCAGCAACCCTATAGGACAGAGTAGAACTGTGCCATAGAGTTTCCAAGGAGCACTTGGTGGATTTGATCTGCCGACCACTTGTTCAGCATCCGTAGCTAAGCAACTATACCACCAGGGTTTCCCTGTAAAGACCACAGCCTAGAAAATCCTATAGGGCAGTTCTACCCTGTCACATGGGGTCACTATGAGTCAAAATTGACTCTATGACATTTTGACGCCAACAACATCATCATGACATGGATATGCTGGCTGACATTTTTGTTTAATGAGTAAAACAAAAGTGAAACAACAAAAATGTATGTGAGAGCTTCACTCCTTGGTCAATGACATGAGCACCTTCTTTGGCGAATCCAGTAATAATTTTGAATACTGGAAAAATAGATCCGTAATTTTTTGTGCTATTCATAATGTAACGGCTACAGGCATGACACACTTTAAGGTTAATCCATATTATTAACATTTTTCCATCACTTTCTAAGCCTGGGCAATCAGTAAAACCAGAAATCAAACCATGATTTACAGGGTTTGTTGATTTCTGTGGTGTAAATACTGCCTAAAAAACCCTGTTGCCATCGAGTCAGTTCTGGCTCATGGCAACTCCGTGTGTTACGGAGTACAGCTGCTCCACAGGACTTTCTGGGCTGTAATCTTTATGGAAGCAGATTGCCAGGCCTTTCTTCTGTGCCTCTGCTGGGTGGGTTTGAACCACCAAACCTTTAGGTTAGTAGGTGATCGCAAACTGTTTGTACCACTTAAATACCGCCACCATAGCCAATTCCAAGGTACCGATATGACAGAGTTGCGCAGTAGGAAGCTATTATACACTGTTCCCAACATACAGATACCACAGACATAAATAACTGCAATGGTTTTTTTTTTTGTTTTTTACAGCGTAAGTAACAGTAAAACGTAGTCAAATAATTAAAAAGTGATGAGCTTTGAGTATTTATTTCTTTTGCTTTAATATAGTTTATTTAATTTTTAATTATAAGTTAGCATGTTTTAATTTTCATTTAAGGCCATGTTTAACAGTTTCTTGCAAAATTCCTGGAAAACAAACAGCTGGCTCTCGTGAGCCTGTACAAACCATCTCTGGCACACACACCGCTGCTTGTAGCACACAGAAGGAATTCACGAAATAACAGTTGCCTTTCTTTCCTTTATTAAAGAACACAAAATAGAAGTGGATTAGATAAGGTGGGTAAAAGAATGACTGGTACGAGTCCACAAAGAAAGGGCTGTCCAGAAAGCAGTGGTAATGTTGTCCCTCCTTTGTCTGAGTGCGTTCCCTGTCATTTTCTTCCAGAAGTGTCAGGACTGCTCTGCTCTGTGAAGGGGAAAAGGCTCCGTGGAATGACCCACATGTGTCAGTCTCCCTCCTGGGCAGGCTCCAGGGCGATGGGCCTCCTGCAGGGCACATAATGCTCTGGCTTTGTGTCCAGACAAGCAGCTCAGCCAGGCCCGACCTCGCACACTGTGTCAGGTGACACTCAGAGATTGTCTCCAGCAGCTCAGACTTTGCAGCAGCCAGCAAGATCTGGGAATATTTCTGACTGTGCCACAAAGAATGATTCTAAGGTGTCAATCAGAATAACACTCCATCCTTCCGAAATTCATGTGACAAAGTCCACAGAGAGGAAGCTGCTAATACGGAAATAACAAAATCTGTATGTTCCCTGATAGCAGGTTAGGCTCTAAAACACACCACCTCACCACCTCTGTGAGCTGGTGCTTAACACCTCTTCAAGACACCTCCACCGAGCACCAAGGAGCTTGCTCTCAGGACACAAAGGACCAAAGTGTTCCATGTGATGGTCCTAAGGGCTTTGTAAAATGCGACAGCACCTTTCACTTGGAGCACTCGGCAAGTCTTCCTTTGCCTACAGGCTGGAGAGTGGGCACAGGTAGAGAAAAACAGAGGGAACTCAGAGGAAGGTATGCCTACAAGCTAAGGGAAAGAATGACCAAGCCTAGTAATCAATTCCCACTCCCCGGATGAGTGTTTGGGCTCCTGCATAAACTGCTTTCTCAGCGACCATAGGAAGACGGCAGGGAGGAAGGACTGTAACGAACATTACCTATTACTTTATCTTACTTTAGTCCTTACTTTTCTGGATTTTGCCTTTCCATTTTCTGAGAACCAAGCCACATGGTTATCATGGCAGCAGGCAGTTTATGCAACATTATTCTGCTCCTTTAGCTACAAGTGATTGATTCAGGGATAAGTACCCATTCCAGTGTAGGCTAATCAATCATAGATAGACAGATGATAGATAGATAGACAGACAGACAGACAGACAACTGTTGTCAAGTTGACTCTGACTCATGACGACTTTATGTACAACAGGACAAAACGTTGCGTGGTACTGTGTCAGCCTCACAATCATCACCATGTTCAAGTCCGTCATTGCAGCTATTTTGCCCATCCATCTCACTTGAGGGTCTCCCTCGCCCTTGCTGGCCCCCTACTTCACAAAACATGACGTCCTCCTCCAGCAATTGATCCCTTCTGATCATGTGTCGGGAGCCCAGGTGGCACAGCAGCGTCCAAAGCAAGCGAGTTGGACAATATTCTGTTATGATCCATAAGGTTTTCATTGGATAATTTTTAGGAGTAATCACCAGGCCTTTCTTCCTAGTCTGTCTTAATCTGGAAGCTCTGTTGAAACATGTCCACAGGTGACTCCCCTGGCATTTGAATCACTGGTGGCAAAGCTTCCTGCGTCAGAGCAACACGGAAGCCACCACAGTACCACAAAGTGACAGACGGTGGTCATCCATCTGATCCCCTAGGAATTTGGGCTTTGGGCTTTGACTTTGGTCCCAGACTTGGGTTTCCCTCCAGGCTGTTAAACCTGTTGTATGTAAAACCATGGTCCAATGGTGGCCGTGTTCCTCTGTGTAGATTAAGTAGGAGAAGAAACCAGTCATTACAAAAGATAAAAGACCCCAGAAAGAAGGAGAGGCAAGCCACAGTGAGAAATCATGAAGGCTTTCAAGGCCATGGTTCCACCGGGATCCTGAGGCCCAAATCATTGCTGCCACTAGATTCCAGGAGAAATTTCCATACAACGTTACAATTTCCTTTCTTCTTGTGATAGTTTGACCTGAGTTTTTGTTACCTCACACCAAAATACATATAATTTGTGAAAGTCCTGAAGAAGGGTTAAAATTCAGAGCTGGCTTCTCCAGAAAATGCTGTGGTGGCCAGCAGGGTCATCTGGTCACTCAAGTAGGTGGTCACATTACTTCCTGTTTGCCACTGGTTATCTTTGAATGGTCATCAATGATACTACTAATAACACTTAAAGATCACTTACAAGGAGACAAACACTGTATTAACTGGTATACATAATTATTTCATTTAGTCCTCCTAACAATTCTATAAAGAAGGTATTATTATTATTAAAAATAATAATCCTTGTATTACAGATAGGGAGCATTGAATGTTTAAGCATTAAATGACTAAGTTTCTGTAACTTGTAGGTCCATTAGACTATCTGGACAATTTCATCCCTGTGAACTCATATTTGTCACACTAAGCATCCTGATTTTTGTTTTACAAATATGGGCATTCTGCATTTATTTATTTATTTGTGTTTTATCTTGTTCCAGAAAGGATTTAAGGAGCACCTCATTAAAAATGCATATAATGCAATACAAAATGATAAATTTAACTGAATGCTCAATTGGGATAAAGGTAAAGTGAGAAGAAGAAAGATACTATAAATGTAGGAGAAATGACAGTGCCATGAAAGCCTGACAGACAGGGCTTAATGTGAAAATTATTTATCACAGCATCATTTATAATAATAAAAAATTGGAAACTACATGTCCCACATAAGGAGGCAGAATAAATTATAGCACATCTAGGTGATGAAATATACCATAAAAATCAGATTAAGGACATTGAAAAATGCCTACAACCTTTTTTTTTTTTCTTCATGAGTAAAACAGAATGTGTGGTGTAACACCAATTTTGTAAACATTTAAGGGAGGTAGGAACAAATCTCAGTCTACAAGTTCAATCCTGCAAGAAACTACTTCTTCAGTTTACTTTTTTATAACTTTCAAGAACTGTAATCTCCCCACTCCCCAGGGTTTTCTCTGGGTTCCATAGGTGCCAAGGCATCAGGGTTGATGTAAGTGTGGAGAAGAATTCTTCTCTGGGTACTGTCTTCTATCCATGTTGGTGTTGGCTGAGACATTCTTATTCCCATGCAGTCTTTACTTTTTATCTGTGCAGTGCACTGTTGGACCATCCCAACAAGTCTCCCTTTCACCTACACAAGATTAAGCTGAGTTTCTGTCTGCTTCTACAGTGAGAATCTTAAGTAATACAGTTTCACTCACTTTTGTTATTCTCCCAGGTGCAATGCTTGGCTCATCATAGGAGCTACACAAGGAATTATGGTTTGATTGAATTTGTCTTATTTAAACAACTAAGCGTGAATACCTAAGTATTTTCGACATCACGTATACCCTGTGTCAACATGTCTTGTGTATTACATGGAACATTGACAACATCGTAATACGGATTTGGAGATATCTTGCAACAATCCTAGGGACATTTTTTAAGAAAAATACTGAATCATTGTAAGAACCACAAGCTTTGTGGCATTTTAACTTGACCTATTCTCATATCACCCTTTTCAGCTCCTAAAAACCAAAAACCCAGTGCTGTCGATTCCGACTCATTTCAGCTCCTGGTTACCTTGAAAACTAACAGCCTCACAACCATGGTAGCTATGAAAACCAGCAGCTTAGTAGCCACTAGAGGGAGCAGAAAAGGTTTGAAGCTCCCCCAAAAGTCCCATCCCCAGAGAATTGTCACTATTTGACCAGTCTGGCAGCTCACTGAAAAAACTCCATTCTCGGAGCTTGTCTTTCCAGACTCATACTCATTCCCTAAGACCAGCACTATCCCTAGGACATTTGTCAGAAACAATTAGTAGCAACTGTCTAACATCAAAGCTGCCTGAAGTAGAAATACTGGTACCAAAAACCAAACCCAGTGCCATCAAGTCAATTCCGACTCATAGCGACCTAGGAGGGGTCAAAGGGGTCAACAAAAGGCAGGCCAAAAACATTCATTAAAAAAAAAAAGTTGAGGAGTGAGATGTCCATGGGGGCTTTGTAAAGTCCTGACATGTTGCTGAGATTCTAGGTCTCACGCGTATGCAGGGCTGTGCATATGCCCAGGGAAGACCTGAGAAGACCCTATTTTCTCACCTCTGGCTGACCTTGAGGCTCTGCACAAGAAGGAAGGAAAGGCTAGGTAAAGTTGTAAAATGTCTGCCAGGGCATTGATGCTGTGCCTAACACACACTGAGCCCCTTGTTGATTCAAGGCATATAAGGACTTCTCTGTCCCATCATTTGCTGACACTAAGGACCCTGATGGCACAGTGGTTAAGAGCTCAAGCCGTTAACAAAAAGTCAGGAGTTCGAATCCACCAGCTGCTCCTTGGAAACCCTATCGAGCAGTTCTACTCTGTCCTATAGGGTCACTATGAGTCAGAATCAAGTCAACAGCAATGGGTTTATGGGTAAGCAAACCAAGCAGAGACTTCAGTGGCTGCACACAACTGAGGATACAGGCTTTACAAAAGTAATCCAAGAAAGACACTAAACAAACAGCAACAACAGCAAATCCTACAGAGGTGGGAATACGATTTTCGATTTTCCACAGTACATTAACTAGAAAATCCGGTCTTTAAAAAAAAATTATGAGACATGCAAAGAAATAGAGAAGTATAGCTCATACACAGGAAAAGAAGCAGTCAAGAAAAACTGCTTCTGAGGCACCCATATGTTCAATATACTAGGCAAAAATTTAAACTAGCTATTACAAAGGAAATCACATCTAAAAAATTAAAGAAAATGTGAAAGTAATGTCTCACCAAATAAAGAATATCAATAACGTGAAAGCAGTTGTACTTTTAAAAAAAAGGAAGAAATTCTAGAGTTTTAAAGTACAATTATTAAAAGGAAATAGTCACTTTAGAGGCTCCACAGCAGTTGTGAATTGGTAGAAAAAAGAATCAGCAAACCTGAAGATAAGACTATTTAGATTATCTGATTTGAGGAACAGAAAAAAAAAAAAATGAAGAAAAATGACCAGGGTCTCAGAGACTTCATGGGACCAACATACACATCATGGGAGTCACAGAGGAGAGAGAAAAGGGGACAGAAAGAATATTTAAAGAAAACCACCGAAGACTTCCAAACTTTGATGAAAACATTAGACAATGAAAACCCTATGGATCACAACAGCGTATCGCCCAGTACAGTGCTGGAAGATGAGCCCCCTAGGTTGGAAGGCACTCAAAACACACAGTGACCACAACAATGGACTTGAGCACACCAGCAATTGTGCGGATGGCAGAGGACAAGGCGACATTGTTCTGTTGCATATGGGGTCCCCATAAGTTGGAATTGACTCTATAGCAACTAACGACTACAACATTAGTAAGCAAAACTACGCCATAAAATAAGATCGGACATGCGTACTCAGCACAGACCAAGGATTCCTTGCACAGTGCTTTGAAGAAGAAAATCACTGAGTATTTATGGGTAAGACCCTGTTCTAATGTGTGTGCAGTTTATGTTGGCCTGAGACAACAGATGAGGGCTGTGTGGCTGAGGGCCCAGAAAATGTGCTGCTGCTCATGTGAGCTGCATGTTGCAAATAGAAGTAGTGCCCAGGACTTGCTGCGGGAGTGGTCACAGGAGAGAAGAGTCCCAGAGCACTCAGCCACATGTAGTTACTATGGAAAAACCAAGAACATCTTTTTTCAGCTGTCTCTGTCTGACTCTCTCCAATTTTCTTTTCTTTTTTCCAATACTAGGTCTAGTCATAAGTTTTTGAATACAGTCAATTTTGTCAACTGGCGGCTACCAAAGGATAAGCCAGAATTTGCCGAAGAATACTGGTACAACTACCAATTTCTTCCCTCACCCGTCTACCACCCTGTGAGTTAGTCAAATGACTTATCAGTTGTAAGTGAATTTTCTAATTGACAGTTTTGCAACATCTTAGCTCATGGTTTCTATTGTTTCCCTTAAAAACGTTGCTTAGTCAAAGTTAAAAAGAATTTTTTGTACACCAAGTACTACCTTTAATATGCCTTTAAGCATTTCTCTCTCTTTCAGAATTTGAAGGGCTTTCTTTTTAGAAGTTAATGAATAAACTTTAAAGCAGTTTTACAACTTTCATGTCCTTCTTTGCATTTCTTTCTCATATGAATAAACACATTCAGGAACACACCAACGCAGAGTTGTAGATATTTAGTATCCTGAGAGTGCAAATGTGCCACGCTAACTCCCTGCTTCTTCCTTCTCCCCACTTCCTCTGTTCTCAGTGTCATAGACGCTTATTTTGGCTACTTGAAAAAGACTAAATGGGAACAAAGTTTTATCTAAAAAGACACATGTCAACATTACCATAGGTTACCTGATACACTGAATCATTAGTCCGTATTTGTCATCCTCTTGTAATAAAATTATTCACAATCTAGCAAGGCTTCAGGAGAATGAAGTATACCCACCTCTCAACTTTAGGCTCGACTGGTGATGTGAACGGAAATGTGCTTGCGTGGCTGGGTTGCTCCCTTGTGCTCTGGTGATCCACCATGAGAAGAACATACTCCAGGTAGCTGCTGAACCTTTGGCCTGGGCTCCAGAACAAGACATGTGGAGCAGACTTGAACCCAACCTGCAGCCTGGGGCCTGGGACAGAATGCCTAGCCCAGTTTATTTGTAGCAGACCCACGGAACTGTGAGCGACTCAATATTTGAAATGGAAACAGGAAGGCTGGGTGCTTATCATTGGGCATGAGGCCAGGCTTGCAGCTGAAAAAGAGGCTAGTCAAGCCAAATTAAAAAAAACCAAACCCACTGCCGTCAAGTCGATTCTGACTCATAGCGACCCTACAGGACAGAGTAGAACTGCACCATAGAGTTTCCAAGGAGCATCTGGTACATTTGAACAGCCGACCTTTTAGTTAGCAGCCGTAGCACTTAACCACTACGCCACCAGGGTTTCCTCAAGCCAAATAGCTATGCCCAAAACGGGTCATTAAAGGGGGTGGGGGGCGAGAGCCCCTTTACAGAAGCTGGAAGTCAAAGACAAATAGGGTCCCAAGCATCTAAGAATACAGAAGCAAGGAGCAGTGGCTCATCATGGGTGAATGGGAGATGGTCTGCAAAATTTCCAGAAAAGAAAGGGAAATCCCCAGGATGGGGCTTTCCATGCTCCACATGAAGACAGGAATGGCTTCCTGTCATGGATTGAATTGTGTCCCCCCAAAATAATGAATCAATTTGGCTAAGCCATGATTCCCAGTATCATTTGGTTGTCCACCATTTTGTCATCTGATGTGATTTTCCTATGTGTTGTAAACCCTTCCTCTATGATGTTAATGAGGTGGGATAGGCAGCAGTTATGTTAATGAGGCAGAACTCAATCTACAAGGTTGGATTATGTCTTGAGCCATTCTCTCTTGAGTTTTAAAAAAAAAAAGAAGCCAGCAGAGAGACAGGGGGGCCTCATACCACCAAGAAAGCAATGCCAGGAGCAGAGCTTGTCTTTTGGACCTGGGATTCCTACGAGGAGAAGCTCCTAGTCCAAAGGAAGATTGATGACAAGGACCTTTCTTCAGAGGTGACAGAAACAGAAAGCCTTCTCCTGGAGCTGACGCCCTGATTCTAGCCTACTAGACTGAGAAAATAAATTTCTCTTAAAGCCATCCACTTGTGGTATTTCTGATATAGCAGCATTAGATAACTAAGGCACTCCCCCTAGAGGTATGCAATCTTTTCTCTAGGAGATGGGGGAGAGGACAGACACTGGCAAAATTGAATTAAAAAAAAAAAAGCTAAGTGCCCAGCTCAGAGTAGATGTTTAATACATGTTTCTTTTTCTTTCTTTTTTGAAACCTCCCTTTTTCCATGACTTTTCCAAGTGTTTAGGGATCTCTTCTTGACTCCCTAATGTTCAAGGGATGTTCTGTCTCTGACTCTCTGAGTCGACTAACCATCAGTATTGCCCAAGCCTAGACAGCCAGCTTCTCTCTTCTGCACACACTGGGTTTTACTAAAAGACTGTCTATGAAAAAAGGGGGAGCTTCCTGTGTTAATGAAAAGTTCTAAAAAAAAATTTTTTTTAAGTGAATTTATAATCTCTTGAGGTTAAAGTTGGCCAAAGAGTGGTACTAAATTTTAGGAACTGGTTTCTTTTTTCCAACAAGGATGTACTGGGAAAAATTCAGGAGCTTAGGTAACCCGTTCAGTTCTTCTCTCCTATCTGCCTTGCACTGGTTCTCCTAAGCAGGCTCGCACATCAAGCGAGGAATGTTAATGTTAACAATTAACTCTAGAAAAGAAAAAGCCCTGGCAACCCCAGGAAGACCAAGGGGAAGAAGCATTGCTATCTCCAGGTTTCATTAATGGTGGAAAGAGGAGTCCAGCCCAGGGAGCTGCCCAGAGAGATTCTACAAGAGATAAAGTGCCAAAGGTCTGGTAGGCAACAAGCCATGGGCTCCTGCCTCACATGCTCACACATGTGGGATAACACACTCATCAGCAGGGTTATCCTACTACAGGTGTGGAGGAGCTGAGATATGTATATTCATCAAATCCCATCAGTCCTTGGTTGACAGCTACACTGAAGGGAGGGTGGTATGAGTCTCGGGCACTCTGGCCTGCAGTGTGGGCAGAGAGAGGCTTTCCACAGTTCCCAAGAGAGCCCTCAGGCAGAGAGGTTCGAGACTGGCAGTTGGAAGTAGACCTGAGACACAATGAAGTGGTAAGGACTTAGGGATATGGGAGAGGTGCTTCTGTAGATTTTTATCCTTGTCCAAAGCAGCATGCCAGTAGGTTGTTGAACCCTGTTAATGAGAAAATTAAAGCTGAGCTTGAATGACCAATGATCCAGGGACAAATGTCACAAGAGCCACCAAATTCAAATAAAAACCAGAAAATGCTCATTCCAAATACTTAATACTCATTCCTCAGGAACACTGCTGCCATAGAAGGTCAATTATTATCTCCGTGGTCAAGGCAACTCCATAGGGGACTGGGATCATTCAGGTCAATAAATCTTGTGTCAAAAGGCAAGTGCCAGTAACTCCAGGGTGATGGCCCCTTACTCTCTGGAGGCAAATTTAGAGCTTGTATTATGTCTGGGTGACTAAGGAGACTTGAGTTAATTACAGGCAGGTAGCCATCCTTAGTGTTTCTGGCATCCAGGGAAACACTCTACTCACAAAATTAACTTCTGGAGTTGTGTTCAGGACCCTTTCCTTGTTCCCCGTAGTACCTTCTCATCCGCCCAGGGCCAGGTCATGTTCACCACTTCCTGCCCATCTACCCTGTAAAGGGCACTTCATCTGGACACTCGCTCAGAACACTGGTTTACTCTGGCAGGTGATGTTAGCATGGCACCATGGAGAAGCAAAAGGCTACCCACAGAGTTCAGCTGAGATGCATGGTCCTTCAAACCAGTCCTCCTGAAAATGAGGGTGGGCTACATTAGACCCCTACAGTTCCCATCTCTTCTAAAAAGTCTGCTGTGTAACTTACATTCTTGTCTTACAGCTTGTCTTGTCTCTGGTACTATTATTCAACTGTGTATGCATATGTTTTGTTTCTACAAAGCCATTACCAGGTCCTTGAGAGCAGAGACCATGACTTCTATGTTTTATCCTTCCCTCTTGCATGCCAATAGAGCCCTAATTTTGTTCAGGTGGCAAGGTGCCCAGTTTTGGACAGTGAGACCTACAGGTAAGTTGTTGTGAAGGCTTCTGGGAAAGCTTTTGCCTTCCTGATAAAAAGAAGCAGTTGGCATTGCTGTCCCCCTTTTGTATTTCTTTTTTTTCCTGCCTGAAATATAGTTGTGATGCCTGGAGCTGTAGCAATGGCCTTGCAACCATGAGGGAACATCCAAAAGAATTGGACAGATGCTGAACCCTGACGCTGTTGAACATGTAAACCAACACCAGTATCTGCCTACCTCCAAACTTCTTGTTAGGTGAAAAAGTTCCTATTTGTTTAAACCCTTGAAAGTGGATTTTTCTATTATCTGTAGCCTCACAAACATGGTTGATAGAAGAAACAGTAGAAATAGGAGCATGACCTCCACCTCATTATATTCATTTCTGCCTCCTAAATCACAAACAAGTACACCCTTGGAACAACCTGTGTATCATGTGAAACCTGAAGTATAAATGGGTGTCTGGGAAATGAGGAAATATCTTTGATGTTGTTCCATTTAGCTTTCCCACTACAAAGGGGTTGGAATGGAGCTGAGTGAGCCAGTTTGCAATACCCGCCGTACCATCCATGATAGGTAGGGAAACAGGGTTCTCCATGCAAAATCCCTAACTGTTGTCTCTCCTATTAGTTAAGGAAAAGGTGGCTGCTGTAACAGACAAACCCCAAAATCTCAATAGTTTAGCACAATAGAAGTTTATCACTCAATCCTGCATGTCCAAAATGGGTCTTGAAAATTGTGGAAGGGGACTGCAGGGCACTTTGTTCCGTGAGTCATTCCGGGACCCAAGCTGACTTCTTCAATATTCGACTGGCAGACAGAAGAAAAGAGGGTGAGGAAGGCATGTCTGCTTCTTCAAAGCCCTGGCCTGGAAGAGGCATCCATCACTTATGCTCACGTGCCACTCCTGAGAGCTCATCTTATCACCTCCACCTAAATGCAGGGGTAGGACATACAGTCCTGGCTTGGCAGCAACTTCCCAGTGACGACTCTACTCTATGGAAAGGAGAGGACAAATCTTTGGGGAACAGCTAGCTGTCTGCCACCAGCTAAACTTGTTATAATTACTGTGGCAGGTTTTGTCCCTAATTGCTGCCTTAAAAAAAAAACAAACCAAACCCATTGCCGTAGAGTCGATTCTGACTCAGAAAATTCTTAATACATAAATAGAGGAATGGCTGGAAGGATGAAGATCTCTTCATATCTCAACTCAACTATTGTAAAGAGCCATTAAAATATTTTTAATGTCAATGCCCTTAACAATAATTTTTCATAAGAATCATTTTTAATTGTTATAAGTTTTTTGAAGCTAGGGAAATGTTTATTAATAACCTTGGATGTATATTTTTAAATCCAGTTTATGCCATCAGTAAATGATACTAAACAAGGGTTTCTTCTGTTGTTGTGTGCATTTGAGTCAATTATGATTCATAACAACCCTACAGGACAGAGTAGAGCTGCCCCATAGGGTTTCCAAGGCTGCAGTCTTTAAGGGAGCAGATTGCCAGGTCTTCTCTCCCACGGAGCTGCTGGTAGATCGAACTGAACCTCAGTCAGCAGCCAAGAGTTTAACCATTACGCCACCAGGGCTGCTTAAGGGGTTCTTAATCTAGGGAATCTGTGGGTAGAATTCAAGAGGTTTGTCAACTTGGAAGAGAAAAATCACATTTGCACTAACCTCTAACTAAAATTTAGCATTACCTTCCATAATGAATGTAGGTAACACACCACAGGAGTGTAAGCGGTAATTGTAACTGTCACCAACAGAAATCACAGATACTCTCTTATACAAGGTTACAGTTATTGGAGATAGCTGGAAGTATTGCTTACATTCATCATTATTTCAAAATTCTTGCAATCATCAATCTGTTACTAGATCTTGATATTTCAAACACATTTACTACCATAATACTTTAAATATTTTGAAAGCTGTATTTTAATATAATATTATACATTATGTTTTACATATTTAAATTTTTTATTTTGAAGAGGGGTCCATGGGCTCCACTAGACTGCCCAAGGGATCCACAGATCAAGTAAGATTAACTGTCCCCCCCAACCCTCACTCTAGGGAGTGGAGCCCTGGTGGCAAAGTAGTTAAGAGATAAGCTGCTAATTAAAAGGTCAGCAGTTCGATATCACCAGTCACTCCTTTGGAACACTATGAGGCAGCTCTACTCTGTGCTATAGGGTCACTATGAGTTGGAATTGACTCAACAGCAATGGGTTGGGTTATAGCTTGGGTTGGGTTATAGCTCTAGGGAGTAAGCAAGGCTATTAATGCAATCAACTTTTCGCCATCAGTCTTCCTCTCTGAGCCCAGCCTCTGCCAGTTTTTTCCAGCCTTAGTTTGCCTGTCTCTTCTCAGAGGTTGGTGGGAGGATGCTGGTTGTACACTGAGAACTTATTAGGGCCCAGGTCAGGCAGGGCCCCAAGGGCAGGGGAGAAAGGGCAATGCGTTCCTGTCCCATTTCTCCACCTCACAGCAACTCACCCCTCAAACCTGAACTGTGTGGACACTTTTCTAGATGACCTGGGGGCACCGAAGCAGCCTTTCAGTTTCAGCTTCTTTCTTACCTCCCAGTGAGCCCAGGATTTTTCGCCTGACCAGGCAAGCTTTTGCAGTGAGGTGCACAAGTGTGGCTTTCCTCCCTGGCAAACATTCGCAGCTTCTCCTGGCAGGTTCCAGGACATGTTATTAAGTGCTATTAATTGGAGCCTGATTTGCATACCTTATGGATTATTTGCAGTTTGTAGCTCACGGGGATCAAAGCTTGCACATACAACACCCTCCCTCCAGAAGCCTGGATTACCCCAGTCTGTGCATCCATGTTTGTGAGAGCAGGAAAATAGCAGGTTTATCACATGAGGGCTCCCGGCGATGGAAATGAATTGACCCCTTCCCCCCAACTCCTGCAGGACACAAAGGAAGCCCTTCCTCAGCGCATGCCGGGAGGATGGCTGCGTGAAGTGGGGCTGGCACCCCTGCCTCCCAGCTGCGATCACAAGCACCCTGAAGACTTTCTTCTTATTCTTTTTTTTTTTCCTTTAAGTGCTCTTTGTGTTTATAATTAGTCATAAGCCCTGGGATGGCTCAATTTGCATCACTGTGCAGGGCCCACCCCCTTGCTTGCCCAAGTGTTGTTAATTAGCCCTGCAATGCTCAGCAAGCCTGACTGGCAGTGGTGTTTGCAAAAGGCTCCCAGCCCTCTCCTCAACAAAGCAAAACGTCTTAGCATCTTGGCTTTCTAGCTGTCATTCAGGTTCTCTGTTTTTCCAGTCAGCCACTCCTGAGGATTTCATAGAAGCATTTATTTATTTTGAAATGTTAGCACTGATGTTTTGGTAGAAATTTGTACATCTTGCCATGAGAAGTAATGTCATGTTTGAGATTCCTCACAACTCAAAGAAAGGATAGGATGGGGGTTTGCTGTTGTGTGCGATCTAGTCAATTCTGACTCATAGCAATCGGCGGACATTTTGGTTAGCAGCCTGAGTTCTTAACCGCTACCCCACCAGGGCTCCAGAATGGATGTTAGGTTAAGAATGGGGCTACCAGTTTGGAAAACTCTTTGGCAGTATCTACTAAAGCTAAACATAGACACACACTAAACCAAAGAAACCCACTGCCCTGGAGTCAATTTTGACTCATAGTGATCCTATAGGACAGGGTAGAACTGCCCTATAGGGTTTCCAAGGAGCAGCTGGTGGATTCAAACTTCCGACCTTTTGGTTAGCAGCCAAGCTCTTAACCATTGTGTCACCAGGGCTCCCAGACACGCACTATGTGACCCAGCAATTCCATTCCTACATTATTCCCACAGACATGTGAACTGCATCCCCACAAAATGTGCAGAGATGTTCCTAGCTGCATTATTTATATTAACCCCAAACTAGAAACAGCCCGAATGCCCATCAACAATAAAATGAATAAAAAAGTTTGGTGAATTCACACAATGGAACACTATACAGCAATGACAATACAAGCTACAATTACATGCAACAAAGTGGATGAATCTCGTACATGTAAAGTTGAGCAAAAGAGGCTAGACATAAAAGAGAATATGCTAGATCATTCTATTATATGAAGAATAAAAATTGGTAAAAACTAATCCATGCTGTTACTCAGAATGGTTATCCTTGGGGTAGGTAGTGACTAGAAGGATCTCCTGGGTGCTACTAATGCTCTATTCCTTCATCCAGCGATTGTCTATCTATAAGAGAGTACCTAGTATATGAAAATGTATTGAGTTGTAAACTTATATGTTCATTTTTCTGTATATAAATTAACCAAAATCCAAACTCATTGCCATGGAGTCGATTCTGACTCATAGTGACCATTTAGGACAGAGTAGAACTGCCCCATAGGGTTCCCAAGGGTGAGCCTGGTGAATTTGAACTGCCAATCTTTTGGTTAGCAGCTGTAGCTCTTAACCACTATGCCACCAGGGTTTCCATATGTATATTATACTTCAATAAATAATAATAACAATAATGGAGCTAAAGTTGAGGTTACCTTCTCCAAGAGGAAGTTTTAAGGCTGGCCTGATCATTGGGTAGTTGGAGCCAACATGGTTAATTTTGCCTCCCTGGCCAGCTGGATCTGGTATCTCAGAGACCTGGGTCAGTTTTGAGGGCTGAGGTCACTCATCCATGGGCTGTTGTTCTGAAAGCCCAGCAGTGTCCCAGCAGCTTCATCTCAGGGAAGAGCTCATGTAAAAACCAGGCAGATGATGGGGAGAGCTGTAACTGTGAGGGGAGAGTCAGGGATTAGAACCAAAGGGATGCATCCCCTGGGCACCCTAGGCGTCAAGCCTGGGCTCTTCCTAAAAGCCTGTGAAATTTTATAAGGGTGAAAAAAAGTATTAAAAAAAAAAAAAACTGTTACTGTTGATTCCAACTCATAGCTAACCTATAGGATAGAGCAGAACTGCTCCACAGGGTTTCCAAGGAGTGGCTATTCGAACTGCCAGCCTTTCTGTTAGCAGCCAAGTGCTTAACTACTGCACCGCCAGGGTTCGAAAAAGAAAAAGTATAATGACTTCAAAACGGAAAATAACATAATCAAAATCAATAAACTTTTCATTAAATTTCTACAAAACAGCATTATGTCAACTAATTCAGTGTTTCTCAAACGGTAGTGAGCAACGAAACATCTGGGGCTCTTTTTTGAATACAGACTCTGATTCAGGAGATCTAGGGTGGGGCCTGAAAGTCTGCATTTCTAAGGAGCTCCCAAGTGATGCTGATGCTGCTGGTCCATGGACCACACCTTGCATAGCAAAGAAAGTTAATTACAGCTCAGCTAACAATTACATAGTTATAAATATACTGTTGTTGTGTGCCATCCAGTTGATTTGACTCATAGTGACCCTGTAGGACACAGTAGAACTGCCTTATAGGGTTTCCTAAGCTGTAATCTTTATGGGAGCAGAAATAGACACCACAAAAGTGAATACTTCATGTTTACTAAACTCAATAACAATTATTTTAAAACTTGTAGTGAACTGTTGTTTTGATGACCCAAATGAACACATCTCCCAGGATTTATGCCTGGTAGTTCCCTCCCACATTGTGGGCCGGGCCTGTCACTGTTTTTGACTAATAAAATACAGAGAGTGTGATGCTGTACCAAACCAGGACGAGCCCTTAACTGACCTGGCAGCCTCTGCTTCCTCCCTCTTGGAATGTTTACTCTTGGAACAATTCTTCTTGGAATTCAGCCACCATGCTGTGAGACAGCCCATGGAGAGACCCATGTGGACAAAAACCAAGGCCCCCAGCTGACAGACCCAGGTGAGCTCTCAGTCAGGCTCTGTCTGCCTCTAAACATCCAGATGCCCAGACATCTCAGACATTCCAGTCTCAACTGAGCACCTGGTCGAGCCTCCAGATGATTGTAACCAGCCCCTGTCCCAGCCAACACTACTTGGAGCAGAAGAAGCACACGGTCAACCCACAGAATTGTCGCTTTGCAGGGGTAGATTTTCCAATAGGCAAGGCGCTTACCTTGCTTACCAGATCATCTGTAGTGACAATTTCATATTTTTTCAGCACATCGAAGATTCTTCTTCTAGGTCTGGCTAGAATCTGTCTCTCTCCCAATCCCATAGCACCTTCCTACAGAACTAAAACCTCTTTTTAAGTTTATAATCCCTGACAGGGGCAGATGGCCCAGTAAGCAAGGTAAGCATGGGCTTACTTGTGTTTACTTACTAATCTGTAGTGAACAGTTTCACATGGATTTCACCACATCTTTGTTCACTACAGATGATCTGGTAAGAACCGTGCTTACCTTGCTTATTGGATAATTTGCCCCAGGTTTTAAGGCACTATGTTTTGAGGTGATTTGTTACACAGCATTAACTAAGTGAAACAAAACCCTTTCAAATAGCAAAATTCTGTATGCCTACCTCTACAACAAAAAGACAATCCAATTAAAAAATGGACAAAGGATATGAACAGACACTTCACCAAAGAAGACGTTCAAGCGGCCAACAGACATATGAGAAAATGCTCATGATCACCAGCCATCAGAGAAATGCAAATCAAAACCACAATGAGATACCATCACACCCCGGCATTACTGGCATGAATCAATAAATAAATGTTAGAGAGGCTGCGGGGAGATAGGAACTGTAACGCACTGCTGGTGGGAAGGCAAAATGATACAACCATTTTGGAAAATGATATGGCGCTTCCTTAGAAAGCTAGAAATAGAAATACCATATGATCCAGCAATCCCACTCCTGGGAATATATCGTAGAGAAATAAGAGTTGTCACACAAATAGATACATGTACACCCATGTTCATTGCAGCATTGTTCACAATAGCAAAACGATGGAAATAACCTAGTTGCCCATCAACAGATGAGTGGATAAACAAACTGTGGTATATACACACAATGGGGTATGATGCAATGCTAAAGAACAATGATGAATCTGTGAAGCATCATATAACATGGATGAATCTGGAGGACACTATGCTGAGTGAAGTAAGTCAATCACAAAAGGACAAATATTGTATGAGACCACTACTGTAAAAACTCATGAAAAGGTTTACATACAAAAAGAAACAATCTTTGATGGTTACGAGGGTAGGGAGGGGTAGGGGTAGAAAAACACTTAATAGATAAGTGGTAACTTTGGTGAAGGGTAAGACAGGGCACAACACTAGGGAAGCCAACACAGCCTGTACGAGGCAGGGCCATAGTAGCTCCATAGACACATCCAAACTCCCTGAGCGACTGAATTGCTGGACTGAGGGCTGTGGGGACCATGGTCTCAGGGAACATCTAGCTCAATTGCCATAACAGAGTTAATAAAATGTTCTACATTCTACTTTGGTGAGTAGCATCTGGGGTCTTAAAAGGCTGTGAGCGGCCATCTAGGACACTATTGGTCTCACCTCTTTGGGAGCAAGGAAGAATGAAGAAAACTAGAGACACAAAGGAAAGATTAGTCCAAAGGACTAATGGACCACATCCACCACGGCCTCCACCAGACTGAGTCCAGTACAATGAGATGGTGCCCAGCTACCACCACTGACTGCTCTGACAGGGATCACAGTAGAGGGTCCCAGACAGAGCTGGAGAAAAAGGTAGAACAACATTCTAACTCTGAAAGAAAGACCAGACTTGCTGACCTGACAGAGACTGGAGAAACCCTGAGAGTATGGCCCCCAGACACCCTTTCAGCTCAGTAATGAGGTCACTCCTGAGGTTCACCCTTCAGCCAAAGATTGAACAGGCCCATGGAACAAAACAAGACTAAAGGGACACACCAGTCCTGGGGCAGGGACTGGAAGGCAGGAGGGAACAGGAAGGCTGGTAATAGGGAACCCAGGGCTGAGAAGGGAGAGTGTTGACATGTTGTGGGGTTGTTAACCAATGTCATACAACAATGTGTGTACTAACTGTTTGAGGAGAAACTAGTTCATCCTATAAACCCTCACCTAAAGTTCAATTAAAAAAAAAAATTCCATATGCCTACTTTGGGACGTGGGTGGAATTGAAGATATTTGATAGAGTGTGAAGTAGGTCCGAGGTCAGCAAAGACCTTAAATATCCCAGGCCCTAACAAGAAGATGCCAAGCAGCTGGGAAGAGATGGGCCCTCGAATAACCCCAGACCCCAGAATGGGCAGCTGCAGCAGGTTGTTTTAATAGTCGTTTTATTGTTGCTGTGTTTGAGTTAAAGGCCCCGGCTGTCCCAGAGCAGCATGCTGGCTGCCAGTTATCACCCTTACACCAGGAAGACAACTGGGATTTGTCCATATATGTGACTTAGTGGGAGTCCTGGTGGCGCAGCGGTTAGGAGCTACAGCTGCTAACCAAAAGGTCAGCAGTTTGAATTCACCATTCACTCCTTGGAAACCCTATGGGGCAGTTCTATTCTGTCCTATAGGGTCTCTATGAGTCTGAATTGGCTCCACAGCAACAGGTTTTTTTTTTTTTTTTCCATTTTTGGTGGCTTGGTGGCTTCTATGGGATTCGAACTCCTAATCAGAAGCTTCCTTTGGCCAAGAAATTATTGTGCAGCTGAGTGAAACAAATGAATTCAGCCCAGTCTGTTCTCAGATTCCCAGACGCACAGAAAATAAGTAGTGTGAACATAAAGTCCTGAAGGGGGGCGAGTGATGAGCGATGCTTGCTCACCCATCCCCCACATCCCTGGGCCCTCTGCCTGCCAGGCTGCCAGGACACAGCTTCCGCCTCCTCCCTCCTTTCCAGGTGACGCTGTGGTCCACAAGGCAGGGACTGCCCTAACTTGGGCAAAATGAGTGGTTCATTCATTGCTCAGTAATATATATTGAGCTCCTTCTATGTCACAAGCAGATGCTATGTTGGGCACTGAGATATGTTGGTAAATAAAACAGACATGGTCCCTCCTGTCCTGAGATTGCAGCCTAGTGGAAGAGACAGATGATAAACAAGTAAATAAACACACGCAATGAAAATGCCTCATTTGGTCCTGCCCCGGGGGCCCTTTGCATGATTCCTTCTTCTTCAAGTGCTCTTTCTTCTAATATTTTTTGTCACTTAGGTCCCAGCTTAAATGTCACCTTCTCATAGAGGCCTTCCCTGCCACCCAGTCACCCTTTAGAACATCCCTCAATTTTCATTCTCTGAGTACAATCAGCGGCCATTGAGTCGATGCCGATCCACAGCAACCCCGTGTCTGTCAGAGTAGAACTGTGCTCCACGGGGTTTTCAGTGGCTGATGTTTCGGAAGTGGATCACCAGGCCTTGAACTCGAACCACCAACCTTTCAGTTAGCAGCTAAGCACCTTAACCATTTGCACCACCCAGAGACTCCATTCTATGGGGAGCATTTCCCATTATCAGATAGTTCCTTATATGTTTATTGGTTTATTTGTTTACGATGTCTTTCTCCCCACAGAAGGTAAACTCCAGGAGGAGAGGATCTTGTCTGTCTTGTTCACTACTGTATCTCAAGCTCCTAAAACAGTGCCTGGCATGTAAGTGATGCTCAGTAAGTATTTGAATAAACGATGACATAAATTTGGCTTTCAACCTTTTCACTACCTACCAAGGAGAACATTTTTTATCCTGTACAGTTTACTGGTGATTTTACTTACCTTTCTATCTCCAAAAACTGCACTTATGTGATAATTTGCACACTTCTTTAAAAGGATATGCAAATATAAACAGCCAATTACATTCTCTGTTCCTTATGAAAAAACTGGGGTAATCTGAGAGGGCTTACAGAATTCCAGCCAGAAACAACGCAAATGGACATTTTCATCAGGGAGTTCTCTTACCCTAGATAAATGTGTGATATTTAAGGGGCATTTAGAAATCTTAGAAACACCACACAGGCCCTCGTTACTATCCTCACAGGCTCCAGGTGGACATGAGTGATATGCAGCTTTCCAGCCATCGAGTTCATTATCAAGTCTTTCAGTCATTTCCCATCCAGCTGTCCACTGAACACACACCTGCCTCATGCAGACCAGGCACTGTGCTAGGCTCCGGTGTACAGAGTTGAACAGGACATGGTCTCTGGCCTCAAGGTGTTCGGATACTGTAGAGGAGCCTGAGACCAAAACCAACAAATATTATATACTGTGATTCCTGCAATGTTGGAGCTAGGCAGAGACTGCTGGGCAAACACACTGGAAAGGCACCTAACACAACCTGGGAGGGTTGGGGTGGAGGGCTGCCTGGAAGAGACACTGCTCTTGTTGAGTGTTAAATGATGGGAAGCAGTAGCCAGGAGAATGGAGTGGGGATAGCTGGGCAGAAGGGCCAGCAAGGCTATGGGCACAGAGGGGAGGGATGAAACAGCTTGAGTGAGAACAATGAGCAGAGAGGAAAGGAGAAGAGCTGGGGGATGAGGTGAGCTGGGCAGCAGGAACCACTTGGTCCAACACTGGGTCCCAGTTCTGACGACCAGATCCTGTCTTGTTCCTTCTATCCTCCCTGTCTTATCAACCCACCTGGGCCCTAGGAACCTGCAGTTTCAGAACCAGGATGCAGATTTATGAAGAGCAACATGGACATTTTGGCCATTGTCCTTCTTTTCTTAAGAAGAATTTTTTTGCCTGCCTTGGAGGCCCAGAAGATAAGTATTTTTCTCTTACACTTCTTGTGGCCCCTAGTAGCAGCTAGCTTTTAAAAAGTCAGCGTGTGTCCACTCACTCTGAGAAAGTTCAGCAAAGAATCCAGGAAATTTCCGCTACTTAGACAACTGGCAAAGAGTAGTTTTCTCCCAGCAGCAGGCAACAGTTTCACCCATCCTGTGGTTAGACGGCAGGATAAAGAGCAAATTAGAGGAAGAGATTAAGATGTAATGGAACCTGTTTTTTCTGGTTTATGAGAAACCTTATTTTTTTTTTTTAGAGATCTAAGTTTTGTTTTCCTGCTCCACAATGAACAAATGAACTATTTCTTGTGACTTCACCTGCTTTGTTAATCAAAAAATAGGATCCATAGTACTCAAAAAGTTAGTTTTCAGAGAAGCTCTACCTGTATTAGTACCGGTTGCCATGGACTCTACCCCAACTTGTGATGACTCCATGTGCGTTTAAAGTAGAAATGTTCTTCACAGGGTTTTCAATCGCTTATTTTTCAGATGTAGATCTCCAGGCCTTTCTTGCAAGGTGCCTCTGGATGGACTCTAACCTCCAACTTTCCAGGTTAGCAGCAGAGCTTGTTAACCATTTGCACCACCCAGCACTCACTCCTACGGGGGTAGATTCGCATCTGCCTTCCCATGCTGCTCACCAAGGGGCAAACTAAATCCCTGTAACATGGGCTGCTCAGGAAGAAATGTTTTGCCCAGAGTGCTGGGTTTTTTTGTTTGTTTGTTTTTGTTGTTGTTTTTATTTAAGGTCATACCTAGGGTACTCCCTTAGTCTCAAAACCAGTCTATCACTCTAGTCTTGCGCATACTCCCACAAAATGGCACACACTCCAGATGGCCAGCGCTGAGACCAAGTTCTATTGAGCACATTGGGGAGAAAGGAAGAGGGGTCCACAGGTGACTGTGTGGCATCTTATCTGGCAAAACGCTGCCTTTGCGGCTGCCTAGGGATGGTGGCACAGAGGCTTTGGACCTGGGGTGGGAGGCAGAGAGCAGCAGGGAGGGCAGGGTTAATGGCAGCACCATGACCATCAGGAAGGGCATGAAGCTCCTTTGCTGTCACAGCATCCTGACCAATAGAGATGATAACAAGTTCCAGGGTGAATGGAAGTGAGACAGAGCCCCCACAGTGCTGTGTTCTTTCCCTGGCTTCCTCCCCTCCGCCTACAGTGCTGTATTGAACATTCCTTTCCTTTCCTGGGCTCCCCCAACCCCCCCAGCTTTGCATTTGAATCCTGCTTTTGTATTTTATTTTTTGTTTGGAGGCTAAACAGAAACCTCATTGCACCTGCAGAGTATGATTAAGACTGTTGCTGAGGTAACTTGTATGAACTCCTTACTTGTAAATCCCTTTCCAAGTGACTTGCCTGTCTGCCCTTGGCGAGAGCAGTCTTGGTGGCAGCAGCTCTGACTGACTCCATTTCCTTGTACAACAAAGCAAACGTGCCTTTCCTGTTCTTCCGTCTGGGTCTCTCGTTTATTGGACAGTACGAGTCATGCCAAGTAAGAACCTAGGGTTTCCACCTGGTTACAGGAGTAGGAGAGCTTGATCTTGTAGTAGGATTCCCATACTTAACAACTAAAAATACAGGAGTCCCAGTTCAATTTGAATTTCAGATAAATAACAAATAATTTTTTAGTATAACCCAAATATTGCATGGCATATACTTATATTAAAGAATTATTTGTTGTTTATCTGAAATTCAAATATAACTGAGAGTCCTGTATTTTATCTGGCAGCTCTATCTTATAGATCTGTAGCTCACCAGTTTCCACACCTGTCCCATCCCACCCCTGTTTTGGGGTTTTTATTTCCTGCTAAAATTGCCCCCAGACGATACGCAATGGATGAGGGGAGACCTAGGTGCTACCTGCTTTAATAATTGAAGGAGATCATTCCGAAATGCTGGAGAGTTTAAACTGGTCTCACGAAGCCCTACACTGTGTCAGCACCTGCCTTGAGAAATTCAGTTCACAGTCTCCTCATCCAGTTGGTTGCTACCTCAAGCCTGCTGCTGTTCAGAAACTTGTGTTTGGGAAGCAAGGAGAAGAGGGAGGCAGAGACAAAACACCCAGCTATTGCATGGTAATATCTAGGTTGCTTGTATTTGAGTTTATGTGAGTGTCAGAGACTGCATGTGGGGTGATAATTAAGTAGTAGGTGGCAGCAGGGAAAACTGTCAACATGGAGGCTGATGATAGATACTGGCGACCTAAACAAATGAGAAAAGTTAAATTGGTTTGGCTGTGTCGAAGTAAGACAAATTATAGTCATTTGGGTAAGCCTAGCATGGATGTCTAATTCCCATATAGCACCATAATACTTATGTATATCATTATATACGCCTTAAATTAACTTCGTTACCACTTTCTTTTCATTAATAAAGTGTAATTTGATTAGAACAGGAGACTCAACATGTATTGAATTGAGCCTTCATAGTTTGTTACTGGTACCAAATGGATATCTGCTAATCTTAAAGTTGGTGCAACTATGGTCTGAGCCACAGAGAGCAGAGCAACTATGGCAGCCTCTAAAACGGCTCCAGGGGAGCCTCACTTCCTGGTGTTCATACCCTTGTGTGATCCCCTGCCCTTCTGTGTCGTCTGGACCTAGTGACTCTCCTTTAACAAATAGAACGCAACAGAAGTGATAGGATAGCCCTTCCAGGGTTAGGTGAATAATGACCTTGACTTCTTTCTCCCTACCTCTCACTCTCTCTAGGTCCCTGGGTGGTGCAAATAGTCTGTACTTGTCTACTAATCTAAAGGTTGGTGGTTTGAACCCCTCCACTGGTACCACAAAAGGAGCCCTGGTAGTGAAGTGGTTAAGCACTCAGCTGCTAACCAAAAGGTTGACGGTTTGAACCCACCAGCAGCTCTGTGGGAAAAAGAAGTGGCAGTCTGCTTCCAAAAGATTTGCAGCCTTGGAAACCCTGTGGGGCAGTTCTATAGGGTCGCTATGAGTCGAAATCGATTCGAGGGCAACAGGGTTAGTGGTACTGCAAAAGATTACAGCCAAGAAAACCCCATGGAGCAATTCCACTCTGTAATACATGGGGTCTCCATGAGTTGGAATTGATTTGACAGCAACAGATATCTTTTGCCTCACTCTCTCTTGCTGCTTACTTGCTCTGGGTAAAGCCAGCTGCCGTGTTGTGAATAGCCCTCTGGAGAGGCCTTCATGGCAAGGAACTGAGGGAGGCTTCTGGCCACCAATCAGAGAGAAAACCTGAGACCTACCAACAGCCACGTGGGTAAGCTTAGAAGCAGACCCTCCTCCAGTCAAGCACTGAGATAACTCATCTCCACCTTGATGCAGCCTGTGAGAGACTCTGAACCAAAGGCATCCTGACCCACAGAAGTGTGAGATCATACATCGCTGTTTTAAGCTGTGAAATTTGGGGGTAATTTGTTACGCGGCAGTAGGTAACATATATAGTCGCTTATTCAGGACTCTCCTTTTGTGGTGTCATTTAGGAAGGTGGTTGAAAGTTTAATCCCTGTTTTCTACAAAGCAGACACAGCAACCAATGAAGGGGTGGAGTGATAGGAAGAAAGGCATGGAAACTGGTAGTTTACACATCAATATTGCCAAGTTCTCAGTAGCTCTGGCCATGCCCCTGCCTCACTGAAGATTGGGTCATCTTCCTATGGTAACCCTGAGCTGCTTATGCCTTTTACAAACTGAATTTCCAATCACTTGCTGGGCCTTCAAATTATTTCCTTGCTTCTTCTCCCTTTGACTTATATTCTTGGGGTTGGCCTGTGCTGGCCAGGTCAGAGGCAGATCGTCTCTATGACGCCTGCAAAATGTACGCTTTGGAAAGACATGCCGGTTACCAAGTTGTTGCCTCTCAACTCCAAACATGCCCTTCCATACTCAGCTTTGTGATGCTGGGGCTGGGACAGGGCAACCAAATTTCTGCTTTGTCAGCGGCTCCCTGCTCGGGTCTGCCAATAGGGGGCGATAGAGGAATACCGCAGGCTGGAGGGGAAGGCAGGCACTTGCTCCTTCCTGTTTGCTCCCTGTTCCTGTAAGAAGCATTCGGTCCAGTTTGCAGTTTCTGCAACACTACTGAACTCACCTCATGGTGCCCCTCAGAGACACCAGCGTTTGCTGAGCAGTACCCTCTCCTCAGAGGTCTGGGTCCCAGCCCCTAGGACCCTTCCCTGAGTTTTTAAGTTTTAATCAATTTCAGCCTCTTCCTGTTGTTCTCCAGGCCTAGGAGTGGTAGCTACTTCCTGCAGTTTCTACTCCCACATAAAATTCTAGTTTGCCTTTTCAGTTGCCTAATTTGGGAACCCTGGTGGCATAGCAGTTAACAGTTAGGCTGCTAACCAAAAGGTCGGCAGTTCAAATCCACTAGGCACTCATTGGAAACCCTATGGGGCAGTTCTACTCTACCCTATAGGGCCCGACTATGGGTCAGAATTGACTCGAAGGCAACAGGTTTTTTGTTTTGTTTAATTAGAAATTCTTTATATTAAATTCTTTCTTTGAAAAAACAACCTGGTGTGCTTTTTTTCTCTTCTGATTGTACCCCGACTGCTACAGGCATGTCTTTGTTATCTACTGCTGCTATAACAGAAATTCCACAAGTGGATGGCTTAGTCTCTCACAGCCTAGGAGGCTAGAAATCTGAATTCTGGATGCCACCTCCAGGGGAAGGCTTTCTCTCTCTGATGGCTCTGGGGAAGGTCCTTGTCATCAATCTTCCCCTGCTCTAGGGGCTTCTCAGCACAGGGACCTCAAGTCCAAGGGATGCACTATTCTCCTGGCTCTTGTTTCTTGGCAGTATGAGGTCCCCTGTCTCTCTGTTCGCTTCTCTCTTTTATATCTCAAAAGAGATCGATTTAAGACACAACCTAATCTTTTAGATTGAGCCCTGCCTCAATAACATCGTAGAAGTAGGATTTACAACACATAGGAAAATCACATCAGATGACAAAATGGTGGACAGTCACACAATACTGTGAATCATGGACTAGCCATACTGACATACATTTTTGGGGGACAGAATTCAATCCATGACAAGGGGTGACTGATCTACCTTGGGCTTCTGGCCAGGCTAGGTCTCAGCTTCCCATTTTAATACTCCAAAGAGAGCTGCCAGCCCTGCACTTGCACAGCCCTGAGAGTGAGTGCTTCATTAAAGTTTCTACCCTAGACTCTTCTCTTGCTTCATCCTAGTCCTGGCCCTGAACTCGGGAGAGAGCGAGGGAATGTAAACCAGAGATATCAGCCCAGCCTCAGAGCCAGATACAGAGACCACTGAGGAAGAAGAAGGTCAGTGGAAAGGAGCTAGAGCCTAGCTCAGGGATCTCTGCTGCTGAATACGTTCAACCTCGGCTGGAGTCACAAGAGGCAGTTGAGAACAGGTGAGGTGAGAAGCGGCACTGGGCCACCCTGTCTGAGGACTGTGGAGGTCCTGCTTGCCAAAACTGCACCTCCACTGTTGGCCTTGCCCTGTTTCAAAGGACCCAAAGTCACAAGTTTCCAACTGAAAGGCAAAAGTAGGCTTGAAGCCCAGGAAAAGAGCTATATATTTTTTTGTGTGTGTGTGTGAGTTATGGTGGGGTATTTTATAAAGCAATTCCTTAGGAGGGGAGGCCAGAGCATAGACTTAAATTTAGATGCAAAACTCAGTATCTCAGGTAATGCCTAACCAGGAAAAGAGAATCCACTTTAAGTATTTAAACAGATGGGGATTTAGTGCAGTGAATGGGTTACTCAGGTGACCGCAGAGCTGAGAGTCCGAACGTGGCATGGTGAGGCCGCCCAGACATCCGCACCAGCAGGGAGCTATTACCCTCTAGGCTGGAAGGACAGGGAAGAAAGAGTGTCACAGTTTGGGTTCTCCAGAAGCACACACTTAGACATAGTGTGGAGCACATGATGTTCATTAGGCATCAACCTCTGGGAAGGGAAGGGAGGAAAAGTTGAATGGGCAGAGAAAGAACTGAACTGTGATGCAGACCCAACAAAACCTCAGCCAGTCCTAGAGAATTGTCTACCAGAGTGTCCCTCATCAGGCAGAAATGGTGGGTATTTAATACCTCACCTCCCTCAATCACTGAGTGTTAGCTGTCTCAGGAAGGCATGACCTTGAGCAAGGCAGCTGTCTGCAGCTGAGGCTGACCATGAAGAAACTGATAGGTGGAGGCTGGTTGGCCCCCCTGCTATGGGGCAGCAAGTCCTTCCTTGAAGGGGATCTGAGCACTGCATCTCATCTCTACCACAGGTAGTGTTACCAGAGGCCAGGAGCCAAGGCTCCCTGATGGAGGCTGGAACCACAGCCGGCCTGAACAGCTAAGGAGGAGCCTGGAGTTGGAGCCAGGGAGGAGACTAAGCAGCTCTTAGAGATCCTGCCCACGCCAGAGGAGAAGGAAAGAAATATCTGGCTTCTCCCTTCCTCCTGCTTATAATCTCCCATTGGTTGCTACCACTGGCCAAGCCTGTCCAGAAACCAGCTGACAGGAGCTTAAGAAACGCAACCTGTAGGTGTCAGCGCCTTTGAGCTCTAGAGCAGAGGCGCAGAAGGGAAAGGAAGGACTTTGAGAGCAAATAAGAAGGCAGCTCAGCAAGTTTTTCTCTGCAACACAACAAGGCTTAGGACCCAGATCTACTGACTGCCCGCCTCCCTCCTTCCCCCTACCTGTTGTGCTCTCCATCACAACATGCCACCTGGTCTTACTGTGATGAACACTGGCCCATCCAGAACCCCTTCAGGAATAAAGAACTCTCCCTCACCTTCTGGGAGTCTTGCTGGTAGACAGCAATCAGCTGTCTCTTTGAGGATTGCCTTGGCTGGAGAGAGCCACCTAGCTCAAGGTAACATCCCTTCCCGTGGAGGCCAATATCTAATGACCGACTGAAGTGTGACATAAAGGTTCGGGCCCTTCTTTCCAACTTGGGACCACTCTGAAGGGTCATCCCAGCATCAGAACTCTCCCAGGGTTGCATGGCACCACCACTGAGACGGCATCTCAGCTCAGCTTCTCCCTCTTCCTCTTCATTCCTTCCCCCAGAGGTGTTGATCCCATGAGCACTCCCTAATAAACTTCCGACACGCTAATCTCCATCTTATTCTAAGGAACCCAACCTATGACACTCGTGTTAAGTCCTTAATCTAGTTAACTTCGTTTCAGGTCCTTTTGCCCTTTGGGGTATTAACATCCCCCCGTCTCATATCAGTGAGTGGGCAGCCCTCTACCTGGCCTCCGTCTATTCACTCATTCATTTATGCCTGGAATTTTCTTTCCCTAGACAGTTGCAGACTCAACTCTTCACCTCATTTAGGTCTCTGTTCAAATGTCACCCTAAAAGAGAAGCCTTTTCTCCCCACTTATGAACAATAGCTTTCTCTAGCCCTGTACTTGGCCTTATTTTTTTCTTTATAACATTTATTGTGATCTGACCTATGATTTACTATTATTTGTTGATCGAGAGCAGGAATTTTGTTTTTTGGTTTTTTTTTTTCACAGTTGTATATACATAGTGCCAGTGTTTAGTACACAGTGTGAGCTCAATAAAATTTAATAATAAACTCATTCATTCATTCATTTATTTGCTGGGTATCAAGCCCTGTGATAGACACTGATGATGCCTTTGGAAAGTTCCAGTTTAGTGGGGAAATTAGACAAGTAGAAAAATAGTTATAACACAATGTGTCAAGTGCTATAATTGAAAATAATTGCCAATCCATATGAGAAACTAAGGCTGCCAGGGCAAAGTTTCAGAGAGCAAGTGATTAAGAATTGGCTGTCAAAGGAGGAACAAGGCAGATAGGCCCTGGAGTGAGTGAACAGTAGAGTGGTCTCAGAAGGCAGACAGATGACAGCAGAGGTCTCTAGGACATCAGGGTCAAGAGGATAATGAGTCAGGGGAGGCCAACATACCCTAAGATTTAGCACTGCCTGTTCTGGAGCCCCATTCCTCAGAACATTAGCTCGTATGAGTGTGCAAAGATTCATGTGCCAGAGAGAGTCACTGCCACATTGTTTACAATAGGAGAAAATAGGGAGCAACATAAATGATGTTCAGGAGGGAAACAGTAAATAAAGGTACTTCTATACTTTGGGCCACCACTCATTTGTCATTTTGTCATACTTTGGTGGTTTTTGGGTTACTATGATCCTAGAAGTTATGCCATTGGTATTTGAAATACCAATACCACAACCATGGTGAACAGGTTTCAGTGGAGCTTCCAGACTAAGACAGAATAGGAAGAAGGGCTTGGTGATCTACTTCTGAAAATTAGCCAGTGAAAACCCAGTGGATCACAAGAGAATAATGTCCAATATACTGCTGGAAGGTGAACCTCTGGGGTTGGAAAGTACTCAAAATACACAGTGGCTGCAACAACGGACTTGAGCATACCGATAATCATGAAGATGGTACAGGACCAGGCAACATTACATTCTGTTGTACATGAGGTTGTCATGAGTCAGAGCTGACTTAATAGCAACTAAAATCAACAACAACATATTCTGGAATATTGCTTCTATTAAAAAGAGTTAGACCAGTCTATGTGTTCCAACTTGGAAAGATGTACATGATATAACATTAAATGAAAAAGAATGTTACAGAACAATACACATCATGTTGATACCCATTTTGGCCAAATATACATTATTTTGTGTGTGTGTGTGTGTATATATATACATAAAATCATCTGTAAAGAAACTCATCTATTAACAGTGGGATTATTGGATCGGAGTAGACAAGAGGTAGCTTTCACTTTTGGGTATTATTTGAATTTGTTACAACTAACATGGATTATATTTCAAATCGAAGAAGAGAGAGGAAGAGGGATGGGGAGGGGAAGAAAGTCCAAGGAGCTTATGGCCCCCAGGCATCAGGGATAAACTAAAGGTCTATAAGTATACATAGGCCAAGATAATTGATCAAAGCAGACCACAGAGGTTAAAACAAATAAAACAGAGGAGTCAAAAAGAGAGCTAATTCAAGACAAGGTCACTGGTCACTGGCATGGCGGTACGGGGGAGCACAGGATGGTATGTTACAGAAATGCAGGTGAACCTGATCCCAGGAGAGTCCTGTTGACCCTCTGGCTTTGTACTACTTCCTGCAGTACATATATATATTGTGTGCAGGCCACACCTCTGAGAAAACTCCCTTTACGATTGGCTTATCACACCAGATCACATCATGGAGGTGATTATATTACTTACGGGAGATCACAAAATGGAGGATGATTAAATCAGATCACGCAATGCAGGATAATTACATAATACTGAGAATCATGGTTTAGACAAGTTGACATATAACATTAACCATCACACCCACTCAATCCCTTTGTCAATCCACCCCCTCCCTCAAAAAAGACATTATCCTAAAGTTTTTTTTATCATTACTTTCTTTTAAAAAAAAAGGTTTGTCAGTCATGTATATATCCTTAAGCAATCTATTTTACACTTTTTTCTGTTTTGGGGCTTTATAAATGTGGAGTCATGCTATATGTATTATAGAGCCAGTGGAATTGTGAAATATTCACACAATTAAAAATCATCACAGCAGTGAAAATGAATGTTGCTATACACCGTGACATGCCTGGATGAAGCTTAGAGGCAATATGTTGTATTGAAAACAGCAAGTTGCAGAAAACTACAATATAGGTTGTTCATCTTTTCACATGATTATTGGACATTTCCTCTGAGTTTTTGGTTCATTTCCTTTTGTCCCTTTTTCTTTTGGGTTGTCTCTTTCTTATTGATTTGGTGCAATTCTTCATGCATTTTCAGAAGTGTCCTCCGAGACTAAAGTACTAGGAATTACTTTATCTTGAAAATATTTTCAAGAATAAAATTTAAAATTTCCAAAGCGTGATGAAAAAAATTAGCAAAGTTAGCAACAAATTGCACAGGTCTTTTGACTTCAGCTGAAAAGTCCAACAGAGCTTTCGGCTGCATTGCTAGGTCAGTCATTTACATAAATTCACAGGGCACAGAGGCACTTATGTCATATTTTCTTTGCTACCAATAGAAAATGCAGACGGCCCCCTTTAAACACTTCCTAGGAGAGACCAATGAATTACTGTTCTTCCTGGCAGTTAATTTATATTGCACTAAAGAAAAATAGACTCCATTAACCTCTGAAGAGTCACATTTCTTTTGCTTAGGTTACTTGATAGGGTCATTATAGACTCAGATAAGACATGTGGGCCTCTGTTTAATATCTGGCAATTTTCTTGTGCCTCTTCATTTATTAAAAGAATGTATCCATTAGCAGTCATTAGTACGGCTTGTCAAGATGGGAGCTAAATCAGGCTCTATGGCTTAAGAGAAGATGCTTTTTCAAGAAAAATAATGGCATGAATTTCTCCGTGGAATAGATACGGCTTTCTTTGCCACAACCTCTCCCTTCCCCTGTCCCCCCCGCCCCCCCACCCCAGGTGGAATCGGACACTGCTTACCTCTGCCAAAGATCCCGGCCATTCTCCCAGCCCTGTGAGTCAGCTCCATCGCTCCAGCCTCTCTGGTGGCAGGCCCCTATCCACCGGCAATAAAACAACTCCTCCGTCAGTCACAGCAAGGAACTTCAGGCTGGTTCTTCTTGATCTCCAATCCATGCAAAGGAGAACAAGGAAGATGCCTCATTTAGCAAACAACTTCAAGTGAAGTGACTGTTTCAGCACTAGGAGGGAAATCACATTAGAGAAAACAATCACCCTCTTGTAGCTCCAAACTCAAACCAGTCTCCTTTTTGCCCTTTCATTTGGAATATATGCTCTCTGGAAAATGCTTAAGGGGTGGTTTGAGGAGGAAGAGTTTTGTGTGTGTGTGTGTGTGTGTGTGTGTATGTGTGTGTGTGGTGTTTTCACGATTAAAACAAGTTTCCCTTGCAGCTTTTTTTAAAATTAAAAGCCTTAAAGTATAGTTAGCAAAACTTCCATTTCATAAACGTGGATCTGTGGGTATATTTCCAGGCTTTGTCTTTCTCTTGCTCCCTCTCTCTCAGATCACAGTTGTTTGCACAGACATTAACAATTATGTCTGTATCAGTTAAGACATCTTCAACTGAGTTCTATAGCAGACTCCTGATCTAAACGGGAAAATTTTCAGAACAAAATTTCAAATTCTCCATAGGATTCAGACTTTCTGGCACCATTAAGGCTGGATGAACCTCCAAAACTATTGCCCCTGAGAAAATATTAAAACTTTAAACCTTAAGCCAAAACTATCCCTTAAACTCTTCTTTAAACCAAAAAAAAAAAAAAAAAGCTTATCTTAATTGGTAAAGTATGCCTGTCTTGAGCATTGTGCTCTTTTAAAGAATTATCTATGTGGGATAAAACTGACAATGGCAAATCAAAAGATTGAATGGGAAGCTTAGGGAGTTTAACATAACGGTAGAACAATTTGGAAAAGGATAGTAAGAATGGTAGCACAATTTGAAGAATGTAATCAATGTCAGTGAATTGCACATGTAGAAGGTCTTGAAATGGTGTACGTTTGGCTGTGAAAACTTTCACCAAAATTTAAAAAAATTTTTTTAAAGATATATTCAGCTGAAAGTAATAAAATACCAACTAACAACAGCTTAAAGAATAAAGATGATGAATAAACTTGTGCTTAGCAAGAAGTGTGGATATAGGCAATTCCACTTTGGCTTGGCAAATCAACAAGGTCACTGATGACCAAAGGTTCTTCCATCTTTCTGTTTGTCTTCATCAATATGTCAGCCACATTCATCCCTGATAGTCATAAGGTAGTTGCCTCTGCCCCCAAAGATCCCAGTCTCCCCTGACTGTGTCACAGCAGGAAAAAAGAAGGTGAAAACAAAAGAGACTTTCTTTTCATGGAGATGTCTTTTATCAGGAAGAAGAATCCTTCCCTAAAGCCCCTTAGTCTCATTGGCCAGAATTAAATCATAAGCTCACCTCTTGACCAATCAAAGGGAAACAAGTTACCATATTTGGATTTAAGCCAGTCATGATTTATCCTCTCCATCTGGGCACACTGCAACCCAAACACAGTTAGCATTCTAATAGCAAGGAAGGAGAAATAGCTGTTGACAAGGCATCAGCTCCCAGATCTTCATTGTGAGCCCTGACAATTCTTCTCAACTCTAATTACTTTTTTCAGCTGCCTCCTGAGAAGCTCTACCTCATTGTCCTACTGTTACTTCAAACTCAGTCTTTCAGGGAACAAATTCCTTATCTTATCTCCTAATACTGACTTCCTTTTCTGCATTTCCTGATTTTTCCAATGGTAGCTTCATCCACCCATGACTGAGGCTGTAAACGTCAGAGTCATCCTAGATGCCCTCTCCATCCAGTTAGTTGTCTCCAAAGCTGTCAATTCTTTTTCTTCCAAATGGCTCCCACCCTGGCTCATTTCCACTCTTCTTGCCACTCCATCAGTCCAGCTGTTCAGTTGCACACATATTACTTCATTTCATCTGAAATGGCCTCACAGCCTTCAGGGTGGTGCACTGGGCAGCCAGATTCACCTTGTTAAAGGCTACAGTCCTTACTGACCCTTTGTCCGAGGACTGGGCTCCCATATGCCTACCGGGAAAAAATCCAGACTTCTTAATTTGGGTTTTAAGATTTTCTACAATATTACTTTTCAAAAAGAATTCCACTATTATCCTCTGCTGTAGCCAGATTGGTCAATTCATTGTTCCCTGAAACATGCTTTATGCATTCCCATAGCCACACATTCTTCCATACTGTTCCCCTAGGTAAGAATGGCTTTCTGCTTTATCACTCCCATCTCAATCCTACCTGGCCACCTCACGTCTCACTGCTGAAAACATCTCAAATATCCTAGGCTTCAGTGAGCATTTTTCTTCTCTGAAACCCTACATCCTTATTGTCTTTGTGAAATTATGATCTAATTTTTAAAAAGAAACTTTAAGGTTATAAATTAGGTAAGGTCAACAACAAAAATTGAGTAAAATAAATTATATATATACATTTAAAAAACAATAAAACCAAGAGTCTTCCAGACCAGTTAAAAAAAAAAAAAAATTAGCTAAGTAAAGCTTTTCTGTGGCCATATGACCAATGTCTTGCCATGTGCCACAATAATAATTGCACAGTAGTTAATGATATAGTATCCATTGCTGAATATTGAGGAAAAATTTTTAAATATTCTGTTCTAATTATTAAGCCTCAGAAAGTTCAAGTACTTTTTAGAAGATAAAGGTCCCAGCACCCTAAACCAGGGGCTGCAACAGATCCTCCAAGAAACTAACAAACTACACAGCATGATGTCTCTGTCGCAGAGATACCATTTATACCATTTATTCCTTCATTCACTTGTAGTCGGAGATTGCAATTTCAGTATCTGACTACTGGCACCAGAATTCTTGGCAGGAGAACTCTCTGTACTTAAGAAAATACCTTGACAAATTTCTTGCGGGTACAGAGTGAGGTCCAGACAGAATCTGACTACATTACTTGTATCAGAATGCCATGCTCATGTTTAGGTAAGCGGGAGACTTATCTTCTTAACCATTTCTTCATAAAGAAAGACCAAGCTGCTTAAGGAAAAAAAAAAAAAAATGATAAGGTTATCAAGACAGGGCCTTGCATAGAAAAACAAGAAGACACAGAACTGTTTCCTGTTCAAATCCTTTCTAAGAACAATAGCAAAACAGTAGGAAGCCTGTTCTTAGCAGCTTAGCTGTTAGGACTAAAATGAACATAAGGTCTAGTACCAAATAGCCCACAGGGCTTCTCTGATGGAATCTGTTAAAGTATAGCTTTTCAATGATATTGAGGGTATATGGGCCTAGCAGGAATTCTGGCTCTATCACTTACAGACTATGTCAAAACTCTCTGAAGTTGTTTCTTCATGTAAAGTGGGAAAAAATATAAAGTGGGAAGGAGTGCTCTATTTTATATTCTACATGCACTCACACATTTGTTTCTATTTCATAAGATGAAGTTCTAATTTTATGATTTATATTTATCTGCTAAGTTGTCTATATCAGTTATAACGCTTTTGGCTGCAAGTAACGGAACACTCCATTTAAAGTGGCTCAAACCCTTAAGGGGATTTATTGGTTTATGTCACCAAAAAAGTCCAGATGCTGTATGGTCATCAGGCATGCTCCAATCAGCCTCCAAATCTGCTTATCTTTAGAGTTCCTGGATTAACGTGCTCAGCTGCTAATAAAAAGTTTGGAAGTTTGAGTCCCCCTAAACCCTGGTGGTGTAGTGGTTAAGCGCTACTACGGCTGCTAACCAAAAGGTCAGCAGTTCAAATCTACCAGGAGCTCCTTGGAAACTCTACCGAGCAGCTCTACTCTGTCCTATAGGGTCGCTATGAGTCAGAATTGGTTTGGTTTTGGTTTTTAGTGGCACCTCAAAAGAAAGGCCTGACGATCTACTGAAAAACCAGCTACTGAAAACCGCATGGAGCGTACTTCTACTCTGACATACGGGGATTGCCGTGAGTCAGAATAGACCCCACAGTAACTGGTTTTACCTGGGATGATTTGTTTGGCCCCTCCCTCTTTTGTTGGTGGGCAATACTGAGGCTGATAGCCAAGTGGCTGCAGCTGTTCCCAACCTTGCACTCTGACCATAACAATGTCCAGAGGGAAAGGGACCATCTCCTCTAGTACCACCACTCTCTTAAGAGTAGAAACCTTCTTAGTAGAAACTCTCACCAAACCTTCCATTTCATCTCATTGGCCAGAATATGGCCACGTACCCACTCCTGAAGCAATCTTCATGGCCTGAAGAATGCCACATATCAATTATCTAGGAATTTCTGAACTAATCTCTGTGGCAAGGGGGTGGGATTACTCTAAGACTAGTCAGGCCCATGCTACAGCTATAGGCAGAGTCAACCACCCCTGAACCTAAGGGCTGCCCGGGGTGGAGGTACCCTTGAACAAAAATCAGGGTACTGTTAAGAACCAATGAAACCTAGTCCAGTTGTCACGGAGTCAACTCTGACTCATGGCGACCCCGTGGGTGTCAGAGTAAACAGACAAGAGGAAGCAAAAGCTGGTCAGGCATCATCAAAGTTCATTCTGTACAAAATTGTAGAACACAATTTCATTTCTGTGGCCTCAACAGGATACAGCCAGATCCGATAGCCAAAGGCAGTAATGTTCACAAAGTTTGAGTCGGCCAAATCTTTATCTAACAAAGTCTAAGCATTTCCACAAGGAAATGAGAAACATGCAAATAATTACAGCTCTGTGGGTAACTGTACACCAGCATACGTGAAACCAATTGTTTCCACTCCACATGGGATACTGATCAGCTTAATTACATGAAGAAAAAAAAAAAAAACCAAAAAGGCTCCACTGTTTCATCAGAGGAAGACAAAAGAAGTTGAAAAATAGATTCTTTTCAAACAGAAAAATAGGTACAATGTTGGAAAGGGTGCATCAGAAACTAAACAGTCTTTAATTGTTATTTTTTAAAAACCAAGGGAACATAAAAGAAGTCGGAAAATAGACTCTCTCTGATAGAAAAACAGATGTAATGACAGAAAAGATTGATCAAGGAATGAACAGTTTATATTGCTATTTTTAATTGAGAATCATTAGTATCTATTTTCATTCTGCCACCAAGTTTACACTGATAATTCAGTTAATGTTTTCAAAATGCTCTGTGTATTGGATATGTGGAGTTTAGTGAGCAGTCTGTCAATCCCTCCTTACTCTGGGCTCAAGTTGACTTAGTCGTACAAGTTGCTCCACTCTTCCGACAAGTATGTACTGAGGTCTATGATGTACCACACTGCCTTGTGCCCATGGCATAGCCATGTGGTCAGCCAGCTGCCTTCATTCCCCTTCAGAGAAAGAGGGCTCCTTGGAGCCATCATGTGCCTTGGGACATTAGATGCCTCTTCTAAACAGCCCTGGTCTTTCCTCTGATGTCAACTCAGATGAGTCACTGATTTCTTGAGCTTCTACTAGAAAGAAAGAACAGTAAAACATGTTGATTGGGAGGATAAGAGAGGGATCATTGACATAACTCTTGTTCCTGACAACCTCACACCCTTTCTGAGATACATCACCAACAGGAAAGAAAGGGGTAGGTAGTGCAGGAATGAGTCATGTCTGCCAATTCACAGGTTAACATGGTACATGTGCAGGATGGAAAGGGAGATTGGCATGAGTGGAGAGCAGTGGGTAGGAATGAATAGGAAAATTCCCTTGCCGTCGAGTTGATTCCAACTCATAGTGACCCTATAGAACAGAGTAGAACTGCCCCATAGAGTTTCCAAGGAGTGGCTGGCGTAGTCAGACAGCTGAACTTTTTGTTAGCTTCTTAATTAGAGGACAAATTGTGGAAGACCTTGGAGATAATTAGGCCCAGTGGGCCAAGAAAAAAGGGAACAATCCATATCTCAAAAGTAGGAGCGTGATACCCGTGCTTCCTCCCCCCCAAAAAGCCATGCCTATTGATATAACCAGTGTGATGGAACAGAGTAAAACCAGTACCAATGGACCTGGGACTGAATCACAGTTCAATCACTCATCAGCCATGGGACCTTGGGAAACCTACTTATCCTTCCAGAGCCTCAATTTCCTCATGTATATAGGGAAATAAAGTCTATATTCTAAAGTTGCGCTGTCCAGTGTGGTATTCAGTAGCCAGATGTGGATACTGAGCACTTGAAAGGCAGCTAGTTCAAATTCAGACGTGTTGTATGAGATACACACCAAATTTGGAAGACTTATTTTTATGCAAATAACACACACCTCCTACGTTTGTTTGCCAACCTCGCCCTCCCCCAACAAGATATTTTTGTAAGCGCTATTATAGCATGGTTGGCAAACAAACGTAGAAGGCATGCGTTAGTTGTGCACAAATATGGAAATATGAAAAAAAGAATAAAAATATCTCCTGAATTTTTTATATTAATTACATGCTGAAATAATAACACTGGGCATACTGGGTTAAATAAAGTATAAAATTAATTTCACTGGAAGCATCTGATTATTCTGCCATCTTGGCCCCGCCTCTTCCCAATGGAAACTAGAAACAGGATTTTGTTCCTTTAATGTCTTTAAAATCAGTGTGTGTGGTAAACATGACCATAAATGATATTCTTCTTTCTATCCACACCCTTTGACCATGTCCTCCCACTCTGGCACTAGGCTAGGCTTGTTATTTGCTTTGGCAATGGGATGTTGCAAATACAGTGCAAAGCAAACCCCAAAAACCAAACGCATTACCATTGAGTAAATTCCAACTCATAGTGACCCTATAGGACAGAGTAGAACTGCCCCATAGGGTTTCCAAGGAGTGGCTGGTGGATTTGTTCTACTGACCTTTTTGGTTAACAGCTGTAGCACTTAACCACTGTGCCACCAGGGCTCCATGATCAAGTAGAGGCTTTAAAACTGCTTGCACATCAAGGTTTGCTACTTTTCTGCTCTTGGGAACTCTGCAACCATCACCATTATGAGTGAGCACAAGCTAGCCTGCTGGATGATGAGAAACACGTGGCCAAGTCTTACCCGTTTCCCTAGCTGACATCAGGTCAGCCACCAGACACATAAGTGCTGGCCATTCTAGACCTTCCAGCCCCAAATGAGCTGTTCCAGCTGACCCACAGAATCATGAGAAATAATAAGTGTTTGTTGTTTTAGCATGTTTTAGGGTGTCTTGTGCAGCAAAAGTAACTGATAGAGTGTGGATAGGTTCATCACAGCCATCATGGAAGCCTGATGTCTTGGTTTCCTAGTGATGCTATAACACAAATACTATAAGTGGGTGGCTTTAAAGAACAGAAGTGTATTTTCTCACAGTTCAGGGGTTAGAAGTCTGAATTCAGGGAGAGGTTGTTTCTTGTCTATTTTAGCTTCTAGAAGCTACCAGCAATCCTTGGAGTTCCTGAACTTATGGATGCATCTGTCTCTGTCATCTCTGTTCCTCTTCCCCCGGGTGTGTGTGTCTGTGTCTATTCCGGTCTTCTTGTAACTCAGAAGTAATTAGGTTTAGACTGTATCATATACTGGTATGGCCTCCACTGACTGACTGATTACATTACATTGTATTATGGAACATTGTTAAATTACATTATATAATTGGAGGTAATCTGCTGCTCTACCCAAAGCCAAATGATTTAATTGCATTTAACTACTCCATGACAGCAACCAGACGAGTGTTTGGGCAAACAACTGGGAACCATAGCCTAGCCAAGTTGACATAAAAGATTAACCATTATGCTTGGGAAAGAATTGAAGTTGGTAAGATTCAATTAATCTGGTCTCTACCAGAGGGTGAGCTTTGCAACCTCATTTATATACACACACACAACCATGCACAACACTCAGAGTGAAACTGGAAATATCAGTCCAGACAGGTTGAAGTTCTTGCCCAGGTTTTTCTTACCCTTTCGGTCATAAAGTTCTCTTTTTCAGTGGCAAAAACATCTGGACTCTTGTATTTAAGTAGCAGTTTATTAATGGCTGTTGATTGAGAACATACATAATGCCCACAAGGCTTCTGCTGCTAGTTGTGTACCTTTGGGAGATTGAGCTAAAAGGTCACTTTCTAGTAGACCAGTTAGAAAATGGTGCCACTTCCTCTCAGGGCTGACTCAGCCCCAAAGTAGGGTAAAAGGCTCATATGGAGTTGGGGCTGGTTTTCAGCCCTTTCTTTAAACCCCTTCAGCTGATTGTCCTTGGCCAGGGCACAATCTATGCAACCACAGGTAGCCTGGTGACCCAAAGACATTATGAATTCAGTAAGACTTTGAAATGAAATTGTGAGTGGTTCATAACATTGATGCCTTCATAAACTTGAAAAAATCGTCATTTTTTTTTTTCTTATAAACAAAGCTTTGGGGGTTTAAATAAATGTAGACACTTCTTGCCATAACTCTACCCCTCCCCAAGGGTCTGCAGTCCACAGTTAGGTTTAGACCACTCAAGGCTGGTCTAAAGGCCATCAAGGGGCAGGAATCAGGAGTAGACGTTGCCCTTCTCTGGCCCCAAACTCACAGTTCACAAATGCAGATCAAGGAGGTAAGGTGGCACCTTACCACTTTGCCCCAACAAGTAAATTGCAATATTTGGTGCTAAATAAATTCCATTTTTTTTCACACATTTTTGCAGGAAAAATAAATGCCTACAAATGAATTTTTAAAAAAATTTCTATTGTCGTTTAAGTGAAAGATTACAAGTCAAGTCAGTCTCTCACACAAAAATTTATGTACACCCTGTTGTATATTCCTAGTTGCTCTCCCCCAAGTAAGACAGCACACTCTTTCTCTCCACCATCTATTTCCATGTCCATTCAGCCAGCTTCTGTCCCTCTCTGCCTTCTCATCTCCCCTCCAGACAGGAGCTGCTCACATAGTCTCATGTGTCTACTTGATCCAAGTAGCCCACTCCTTGCCAGTACCATTTTCTATCTTATAGTCCAGTCCAGTCCCTGTCTGAAGAGTTGGCTTTGGGAAGGTTTCCAGTCTTGGGGTAACAGAAGATCTGGGGACCATGACCTCCAGGATCCTTCTAGTCTCAGTCAGACGATTAAGTCTGGACTTTTTATGAGAATTTGAGATCTGCATCCCACTGCTCTCCTGCTCTCTCAGGGGTTCTCTGTTGTGTTTCCTGTCAGGGCAGTCATTGGTTGTAGCCGGGCACCATCTAGTTCTTCTGGTCTCAGGCTGATGTAGTGGTCTCTGCTTTATGTGGACCTTTCTGTCTCTTGGGCTCATAATTACCCTGTGTCCTTGGTGTTCATTCTCCTTTTCTCCAGATGGTTTGAGACCAATTGATGCATCTTAGATGGCTGCTTGCTACCATTTAAGACCCCAGATGCCACACTTCAAAGTGGGATGAAGAATGTTTTCTTTATAGATTTTATTGTGCCAGTTGACCTAGATGTCCCCTGAAACCATGGTCCCCAAACCCCTGCCCCTGCTATGCTGGTCTTGAAAGCCTTCGGTTTATTCTGGAAACTTCTTTGCTTTTGGTTTAGCCCAGTTGTGATGACCTCTCCTGTACTGTGTGCTGTCTTTTGCTTCACCGAAAATAGTTCTTGTCTACTATCTAATTAGTGAATACCCCTTCCCTCTCTCCCTCCCCACTCTTGTAACTATCAAAGAATATTTTCATTTCTGTTCAAACTATTTCTCGAGTTCTTAAAATAGTAGTCTCATACAATATTTGTCCTTTTGCAACTAATTTCACTCAGTTTAATGCCTTCTATATTCCTCAATGTTATGAAATGTTTCATAGGTTCATCATTGTTCTTTATCGATGCATAATATTCCTTTGTGTGAATATACCATAATTTATTTATCCATTCATCTGTTGATGGGCACCTTGGTTGTTTCCTCCTTTTTGCTATTGTAAACAGTGCTGAAATGAACATGATTGTGCATATATATCTGTTCACGTAAAGGCTTTTATTTCTCTAGGATATATTCCAAGGAGTGAGATTGCTGGATCCTATGGTACTTCTATTTCTAGCTTAAGGAAGTGACAAATTGATTTCCAAAGTGAGTGCACCATTTTACACTCTCACCAGCAGTGTATAAGTGTTCCAGTCTCTCCACAACCTCTCCAACATTTATTATTTTGTGTTTTTTGGATTAATGCCAGCCTTGTTGGAGTGAGACAGAATTTCATTGCAGTTTTCATTTGCATCTAATGGCTAATGATTGTGAGCATTTCCTCATGTATCTGTTAGCTACCTGAATGTCTTCTTTAGTGAAGTGCCTGATCATATCCTTTGCCCATTTTTTAATTTGGTTACTTGTCTTTTTGTTGTTGAGTTTTTGCAGTAATATGTAGATTTTAGAGATTAGACGTTGATCGGAAATGTCATAGCTAAAAACTTTTTCCAGTCTGTAGGTAATCTTTTTACTCTTTTGGTGAAGTCTTTTGATGAGCACAGGTGTTTGATTTTTAGGAGCTCCTAGTTATCTAATTTCTCTTCTGGTGTTTGTGAATTGTTAGTAATGTTTTATATACTGTTATGCCATGTATTAGGGCTCCTAGCATTGTCCCTATTTTTTCTTCCATGGCCTTTATCATTTAAGATTTTATATTCAGGTGTTTGATCCATTTTGAGTTAGTTTTTGTGCATGGTGTGAGGTATGGGTCTTGTTTCCTTTTTTGCAGATGGATATGTAGTTATGACGGCACCATTTTTTAAAGAGACTGTCTTTTCCCCATTTAACTGACTTTGGACCTTTGTCAAATATCAGCTGCTCATACGTGAATGGATTGATGTCTGGATTCTCAATTCTGTTACATTGGTCTATGTTTCTGTTGTTGTACCAATTCCAGGCTGTTATGACTACTGTGGCAGTATAATAGTTTCTAAAAGCAGGTAGTGTGAGGCCTCCCACTTTGTTCTTTGTTTTCAGTAATGCTTTACTTATCTGGGGCCTCTTTCTGTTCCATATGAAGTTGGTGATTTGTTTCTCCATCTCATTACAAAATGTCATTTGAATTCGGTTCAGAATTGCATTGTATCTATAGATTGCTTTTGGTAGAATAGACATTTTTACAATGTTGAGTTTTCCTATCCATGAGCAAGGTATATTTTTCCACTTTATAGGTCTCTTTTGGTTTCTTGCAGTAGTGTCTTATAGTTTTCTTTGTATAGGTCTTTTACATCTCTAGTAAGATTTATTCCTAAGTATTTTATCTTCTTGGGGGTTAATGTAAATGGTACTGGTTTGGTGATTTTGTCTTCGATGTTCTTTTTGTTGGTGTAGAGGAATCCAACTGATTTTTTTTATGTTTGTCTTGTATCCTGATGCTCTGCTGAACTCTTCTGTTAGTTTCAGTAGTTTTCTGAAGGATTCTTGAGGGTTTTCTGTGTATAAGATCATGTCATCTGCAAATAGAGATACTTTTACTTCTTCCTTACCAATCTGGATGCCCTTTATTTCTTTATCTAGCCTGATTCCTCTGGCTAGGACCTCCAGCACAATGTTGAATAAGAGTGGTGATAAAGGTGATCGCTCTCTGGTTCCTTTTCTCAAGGGAAATGTGTTCAGACTCTCTCCATTTAGGATGATGTTGGCTGTTGGCTTTGAAAAAATGCCCTTTATTATGTTGAGGAATTTTCCTTCTACTCCTCTTTTGCTGAGAGTTTTTATCATGAATGGGTGTTGGACTTTGTCAAATGCCTTTTTTGCATCAATTGATAAGATCATGTGGTTCTCATCTTTTGTTTTATTTATATGATGGATTACATTGTTTTTCTAACGTTGAGCCATCCCTGCATACCTGGTATGAATCCCACTTGGTCATGATGAATTGTTTTTTTGATATGTTATTGAATTCTATTGGCTAGAATTTTGTTGAGGATTTTTGCATCTCAGTTCATGAGGGATATAGGTCTGTAATTTTCTTTTGTGGAGTCTCTACCTGGTTTTGGTATCAGGGATATGCTGGCTTCATAGAATGAGTTTGGGGGTATTCCGTCCTTTTCTATGCTCTGAAATACCTTTAGTAGTAGTGGTGTTAACTCTTCTCTGAAAGTTTGATACAACTCTGCAGTGAAGCCGTCCGGACCAGGGCTTTTTTTTTGTTTTTGGGAGTTTTTTGATTACCTTTTCAATCTCTTCTTTTGTTATGGGTCTATTTAGTTGTTCTACCTCTGTTTCTGTTAGTTTAGGTAGTTAGTGTGTTTCCAGGAATTCATCCATTTCTTCTAGGTTTTGAAATTTGTTAGAGTACAATTTTTCATAGTAATCTGATATGATTCTTTTAATTTCAGTTGGGCCTATTGTAATGTCACCCATCCCATTTCTTGTTTGGGTTATTTGCTTCCTCTCCTGTTTTTCTTTTGTCAGTTTGATGAATGACTTATCAATTTTGTTAATTTTTTCAAAGAACCAGCTTTTGGTCTTGTTAACTCTTTCAATTTTCTGTTTTCTATTTCATTTAGTTCAGCTCTAATTTTTATTATTTTTTTTCTTCTGGTGCCTGTGGGTTTCTTTTGTTGCCCTCTTTCTAATTGTTCAAGTTGTAGGGATAATTCTTTGATTTTGGCCCTTTCTTCCTTTTGGATGAGTACATTTATTGAAATAAATTGATCTCTGAGCACTGCCTTCACTGTGTCCCAAAGGCTCTGATAGGAAGTGTTTTCATTCTCATTGGATTCTATGAATTTCTTTATTCCATCCTTAATGTCTTCTATAATCCAGTCTTTTTTGGAGCAGGGTATTGTTCAGTTTCCAAGTGTTTGATTTCTTTCCCTGCTTTTCCTGTTATTCATTTCCACTTTTATGGCCTTATGGTCAAAGAAGATGCTTTGTAATAGTTCAATGTTTTGGATTCTGCTAAGGCTTGCTTTATGACCTAATATGTGGTCTATTCTAGAGAATGTTCCATGTGCACTAGAAAAGAAAGTATACTTGGTTGCTGTTGGGTGGAGGGTTCTGTATATGTCTACGAGGTGAAGTCAGTTGATTGTGGCATTTGACTCTTCCATGTTTTTATTGGGCTTCTTTCTGTAAGTTCTGTCCTTCTCCGAAAGTGGTGTGTTGAAGTCTCCTTCTGTTATTGTGGAGCTGTCTATCTCACTTTTCAATGCTGTTAGAGTTTGTTTTATGTATCTTGCAGCCCTGTTATTGGGTGCATAAATATTTAATATGGTTATATCCTCCTGGTGTATTGTCCATTTGATCATTATATAGTGTCCTTCTTTATCCTTTTTGGGGGATTTAACTTTAAAGTCTATTTTGTCAGAAATTAATATTGCCACTCCTGCTCTTTTTTGATTGTTGTTTGCTTGGTATATTTTTTCCATCCTTTGAGTTTTAGTTTGTTTGTGTCTCTAAGTCTAAGGTGTGTCTCTTGTAGGGAGCATATAGACAGATCATGTTTTTTATCCATTCTGCCACTCTCTGTCTCATTATTGGTGCATTTATTCCATTAACATTCAGCGTAATTATGGTCAGGCATGAGTTTAGTGCTGTCATTTTTATGTCTTCTTTTGTGTGTTGTTGACAGTTTCTTTTTCCCACTTAATATTATGTGCTGAGTAGTTCATCTTTGTATGTTGTCTTTTCCTCCTATTTGTTGTTGATTTTTTTTCTGCTGAGCCTTTATTTTTTTCTTGTTTTTATTTTGAAGAGTAGGATTATTAGTCTCCTTTGTGGTTACCTTAAGATTTACTTCCATTTTTCTAAGTTTAAACCTAACTTTTATTTCTTTATATCGCCTTGACTTCCTCTCCTTATGAAAGATCTATGACTACGCTTCTTAGCCCCTCTACTATTGTTCTAATGTTTTCTTCTTTTACATAATGACATCACTGTTTCCCTGTTTTTAGCATATTATTAGTCTTCATTTATTTTTGTGATTTCCCTATCTGGGTTGACATCTGGTTGCTTTGTCCTGTGTTCTAGTCTTGGGCTGATATCTGATATTATTGATTTTCTAACCAGAGAACTCCCTTTTGTATTTCTTGTAGCTTTGGTATGGTTTTTACAAATCTCTAAACTTCTGTTTATCTGTAAATCTCCTAATTTCACCTTCATATTTGAGAGACAGTTTTGCTGGATATGTGATTCTTGGCTGGCAATTTTTTTCCTTCGGTGCTTTATATATGTCATCCCATTGTCTTTTTGCCTGCATGGTTTCTGCTGAGTAGTCCGAGCTTTCTTCTTATTGACTCTTCATTGTAGGTGACTTTTCGTTTATCCCTAGCTGCTCTTAAAATCCTCTCTTTATCTTTGGTTTTGGCATGCTTGATTATAATATGTCTTGGTGACTTTCTTTTGAGATCTACCTTATGTGCAGTTTCATGAGCATCTTGGACAGATATCTTCTCATCTTTCATGATATCAGGGATGTTTTCTGCCAACAAATCTTCAACAATTCTCTCTGTGTTTTCTGTTGTCCCTCCCTGTTCTGGTACTCCAATCACTCGTGGGTTATTTCCCTTGATAGAGTCCCACATGATTCTTAGAGTTTCTTCATTTTTTTTTAATTCTTTTATCTGATTGTTCTTCAATATATTGGTGCCATGTATTTTATCTTCAATCTCACTAATTCTGCCTCCCACTTCCCCAATTCTGCTCCTCTGACTTTCTATTGCATTGTCTAATTCTGTAATTTTATTGTTAAACTTCTGAGTATCTGATTGCTGTCTCTCTAAGGATTGTTGCAGCTTAGTAAATTTTTCATTATGTCTTGAATAAACTTTTTAATTTCTTCAACTTCTTTATCTGTGTGTTCCTTGCCTTGTTCTGTATTTTGCCTGATCTTGTTTCTGATGTCTTGAAGAGTTCTGTATATTAATCTTTTTGTATTCTGCATGTGGTAATTCCAGGAAGACACCTTCATTTGGAAGATTTCTTGAGTTTTTGTTTTGAGAGCTTGTTGAAGCAATCATGGTCTGCTTCTTTTTGTGACTGGATATTGCCTGTTGACTCCAGACCATCTATAAGTTATTGTATTAGTTTATTCCGACGGCACTGTGTTCGGTTTTTTGTACTGTATCCTAGCTTCTTGCTTTGTTTTGTTCTGATATGCCCAAATAAACTGCTTGATTGAACTAGCTTCTTTTCACCTTTGAAGTTCTAATGTCCTGTCACCAGATGGCTAGAGCTATTACCAGGCTTACGAGCCTGGAAGTCCATTCACTTTTCTTGTATGGATTTAGCTCAGGTGTCCAGGTAGTTGGTCATCAAGTGTGTGGTGCAGGCTCTGTCCTACAGTCTTAGAGGGGCAGGGGTGATTGGTGGAGGTACAGGTATCTGGTTGCAGCAGGGGATCATGCTCTGAACAAGGTAGAGGGCTGACAACTCTCCCCCGAGTGTCTGAGGAAAACACGTCTCTGTTCCCTAGAGTGCACGAGTGAGTGGGTTCTGCAGCCAGACCATGTGTACCCAATGCTTTTGGTTGTAAGTACTGTAGGGTACCATTTATCCTTGGACTCTTGTCGCAGGTTGCTAGGTGACGTGGGTGGAGCCACCAGTCCTTAGGCCCCTGATGTGGGTAGGTGAGGACCCTTTTTGATGGCAAAGTGATGTCAAACATCAAACACCCACTTCTCCACCGCACAGCTGAAACAGTTGCAGTCTGCCAACAAGAACCTATTCTTCTGAAATGGGCCCACTCAGGTCCATGCAGGGGTGAAAGGTATTCAAAGTCCATGGACTGTTTGTGCCTGGACAGGAGTTTCTTCTGTCCTGAGCTCCCCAGTTTAGTGGAGCTGGCAGATTATCTTTTCCCCCAATTGTGAATTTATTCCTTCTTCAAGGCCAGGAGAATGGTTCAGGGCATGCAGCAGGACCTATCTCAGGCCCAGGGAAACTGACAGCCATTGAAGCTGGCTTGGGGGATGGGCACGTGGTAAAATAAACACATGTACTTAGCTTTTTGGGAGAGTGCCGTTCTTCTCTGGTTCTGGAGGTGTGATTAGGCTGTGAAGCTCACTGTCTCTCTCTGAGGAAACCGCATCCGGTATGCTACTGCCAGCCCCACCACGGCCACTCCAGGGAATGGCGCCTGAGGGTTCCCGGTGATTCAGTTTTGACAACTCCTTGCTGCTTCTGAGCCATTTCTCCCTCCCCTGCCACTCAGCCCATTTTCTAACTTTCCTTTGATGATCAAGGCTTCTAGTTTGTCATATATATAACCATTTCACTTGTTTTTTTTTTTGGTCTTTTTTGTAAGAGGGATCACTGGAAGCATCTGACTACTATGCCATCTTGGCCCCACCTCCTTCCAAATGAATAATTTTAATATAAAACTCTGAATTAATAATAACCCTTGATTTAAAAAAAAAAGAATTTTTTTTTTTTTTAGTCATGAGTTAATTGAGCCACTGAAGTATCCCAGCATAACCAGAATGTGCCCATCATAAAAGCTGTTTCAGAGCATTAAAGATTCCTCCAGAAGGGCCCAGGTTCCAAAGATAGGCAAAGGAATGCTAACTTATCACTCCTCTCATCTAGCTCAATACTGAGGTAAAGAAAACAGCAAAAGGAGAAAATTTATATTTGTTTTTTCTAACTTCATGTCTTCATGTCTATTAACTGCTCTCTTTAGACTGTGTGGTGCTTTGTAATAACACCTTGTGTTTATATGAGTTATTCAATTTTTTGAAGCCTTTTCATTAAACTACAGATCATAAAACCACAGAATTTTTTAAGAGTTAAAATGAATTTTTGCTTTCACAATAATTTTATGAGATAACAAGGGCAAGTATTATGCTGTTTTAGAGGTAGGGACCTTGAGGGACAGAGATGGTATTCTCAAATCATTAATAGAACTAGTCAATAAAGAGCATTCTCCGCTACATATTTTTCAACTTTTAATTAACTCTAGCTAGTCGTGTGCTGATAAGTATTTTACAAGTGGATGTTCCAGGCGAGGGGGGTGGGACCCTGATTTGTGGTGTTTGCCAATTTCCATGGTGTAAATGCCCCTACTGTATCTGATTCCCAGCTACCATGTGATGTCAATGAATGAGGAGTTGAGAAGAGATCACAGTAACACACCATTATTTATTATTTCTACCATATAGATACAACAGACATAAATAACTTCAAAAGCATGATAATACTCAAACGTAGTAAAATAATTAGGAAGTAAAAAAATTTCAGTATTTACTTCCTTTTTAAAATATATTTTATTTAATTGTAAGTGTATATAATTTGATTTTTAACGATGACTCTATTTAACAAACAGCTCACCAAATTCCTAAGAATTTAACAGTTGGCTCTCACCAGTCAGTAGGAGCCAACTCTAAATGTCACTGATCCAAGCTCTCCTTTCCTGTTATTTGAAATTTAAAATAAAATAAATTTCACCCCTACAGGTGCATCTAGTTGTTCACTTTAATACCTTCCTCCCTCCCCCACCAACACACACATTTTGAGAATTCTTGGGTTGCACAAGCAAATGTATCATCAGGAGGCAAGAAAAGGCGTGGCAATTTGTGGGTGGTCTAGGCTAAAAGTCAAACAAAAGTACTGGAGCCAGTGGGCTGAGGACTGTGGACATAATTAAGGTATAGGGTAATTGAGCATTGCTCATACAACCTTACTGAAGTCCCTGGGTGATGCAAATGCTTAACACACTATGCTGCTAATGAAAAGGTTGGAGGTTCAAATCCACCCAAAGGCACTTGGAAAGAAAGGTCTGGTGATTTACTTCTGAAAATTGAGCACAGTTCTACTCTGGCAAACATGGTGTATCCATGAGACTTGATGGCAACTGTATCTGAAGTGCAGAGCAAAGAAAATCCACCTTACTACTGGTGAAAAAGAGAGTACTTTTGGTCTGAATTATTCAGGTTGGCTATTGATGAAACTCAACTGGATAACTATACAAGTCTTACTTTGACTGGTTCTGTGCTGGCCTAAGCTTTGGGTGTAGGATATGAAATGTTAGCAGAATAGCCCACCTCCTCATTTTACAGATGAGGAAACAGATAAGGGACAGGACTAGGGTAAGGCAAATGAGGTGCCTAGGGTGCAAAATTTAAGGAGGCACTCATTGTCAGGACTGTGTAAGTGCAGTCCCTCTAAATTTTGTATCCTAGGCTCTGTATTCAACTTGCCCTTTTCTGGGGCTTAAAGCAGATGCATGTAGAGGCAAAGTGTTTGGTCAAGTTCACCTGGGTAGTTGGTGACAAAGCCGGACAAATATAGGTCCTTAAACCTCTGGTCTGGGATATCTCTCCTGCTGTAGGCTACCTCCAGCTTTGTCTACTCCTCCAAGGAAAGGCCCTCTAGACAAAGCCAGCAGCACCTTAGCCTGGATTAAGACCCTGGGCTGATTTGGGCACACCATGGCCATGGTAAGACTTTACCCACAGCAAGATCATTACAGTCTTCCGACAGGCTAGACGTTTGTACTCTAGGTGGGAACAATGTCTATAAGGCAAATCAAAATGTAAACACTGGAAATGTTTATCCTTCTTAAGAATGAAGGCCAATAAGCTGTTTTTAAATGCTTGTAAAATTATTTTTAATGAAGCCATCGTGACCTAATAATGACTTTACTAACTTACAAATGCTTCTTCTATTGATTGAAACCCAGAAGATCCTTCAAGGAATAGAGTAATTTCACGTTTTATATCAGTGTTTGTTATGGATTTGAGAGTAATAGCTCTGCATTTCTTCAAGAATATAGTTTAAGCTTTTTAATGAGATAGGTAGACTTAACAAGTCCTATTTACTCAAGAGGAATGAAAACTTATTCACCCAAAAGTATAAATATGATCATTTACAAATCTTTATTGTAATCACACACAAAAATGGAAATAATCCAAATGTCCTTCAATAAGTGAATGGATAAACAAACTTTGGCTTATGCATACAACAGAATACTACTCAGCAATAAAGAGGAACGAACTAATGACGTACACAACTTGGATGAATCGCAAATACATTACACTGAATGAAATACGTCAAAGTCAGAGACTACGTACATACTATCTGATCTCACTTACATGGCATTCTGGAAAAGGCAAAGCTATAGAAGCAGGAAAATAGACTAGTGTTCGCCAGGGCCTAGGTTGGAAGTAAGGTCCCGAGGTGACACAAAGGCTTGCACTGGACTACTAACTTAAAGGTTAGAGGTTCAAACCCACCTAATGGCACCATGGAAGAAAGGTCTGGCAATCTGTTCCTTAAGATTACAGCCAAGATAACCTTATAGAGCAGCTCTTCTCTGTAACATATGGGTTGCATAAGTCGAAATTGACTCCATGGCAATGGGCTTGTTTGGAGCTGGAAGAGGAATTGAATATTAAGGGATGCAAGGGAATTTTTAGAGGTAATGCAACTGTTTTATATACTGGTGGTGGTGTTTACTGTACGCATTTGTCAAAACTCATAGAACTGTACATTGAAAAGGGTGAATTTTGTTGTACGTAAATTATACCTCAATTGAAAAAAAAAAAAAAACAGTCCAGGGATGGGCAGAGATATTTGGATTCACTAAGTTAAAAAAAAAAAAAAAAAAAACAGACTTTCTGTCTTAGTCATATAGTGCTGCTCTAACAGAAATACCACAAGTGGATGGCTTTAACAAAGAGAAGTTTATTTCCTCACAGTAAAGTAGGCTGAAAGTTCAAATTCAGGGTGTCAGCTTCAGGGGAAGCCTTTCTCTCTCTGTCAGCCTCCTCATCAATCTTTCCCCAGACTAGGAGCTTCTCAGCACAGGGAGCCTGGGTCTAAAGGACGCGCTCTGCTCCCGGCACTGCTTTCTTAGTGGTATGAGATCCCCCTTCTCTCCGCTTACTTCTTTCTTTTATATCTCAAGAGATTGCCTCAAGACACAATCCAATCCTGTAGGTTGAGTCCTGCCTCACTAACACAACTGCCACCCATCCTCCCTCATTGCCATTATAGAGGCGGGATTTACTACATATAGGAAAATCACACAATACCAGGAATCATGGCCCAGCCCAATTGATACACACATATTTGGCGGCACATAATTCAATCCATGACACTTTCGAGTTGGCTGAATTGGAAAGATTTTACCCTGTCAACAAAACAATTACTTTGGTTTCAGGAACTGGATTGTGAAAATAGATCTGCTGAGGGCATAATTTGTATTGCAATCCAGCATCTTGTCTGCTCTGAAACAGAAGGCCTACTCATGATCATGGGTACCATGTCCTAAGCACAAGCAATTTGTCCTTGAGAACTAACAAAATCTGACACTAGAAATCATGGTATCTCATAGTAAAATAAATAGCCTGTGAATTTACATTAACAAAAATTGAATGTTTACCATTTGCCAGGCACTATAATATGCACTCATCACTCACAGCTATGAGTTGGAATCGACTCAACGGCAGTGGGTGGGGTATAATATGCACAACAACACTATAAGGTAGGCACTAATATTAACCCATTTTATAGACAAAGAAACTGAGGTCTAAGGGGGCTAACTAACTTGCTAACATGGGGTAGAACTGGAATTCAAACCCACAGCCCATCTTTTAACCACTGTGTTTGACTATCCCCAAAGCAATTGGGCATCAGCACTTCACCTCTCTAAACCTCAGTTTTCTTATCTAGAAAATGAGGGAAAGAAGAGAGTGGTAAGGATTAAGTAAGAAAATGTAGGCCAAATCTGGAATGGAGAAGGGGAGAGTGTTGACACATCATGGGGCAGCAACTAATGTCACAAAATAAATTGTGTATTAACTGTTTAATGAGAAACTAATTTGCTCTTTAAACTTTGACCTAAATCACAATTAAAAAAAAGAAAATGTAGGTCAAGTGTATATCATGTATCTGGTACAAGATAGGTGCTCAATTAATGATCATAATTAGGGAGTAATTGGGGTGATAAACTGGCCAAGGGTTTGAGTTATTGGCCCCAATCAATAGCTATCAAAATACTACTGCCAGAATTTCTGTCTATGAACCAGGGAGTGATAAATCTCTCTGGAGATGATACTGAGGACACACCAGATATGATGCCCCAAGCACTGGGGGAATGGCAATGAACAGCAACACAGTGGATAATCTTTGGATTACGGCCCACCTCCTACACCAAAGGAGAGTCAATGGGCATCTTCACTACCTGTAGAAGAGGTTTGCTCAGGACAGGTACCTGCCACATTGGCAGGGATGAAAGCAGAGGGTGTCATGGACTGAATTATCTCCCCTCAAACCTGTGTGTATCAGTTTGGCTGGGTCATGATTCCCAGTATCTGTGGTTGTCCTCCATTTTGTGATTGTAATTTTATGTTAAAGAGGATTAGAGTGGGATTGTAACACCCTTACCACGTCCTATCCCTGATCCAATGTAAAGGGAGTTTCCCTGGAGTACGGCCTGTACCACCTTTTATCTCTCAAGGGATAAAAGGAAAGGGAAGCTAGCAGAGACGAGGTACTTCATACCACCAAGAAAGAAGTGCCGGGAGCAGAGTGCATCCTTTGGACCTGAGGTTCCTGCTCAGAGAAGCTCCTAGCCCAGGGGAAGATTGATGAGAAGGCTGACAGAGAGAGAAAGACTTCCCCTGGAGCTGACACCCTGAATTTGGACTTTTAGCCTACTTTACTGTGAAGAAATAAATTTCTCTTTGTTAAAGCCATTCACTTGTGGTATTTCTGTTATAGCAGCACTAGGTAACTAAGACAGAGGGCAATATCTGATTGCAGAGAGAACCATGAACCAAAGTAAAGCTGTCAGGAGCCTGAAGACCTATGAATTAGCACAGTTCATGTGCAAACGTTGTAATGTGGACTCATGTATTCAAAGTTATTGATTCATTCAACAAATGAGAAACTCCTATAGTTTAGGCACTGTTCTAAGTGTTGGGAATATAGAAGGAAGAGAAAAAATTTCTGCCTTCCAGGAGCTGAGATTCTATTTGGGAATGTTGTTGTTGTTAGGTGCCTTCGAGTTGCTTCCAACTCATAGCGACCCTGTGTACAACAGAACGAAACACTGCCCAGTCCTGCACCATTGTCAAAATTCTTGTTACGTTTGAGCCCATTGTTGCAGCCACTGTATCAATCCATCTCATTGAGGGTCTTCCTCTTTTTCACTGATGCTCTATGTACAAAGCATGATGTCCTTCTCCAGGGACTGGTCCCTCCTGATAACATGTCCAAAGTACATGAGACATAGTCTCACTATCTGTTGTGGATTGAATTGTGCCCCCAAAAATATCTGTCAACTTGCCTAGGTCATGATTTCCAGTATTGTACGATTGTCTACCATTTTGCCATCTGATGTGATTTCCCTATGTGTTGTAAATCCTATCACTGTGATACAATGAGATGGATTAGCCAAAGTTATATTGATGAGATCTACAAGACTAGCTAGTGTTTTAAGTCAATCTCTTTTGAGATGTAAAAGAGAGAAGTGAGCAGAGAGACACAGGAATCTCATACCACCAAGAAAGCAGTGTCAGGAGCAGACCATGTCCTCTGGATCTAAGGTTCCTGCACAGAGATGCTCCTTGGCCAAATGAGGATCAACGACACGGACCTTCCTCCAGAGCTGACAGGGAAAGTCTTCCCCTAGAGCTGACACCCTGAATTTGGACTTGTAGCCAGCTAGGCCGAGAGAGAATAAATTTCTCTCCGTTAAATCCATCCACTTGTGGTATTTCTGTTATAACAGCACTAGATGACTACGATACCATCCCTGTTTCTAAGCAGCATTCTGGTTGTACTTCTTCCAAGGCAGATTTGTTCCTTCTTTTGGTAGTCCATGATATATTCGATATTTTTCACCAACACCATGATTCAAAGGCATAAATTCTTCCTCAGTCTTCCTTTTTCATTGTCCAGCTTCCCCATGCATATGGGCGATTGAAAACACCATGGCTTGGATGAGGTGCATCTTAGTCCTCAAGGTAACATATTTGTTCTTTAATACTTCAAAGGGGTCTTTTGCAGCAGATTTGACCGGCACAATACGTCTTGTGATTTCTTGACTGTTCCTTCTATGGGTATCGATTGTAGATCCAAGTAAAATGAAATCCTTGACAACATCAATCTTTTCTCCATTTATCATGACTCTGCTTATTGGACAGTTGTAAGGATTTTTGTTTTCTTTATGTTGAGGTGTAAACCATACTGAAGGCTGTGGTCTTTGATCTTCATCAGTAAGGGCTTCAAGTCCTTTTGATTTTCAGCAAGCAAGGTTGTGTCCCCCCACGTGTCTGTCAGTTTGTCATACTGTGGGGGCTTGTGTGTTGCTGTGATCCTGGAAGCTATGCCACCAGTATTCAGATGCCAGCAGGGTCACCCATGGAGGACAGGTTTCAGCTGAGCTTCCAGACTAAGACAGACTAGGAAGAAGGACCCGGCAGTCTACTTCTGCAAAGGATTAGCCAGTGAAAACCTTATGAATAGCAGTGGAACATTGTCTGATATAGTGCTGGAAGATGAGCCCCCCAGGTTGGAAGGCACTCAAAAGATGACTGGGGAAGAGCTGCCTCCTCAAAGTAGAGTCGACCTTAATGACGTGGGTGGAGTAAAGCTTTTGGGACCTTCATTTGCTGATGTGGCACCACTCAAAATGAGAAGAAACAGCTGCAAACATCCATTAATAATCAGAACCTGGAATGTATGAAGTATGAATCTAGGAAAATTGGAAATTGTCAAAAATGAAATGGAACACATAAACATTGATATCCTAGGCATTAGTGAGCTGAAATGGACTGGTATTGGCCATTTTGAATCGGACAATCATATAGTCTACTATGCTGGCAATGGCAACTCGAAGAGGAATGGTGTTGCATTCATTGTCAAAAAGAACGTTTCAAGATCTATCCTGAGGTACAATGCTGTCAGTGATAGGATAATAACCATACGGCCAGAAGAAAAACCAGTTAATATGACTATTATTCAAATTTACGCACCAACCACTAAGGACAAAGATGAAGAAATAGAAGATTTTTATCAGCTGCTGCAGTCTGAAATTGATCGAACATGCAATCAAGATGCATTGATACTTACTGGTGATTGGAATGTGAAAGTTGGAAACAAAGAAGAAGGATCTGTAGTTGGAAAACATGGCCTTGGTGATAGAAACAATGCCAGAGATCGAATGATAGAATTTTGCAAGACCAACAACTTATTCATTGCAAATACCTTCTTTCACCAACATAAACGGTGACTATAAAAAAATTTTTTTTTTTTTTATACACACAGATCTTGCCAGATGGAACACACAGAAATCAAATTGACTACATCTTTGGAAAGAGACGATGGAAAAGCTTAATATCATGAGTCAGAACAAGGCCAGGGGCTGTCTGTGGAACAGACCATCAATTGCTCCTATGCAAGTTCAAGCTGAAACTGAAGAAACCAGAGCAAGTCCACGAGAGCCAAAATATGACCCTGAGTATATCCCACCTGAATTTAGACACCCTCTGAAGAATAAATTTGACGCATTGAACACTAGTGACTGAAGACCAGATGAGTTGTGGAATGACATCAAGGACATCATCCATGAAGAAAGCAAGAGGTCATTGAAAAGACAGGAAAGAAAGAAAAGACCCAGATGGATGTCAGAGGAGACTCTGAAACTTGCTCTTGAGTGTGGAGCAGCTAAAGCAAAAGGAAGAATTGATGAAGTAAAAGAACTGAACAGAAGATTTCAAAGGACGGCTCGCGAAGACAAAGTAAAGTATTATAATGACATGTGCAAAGAGCTGGAGAAGAAAAACCAAAAGGGAAGAACATGCTCAGCGTTTCTCAAACTGAAAGAACTGAAGAAAAAATTCAAGCCTCGAGTTGCAATAGTGAAGGATTCTATGGGGAAAATGTTAAATGATCTAGGAAGCATCAAAAGAAGATGGAAGGAATACACAGAGTCATTATACCAAAAAGAATTAGTTGATATTCAACCATTTCAAGAGGTGGCATATGATCAGGAACCGATGGTACTGAAGGAAGAAGTCCAAGCTGCTCTGAAGGCATTGGCAAAAAACAAGGCTCCAGGAATTGATGGAATATCAATTGAGATGTTTCAACAAACAGATGCAGCCCTGGAGGTGCTCACTTGTCTATGCCAAGAAATATGGAAGACAGCTTCCTGGCCAACTGATTGGAACAGATCCATATTTATCCCTAGTCCCAAGAAAGGTGATCCAACTGAATGTGGAAATTATAGAACAATATCATTAATATCACATGCAAGTGAAATTCTGCTGAAGATCATTCAAAAACGGCTGCAGCAGTATATCGACAGGGAACTGCCAGAAATTCACGCCGGTTTCAGATGAGGACGCGGAACCAGGGATATCATTGCTAATGTCAGATGGATCCTGGCTGAAAGCAGAGAAGGTATTCCAGAAGGATGTTTACCTGTGTTTTATTGACTATGCAAAGGCATCTGACTATGTGGATCATAACAAACTCTGGATGACACTGCGAAGAATGGGAATTCCAGAACACTTAATTGTGCTCATGAGGAACCTTTACATAGATCAAGAGGCAGTTGTTTGGACAGAACAAGGGGATACTGATTGGTTTAAAGTCAGGAAAGGTGTGCGTCAGGCTTGTGTTGTTTCACCACACCTATTTAATCTGTATGCTGAACAAATAATCCGAGAAGCTGGACTATATGAAGAAGAACGGGGCATCAGGATTGGAGGAAGACTCATTAACAACCTGCATTATGCAGATGACACAACCTTGCTTGCTGAAAGTGAAGAGGACTTGAAGCACTTACTAATGCAGATCAAAGACCACAGCCGTCAGTATGGATTACACCTCAACATAAAGAAAACAAAAATCCTCACAACTGGACCACTGAGCAACATCATGATAAATGGAGAAAAGATTGAAGTTGTCAAAGATTTCATTTTACTTGGATCCACAATCAACAGCCATGGAAGCAGTAGTCAAGAAATCAAAAGATGCATTGCATTGGGCAAATCTGCTGGAAAGGACCTCTTCAAAGTGTTGAAGAGTAAAGATGTCACCCTGAAGACTAAGGTGCACCTGACCCAAGCCATGGTATTTTCAATTGCATCACATGCATGTGAAAGCTGGACAATGAATAAGGAAGACCAAAGAAGAGTTGATGCCTTTGAATTGTGGTGTTGGTGAAGAATGTTGAATATACCATGGACTGCCAAAAGAACAAACAAATCTGTCTTAGAAGTACAACCAGAATGCTCCTTAGAAGCAAGGCTGGCAAGATTGCGTCTTACACACTTTGGACATGTTGTCAGGAAGGATGAGTCCCTGGAGAAGGACATCATGCTTGGCAGAGTACAGGGTCAGTGGAAAAGAGGAAGACCCTCAACAAGGTGGATTGACACAGTGGCTGCAACAATGAGCTCAAGCATAACAATGATTGTAAAGATGGCGCAGGACCGGGCAGTGTTTCGTTATGTTGTGCATAGGGTCGCTATGAGTCGGAACTGACTCAACGGCACCTAACAACAACAACAAGGTTGTGTCATCTGCATAACGCAGGTTGTTAATGAGTCTTCCTCCAATCCTGATGCCTCATTCTTCTTCATATATTCCATCTTCTCAGATTATTTGCTCAGCATACAGACTGAATAAGTATGGTGAAAGGATATGGCCTTGACACACACCTTTCCTGACTTTAAACCATGCAGTATCCCCTTGCTCTGATTGAATAACTGCCTCTTGATCTATGTACTGGTTCCTCATGAGCACAATTAAGTGTTCCCATTCTTCGTAATGTTATTCTCAATTTGTCATGATCCACACAGTCGAATGGGTTTGAATAGTCAATAAACCACAGGTAAACATCTTCCTGGTATTCTCTGCTTTCAGCAAGGATCCATCTGACATCAGCAATGATATCCCTTATTCCACATCCTCTTCTGAATCTGGCTTGAATTTCTGGCAGTTCCTTGTCAATGTACTGCTGCATCCCTTTTTGAATGATCTTCAGCAAAATTTCACTTGCGTGTGATTTTAGTGATATTTTTCGATAATTTCCACATTCGTTAGATCATATTCTTTGGAATAGGCATAAATATGGATCTCTTCCAGTCCGTTGGCCAAGTAGCTATCCTCCAAATTTCTTGGCATACACAAGTGAGCACTTCCAGTGCTGTATCCATTTGTTGAAACATCTCAGTTGGTATTCCATCAATTCCTGGAGCCTTGTTTTTTGCCAATGCCTTCAGTGTTTTCAGTGTAGCTTGGACCTCTTCCTTCAGTACCATTGGTTCCTGATATATGCCGCCTCCTGAAATGGTTCAATATCAACCAATTCTTTTTGGTACAGTGACTCTGTGTATTCCTTCTGTAATGGTTAAGGTTGTGTGTCAACTTGGCTGGGCCATGATTCTCAGTGTTTTTATAGTCATGTGATGGTGTGATCAGTTCCATGACCAGATTTGATATTATGTGATCACCTCTGTGATGGGATCTGCTGTGAGTAGCCAGTCAGTTGAAAGGGAGTTTCCATGAACAAGTGGCCTGCGTTGAATATAAGTGGATATTCTGGCAAGGTTTATGGGCTTCTGTTCTTTCTGGTTCCTGCATTTGGCTCCTGTTCATCTGATTTCTGGTTCTTGGGACTTGAGCTAGCAGCTTTCCTGTGGTCTTGCCTGCTGATCTTTGGGATTCATCAATCTTCACAGCCTATGGTCTAAGACTTGCCGATCTTGGATTCGCAGGTTCTGGTGGCTACATGCATCAGGAGTAGCCTCTATTCTGACCTATGGAATTGAGACCTTCCAGCCTCTACAACCACGTGAGCCATTTCCTTGATATAAATCTCTCTCTATATATATTTATATGCTTTACTGGTTTTGCTTCTCTAGAGAACCCAGCCTAAGACATCTTCCATCTTCTTTTGACGCTTCCTGCATCATTCAATATTTTCCTGTAGAATTCTTCAATATTGCTACTTGAGGCTTGAATTTTTTTCTTCCATTCTTTCAGCTTGAGAAATGCCAGCACGTTCTTCCCTTTTGATATTCTAACTCCAGATGTTTGCACATGCCATTATATTACTTTACTTTGTCTTCTCGAGCCTCCCTTTGAAATCTTCTGTTCAACTCTTTTATTTCATCATTTCTTCCATTTTGTTTGGCTACCCTACATTTAAGAGCCAGTTTCAGAGTCTCTTCTGACATCCATTTTGGTCTTTTCTTTCTTTCCTGTCTTTGTAATGACCTCTTGCTTTCCTCATGTGCAATGTCCTTGATGTCATTCCACAACCATCTGGTCTATCATTAGTGTTCAATACAACAAATGTATTCTTGAGATGGTGTCTAAATTCAGGTGGGATATATTCAAGGTCACACTTTGGCTCTCTTGGACTTATTCTAATTTTCTTCAGCTTCAACTTGGACTCAAGTGTGAGAAATTGATGATCTTTTACTCAGTCAGCCCCTGGCCTTGTTATTATGGATAATATTGGGCTTTTCCATAGTCTCTTCCCACAGATGTAGTTGATTTGATTTCTGTGTATTCCATCTGGCAAGGTTGACATGTATAATCTCTGTTTATGTTGTTGAGAAAAGGTATTTGCAAAATTTTATCATGCAATTTTCTGCATCTTTTCTATCACCAAGGCCATATTTTCCAACTACCAATCCTTCTTTGTTTCCAGCTTTCACATTCCAATCACCAGTAATTATCAATGCATCCAGATTGAATGTTCTATCAATTTCAGACTGCAAATTGGTGAAAATCTTCAATTTCTTCATCTTTGGCTTTAGTGGTTGGTGTGTAAATTGGAATAAAACGTATTAACTGGTCTTCCTTGTAGGTGTATGGATATTATACTGTCACTGACGGCATTGTACTTCAGAACAGATCTTGAAATATTCTTTTTGATGATGACTGCAATGCCATTCCTCTTCAAGTTGTCATTCCCGGCATAGTAGACCATACGATTGTTGGATTCAAAATGGCAAATACCAGTCCATTTCAGCTCACAAATGCTTAGGATATTGATGTTGATGCCTTCCATTTCATTTTTGATGATTTCCAATTTTCCTTGATTCATACTTCGTACATTCTACATTCCTATTATTAATGGATGTTTGTAGCTCTTTCTTCTCATTTTGAGTCTTGCCACATCAGTAAATGAAGGTCCCAAAAACTTGACTCCATCCAAATCATTAAGGTCGACTTAACTTTGAGGAGGCAGCTCTTCCCCAGTTGTCTTTTAAATGTCTTCCAACCTGAGGGGCTCATCTTCCAGCACTATATCAGACAATGTTCTGCGATTATTCATAAGGTTTTCACTGGCTGATTTTTTCAGAAGTAGACTGTTGGGTCCTTCTTCCTCATCTGTCTTAGTCTGGAAGTTCAACTGAAACCTGTCCAACCTGGTTGACTCTGCCCGTATTTGAATACTGGTGGCATAGTTTCCAGCATCACAGCAACACGCAGGACTCCACAGTAGGACAAACCGACAGATGCGTGGGGACTATCACCATAAGATACTCCTTTAAGGAAGAATTGAAGCCACTCCCAGAGGCCACTTTTCAGCCAAATAATAAATCGGCCTATAAAATAAGCAATAACACCTGTGAGGAATGTGCTTCTTTAAACAATCAACTATATGAGACCAAATGATCAACATTTACACAAAAGCAAAGATGAGAAGGGGCAGGGAAACTGGATAGAAACAGAGCAGGCAGGGTAGAAATGATAAGAGTGCTGACACGTTGCAGGGACTGTAATCAATGTCACAGAAAAATTTGTGTATGAATTCTTAATAGGAATCTAGTTTACTGTGTAAATTTATACCTAAAACGCAACAAAATATTTTTTAAAAGTCCCCATGGAGCAGACCAGCGCTTCTGGATAAATTCTCCCTGAATTCAACCTTCAAGTGAACAGTTACAAAATGCATTGTGCTTGGCTCCTCAAAGTCTCCAATAGGATCAAACCCCATTTGCCCACAGCAGTGACCAGTTCAACACCGCACCCTTGGCCTGGTTTTTTCTCCTTTCCTGTTCCACTCTTTTCAATCCCCCACTCCTTATCCTTGGACTAACTTAAACAGAAGAAATGGACAGCACAACGAATCCTGGTCACAGGTTTGCTTTTGTGGGAAGCCCGCAAGAAAAGAGCATTCCAGGAAGAGAAGAGCAAACACAAAGGCCCTCAGGTAAGAACATGCTGGGCCCATGTTCAAGGAACAGAAGCTAATGTGCCTGGTGGTGAGAACAGGAGGAGATGAAGGAAATGTTTCGTGCCTTGTGAGCCTCTGGAGAATTTTAAGCAAACGACTGAAATGATCTAACTTATATTTCAACAGGACCACTCTGGATGCTACGTTGAGAACAGACTATAGGGAGGCCAGAGTGGAAGTAGGAAGACCTATTAGGAAACCGTTGCAATAATTCAGGTGAGAGACGATGGTTGCTTGGTTCATGGTAAAGGTAGTGGAGGTTGTAAGACATAGTTGCATTTAGGAAATGTTTTGAAGATACAGTCCATAATCTTTGCCAGTGGAGTGGATTTGGGGTGTTAGAGAAAGAGAAGAGTCAAGAATGACTTAGAGGTTTTAGGACCCTGAACAGCTGCTAGAAGGATAAAGTTGCCATTTCCTGGGATAGAGAAAATAGAGGAGGAACAAGTTTCAGAAGACAGAAGGTCAGGACTTCTGTGCTGATTATGTTAAGTTTAAAGTATTTATTAGCTACCCAAGTGCACAGTTGGATAGATGTGTCAGGATTTTAGGAGAGGGGTCAAAGCGGGAGGTGATTAGATGATTTACAACCACAAGACTGGATGATTACCAAGGGGTGAGGGAGATAGGAAAGAGAAGTCCAAGGACCAGAATCTGGGTCACTACAACATTAGGAGTTTGTAGAAATAAGGAGGCATCAGCAAAAGCAGACTGAGAAGGGGCAGCCAACAAGGTAGGAGGGAAATAAGAGAGGGTGGTGTCCTGGAAGCTGGTGAAGACAGAGCGTCAAGAAGGGGAAAGGGGACCACTGTGTCAAAAGATGTGAGAGGCCAAACCTCTAGCGAAGCAGCCACAGGCCTGTGCAGCTAGCAGGCCTCCACAAGCACCAATCCCAGTCTAAGAGGCCACTCTTCCTCCCCTCTGGTGGCCCTTGAGCCTATTCCTATCTCTGTTGCATGCCTTGTTACAATCCCATGCAATCATCAGTTCCCTTATTGATCTCCAGCTCCTCTTGTTCATTTCGGTATTCCCAGTACTAGGCAGATGCTCAATAAATATTTGTTGAATAAATAAAAAATGAATGTGTGAGTATGTGGTCATTTCACAGATTAGGGATGGGGATTGGACCTGAGAAGTTTAAATGCCTCCTATCCTTACACTCCATGCCCAATATTCAAGGAAAATGTGGTCTTTTGTCTTCAAGTGTCACAAGGGTCAGTGGTATGCTGGAGCCACTCATACTGGTTCACAGGAACCGATTATTAAATTTTCAGGAATTTTGAGCACTGAGTCAGCTGCTAAACACAGCCATAATTAAAAATTAAATCATACAAACTTACTCCTAAATAAAGTATATGTGCTGCTAACTGCTCCAACTGCACTATTAAAGGGCAAAGTGGGCAAACCTCACCTTTATTACTAACTGCGTGGTGAGTATCAACATGAACCCAATAGCCATTTGGAAGTGGACCTAGGCTTCACCTTCCCACATCTCCACTTCTCATTGCCAGCTACATTTGTGGCACTTCCTTTCTCACCCTAACCACCCAAAGTTAAGTCAAAACCTCCCTGGCCAACTGGGGCCAGGTCATAGGGTATCAGCTGTAGGCCCAGGAGTCTGCACCGCTCCCTGCACTTCAGACCAGCTGCCCCCATCCCCTTCCAGCCTCCTGGGGATGGGTCACAGGCTAGAAAAACTCTCTTCATCGACTGCCCGTGCAGCCTTTCCCATGGCTGTGTCTTCATGAGTTAGGACTCTGTCCTCACAACTACTTGCTCAGCCCTCCTCTGAATCAACTGCCCCAAGCTAAGTCAGAGTCTTATTCTTATTGCCCCTTGGTGGGTTTGTTAATTCTCTAAAATGACTCACAAAATTCTCAGAGACTACCTATACTTACAGTTACCCATTTATTATAACCAGAAAGGATGCAAGCAAAGAGATGCATCAGGCAAGGTCTGGGGGAGTTCCCAGCACAGGTCTTCCACTGTCCCCAGGAGCTTGGCACCCTCTTCTGTTTACGGATGTTCTCACCAATTCAGGAAGCCCCAAAAGAGGAAGCTCCAAGGTCCAGGGTCCATTAGTCATTGGGGCCTCATGCATACGCATGCATCCATAAATATGCGTGACGGACTGCATCACACCCCCTTCCTCCCTGAGGTTAGCTGCCAGGCGATGAGATGGGGGCTCCCGATTTATTTAAAGATGTTCAAGTGTCGTCTGGCTATTTTGGAAAAACAAAACCCATTGCTGCTGAGTTGATTCCCACTCATAGCAACTCTACAGGACAAAGTAGAACTGCCCCATGGGGTTTCCAGGAAGTAGTGAGTAGATTCGAACTGCTGACCTTTTGGTTAGCAGCCATATCTCTTAACCACTGTGCCACCAGAGCACACTAGTGGCTTGAAATTGGCTATGATGAAAGTATTTACATTAGAGAAATCAGCAATTTTTGCAAATCAGGGATTCCCTGACACGCACAGACACACACAGATACATATATACATGTATATATATGTACGTATATAGCCCTGGTGGCGCAGTTAGAGCTCAGCTGCTAACCAAAAGGTCGGTAGTTCAAATCTACCAACGGCTCCCTGGAAACCCTATAGGACAGTTCTACTTTGTCCTGCAGGGTCACTATGAATCAGAATCAGCTCCACAGCAATGGGTTTGAGCTTTTCTATGTATATATATATATATATATATATACATAGAAACCAAAAAAAAAAAAAAGAAAAAACTCAAACCCATTGCTGTGGAGCTGATTCTGATTCATAGTGACCCTGCAGGACAAATGGAAACCCTGGGGGTGTAGTGGTTAAGTGCTACAGCTGCTAACCAAAAGGTCGGCAGTTCGAATCTGCCAGGTGCTCCTTGGAAACTCTACGGGGCAGTTCTACTCTGTCCTATAGTGTCGCTATGAGTCGGAATCGACTCAACGGCAGTGGGTTTGGTTTTTGGATTTTTTGGTTAGGTATATATATATATATATGTATATATGTCAGGTAATCCCTGATTTATATATAAAAACCAAACCCGACGCCATTGAGTTGATTCTGGCTCATAACAACCCTATAGGACAGAGTAGAACTGGTGGATTTGAACTGCTGACCTTTTGGTTAGCAGCTATAACACTTAACCAGTATGCCACCAGGGTTTCTGATTTATGTATATATAAAGAAAGAGATAATTGGCTCACATGATTGTGGGGACTAGCAAGCCCAAAATCCACAGGACAGGTGACAGGCTGGAAACTCTGGGTGGATATTAATATTTCAGTCTCGAAATGGAATTACTTCTCTTCCAGAAACTTAAAAGTTTTGCTCTTAAGGCCTTCAACTGATCGGACGAGGCTCGCCCAAATTCTCAGGATTAATCTCCTTTCTCGATAGCACTGTTTTTTTTTGTTTTACTTAGAGTCAATTACTTGTAAATGTTAATCACATCACCAAAACACCGTCACAGCAGCATCTAGACTAGTATGTGGCCAAACAACTGAGCACCATAGTCTAGCCAGGTTGAGGCATGAAAACCATCACAACTCCCTGTCCCCCAGAGTCGGCTATTAAGCATTTACCATCACACCACTGGTTATGCCATAAAAAAAAAAAAACCAAACCCGTGGTGGTTGATTAGTCATAGCACTTAACCATGCGCCATCACAAAAATCTACTCTATTTCCCACAAAAGTCTCCAATGAGCATCCTTTCTTCAGCGGGGAAAAATCACTTCATCTCTGGATAACAGCATTTTCTTCTTTCAGTCTCTATATTTCACTGCATGGGTGCCAGGTGGATAAAACCACCCAAAGGTTAACTAGATTTTTCTCTCCCCCACCCGTGGTTTGATGGTGTACAAACAGCTTGTGTTCAGCACCGTCAATCCCACACAGTTTCCACATCACCACTGACGACTTCTCCTCAGTCACCACACTGCAGCTTTTTCTGGTGGGTTCTTCTGAGAGAAAAAAGTTTAGATTTCTGAAATCCACTCATTAATGTTTAACTGGGTCAGCAGTTGAGTTGGCTATGAAACGTGTCTGGATTAGTAATGTGGGTATAAACTGCCAAACTTTAAAGAATTAAAAAAAAAAAATCGTATATGGCCAATGCGGAGAAGTATAAGATTATTCTATTTGAAAGCTATGACTCCAGCTCGATTCCTCTCCAGGTCCCTTTCCACTTCCAGATGATGCAATTCATCTCCCCAGTGGAGTGCATTACGCTCTCTGTAAAGACCCAGCGTTAATGCAGTGCCAAGAAAATCGATCCCTACTCATTATGCAGACGTGCTGTTTGGTAAATGGAAAGCAAATTCTTTCTTCTCCTAAATAGGCAGAAATAAACCCTGGGAGACCCCTGGATTATACCCTCCTCATGTTCTGAATGAGAGTCCACACAACATTACCATACTTAAAAAAAAAATCTAGACCCATTGCCGACGAGTCCGTTCTGATTCATGACGACCCCATGCGTTACAGAGCAGAACTGCCCCTGTAGGGTTTTCGATGGTTGTGATCTCACAGAAGTAGATGACCAGGACTTCCTTCCATGGCACAACTGGGTAGATTCGACCTGCCAACCGTTGGTGTGTGCCACGTAGGGACTTCTTACTGTGCTTGTTGTTGTTGTTGCTGTTAGGTGCCATGGAGTCAGTTCTGACTCATAGTGACCCTTTGTGCAACAGAATGAAGCACTACACATACCATCCTCACAATTGTTGCCATGTTTGAGCTCACTGTTGCAGCCATTGTGTCAATACATCTCGTTCGGAGTCTTCCTCTTTCTCACTGACCCTCTACTTTACGTAGTATGATGTCCTTCTCCGAGGACTGGTCCCTCCTGATAACATGTCCAAAGCACATGAGAAATAGTCTCACCATCTTTGCTTCTAAGGAGCATTTTGTTTGTACTTCTTCCAAGACAGATATGTTCGTTCTTTGGGCAGTCCATGGTATATTCAATATTTTTCACTGACACCACATTCAAAAGCATCAATTCTCCTTCAATCTTCATCCAGCTTTTGCATACATATGATGCAATTGAAAACACAATGGCTTGGGTCAGGTGTACCTTAGTCTTCAAGGTGACATCCTTACTGTCCTTAACATGCATTTAAGACAAAGAAAAAACCAAAAACCACACCCGTTGCCATCCAGTCGATTCCGACTCATAGCAACCCCATAGGACAGAGTAGAACTGCCCCATACAACTTCCAAGTAGCATCTGGTGGATTCAAACTGCTGACCTTTTGGTTAGTCGCCAAACTCTTAACCACTATGTCACCAGGATTTCCTAATTCAGAGAGATTGACTGAATATCCACTCAAACTCAGTGAGGAGGCAGAATTTCTTGCCTTTCTCCTCTCTCTCTCTCTTTGAAGGCGGTTGCTTTTTAACACTTTAAAGAGGTCTTTTGCAGCATATTTGCCCCCCCCCCCCCTTTTTTTTTTGACTGCTGCTTCCGTGGGCATTGACTGTGGATCCAAGTAAAACGAAATCCTTGACAACTTCAATATTTTCACCATTTATCAGGATGTTGCTTATTGGTCCAGTTGTAAGGATTTTTGTTTTCTTTATGTTGAAGTGTAATCCATACTGAAGGCTGTGATCTTTGATCTTCACCAGTAAGTGCTTCAGGACCTCTTTACTTACAGCAAACAAGGTTGTGTCATCTATATATTGCAGGTTGTTAATGAGTCTTCCTCCAATCCTAATACCACATTCTTCTTCATATAGTCCACAGCTTCTTGGATTATTTGCTCAGCATACAGATTGAATAATATGGTGAAAGGATACAACCCTGACGCACACCCTTCCTGACTTTAAACCAGAAAGTATTCTCTTGTTCTATTCCAACAGCTGCTTCTTAGTCTATGTACAGGTTGCACATGAGCACACTTAAGTGTTCTGGAATTCACATTCTTCACGATGTTATCGATAATTTGTTATGATCCACACAGTTGAATGCCTTTGCATAGTCAATAAAACACAGGTAAACATCTTTCCCGTATTCTCTGTTTTCAGCCAAGATCCACCTAACAGCAATGGTATTCCTTGTTCCATGTCTTCTTCAGAATCTAACCTGAATCTCTGGCAGTTCCCTGTAGAGGTACTGGTGCAACTACTTTTGAATTACATTCAGCAAAATTTTAAGTGTGTATGATATTAATGATATTGTTCAATAATTTCCACATTCTGTTGGAACACTTTTCTTTGGAATGGGCACAAATATGGATCTCTTCCAGTGGTTTGGCAGGGTATCTGTCTTCTAAATTTATTGACATAGATGAATGTGTGTGTGTCCAGAGTTGCATCCATTTGCTGAAACATCTCAATTGGTATCCCATCAATTCCTGGAGACTTGTTTTTCCCAATACCTTCAGTGGAGCTTGGACCTTTTCCCTCAGTACCGGTCATTCTTGATCACATGCTATCTCCTGAAATGTCCAAATGTGGACCAATTCTTGTTAGTACAGTGACTCTGTATATTCCTTCCATCTTCTTTTGATGCTTCCTGAGTTGTTCAACATTTTGCCCACAAAACCAAAAAAAACCAAACACGTTGCCATAGAGTCAATGCCAACTCATAGCGACTATAGTACTGAGTAGAATTGCCCCATAGAGCTTTCAAGGGGCACCTGGTGGATTTGAATTGCTGACCTTTTGGCTAGCAGCCATTGCACTTAACCACAGGGTATTTCGCCCGTAGAAATCTCTCAATACTGCAACCCAAGGCTTAAATTTTTTCTTCAGTTATTTCAGCTTGAGAAATGCCAAGTGTGTTCTTCCCTTTGATTTTCTGCCTCCAGGTCTTTGCCCATTTCCTTAGAGCACTTCACTTTGTCTTCCCCAGCCACCCTTTGCAATCTTCTATTCAGCTCTTTTACTTCATCATTTCTTCCTTTCACTTCAGCTACTCTACATTCAAGAACAAGTTTTAGAGTCTCTTCTGACATCCCTTTTGGTCTTTTCATTCCTGTCTTTTTAATGACCATTTGCTTTCTTCATGTATGATGTCCTGATGTCATCCCATTACTCATCTGGTCTTTGGTCATTAGTGTTCAGTGCATCAAATCTATTCTTGAGATGGTCTCTAAATTCAGGTGGGATATACTGAAGGCTGTACTTTGGCTCTCGTGGACTTGTTTTAATTTTCTTCAGCTTCAACTTGAACTTACATATGAGCCATTGATGGCCTGTTCCGCAGTTTTCCCCGACCTTCATCTGACTGACGATATTGAGCTTCTCCATTACTTCTTTCCAAAGTTGTAGTTGATTTGATTCCTGTGTATTCCATCTGGTGAGGTCCAGGTGTGCAGTCATTGTTTCTGTTGTTGAAAAAAAGTCATTTCCAATGAATAGGTCATTGCTCTTGCAAAATTCTATCATGCAATCTCCCACATCATTTCTATTACCAAGGCCATATTTTTCAACTACCGATTCTTCTTTGTTTCCAACTTCCACATTCCAATCATCAGTAATTATCAGTGCATCTTGATTGTATGTTTGATCAGTTTCAGGTTTTGGAAGTTGGTAAAAATCTTCATTGGCATTAGTGTTTGGTGCTTAAGTTTGAATAATAGTCATATTAACTGTCTTCCTTGTAGGCATATGGTTATTATCCTATCACTGATTGTACTGTACTTCAGGATAGATTGTGAAGTGTTCCTTTTGACAATGGATGCAATGCCATTCCTCTTCAATTTGTCATTCCTGGCATAGTAGACCATATAATTGTTCAGTTCAAAATAACCAATACCAGTCCTTTTCAGCTCACTAATGCCTAAGATATCTCTCTTCAAGTATTTCATTTCATTTTTGACTACTTCAAATTTTCCTAGATTCATATTTCATACATTCCACATTCTGGTTATTAATGGATGTTTGCAACAGTTTCCTCATCCACATCTGCATATGAAAGTCTCAAAAACTATACTTCATCCATGACTTTATCACTTCATCAACTAAACTTTGAGGAGGCAGCTCTTCCCCAGTTGTATTTTGAGTGCCTTACAACCTGAGGGGCTCACCTTCTGGCACTATATCAGAGAATGTTCCACTGCTATTCAGAAGGTTTTCACTGGCCCACTTTTTTTTAGAAGTAGGGCACCAGGTCCTTCTACCTAGTCTGTCTTAGTCTGGAAGCTCTGCTGAAACTTGTCCACCATGGGTGACCCTGCTTGTATTTGAAATGCCAGTAGCACGGTTTCCAGCATCATAGCAATATGCAAGTCACCACAGTATGACAAACTGACAGAGGAGAGGTACATATCATAATTTAATGCATTTTGAGGAGCTGTATTCATTTTTTTATATTCAATTGACATCTAATGTCTATAATCCCACTGCCGTCGACTACAGTTTATTTGGCATTTACCATGTACCAGGCATTATGCTTTAAACACATTCTTTTTTTAATAATAATTTTATGAGGTAGGTTGTATTTTTATCCTCATTTTACAAATGAGCAAACTAGTTGAGATAAATGGACCAAGCTCACTGTAAGTAGCAGAGTCTGCTCTTGAACTCAGCTCTGTCTGACTCCAAAACCAAGGCCACTAAACATTTTGTTCTGTGGTGATGATCATGTCAGAACTAGAACCAAGTGAAAGCGCTGAGCAGTTTCAGGCTTAATATAAGGATCTCTGCTAACAGTGAGAATATACAGACTTGTAAGCTAATGAGCTCCCTGATATTGGGGGTATTCAAAGAAAGTTGGAAGAATGCTTCCTAGGAAAGTTATAGTAGGATTTCTTGCTCTGGGTAGAATGGTTAATCAAATCTGCTGCTTGTCAAAGCTGATTGTTCACTAGAGAAACAGACAACATATTTTAGGCAGACTTGTTTCACGAATTCAGATTAGAAATGAGGGTCAAAAACTTGAAGATTTGGCCATCACAAAGAAGGACTCTTTTTAATGAACCATGCAGTAGATTAGTTCCTCTCAGAATAATGATCTTCTCTCCATTAGGCCATTTATGGAAAAGCTGATGAGCACACACAGAGTTCCCTTTACCTCTACTCTTGACCAGGTCTTTATCACCTCTTTCCTCAAACTGAGCCTCAGTTTTGTAACTAATTTTTCTTCCTGCAATCTCTCTCAACCTAGCCCACCCTCACAATGATCTCGGTTATCACCACCACCACCCAAACCAATCTTACTTTTCATTCCCTTGCTTAAAGACCTTTTGGCTTCCTGTTATGGACTGAATTGTGTCTCCCAAAAAGAAATGTTGACGTTCTAACGCCTGGTACCTGTGAATGTGACCTTGTTTGGAAATAACTTCTTTGAAGATGTTATCAGTAAACATGAGGTAATATTGGAGTGCGTTTTTTTTTTTTAATAATTTTTATTGTGCTTTAAGTGAAAGTTTATAAATCAAGTCAGTCTCTCACACAAAAATTTATATACACCTTGCTACATATTCCCAATTACTCTCCCCCTAATTAGACAGCCCGCTCCCTCCCTCCACTCTCTTTTTTCGTGTCCATTTCACGAGCTTCTAACCCCCTCTACCCTCTCATCTCCCTTCCAGGCAGGAGTTGCCAACATAGTCTCAAGTGTCCACCTGATCCAAGAAGCTCAGTACGGTGGGTCTTAATCCAATACAAGAGGTGTCTATATAAAAGAGGAGAAAGAGACACAGAGAGACACACAAAAACCAAAACTCGTTGCCATTGAGTCAATTCCAACTCAGAATGACCCTATAGGACGGAGTAGAACTGCCCCACAGGATTTCCAAACAGCGGCTGGCAGATTAGAACTGCTGACATTTTGTTTAGCAGCTAAGCTCTTAACCACTATGCCACCAGTGCTCCTGAGAGACACACAGAAGGTAAACACGTCTAAACTGAGGCAGAGATTTAGGCGATGCGTCTATAAGCCAAGGAATACCAATTATCACTATCAGAGAGAAAATTTCTGTTCTTATAAGCCACCCAGTTTGTGGTACTTTGTTAAGGGCAGCCTTAGGAAACTAAGGCACTCCCATTGGCAGGTTGTGTTCCCTGGGAAGCTGAATGAAACAATAAGTAGTGTGCAGGATGCTTATTAGGGAGCGCTCTTGGGGCTATCACCTGTGGAAGGGAGGGAAGAAGGCAAGATTGGACACACGGAGAAGTTCAGCTGTGAAGTCATTACTACAAGGCTTCAGCTAACCTCACAGGGCGCTCTGACGCTGGAATGGCCTTTCAGAATTCTCCCGAGTTGGGGTAAGATGATCAAGTCTTTATATTCCCATGCAGACCATTCATTGGGTGTGGGTTGCACCCAGGAAGCTGGCAGGATCTTAAGTTAAGCAGTGCTCTGCAGATAAAAGCAATTTCAAAAGAGGGCTGAGAGTGAGAGCCATCTGCCAGCAGCACTCCCAGGAGAATAAGCCCTTCAGCCCCATTTCACTCTCCTATACTAACATGATACCACCCAACTCCTTCACATGGTATGCAAGTCCCTTTGCAACTAGCCCCCGCCTGTCTCTCCAATCTCATCTTTCTCCACTCCCTACTGCCTGACCCAGGTACAGAAGAAATCAACACAAAACCAACTTCTCAGGGGATTCTTGAATGTCTTGTTACCCTCATGACTTGTACATACTAATTCTTCTGACTAGAATGCCCTCACCTGCTGTATTAGTTTTCTATGACTGCTATAACGAATTATTACAAACGCGATGGCTTAAAACAACACACATTTATACTCTTACAGGCCCACAGGTCAGAAGTCTGAAATCAGTTTCACTGAGCCTTATTCAAGGTAGGCATGGATGCACTCCCTCTGGAGAATCTAGGGGAGAATTTCTTTCCTTGCCTTTTCCAGCTTCTAGAGCTGCATTCCTGGCATCCCTTGGCTCGGGGTCCCTTCCTCCACCTTTAGAAGCATAGTATCTTGCTTCATTGTCACGTTGCCTTCTGCTGCTGCTAAATCTCTCACTGCTTCTTATAAGGACATTTGTGATTGAATTTAGGGCTCACCCAGATAATCCAGGGTGATCCCAAAATCCTTAATGACATATGCAAAGTCTCTTTAGTCATATAAGACAAATTTACAGGCTCCAGGGATGAGGACCTAGCTATCTTTGGGAGCCAACATCCAGCCTACTGCACCTGCCTTGATCCACCTACCTTTCTTTCAAGTCTCAGCTCAATGGTCACCTCTTCTTTGACACTCTCAGGTAGGTTGATTTGACACTCCTTTTGTGTTTCCCCCAGCGCTTTGTTCATGTTTGTATTTTAGCAATTTGCTGTGATTCATCCATAAACAATGAATTCATTCATTCATTGAGCACCTTCTATGTGCTAGGCACTGTTCTTAGTTCTTAGAGTTAGAGCAACAAACAAAACAGACAAAAAAGCCACTGCCGTTTCCTAGCTTTCATTCTAATGAAGGGAGACAGACAATAAAGCAAACAATAACAAAGTAAATACTGTTAAAAAGAAACAAGTGCTAGGAAAAAACAGAGCTAGCTCTAGGGGATCGGGAGGGCAGCGGGAAGAGATGGCGGCAGCTGCAATTTAAAACAGGTGATCAGAGAAGGCCTCATTGAGAAGGCGACATCTGAGCAAAACTTTGAAGGAGATTAGCGTGGGTATCCAACAGAAGGAAACCCTGGTGGCGCAGTGATTAAGTGCTAAAGCTGCTAACCAAAAGGACAGCAGTTCAAATCCACCAGGCGCTCCTTGGAAACTCTACACGGCAGTTCTACTCTGTCCTATAGGGTCGCTACGAGTCGCGATCGACTCGACAGCAATGGGTTTGGTTTGGTTTTTGGTATCCAACAGAGGAGCCTTCCAGACAGAAGAGCTGCCAGTGCAAAGGCTCTGAGGTGGGTGTGGCTGGAATCTTCAGGGAACTGAAAGGAGAGTCCTGGAGAGTTTTTGAGCAAAGCAGTGATGTGATCTGACTTAACAAGATCACTTTCCCAGGAGTGTCACATACAGTCACACCAGGTGTGCATTCCATTGTACTATCTAGGGGCTCCATTCACATAGACTACATGGTGTAACATAGCAACTCTAATGGTTACCGTTTGAGAAAAGTGGAGAAGCCAGGGTGGAAGCTAGGGCACCAGTTAAAAGGCCTTTACAAGACTTGTTCCAAGGCTTGTTCATTGTTGTATTCCTAACACCTAGAACAGTGGCTGGCACATAGTCAGCACACAAAAAACGAATGAATGACTAAATTTTGCATCAGAGTCTGAGCTAAACTTGAGAAGCTCTTATTCATCTTTGTATTCCCAGAGCACTGACCGGTTACTTGCTGAATGAAGGGGTACCGCATTTCTTAAATGAAGGGATAAACCAAATGACCTGCACTTTATTTTTCAAATCTAAAATTCTGTTGACTCCAATGCCATCTGGGCCTCTCCATTAGTATGTGCCACTGTCATCTCCAATTCCACATGCTTAAACTTGAGCTCATCCCTTTCTCCCCTTCCCACCTGAAACAACTTCCTCTTGGCTTCCCTCTCTCATTGATGGAGGCATCCTTCTGCCACCCAGATTTGAAACCTGGAAGTCATCGTTACCAACCTGTCCAGGCTCAAGTCCTGGGACACTTTCCTTTTCAATTCTGCTACCCGCACCCCAATCCTCTCCACCTGTCTCCAGGAACCTGCACTGGCCTCCCATTGTCACCTCATTCTCCACCTGCTACCACGTTTCTGCATCTTGCCATCCCTCCCCACCCCTGGGATGCTCTCATGTCCTTCTCGTTGCCTCCAGGACCACTGCCAAGCCCAACTCCTTTGTTAGTCTTTACTAGCCCCATCTCTCCATGATCTCCTCAGAATGTCTCTACCCTTTATGATCTGGCATATAGCAATATCTATGGAGCAGGTGGAAACCCTGGTGGTGTAGTCGTTAAGTGCTACGGCTGCTAATCAAAGGGTCGGCAGTTCGGATCTGCTGCTAGGCGCTCCTTGGAAACTCTATGGGGCAGTTCTACTCTGCCCTATAGGGTCGCTACGAGTCGGAATCGACTAAACGGCACTGGGTTTGGTTTTTTGGGTTTTTTTATGGAGCAGGTAGGAAACACTGGTGGCATAGAGGTTAAGAGCTATGGCTGCTAAGCAAAAGGTCGGCAGTTCGAATTCACCAGGCACTTCTTGGAAACCCTATGGGGCAGTTCTACTCCGTCCTCCTGGGTCACCATGAGTCAGAATCGACTCAATAGCAACGGGTTTGGGTTTTTTTTTCATTTGGAGGAGGTAATGGGTATGGGAAAAAATGCAAGATTCGGAGGCAGACAGGTGGGATTTAAACTCCAGCTCAGCCACTTTCTAATTTGTGATCTTGGAAATTTATTTACTTTTTCTGGGCCTTAGTTTCCTCATATTAAAAAGTTTTAAGTGAATTAAAATGTAAAACATCTACTTCAAAGATCTGTGTAAGCATTCAAATAAGATAATATTTACAAAGCATATGCTGTGCATTAACCAAAAACCAAACCAAAACCGCTGCCGGGGAGTCAATCCGACTCATAGCGACCCTGCAGGACAGACGGAACTGCCCCACAGGGTTTCCAAGGAGTGGCTGCGGGATTCGAACTGCCGGCCTTTTGGTTAGCAGCCTAGCCCCTAACCACTGTGCCACCAGGGCTCCTGGTATGCACTAGGTACTCAGTAAATGCTGATTCCTCATTGCCTCTCTGCTTGCTCCTTGCCCTCAGTTCCACTGCCTGCATTTGACGCTTTGATTTCTTTCCCTACTGCCTTATCATATTCACTTAAATTTTCATTTTTAAACCTATGTTAGTAACACATTTTATTCCAGGCCGTATCAGCCTTGTATCAGAATTCAAGACTATGGAAAATCTTTTCTCAGTAATTATCTATTTGGACGTGCACCCAAATCACCTGTACCTTTTTAAAAGCTTACTTGGTTGTTTTCAGACATATCCCACAGGGGAAGAGAATAGCATAATGAACCTCCATGCACCATCATCCAGCTCCAGCAGTTGTCAACTCTTAGCCAGTCTTCTTTCATCTACTCCGCACCCCCAATCTTTATTTCTGGAGTATCGTAGAGCAAATCTCAGGTAGAATATCACTCCATTCTTTACTAATGCGGTCTGTACCTCTACTACATTAAAAAAAAAAAAAAAAAAAAGAGTTTTTTTTTATAAGGACTTTTAAAAAATATGACCACAGCACCATTATCATGTCTAATAATAATAATAATTGCTTAATATCATCTAATATCCTGTTCATTTTTAAATTTTCCTACTCGTCTCTTGTCTTAGTCATCTAGTGCTGCCGTAACAGCCAACCACATGTGGATGGCTTTAACAAAGAGAAGTTTATTCTCTCACAGTCCAGTAGGTTAGAAGTCCAAATTGAGGACACCAGCTCCAGGGGCAGGTTTTCTCTCTCTGTCAGCTCTGGAGGAAGGTCTTTGTCATCAGTCTTCCCTTGGTCTGGGAGCATCTCAGCACAGGAACCTCAGGTCCAAAGGACACACTCTGCTTCCGGCACTGCTTTCTTGGAGGTACGAGGTTCCCATGTCTCTCTGCTCACTTCCCTCTTTTATATCTTAAAAGAGACTGGCTTAAGACACTGTCTAATCTTGTAGATCTCATCAGTATAACTGCTGCTAATCTATCTTATTACATCATAGTGACAGGATTTACAACACATAGGGAAATCACATCAGAAGATAAAATGGTGGACAACTGTACGAGGGAATCATGACCTAGCCAAGTTGACAGATATTCTTGGGGGACACAATTCAACCCATGACACCTCTAAAATGTTGTTTATTTTTTATTTTTTACAGTTGTGTTTAAATTAGAGTTCAAAGGGTGGAGCATGTTTTTAGAAATACAGAGTCCCGGACCCTGCACTGGGGTTGTGATTAAGTGGCAGTCTTGCTGCCCCTTGACCAGGCAGCCTCTGTGGGGTCACAATATTCTTTGACTGTTATTTTAACCCAGTGGAAATTTGGCCTCAAATGTTTTCATCAGAATTATATCAACAACGATAGATTTTCATCAAGAACCTAATTTCTAGAACAAATGCCATTAAGCTAATGAAACCCTTTGATCATTTTTCCTCGCAACACAGTTTTCAGTTTTTACCATTTTTATTTACAGTTTGCTTAAATTATTTTCATTGGCATCAATTATTTTCTGTTTAAATTTTGCAATAAAATTTGCTCATTTTCAGGTTTTTGTTCATGTCAGATTTTACAAATTATAACATCTGATTTTGGGAGTCTTTTTTTGGAGCCCTGGTGGTACAGTGGTTATGACGTAGGCTGTGAACCAAAAGGCTGGCAGTTCGAATCCACCAGCCAGCCACTCCTTGGAAAACCTATGGGGCAGTTCTACTCTGTCCTATTGGGTCGCTATGTGTCAGAATCAACTTGATGGCAACAAGTTGAGAGTTTTATTTTATGATCATTATGTCCACCAAATTTAATTTTTCCTGATCAGATTTGGACGCCTACATTTCATCAAGAAGATTTGATTCTTCAGGCAATTTTTAGGCAATAATCTTTTTTTTTTTTTCTGTGTGCAGTTTTAGCTATTGTTAAACTTATTTTGTGTTGGTTACTTCTAACAGTAATATTTATTATTACTTTGATAAAAGACTGAGAGCTTGGATTTATTTCCTTGCTGATCCATGAAAAAAATTTATATAACTGGGAGATAGCAAGGGTGATAACATGCAGGGGTCGGAAAACAACAAAAAGACACACACACACAGATGATAACAAATTGAGGAAGAGGCTGCAACTGTCTTGGGATACTAATTGTTAAACTCACTGAGAGGTCAGAGTGTCTTAAGGGTCAAAATAGCAATATTAAAACAATATTGGGGCTGCAGCTTCCATATTGATTGGTGAGAATGGGCTGGGCAAATGGTCCCAGGACTTTAATTTCTAGGATGTTAAACACACAGTCGTCATCTTGCCATCCCCACCCCTCTCGCTTTTGTGGCTTTTTGGTTTCTTCCTACCCCTGCTTAGTCAAGGACAAAATTCCAGCCCTTTGCTCTTCCTGAAACCCTGGTGGGGTAGTGGTTAAGAGTTCAGCTGCTAACCAAAATGTGGGCAGTTGGAATCCACCAGGCACTGCTTGGAAACCCAATAGGGTGGTTTTACTCTGTCCTATAGAGTTGTTATGAGTCGGAACTGACTCGACGTCAATGGGCTTGGCTTGGCTTGGGCTTGCTCTTCCTGAACTTTGAAATGATTACTGCCTCCCTCGCAACCTCTATTCCCCTTCCCTTCTACTACCCATAAAGTATCTTGAGCAGAGGTGACCTGCCACTTGGATTTTATCAGCACTTACCACAGTGTCCTGCATACACTGAGTGCTCAATAATTACTTGTTGACTGTTTTAAAGCATCACCCTTATGATTTAGGCTTCCATAAGCAAGGCCACTGTTCAATCAGAACACATATAACTCAACCTACCACTTCCTGGGGGGTAAGTGGGTGGATGGAACCATATTCAGCAATTCTGAGCTGCTTGGAGGCTTCTCAATCTGTCTGCCGACTTGGAGCTTGAGAAGTTTTATTTTTTGCAGACGTTCCCTAGCAAATGCCTGCTGCACACCCACACACTTAGCCAGCAAGAAAAAAAGAAGAGTTGCTGAAAAATTATTCCCTCTGGGACCAATAATCATAGGAGCAGCCATCCTAGAAGCTTCCCACCCCGCTCCCAGTTTTTCCAGCCCAGCCTCACAGCTGCCACCGGCCGCAGCCACGGAGGAGGGAGGCTTTGAGAGAAGACGGAGGGAATGGCTGCAAACAGAACCCCGCCTGGTCTGTGAGGGTGACCCTGTGTAGCTGGGGGTGGGAGATAAATACTCAATTAAGCTGAGATAAGGAGAGGCCTACAAGGCTAAGTTTTGGGATAAAATCTTAAATGGCTTGGAAAAGCAGCATCCTGGATATAAACGGTGTGATTACAGTGTTAAAGCCCAAGAAGGCTAATTAGCAAAAATTAAAGAGGAAGCAAAAGAAGGTTTCTGACCTTCAGGAAGACAGGGCAAGCAAGAAGGAGAAGGGCTAGCTAGACCCAACGCTTCTGAAAACTTGGTTGCACATTAGAATCACCTGTGGACCTTTGAAAAGATGTAGGCATCAAAATTAAAAACTTTTGCACATCAGTCACAAAATAATTTGTGTATTAACTGTTTAATGAGAAACTAATTTGCTCTGTAAACTTACACCTAAATCACAATTAAAAAATATATATGTATATATATATTTTGCACGTCAAAGGACTTTATCAACCAAGTGAAGAGACAATCTACAGAATGTGAGAAAATATTTCATAACCACATATCTAATAAGAGTTAAATATGCAGAATAGATAAAGAACTCTTACAATTCAACAACAAAAAGACAAACAACCCGATGAAAAAATGAACAAAGACTTAAATAGACATTTCTCCAAAGAAGATATACAAATAGCCAATAAGCACATAAAAAGATGCTCAACAACACTTGAGACTATATTGGCATCTCCTGTCTGGAGGGGAGACGAGAGGGGAGAGGGGGCCAGAAGTCAGCTGAATGGACAGTGAAAGAGAGAGTGGAGGGAAGGAGTGTGCTGTCTTATTAGGGGGAGAGCAATTAGGCATATATAGCAAGGTGTATATAAATTTTTGTATGAGAGATTGACTTGACTTGTAAACTTTCACTTAAAGCACAATAAAAATTAATTAAAAAATGCTCAACATTATTAATCACTAGGGAAATGCAAATCAAAACTACAATGAGTTATCACTTCATCCCCACTTGAATGGCTATTATCAGAAAATAGAAGTATTGGCAAAGATGTGGAGAAATTGAAGTCCTCGTGCATTGCTGGTGGGATTGTAAAATGGTGTGGAAAACAGCTTGACAGTTCCTCAAAAAGTTAAACATAGAACTACCATATGGCCCAGCAAGTCCACTCCTTGGTATATACACAAAAGGCTTGAAAGCAGGGACTCAAACAGATACTTGTACACCCATGTTCATTGCAGCATTATTCACAATCTCCAAAAGGTAGAAACAACTCAAGAGTCCAACAACAGATGAAGAGATAAACAAAATGTGATATATCTATACAAGGGAATATTATTCAGCCATAAAGATAAAGTTCTGATACGTACTACAACGTGAATGAACCTTAAAACATTGTACAGAGTGAAATAAGTCAGATATAAAAGGACAAATACTATATGACCTCACTTACATGAAATATCTAATATAGGCAAAATGCATAGAGATCAAAGTTTATTATTGGTACAACAATGACAACAAAAGACTGAGGCCTAGGCCCCACTCCCAGAGACTGATTTAATTGGTCTAGAGTGGTGTTATGGATTGAATTGTGTCCCCAAAAATGCATGCCTACTTGGCTAGGCCATGATTCCCAGTATTGTGTAGTTGTCCTCCATCTTGTGATCTGATGTAATTATCTTCTGTTATGAATCCTAACCTCTACGATGTTAATGAAGCAGGATTAGAGGCAGTTATACTAATAAGGCAGGACACAATTTACAGGATTAAGTTGTATCTTGAGTCAATCTCTTTTGAGACAAAAGAGAGAAGCAAGCAGAGAGGAGAGGGACTTTATTACTATCAAGAAAGAAAAGCCAGGAGCGGAGCGCATCCTTTGGACCCAGGGTATCTGTGCTGAGAACCTCCTAGACCCAGAGAAAGATTGACACCAAGACACCAAGATTGCCAAGGAATGTCAGGCCCACAGATGTTGAAAGACAAGGGCCTTCCCCCAGAGCCAACAGAGAGAGAAAGCCTTCCCCTAGAGCTGGCACCCTGCCAGCTTCTAGCTTCCTAAACTGTAAGAGAGTAAATTCCTGTTTGTTAAAGCCATCTATCTGTGGTATTTCTGTTATAGCAGAACTAGATGACTAAGACACATGGGCTGTGAGTATCAAGATTTTATAAGGCTTCCCAGGGGGTTCTAATGAGCAGACCGAGTTGAGAAAGATTGGCCTGGATCATTGCAGATGGAAAAGGGAAAACAAGGATGATCTCCCCATACCCTTGTGACCCAGCAGTGCAGAAGGGAGGGACCTTGGGCCTGGCTACCCTCTGGTGTCACTATGGCAGGCAGCTGGTCGTGCACATCTTGAAGCCTGAGTTCTGGTTTCAGATCAACCACTAGTCACATTGTGAGGTTGGACCATAAGGGTGCTGGACAGAGAAGACCTGAGTTCACCAATTCACTGTGCACTGGCTGGTCCATTTCTTTCCCTGCCTTCAGTTCCCTCATGTAAACTAAGAGTGTATATCTCCAGCTCTAAAATATTCCAGATCTCTATTTTTTTTCTATGTTCATTAAAATAGCCCAGTCACTTCTAGTTCAACAGATTTTTTTTTTTTTTATGAATTATTCAAACTTGGGAGTTGAATGTTGAAAATAACATGTTCACGTTGTCCTCATTAGGAAGCTTTTAGCTGTGAGTCTCCTGTCTTCCGCTATATCTACAAAGCCTGATTTCTGTAGAGTTCTGGGAATGAACACAATCAGTTATTTACAAAGTCTCTAGGGAATGCCACGTGGAAATAAAGTAAGTAACAAACACCCATCCAGTAAACAGAGATGATGTAATACAGTAAGCAAGACAGGGCAGCCCTGGACACTTAGAAGAGCTCCACAGCCTTGAACAAGTCTCTTAGCCTCACTGGGATTCAGTTAGTCACATCCAAGAACAATTATTTCACGTCTGCCATAGAAGCAAGGACTTCAGCTCACTTCAGATACATCATCAGGAAAGACCAATTGCTAGAAAAGGACATCATGTTTGGTAAAGTAGAGGGTCAGCGAAAATGAGGAAAACCCTCCATGAAACGGGTTGACGTGGTGGCTGCAATAATGGGCTCAAATGTACCAAAGACTGTGAGGATGGTGCAGGACCAGGCAATGTTTTAAGCTGTTATACATAAGGTCACCATGAGTGAGAGCCGACTCAACAGCAACTAACAACAACATGTAGAATTAAAGAGATGATCCTTGCCTTTGAGGAGCATCAGTGTGGGGGATTGAGGTAGACACCTAAACAACCAGTGATGACAGAGAATATAGGTAAGAGGTGGAAAGTTGTACAGACTTTTAACTCCTGGTTTTCTCCTTGACTTTCAATCATAAAACAGGAAATTCAGAAACAGAAGGTAGGATCAAGTGGGGCCCAGAGTCTCTGCCTGTGGGACATCACAACATCATCACGTATGTTGCCACATGATGCTTCGAACAGAGTTTTGAATAGTGAACACAGGGCAGACAACACAGGGCTTCATCGTCACTGCTTCTAGAGAAGGGATTGTTAAGGTGTGGAAATAAAAATCTAGTGATTTATATTATTTGTAAAAAAAAAAGTTATAAATATACTGAACTCAAGAGAAAAGATATTTCCAGAGAACTGAAGGAGAGCACATTCATTTGCGTAATTTTCAAAATCATATCTCTATATTATGGCTGATTTTTCAGAAGTAGCTCACTAGGCCTTTCTTCCAAGGAGCCTCTGGTGGACTCTAATGACCAACCTTGTAGTCAGCAGCTGAGCTTAACCATGCACCACCCAGGGATGCGTGAATCTCATGCAGGGCTTCCTAAAATACAGATCCTAGAGATACTGGGGCCCCACCCCCAGGGTTTCTGATGCAGTAGGTCTGGGTGCAGGCAAAGAACTGGCATTTCTCACAGGTCCCGAAGGTATGCTGATGTTCGAGAACCACTGATAGGAGCACATATTTTCACTATTCAAAACTCTGTTCAGAGCATCATAAAAAGACCAGACTTAATGCTCTGACTGAGACTAGAAGGTCCCTGGGGATCATGGTCCTCAACCTTCTGTTAGCCCAAGACAGGAACCATTCCCAAAGCCAACTCTTCAAACAGGGATTGGACTGGACTATGGGATAGAAAATGATACTGTTGAAGAATGAGCTTCATAGATCAAGTAGACACATGAGACATGTGGGCAGCTCCTGTCTGGAAGGGAGGTGAAGAGGGCAGAGGGGGTCAGAGGCTGGCTGAATGGACACAAAAATAGAGGGTGGAGAGAAGGAGTGTGCTGTCTCATTAGGGGGAGAGCAACAAGGTGTATATAAATTTTTGTACGAGAGACTGATTTGGTTTGTAAACTTTCACTTAAAGCACAATAAAAATTAAGAAAAAAAACTGTTCAAAGCAGAAATAAAGTTCAGTTGAGGACAGTCGGTGTTGTGCTCCTTTTGCTCTACCGTATTATCTCTCTTCCTGTCTATTTATACTCTTCCTCCTTAGTTCTTATGATCCACAGTGTTGACCTCTGGCTGATCAGCTGAGGAGAAGGATCCCTTCTTGGCCACCATCCTCTTAAATAATCCTTAGTACATTGGCGCTATTATAAAACCTGAAACTGGCTCATGAGTGCAGTTTCCTCAGGACAAGTGAGATGACTTCTAAGGCCTTGCCCAAGACTAAGATCCCATGATTTTAAGAATCACTCTCCAGTTGTTTTGGAACAGGGAGGAGGAAAATTCTTTTGAAAGAGAATCCACTTATCTACTTATGTGCCAAGTCTCATTTAATTCTCTGATAGCCATTTGAGTGGATAGGTGTACATCCATTTTAGAGAAAGAGACACAGAAGTCCACAGAGTTTAGGTAAGTTGCCCAGCCAATGAGTGATGGAGCAGAATTTGAACTCAGGGCAGTCTTGCTCAGTCCAGCATACCACAGGCTTTCCTAACATAGGGACAAAGTGAGAATAATGTCCAGAGAATACTTCCTCCACTTGACTGTTCTGCTTCCAAACACCACTGACACTTGGGTGTTTGCACCCAAGACAGAGGCTTTGGCGCCAGGCCCCTTGTTTACAGATTTGGAACCCCACACACATGAACAGTGAAAGCAGAGCCAAGACAGACGGCAGAGGCCTAGGCTAAGCTTGGATGGCACAACTGTCAACACAGCAAAAATACAGGGAAAGGCAAAAACATTCCAAAAACGTAATCACAGCCATTTTCTTCTTGCTACAGCCAGTGACTCTTGCCTCTCTATATGAATAGGCTTTTATTTTCCTTTTTTAAAAAAATTCATTCCATTTGTAGTTCTCCTAAAGACGAGGTCATGATGATCACAGAGGTGATAGAAGGAAACCTTTCTGTGATGCAGGTGGATTCTGCCAATCTTAACACCCAGTAATTCAAAATCACAGGCTTGAGTGACATCCAGGGAGGAAAAAGGATCTGTTACCCAAGTCTGACCATTAGTGAGAGGGAAGTGAGAGCTATCAGCTGGCACTTACTGAGAGTCCTTAGAGACCATCTGGTTTTTTCATCAGCAGCCTTCAATTTTCTGCAGAGTCAAGAGACCAGCTCAGTCAGCTTCATGGGCTGCTGGAAACTGAGCCAGGTGACTTCTTGGAGAATTACAGCCAGATGTGCGAGCAACAGATGTTTAAGAGGTATTTAAATGTTGGCTGCCCTGGAAAGAAACCTACCCAAGAGTCAATGTGTCTGCTACAACGTTTTGCTCATGAATCAAACTGGAATTACAGATTTGGGCCGGGGCTGAGATTCGGAATTTCTAACAAGTTCCCAGCTGATGCCGATGTTGTTGTGGTCCACAGACTGCACCCCAAGTAGCAAGAGTCTGGAGAACTTTCCATGAGTATTCTTGAATAGTTTTCAGAAAATCAATTTCCAGATCCTCAAAGTCCATCTGTACTCTTCTCTAAAATCTCCTTAAGAAAAAGTGAGGTCAAAGTTTCAGGGTCCCCTTCTTCCCTTGTCACAGAAGAAAGACCCTATTCTCTTCCATCCCAGGTCTTACGGTGGTGTACTGCCTCAGGCTAGAAAACCCCCCATGATCCCAAACAGAGCAATAATTAGAAATATTTATATTATTGTTGAGAAAATGAATGAATAATAACTGCTTACAAATATTTTTGTAAGTAAAATGGTATTGATTTGCTGCTGTCAACAAATTTGTAGGAGGTATGAATTATCTACTGATAATTGTTTAAAAATAGTTTTTGAGGGAAAAAAATCACATTTTTTGGCATTTAACTTGAAAAGAATTCAGAGGATGAAATGGCATTTCTAGAACAAAACTTCCAATCCCACTGCTTACATATTAATGAAATTTCTTAGCATGTACATCTAATAAAAGGACAAAAATAGGCTAAGTATTAATGCTGAATCTTATTTCAATCTAGTAACAAGTAATCTTCAATGATGGGCATATTAAATAATTATAAATAAAGAAGAGCAAAGTAAAAAAAGTATCCATCTCATTAAGAGATCCACTTCTAAGAAAAACTGTGTTTAAAAACTTTTGAAGTATATATTCATGTTGTTTTGATCAATTGTATACTAATAATCATTGTAATGCCTAAATTACAAAGAAATGTTTTAACACTTAGAGCCTTACGGGCTCTGAGTTTATTATACATTTTCTTTGTTACAGAGAAATATGACATAAAATGTGTTTCATAATGATAAAGCTCTATAAAGAAATGGAAATAGAAATTCAAGGAGAAGAATGATGTAAAAAATGTGTGTGTGTGTGTGTGTGTGCTTTAGGTGAAAATTTTACAGCGCAAATTAGTTTCTCATTCAAGATTTTATACATAAATTGGTTTGTGACATTGGTTGTAATTGCAATGTGTCGGTACTCTCCCCCTTTCTACCCTGAGTCCCCTGTGTCCATTTGTCCAATATTCCTGTTCCTTCTTGACTTCTCATCTTTCCTTGCTTTTGGGCAGGTGTAACCCATTTGGTATTGGATACTGGACTGAACTAAGAAGCATGTTCCTGATGTGTGTTATTGTATGTTTTATAGGCCGATCTAAACTTAGGCCTAGAGGTGGATTTTGGGAGTAGCTACAGTTCTGAGTTAGCAGGGTGTTCGAGGGCCATAGTCTCAGGGGTTCCTCCAGTCTCTGTCAGACCAGTAAATCAGTTTTTTGTTGTTGTTGTACGTTGTTTTTGTATGTGTGTGAATTTGAATTTTGTTCTACATTTTTATCCCATTCTGCCTGGGACCCTGATGGAAAATTTAAGAGCTTGTTCTATCTAGTATTTCTAAAAGGATGATGATAACAAATCACTATTGTATATATTCCATTGGAAACATCTTTTTTAATGATATAGAAATCCTTTTAAAATGTTAATATTGTAAGAAGAGCTTATTTTTATATTTTTAAATGGATAGTTATTTTTCAAACATTATAGTTTATAGATTTCATTGGCAACATTTTAAAATTTTATGAGACTTGTTTTAAAACGTGAATATCTCTAATAATAATAAACAGAAAACTGCATTTTTTACAACTACTTAACCTTATGGTAAAAAAATTAGATGTCAACATCAAAATTGTGAGCAATACATAGCTTTTCAGAACTCCCTTAAGAAGCTCACAAGCAAAAGAGAGCTTAAAGACCACAAGTCTGGAAAGCTTTTCCTGTATTTCAAGACACAGAGTCATTTTGTCTATAATGAAGCCCTCTCTGACTCTCAGGCAGGCAGAGCAAACTACTTGGGACCTCGTACCACCAACTCTGCTCCAGGCCTGACTCCAACCTCACACCATCACACTGTGTTGTAATTAGTTATGCCCCCTCTTCTCATGGTCTTCAGCATCTCCTTAGCCCTGGCATAAAGGAGGAACTCAATAAATGCTAGAAGATGAATAGAAGGATGGATGGATGGACGGATGGATGGACAGATGGACGGATGGATGGGTTCCAATCTCTGTAGTCAGCCATTCTGAGCAAAATCTTAAAAAAAAAAAAAAAAAAATCATTTACTCTTAAAAAAAAAAACAAGCTCTTTTAAGACTCTGGTTCCAAGGTGACTCTGTACAACGGATTTCATCAGATTATTACCAGTCTGATGCTCATATCATACAGTACAGGATACACGTGGCTGGGAAGAGTCAATGTCACAGCATAACATTTCCCTTAGCCTTTATGAGGGTATATTCTGTCTGGTACATTGGTTTTACACATCAGCTTTTGATTAGGTTTGCTTTCTAAATAACGGATTCTTCCTGTATTGTGGGTTTTCTTTCTTTCTTTGGCTTTTGTTTTTTGGCAGGGGGAAGCAGAAGCAGAAGTGATGGAGAAGACTGATGAAGAAAATAAAAGAGAAAATTGGTCTGGTACCCCGAAAAGATATTGCTTCCTTCGGCTATTAAATATATAGCCATCCTTTCCAGTCATCTTCTCCTCTCTTATCTCATTTTTTTCTTTCTTACTTTATACTTATAAAAAATGTTTAAAAGCATGACTAAGGTAATAATAATAATATGAACTCCCATGGATCCATCACTCTGTTCAAAAAAGAGAACATTATCAGTTCTGTTGAAGTCCCCTCTGTGCCCCACCCCCATGCCATTCTCCTGCCTTCCCTTCTCTCAGAAGTAAACAGCACTCTAAATTTTGTTTATCATTCCATCACTTTTTAAAAAATAGATCACCATACAGTGTAGATCCTTAAGCAATATACAATCCAGTTTTGCCTGTTTTGCATTTTATATAAATATTATATTACATATATTCTTCTGCAACAGAGTTTTTCACTTGACAATTTGTCAGATATATTCATGGTGGTGTACGTAGCTAAAATTCATTCATTTTCATTGCAGCAAGGTTTTCAATTGTAGAACTACAGCCAAAATTCTCCATTCTTTAGCTCATAGCCATCTAAGTTGTTTCTTACTGTTTTTGCTGCTATGTACAGTTTTGTACATGCCTCATGTAGCACATATGCAAAAGTTAGTCTGGGGTGTGTGTGAGTGTAAACACACCCCCAGGAATTTCTGGGCCAAAGAACAGTTTATGTGTATGTTCGACTTTACTAGATAATGCCAATTTATTTTTCAAAGTGGTTGGAATGATTTATACTCCCACCAACAGTATTTAAGGATTTCTGTTACTTCACAGCTTCATCAACATGTTTTTAAAATGTTTTATCAATTTTTTTGGCTATGAAATGGTATCTCATTCTGGCTTAATCTTCATTTCCCTAATTACAAATGGGATTGAGCATGTTTCCATGTATTTACTGGACACTCATGGTTTCTCTTCTATGAAGTGCCTTTCTGTGTCTTTTGGTTATTTTTCAATTGGACTTAGCCTATTTTCCTAGTGGTTTTTAGGAATATCAAACACACACACGTATATGTATGTTGTAAAACTCATGTACATATCATATATATGAATACATATTACAAAACATATACAATTTTTCCAGATAAAACTTCTTTTTTTGGTTACATATTTTGCAAATTTCTTCTCCCAGATTGTAATTTGTCTTTCACATTCTTTCTGCCATCTTTGAATAAACAGAAGTTCTTAATTTTAGTGGAGCTGAATTTGACAACACTTCCCTTCATGATCTGCACTTTTTGTTCCCTGTTTAAGAAATTCTTTCTTACACTGAGGCCAGACAGACATTCTCCTATATTTTCTTCTAAAAGTTTCCTTTCTGCATATTTCCTTTTTCATCATGGATTCTAGAGCATGGGTCGCAAACTGGGAGTTTCATTGGACCAAATGGGCTATTGAAAAAGTTCAAGTCCGTTGGCAACAATGAAAAATGGGCAGCCACATTAATACTGTTAGATGACTTCTACCTTCTTTAAGGTCTATTTTTACTAGAAGCATCAGAAAAGGCAGAAGAAGAGGTACTATCTTCTTTTAATTAAACATTTGATGAATCCATTTCTGCCCTCAATCACCTGTTGTCTATCTATTGTGTGTGCACTGAATTAGTCCTTATCAACCCAAGTTATTAACTGGACAAATGGCATATGAGGGCTTAAAATATCCAAATGGCCATTGAGTCTTCATTTTGTCATCCTTCTGGAGGGATATCAGTCTTGCTGCTGGTGGACTGCAGTAGATAAACACCTTGTTGAAATTCTTCTGATGTGATGCTTTGGATGAGTTTTGAATGCTGACAAGCATTACAGATTTGAATTATTAGGTCACACCGATGAGATGTCCCTTTAAGGGTATGACACCATTAAATGCATAGTTATGGATCCATTTATGCTCTATCTCTGCTGTTGAGTAGGATAAACAGGGAGGAAACTTGACCAAGAGTATAATTTTTTCCGTGGGCATTTCCAATCTTGGACAGTTAGGCTGAAGTTGAGTTCTCTGGCAGCATTTCTGTACTGTAGATGGGGTCTTGGATCCAGGCATAGTTTCCTTCTGATCCTACATGACTCACAAACAAACCATATTAACATATATTAATATGCATGGAAATAGAGAAGCTCCAATGAGCACTAGCATTTTGCATGCCTAGTGAAAAATCACTGCTGGTGCTCAGTTATCTTTGAAACTCTGTAGAATGGGCCTCCATGAAGCCTATAGAGTGGGACTGTGGAAATGGCTTAAGATTGAGGGAAGGGATGAGACGGGAGTATTTTACCATTTATTGATCACTTATTTGGTACAGGCCCTGTGTGAGATACCTAAATACATTATCTTATGTGATTATTGCAATAGCAATTTAAAGTTGGTTTTCTCATCTCCATTTTAGATATGAGAAAAGCAAGTTTCCAAGAAGTAACTGGAAAAGGTTACCTATTCAGGAAGTGGTTAACTGAGATCTTAAATCCAATCGGTCTAGATACAGAGTTCAAGACCAGACTAGGACGTTGAAAAAGTCATCCCATCTCTTCTAGCCGTTGCTTTGGCCTCTTCCTTAGAGCCAACTGATCCCCAACTAGTCTGCAAAGTCAAGGGTCTGAACTTCAGTGCTGTGGTCCCTAAATCCAACACTGTTTGTGTACACAGGAAATAGGGCTCAAAGAGACTTACTGATAGTACTCAAGCTCATATGAGACTATTGTATAACTATTATAATAATTCACTAATTTACAATGAAATATGTAATAGCTACAGGAATCAGGACTCATCAGAGTCTTCTCTTATCAGAACATTCTCTTATTTCTAGGAGGAAATGCACATGGGTGGTCAGATCGTACACAGAGAATTTCTTGGTGAAGAGGAAATCAGAACAAGGTGAATGTTGAACAATCCCAACAGCCACTGGCATCAATCTATGATGCCCTTAGACAACCATGCCTTCCACTAGGAGACAGCTCCAAAGGGTAGTAATTTGGGTTTGTTCCTCTCTCTAATGGATGGCCTTGGGGAATACCACCAATTTTTTCTTCTCCTATACCCTTGACTCTTCTTTGCTAGGCTCCATGCAGATATACTAATGGTTAGTACAAGCTGTCTAATCTCACAAAATTGAAAATTGTAGTTTCTCAGTAATTTTTTTAAGTCAGTGGAAAAAAGGGGTAAATTATTTTAAAAGAATATATTTAAAATTTTATTCCAAAAAATGTATATTTATGTACCAAACTTTTGATAAGACCTAAGGCCTTTTCTTTGAACTCTACCTCATTTCCCTTACAGAAAGCCTACCCATAAGGCATCATCTACATTTTCCAGGTTAAGTTTCTTTAAAGTGGAAAGACTATAAACATAAAGCAATTTGAGAGTAGAATCCTTCTTGACTTTTACAATGTTTATCATGATCACAGTTATACTGGTTGGATTGAAGCTCTCTTAGTTATAGTCACAATATTCTCGTCTTCCTGAGACTGCACCCACCTTCTTAAAAAAAAAAAAAAAAAAACTTAGCATCCCACTAAATGATAACTCAGGGAGAGTTACTTCTAGTTTATTACAAACTCATTTTATAGTTCCAAATTTGGGATTTACCTTGCTATAGCTGCCACACGCTGCCTCCAGGGATTATTCTAACAAATGAAACCGTATATATGAAAAAACCTTGTAAACTCAAAAGGCCTAATAAGGAGGCAGAGGCAAGGTGGCAGAATAGACAGATGCTTCTAGCGAGCCCTCTTTACCACAAAGACCTGAAAAAACAAGTGAAACGAGTACATTTGTGACAAGCCAGACAAACTCATTTTATAGTTCCAAATTTGGGATTTACCTTGCTATAGCTGCCACACGCTGCCTCCAGGGATTATTCTAACAAATGAAACCGTATATATGAAAAAACCTTGTAAACTCAAAAGGCCTAATAAGGAGGCAGAGGCAAGGTGGCAGAATAGACAGATGCTTCTAGCGAGCCCTCTTTACCACAAAGACCTGAAAAAACAAGTGAAACGAGTACATTTGTGACAAGCCAGGACCCATGAGCATCAAAGGCAAGCTTAGACAATGAACTGAGGGGCAGGGGGAGGAAGAGACTGTTCAGAAGTGGAGAGGAGTTACTGGAGCTGAACCGCAGGAAGCCCTCAGGCACCATTCCCAAAGCTGTGGCAGCGGAGGCAGCGGGCTGGTACTAGCGTTCAGCCACAGTTTCCTCAGGGAGAAGCAGCCAGCCACACAGCCTACTCACACCTCTAGAACCTGAGGAGAACAGAGCTCTCAGCACAAGCTAAGTGCTTGCGTATATTCTAACACACCCCTCCACCAAGCCGGCTTCAGTGGCTGAATCCCTGGGCCTGAGATGGACCCTGGTGAGCACCTAGAGCCATGCTCCTGGGCTTGGGAAATGAAAAAAATTTGCAACTGAGGGGAAAAGATAATTTGCTAGCTCCATTAACTGGGGGAGCTCAGGACAGAAGTGGCTCCTATCCAGGCATAAACTGTCCATGGACATTGAGCACCTTTCCCTTCTGCATGGACCTGTGTGGGCCTATTTCGGGAGAATAGGCCCTTGTTGGCAAACTCCAACCATTTCAGCTGTGCAATCGAGAGGTGGGTGTTTGGCGTTTGACATTGCTTTGCCTATTAAACAAGGTTCTCACCTTCCCACATCAAGACCTAAGGACTGGTAGCTCCACTCAGGTCACCCAGCCATCCGCGACAGTGATCCAAAGATAACTGGTACCTCCCAGCCCTTATGACCAAAAACTTTGGGTGCCCATGGTCCCTCTGAAGAATCCACCCACCAGCACACTCCAGGGAACAGAGACGCGTTTTCCTCAGAGTCACTTGGGGGTCATTTCTCAGCCCCCTGCCTTGTTCAGAGCTTGACCCCCTGCTGCAATCAGATACCGGTATATACACCAATCACCCCTGCATCTCTAAGACTGTAGGACAGAGCCTATACCACACACTTGATGATCAGCTACCTGGAATCCTGAGCTGAATTCATACAAGAAAACTGAATGGACTCCTAGACTGATATACCTGGTAACAGCTCTAGCCAGCTTGGGACAGGACACCAGAGCTCCAAAGGCAAAAAAAATCAAGCTAGCTCACGAAAGCAACCCATACAGGTATACCAAAACAAAACAAAGCAAGCAGCTAAGACACAGTAAGGAAGCATAAACTAATACGATAACTTATAGATGGCTTGGAGACAAGAGTCAATATCAAGTCACATAAATAAACAGACCATGATCACCTCAACAGGCTCTCACAACAAAGAATCCAGGGGTCTTCTAGATGAAAGAGCATTCCTGGAATTACCAGATGCAGAATACAAAAGTTTAATATACAGAACCCTTTAAGACATCAGGAAGGAAATGAGGCAATATGCAGAACAAGCCAAGGAACACACAGATAAAGCAACTGAAGAAATCAGAAAGATTATTCAGGAACATAATGAAAAGTTTAATGAGCTGGAAAAATCCATAGACAGACAACAATCAGAAATTCAGAAGATTAACAATAAAATTACAGAATTAGATAACTCAACAGAAAGTCAGAGGACCAGATTTGAGCAAGTAGGAGCTAGGCTTTCTGAACTCGAAGCTATATCACTTGGCACTAATATATTTGAAGAAAAATCAGATAAAAGAATTAAAAAAATGAAGAAACCTTAAGAATCATGTGGGACTCTATCAAGAGAACTAACCTACGAGTGATTGGAGTACCAGAACAGGGAGGGATAACAGAAAAGCAGATAAAATTGTTGAAGATTTGTTGGCAGAAAACTTCCCTGATATTGTGAAAGATGAGAAGATACCTATCGAAGATGCTCATTGAACTCCACATGAGGTAGCTCTGAAAAGAAAGTCACCAAGACACATTATAATCAAACTTGCCAAACCAAAGGTAAAGAGAGAATTATAAGAGCAGAGAGGGATAAACGAAAAGTCACCTACAAAGGAGAGCCAATAAAAATAAGTTCGGACTACTCGGCAGAAACCATGCAGGCAAGAAGGCAATAGGATGACATATTTAAGAAATTGAAGGGAAAAAAATTGCCTGCCAAGAATCATATATCCAGCAAAACTGTCTCTTAAATATGAAGGTGAAATTAAGACATTTCCAGATAAACACAAGTTTAGGGAGTCTGAAAAAACCTAACCAAAACTACAAGAAAGGCTAAAGGGAGGACTTTGGTTAGAAAATCAATAATATCAGGTATCAACCCAAGACTAGAACACTGGGCAGAGCAACCAAAAGTCAACCCAGACAGGGAAATAAAAAAAAAAAAAAGCAAGATTATAAAAAAAAAGCCCAAAACAGGGTAACAGTGATGTTATTATATAAAAGAAGACAACATTAAAATAATAAAGAGGGACTAAGAAATGTAATCATATACATATACATAATCATATACGGAGATACAAAGAAATAAAAGTTGGTTATAAATTTAGAAAAATCATAAAGGAGACAAACTATCTTACTCATCAAAATAAAATACAAGGGAAAAATACAGACTCAGCAGAAACAAAATCAACAACAACAAATATGAGGAAAGGACAATATACAAAGAAAATCTACTCAGCACATAAAAACAAGCGGGAAAAAGCTGTCAACACAAAAAAAGACATCAAAATGATAGCACTAAATTCATATCTATCCATAATTACCCTGAATGTAAATGGACTAAATGCACCAATAAAGAGACAGAGAGTGGCAAAATGGATTAAAAAACAAGATCCGTCTATACGTTGCCTACAAGAGACACACCTTAGACTTAGAGACACAAATAAAAACTCAAAGGATAGAAGAAAATATATCAAGAAAACAACAATCAAAAAAGAGTAGGACTGGCGATATTAATTTCTGACAAAACAGGCTATAAAGTTAAATCCATTAGAAAAGATAAGGAAGGACACTATATAATGATTAAAGGGACAATACACCAAGAAGATATAACCATATTAAATATTTATGCACCCAATGACAGGGCTGCAAGATACATAAAACAAACTCTATCAGCATTGAAAAGTGAGATAGACTGCTCCACAATAATAGTAGGAGACTTCAACACACCACTTTCAGTGAAGGATAGGACATCCAGAAAGAAGTTCAACAAAGACACGGAAGATCTAAATGCCACAATCAACCAACTTGACCTCGTAGACATGTACAGAACACTGCACCCAACAGCAACCAACTATACTTTCTTTTCTAGTGCACATGGAACATTCTCTAGAATAGACCACATATTAGGTCATAAAGCAGGCCTTAGCAGAATCCAAAACATTGAAATATTACAAAGCATCTTCTCTGACCATAAGGCCATAAAAGTGGAAATCAATCACAGGAAAAGCAGGGAAAAGAAATCAAACACTTGGAAGCTGAACAATACCCTGCTCAGAAAAGACTGGATTGTAGAAGACATTAAGGATGGAATAAAGAAATTCATAGAATCCAATGAGGATGAAAACACTTCCTATAAGAATCTTTGGGACACAGCAGAAGTGGTGCTCAGAGGCCAATTTATATCAATAAATGCACACATCCAAAAAGAAGAAAGGGCCAAAATCAAAGAATAATTCCTACAACTTGAACAAATAGAAAGAGAGCAACAAAAGAACCCCACAGGCACCAGAAGAAAACAAATAATAAAAATTAGAGCTGAACTAAATGAAATAAAAAAACAGAAAAATAATTGAAAGAATGAACAAGACCAAAAGCTGGTTTTTTGAAAAACTCAACAAAATTGATAAACCACTGGCCAAACTGACAAAAGAAAAACAGGAGAGGAAGCAAATAACCCAAATAAGAAGTGAAAGGGGCCATATTACAACAGACCCAACAGAAATTAAAAGAATCATATCAGATTACTATGAAAAACTATACTCAAATAAATTTGAAAACCTAGAAGAAATGGATGAATTCTTAGAAACATACTACCTACCTAAACTAACACAAATAGAGGTAGAACAACTAAATAGACCTATAACAAAAGAAGAGATTGAAAAGGTAATCAAAAAACTCCCAACAAAAAAAAAGCCCTGGTCCAGGCACCTTCACTGCAGAGTTCTACCAAACTTTCAGAGAAGAGTTAACACCACTACTACTAAAGGTATTTCAGAGCATAGAAAAGGACGGAATACTACCAAACTCATTCTATGAAGCCAGCATATCCCTGATACCAAAATCAGGTAAAGAAAGACACCACAAGAAAAGAAAATTATAGACCTATATCCCACATGAGCATAGATGCAAAAATCCTCAACAAAATTCTAGCCAATACAATTCAACAACATATCAAAAAAATAATTCAGCATGACCAAGTGGGATTCATACCAGGTATGCAGGGATGGTTCAACATTAGAAAAACAATTAATGGAATCCACCACATAAATAAAACAAAAGGCAAGAATCACATGATTTTATCAATTGATGCGGAAAAGGCATTTGACAAAGTTCAACACTCATTCATGATAAAAAGTCTCAGCAAAATAGGAATAGAAGGAAAATTCATCAGCATAGTAAAGGGCATTTATACAAAGCCAACAGACAACATCACCCCAAATGGAGAGAGCCTGAAAACATTCCCACTGAGATCGGGAACCAGACAAGGATGCACTTTATCACCACTCTTACTCAACATTGTGCTGGAAGTCTTAGCAGAGCAATTAGGCTAGATAAAGAAATAAAGGGCAACCAGACTGGCAAGAAAGAAGTCAAAGTATCTCTATTTGCAGATGACATCATCTTATACACAGAAAACCCCAAGGAATCATCCAGAAAACTACTGAAACTAATAGAAGAGTTCAGCAGAGTATTGGGATACAAGATAAACATACAAAAATCAGTTGGATTCCTCTACATCAACAAAAAGAACATCGAAGAGGAAATCACCAAATCAATGCCATTTACAGTAGCCCCCAAGAAGATAAAATACTTAGGAATAAATCTTACCAGAGATATAAAAGACTTATACAAAGAAAACTACAGTACACTTCTGCAAGAAACCAAAAGAGACTTACGTGAGTGGAAGAACATACCTTGTTCATGGATAGGAAGACTTAACATTATAAAAATGTCTATTCTACCAAAAGCGATCTATACATTAAATGCAATTCCAATCCAAAACCCAACGACATTCTTTAATGAGATGGAGAAAAAAATCACCTATTTCATAGGGAAGGGAAAGAGGCCCCGGATAAATAAGGCATTACTGAAAAAGAAGAACAAAGTGGGAGGCCTTACTTTACCTGATTTTAGAACATATTATACTGCCACTGTAGTCAAAACAGCCTGGTACTGGTACAACAACAGATACATGGACAAATGGAACAGAATTGAGAATCCAGACATAAATCCACATATGAGCAGTTAACATTTCACAAAGGACACAAATCAGATAAAAGGGGAAAAGACAATCTTTTTAACAAATGGTGCTGGCATAACTGGATATCCATCTGCAAAAAAAATGAAACAAGACCCCTACACTCCATGGACAAAAACTAACTCAAAATGGATCAAAGACCTAAATGTAAAATCTAAAACGGTAAAGATCATGGAAGAAAAATCAGGGACGTTAGGAGCCCTAATACGTGGTATAAACAGTATAGAAAACATTATAAAGAATGTAGAAGAAAAACTAGATAACTGGGAGCTCCTAAAAATCAAACACCTTTGCTCATCCAAAGACTTCACCGAAGGAGTAAAAAGCCTACCTACAGACTGGGACAAAGTTTTTACCTATGACATTTCTGATCAGTGCCTGATCTCTAAAATCTACATGATACTGCAAAAACTCAACTGCAAAAAGACAAATAACCCAATTAAAAAATGGGCAAAAGATATGAATAGACACTTCACTAAAGAAGATATTCAGGTAGCTAACAGATATAAGAGGAAATGTTGACGATCATTAGCCATTAGAGAAATGCAGATCAAAACTACAATGAGATTTCATCTCACTCCAGCAAGGCTGGCATTAGTCCAAAAAACACAATAAATGTTGGAGAGGCTGTGGAGAGATTGGAATACTTCTACACTGCTGGTGGGAATGTCAAATGGTACAACCACTTTGGAAATGGATTTGGGGCTTCCTTAAAAAAAAAAAACTGATATATGCATATCCATGTTTATTGCAGCACTGTTTACAATAGCAAAAAGATGGAAGCAACCAAAGTGCCCATCAACGGATGAATGGATAAATAAATTATGGTATATTCACACAATGGAATATTTCACATCAGTAAAGAAGAGTGAGGAATCTGTGAAACATTTCATAACATGGAGGAACCTGGAAGACATTATGCTGAGTGAAATTAGTCAGTTGCAAAAGGCCAAATATTGTATAAGACCACTATTATAAGAACTTGAGAAATAGTTTAAACTGAGAAGAAAACATTCTTTTGTGCTTACGAGAGGAGGGAGGGAGGGAGGGAGGGAGGGAGAGAGGCATTCACTAATTAGATAGTAGATAGGAACTACTTTAGGTGAAGGGAAAGACAGCACACAATACAGGGGAGGGCAGCACAATTGGACTAAACCAAAAGCAAAGAAGTTTCCTGAATAACTGAATGCTTTGAAGGCCAGCGTAGCAGGGGCAGGGGTCTGGGGACCATGGTTTCAGGGGACATCTAAGTCAATTTGTACAATAAAATCTATGAACAAAACATTCTGCATCCCACTTTGAAGAGTGGCGTCTGGGGTCTTAAACGCTAGCAAGCAGCTATCTAAGATGCATCAATTGGTCTTAACCCACCTGGATCAAAGGAGAATGAAGAACACCAAGGACACAAGGTGATTACAAGCCCAAGAGACAGAAAGGGCCACATGAATCAGAGACTACATCACCCTGAGACCAGAAGAACTAGATGGTGCCCAGCTACAACCGATGATTGCCCTGACAGGAAACACAACAGAGAACCCCTGAGGGAGCAAGAGAGCAGTGGGTTGCAGACCCCAAATTCTCATAAGACCAGACTTAATGGTCTGACTGAGACTGGATGGTCCCCGGTGGTCATGGCCCCCAGACCTTCTGTTGGCCTAGGACAGGAACCATTCCCAAAGCCAACTCTTCAGACATGGATTGGACTGGACAATGGGTTGGAGAGGGATGCTGGTGAGGAGTGAGCTTTTTGGATCAGGTGGACACTTGAGACTAGGTTGGCGTCTCCTGTCTGGAGGGGAGATGAGAGGGTAGAGGGGGTTAGAAGCTGGCAAAAAGGACAAAAAAAAGAGAGAGTAGAGGGAGAGAACAGGCTGTCTCATTATGGGGAGAGTAATTGGGAGTGTGTAGCAAGGTGTATATGGGTTTTTGTGTGAGAGACTGACTTGATTTGTAAACTTTCACTTAAAGTACAATTTAAAAAAAAAAGGAAAGGGAAGCATCAGAGAGTTGGGGACATCATACCACCAAGAAAGAAGCACCCGGACCAGAGCGCATCCTTCAGACTCGGGATTCCTGCGCAGAGAAGCTCCTAGTCCAGGGGCAGATTGACGAGAAAGACCTTCCTCCAGATCCAGCAGAGAGACAAAGCCTTCCCCTGGAGCTGACACCCTGAATACGTACTTTTAACCTATTTTACTGTGAGAAAATAAATTTCTCTTTGTTAAAGCCATCCACTTGTGGTATTTCTGTTATAGCAGTACTAGATGACTAAGACAGTACTCAAAGTATGTTCTGTGAACCAGCAGCATCAGCATAACCTGGAAACTTGTAAAAATGTATCATCTTAAGCTCAACCTCAGACCTGCTGCATCAGAGGCTGCAGCTTAACACGAGCTCCAGGTGATTCGTATGATCATTACAGTTTGAAAGGCGCTATTTTAATCTGTTTGAACCTGTTTCCTCATACTTATCTTACCAGGTATCATGAGGATTAAACGTATTCAAAGTGCCTGGCAAACAGTAGGTGCTAAATAATTATCATCTTCCTTTGCCCAGAGCCTAGCACTGCCCATGCACCTCTGTTCAGTCTCTGTCTGCCTGTGCCCTTCTCATTGGCCTGGACTTCTGACCGCTGACCTTAACTTACTTAGTCAGACCATGCCACTTGGCCGGTGCCGTAGACTCTGACCTTAGCTCTTTCCTTGGAGTCCCTAGTGACTGGCTATGGCCTCTGACTATGCCCTTCAGCACTCCCTGCTGACCCAGACTCCTCCCAAGCCCCACCTCTCTTGGCCTGTTCCATCCTATGAACACTGAAGACCCTTTGGCAGCACTTATTTTTGTCATGTTGCCATTGCTCAAAATGGCCTTGGAACTACCCCTTGGAATTTGCCTTGCATGGTGCCTAGCCCAGAGTATGCACTCAACTAAACATGCGTTAGGGGAATGCATGAAACAGAAGGATTTGTACTGGGGTGTGGTGTTAGGAAGGAAGCCCTGGTGGCACGGTGGTTAAGCACTCAGCTGCTAACTGTAAGGTCTGCAGTTGAACCCACCAGCCACTCCATGGGTTAAAGATATGGCAGTCTGCTTCTATAAAGATTACAGCTTTGGAAACCCTATGGGGCAGTTCTACTCTGTCCTACAGGGTCTCTATGAGTCAGAATCAACTGGACGGCAACAGGTTTGGTTTTTTTTTTTTGTTTTGGTGGTATTAGGGTTTAGTATCTCTCTTTTCGAATTCCATCTCTTTGCTTTTCCTTATCCTCACTTTTCTTTGCATCCAAAAAGCGAGATGCGGAAGGATGAGATGTAATGTGGGCCTAGGAAGAAAGAGCCAAAGAGACCGCCCAACCTGTCTGGATTCTAGAACTCAAGCCTCTATGCAAGGGAGCCCTAAGGGTTCAGCCCTGTTCACTATGGTTCCACACTGAGGTTTGAGGCCCTATCACCAGCAGGTAACAAAGTGTTCTGAGCCTGGCCAGGTACTCTGTATTTAGGTCACTATAGGCTGTCTGTGTCCTACCCAATCTCCTTTACCAGCCAAGACACCCATCTCCCAGCTGCTGCAAGAGCTGAAAGCTAAAAGCTTCCATCTGTGACCCTCTTTGGATAATTGACTTTGGATGAACTGTCTCACCTAGAGAAGCTTGGGATGTGTCACATATTCCCCAACCCCTCCCAAGAAAAAAAATCAGCCAGTGGTTGATGGATACAGGTACAAGTGCACGTTGGCATTAGGTGGGACGGATTCTCCTCTGGAAAGAATCATGTAAGGAGCACAGGGGTCAGGTAGAGCATTAGAGCTCAAGTTGAAATCAAACCAACAAGGGACTTGGAAACACTGGATCCCAGAGATGATGAGATGCTCCAGTTGCTCATGTATACTCCTAGGAAACTCTCGTGTCTCCAGTTGAAATCAAACCAACAAGGGACTTGGAAACACTGGATCCCAGAGATGATGAGATGCTCCAGTTGCTCATGTATACTCCTAGGAAACTCTCGTGTCTCCAGTTGAAATCAAACCAACAAGGGACTTGGAAACACTGGATCCCAGAGATGATGAGATGCTCCAGTTGCTCATGTATACTCCTAGGAAACTCTCGTGTCTCCAGTTGAAATCAAACCAACAAGGGACTTGGAAACACTGGATCCCAGAGATGATGCGATGCTCCAGTTGCTCATGTATACTCCTAGGAAACTCTCGCATCTCCAGTTGGGTTCTTCAGAAGACGACGCTGCAAAGCAATTATTAAGGGTGTATTCCCAGGAGAAGCTGGTAAGCAGACGGGGAAAACAAGACAGGGAAGGGGTGGGGGGGAGCATGGTGTAATTTCAGGCTGTTCTGCAGAGGCAGCTTCAGCAGGATACACCTGAAAAACTTTGGAGTGTGAGTTTGTATAGTCCTACACTAATCGGTAATTGGCTGCTGCCCACAGTTCCTTGCCATGTAGCCCTCTGCAGAGGCCCTCTCATAACATCGGAGCTTACTTCTTTAAGCCAGCGATAGAAAGAGAGATGAATGCTAGGAAGATGGAGTTGTATTATGTATATTAGATATAATGTAATCATGGGAGGGACATCCCAACACCTTTGCTGCATTCTATTAATTAGACCCAAGTCCAAAGTCCTGCCTACTCTCAAAGGGAGAGGATTATACAGGGCACGCATATGGGGGCTATACTAGGGCCTGTCGCCCACAATGGGTATGAAGAGAGGATGTTTGTTAGGAAGTCTCTTGGTGAAAGATGAAAAAAGTCTTGTGGTGGAGGAGAAAGTTGGTTTAGTCTCCACTCTTCCATTCATACTAGCCTGGTCTTTAGCAAAAAGCAAGGCCTTTCTTGTGTTTACTTGGAATGGTTTTGATCTATTACCTTGCTTCCTGACCTGGCTTTCCTGGGTTCGTTTTGACAGCACATTCTCATCTGCCTCCTGACCACTGGCTCAGCCTTAGGCTGTCTCCCTCTAGTAAGACAACCTTGCTTTAACTCTGCATTCTTACGGCTGCTGCCTCTGGTCCCACACTGGTTACCTTTTTCCAGGTAATTTCCTGCAACCATTTTCATGTATTTGATCATAACCATCCTATGGTAAAAGGCTAAGGCTCACTGGGTCAAACATTGCACATTATAATTATCAAATGATCAGATCTTAGTTAAGTTTCTTTCAGGTAAAAAGAGGCTAAAATAGATTAATTGTACTTGACAGCCTTGGTAAAATTGACATTATTTAGATTTATTTTTAGCCTTGGGTTTTTTGTTTGTTTTTTTTTAAACCTATAGAATTTTTTTATAGAATACCAGTTTTAGAAAATTTGGCTGGCATTCTGAAAAATCACATTTTGCTGAAAGCTTGTTGGATTCAGAGCTCATGTCTTATGTAAATTTGAAGATTTTTATGCTTAAGAGCTTCAATTTGTTCTTTCTCTTTCTAAGGTCTTAAAGCGTCATTATACTTTATTCCATCAATGGAAACAGTTAATAGTAAACACTAGGGGATTAAAAAATAATATGCTATTCATTCAGCATTATCAGCAAAACCTAATCATCAGAAAAACAAAAGGAATTTAAGAACTGAAGATCATTTTAGAGCTGGACCAGGTCAGGGATGGCAAATATTCAGCACAGCAGCAGCCTCTACTGCCCATTCCTGTGCCCGTGGCAGAAATCACCAATCAGTCACAGTATCTTTCTGTTGAGTCCTGATGGAGTTTTAGAGTTCTTCTGAACTCTGGGAAACTACTATATATTTAGGTAGGGCTATTCAGTTACAAATAATAGAAACCAACCTGAGTCAGTTTGAGAAAGTAAGGAGGAATTTCATACAATCATACAAGGGTTTCCCAAAAGACTCAGAACAGGAATACAGATAGGCCTTCGGAACCAGAAAGCTGTAAGGACAGTATCCTTTGTCTCTGTGTTTTTGCATGCCTGTTTCACTTTTTCTGTCTACAATCTGACTTTCTCTACCTCTCCAGTCTGCTTGATGTCATGTGGCCACCCCAGAGCACCCATGTTTATTTATTTCAGTTATAGCCACCTGCAGAGACTATGTCTGAATCTCATTACTAAAGTCCAGAGGAAGAGACTCTGATAGACTGTGCTTGGGTCACATGGCCACTCCTGGTCCAATCAGCCCTAATCTAAAAGGTGGTATCTAACACTCAAAATAAGGTCCGTAGGTGACACAAGATGTTTGCACTTAACTGCTAACCTAAAGTTTGGCTGTTTGAACCCGCTCAATGGTATCGTGGAAGAAAAGGCCTGCCAACATACTTCTTTTAAGATTACAGCCAAGAACACCCTGTGGAGCAGTCCTACTCTGTAACACACAAGGTCACCACGAATCAGAATCTACTCAATGGAGGGGGGGCCAAGATGGTGGAGTAATCAGATGCTGCCTGTGCTCCCTCTTATAACAAAGACCTGAAAAAACAAGCGAATCAATTATATATGATAATCTAGGAGCCCTGAACATCAAAGGCAAAGTTGAGGAATTGGACTGAGCGGCAGGGGGAGGGAGAGACAGTTCGGAAGCAGCAAGGAGTTGCCAGACCTGACCTGGCAGGAACTAGCACCCTGTAGGCCAGATCTGCCTGTGTGAGCATGGTAAGGCAAGTGGTGGCATTTGGGACACGTTTTCCACATCAGGAGAGACTGAGCAGTGGAGGGTTCACTCATGCCTCCAGAATCAGAGAAAAGTGGTGCTCTCAGCATAGGTACTTGCATCTACCATGGGGACTAAAAAACACCCCTTTGGAAAAAAGCGCTCTCTCATTTAACTAGTCCCTCCCCACTCTGTACAAGTCCAGAGCCAGCTTCAGTGATAGTCACTTTCCCTGGGCTGAAGTAAGACCTGTTGTGCACCCTGAGCCATCCTCCCAGGCTTGGAGAAGGAACAAATTAACAAATGGGGAAAAAATAATCTGCCAGTTCCTCTAAGCTGGGAACTCAGGGCAGAAACAGCTCATTTGCCTAGGTACAAGCATAAGCAGTCCACAGACTCTGAATGCGTTTCAGCCTTGTATAGACCTGTGTGGGCCCATTTCAGCAGCATAGACCCTCATTAGCACAGTACAACAGTATATATATATCTGAAGTCTAACTTCAAGTGTTTCAGCCTTACAGTGGAGAGGCAAGTTTGTGATAAACCACTCTGCCTATTAAGCAGGATCCTCACCTACCCACATCAGGGGCCTGAGGACTGGTGGCTTCACCCACATCACCTAGCCACCCTCAACAGGGGTTCAAAGATAAGCGGTGCCTCCCAGTTCTTATAGCCAACAGCACTGGGTGCCCCTAGTCCAGCTACAAAACCCACCCACCTAGGCGCCCTAGGGAACAGGGACACACTTTCCTCACAGACACTCAGGGGAGGTTGTCAGTCCCCTGCCTTGCTCAGCGCGTGACCCCTTACTGCAGCCAGATACCTGTGCCTATACCAATCACCTCTGCTCTTCTAAGACTGTAGGTGAGAGCCTGCACCACACACTTGGTGACTGACTACCTGGACACCTGAGATGAATCCATACAAGAAAAGTAAATGAACTCCTGGGCTCATATACCTGGTAAGAGCTCTAACCACCTAGTGACAGGACATTAGAGCTTCAAAGGCATCAACAATCAAACTAGCTCACTCAAGCAGCCTGTGTTGGCGTATTAAAACAAAAGAAAACAAGAAGCTAGGACATAGTAAGCAAACATAAAATAAATAAATACAACAATTTATTGATGGCTCAGAGACAACAGTCAATATCAAATCACATAAAGAGGCAGACCATGGTGGCTTCAGCAAGCTCCCAAAACAAAGAATCAAGAAATCTTCTGGATGAAGAGAACTTCCTGAAAATATCAGAGGTAGAATACAAAAGATTAATACACAGAGCTCTTCAAGAGATCAGGAAGGAGATCAGGCAAGACACAGAACAAGCCAAGGAATGAACAGACATAGCATTAGAGGAACTTACGAGGATTAGAGAAGAGCAAAATGACAAATTTAGAATCAACTCAACAGCAACTAACAACAACAACAACAGCACTTAAAATAGCTGCCTAGTGCCCATTCCTGTGGAGTGGGGAGTGGTTCTCAGAGAGGGCAGGAATGGCTCACAGCCTGGGCAAACAACCTGTAGATGTTTTTCTGCTACTTTTATCAATCAGTGAGACAAGTGAGAAAACAAATTTTCTCTTCAAGACAATAGAATTTTCTTTGATAATGAAAATGGTATATAGTTGCACTCTCCAATGCAGTAGCCTCCCGCCACATGTGGGTAACGAGCATTTGAAATGTGACTGAGGAACTGAATTTTTAATCTTTTTTATTTTTAATATATTTAAACTGAAATGGCCATAAGTAGTGAGTGGCTACCATATTGGACAATACAAACCTATTTGGTCTTTCTGGTTTAAAGATAAGGACATTGGGCTTCTAGATCACCCAGCTAGTTGAGAACATGACTAGAACTAAAATCTTGGTCTCTCCTCTCTTTTTAAATTTTCCATCCTATTAATTGGAATTGAGGAGGTGATTTTCCCAGATAATTCAAATTTGCCATTTTAAATCTCCGTACCTAACCATTCTTTGATGTAAAGTTTTCTAAAATGTATTACACACTTCTCTGTCTTGGGAAAAAAGCCCATGTGATCATAATTGTTACTGTTGTTAGTTCCCACCTAGTTGGCTCCAATTCATGACAACCTCAGGTATAACAAAATGAAACATTGCCTGATCCTGCGCCATCTTCATGGTTGTTGGTATATTTGAGCTCATTGTTGTGACTATTGTGTAGTGCTTTCCAACCTACGAGGCTCATCTTTCAGCACTATATCAGACAATATTCTGTTGTGATCCATAGGATTTTCATTGGCTAATTTTTTTGAAATATATCTCCAAGCCTTTCTTCCTAGTCTGTCTTAGCCTGGAAGCTCTACCAAAACCTGTCCACCATGGGTAACCCTGCTATTTGAAATACTAGTGGCATAACTTCCCGCATCCCAGCAACATGCCAGCCACTACAGTACAACAAACTGACAGTCGGGTGGTGGACCGTAATTGTAAACAGTCCTCAATAACACAAAGTTGTAACTGTGAACCTCATTCTGGGTTTTAAGAGTGATGCCCTCAGATCAGGGCCTAGTGAAGCTTACAGGGCTGTCTTCACCATACTCACATCTCTACAGCTGGGAAGCAATTCAGCTGTTTCCTCTCCCCTCATCACATCATGACGTGGTAGCTTCTGACAGCATCTGCCCTGCCTTCACTAGCTCACTACAAACCACCTACATGAATTTGATTCACCAGTGGGCTTAATTTGACCCACAAGTCCACATCCTTAAGTCTGGGGGATGTTTCACAACTGAGTCAACTATACAAGGTTTTATACAAAATTTTTTCCACGATGTGCAGGCATTTTTCATAACGAATATCCATTGCCATCAAGTCAATTCCGGCTCATAGCAACCCTACAGGACAGAGTAGAACTGCCCCACAGGGTTGCCAAGGAGTGGCTGGTGGATCTGAACTGCCAACATTTTGGTTAACAGCCAAGCTCTTAACCCTATGCCACTAGGGCTCCTTTTGTCGAAAGGCCTATAATAATGTGAGTTTCTAAAAGGCTAATTGCTGGATAAGTGGTATGGTACTTTATTTTACTTTAATTATACCACTCTAGATATGTCAAGGAAACCCTGGTAGTGTAGTGGTTAAGTGCTACGCCTGCTAACCAAAGGGTTGGCAGTTTGAATCTGCCAGGCACTCCTTGGAAACTCTATGGGGGCAGTTCTACTCTGTCCTGTAGGGTTGCTATAAGTCGGAACCGACTCGACAGCACTAGGTTTGTTTTTTTCGGTTTAGATATGTCACTATTATAATATCCAGGGTACCCAGGCAGGGTAGGATTGTGCACAAGATATTTTGAGAAATGTGACTAAAACTAGCCTTACAGATTAAATTGTGTCCCCCAAGAATGTGTTGGAATCCTAACCCCTATACCTGTGAAGGAGCCCTGGCGGCACTGTGGCTAAGTGTTCAGCTGCTAACTAAAAGGCTGGCAGTTCGAATCCACCAGCTCCTTGGAAGCCCTGTGGAGCAGTTCTACTCTGTCCTACAGGGTCACTATGAGTTGGAATCCACTCCACAGCAACGGGTATGGTTTGGCTTTTTTATACCTGTGGATGTAATCCCATTTGGGAATATCAGTGCAGGGTGTGTCCCAAAACTAATCACTTCTGAGTGATATAAGGAGCAGCATAGACACAGAGGCAAGCAAGCCTCCAGGTGAAGATAGACACTATCTGAAGACAAGGGAGGCTGTCCAGTCTACAGACCCAGAAACTCCAAGGGCTGCCCGCTACTCAAAGCTGACGTAGACAAGAAAGGACCTCTACCTACAGCCAGTGCCTTGAATTTAGACTTCTAGCCTCTTGATTTGTGAGAAAATAAATTTCCGTCTTTTAAAACCACCTACTTGTATTATTTCTGTTATTGCAGCACTGAGAAAACTAAGACAATTAGTGTCTTAGTCATCCAGTGCTGCTATAACAGCAATACCACACGTGGATGGCTTTAACAAACAGAAGTTTATTTTCTTACAGTAAAGTAGGCTAAAAGTCCAAATTCAAGGCATCAACCCCAGGGGAAGACTATCTCTCTCTGTCAGCCTTCTCATCAATGTTCCCCCAGACTAGGGGTTTTTTCATGCAGAAACCCTAGGTCCAAAGGACGTGCTCTGCTCCCAGCATTGCTTTCTTGGTGGTATGAGGTCTCCCTGTCTCTCTGCTTGGTTCTATCTTTTATATCTCAAGAGATTGCCTCAAAACAAAATCCAACCTTGTAGGCTGAGTCCTGTCTCACTAATACAACTGCCACCTATCCGCCCTCATTAACATCATAGAGGCAGGATTTACTACATACAGGAAAATCACACAATACTGGGAATCATGGTCCAGCCAAATTGATACACACATTTTTGGGGGAACATCATTCAATCCATGACAACTAGATACAGATTATTTTAGATGACTTTCCTTAGCCGTTTTTCCTTAGTATGTTCTCAGGTCCTGTAATATGAACAGTTTTGTGAGTCTTTTGAAAATATTCAAAAACTAAAGTGGAATTTAAGAAAGCTAAATCATCATAATAAATTTACCTCACTAACTCTCCACTTATAGAGAGGCCAGGCTTCCAATAACTGTATCCGTCCTAAACTTATTAGAGAGCATGGGAGCCAGAAAGGGCTCAGAGCAACAAGAGTACTTGTCCCAAAGCCCATGCATTAGAGCCCATGGCAGCACCCCGGGAAATAAGGCATTTGGATAGCCTTAAGCCTAGGTCTCCTGCTCCACTCCTGGAGCTGGGACTGAGGGTGTGTGAGGAGGGTGGCTTAGGAGGAAATCTGCATTCTGCTGCCATATCCTGGGCCACCAAACCCCAATAAATGATTATGCACTCTTTTCACCAACTCTGGGAAGAATATAATACATTTTAGAAAGATTTTTATACACAATTAAAATGTTGGCTTTTTTTTTTTTTTTACATCTATTAGGGTAGTTTTCAGTTATCTGGAAAAACTATGTAAAGGCACCACTGTCAGTCAGGTGTTCCTGTATTTTTACTTGGCCTTTTGGAACAGCTTAAGGATTTGCTCAAGGGAAGCACTCATTTTGCCTATAAGCTGTTTTAGCAAATGACTTTACTAAACATGTTTATTGCTCCATTAGTTATTTTTAGTCAAGTTCTGATTATCCACATGGCAGGTTCCTGGCACAGTTTTCAGCCCTCTGTTTGCCTTTCTCACCTCCCACCGACATACGTTTACTGAAGCTTGTAGCAACTTAGAATCTCCCCTGAGTCACAGCTCCCCTTCCGCCAGGTCCAGCTCAGCAACCCACCTCCATCCCCAAGATACCTACAAACCCAAACAGCAGTAACCTACCTCTCCCCTCAGTCTGCTTCCACCCCACATCCTCCACCCAGTTTTCCCCAGAAAAGTATGAGGTTTGCCAGAGAGAACGCACAGAGGAGGAGGACCTTGGAACCGGCAGCCCACAGAGCACATTGGTGCACACGTGTCCTGGGCACCCGAAGGCTAAGGTAAGGGTTACCAAATAGGGCAGGGAGGGGGAAATTCAATAGCTTTCCATCTCTTCACAGCGTGGCATCCTTTTGTTTGAAGTGTTATGTATTCCCAAGACATGTGACACACCCACACCTCCTCAAATTCCAGATGAGTACAAAAACACATTCCTAAGTCTCCCCAGAATCATTTCTTTTGTAGCTGCACTTTGGCCTCAGTGAAAGTGGCACTGGTACTTTTTATACTGAGAGGTTTCTTCTAGGTCTCCTAATGCCCAAGCCAGGACAGTTGCCACGCTAGCTTCAAGCAGTGGTTCTCAGCCTTGGAATTCTGATGGCCAGGCTTCACCTTCAGAGATCCTGATTTTAACTGGTCTGAGATAAAGCCTGGCACACCAATGGCACACTGATTAAGAGAATGGCTGCTGACCAAAATGCTGGCACTTCGAGTCCACCATCTGCTCCTTGGAAGTCCTATGGGGCAGTTCTACTCTGTCCCATAGGGTGGCTGTGAGTCAGAATCAACTCGATGGCAACTGGTTTTGTTTTTTTGGTTTTTGAGATAAAGCTTGGAGTTCCTGGGTGATGCAAATAGCTAGGCACTCTGCTGCCAACCAGAAAGGTTGGCAATTTGAATTCACCTGGAGGCACCTCGGAAGAAAGGCCTGGTGATCTACGTCTCAAAGGTCATAGCCATTAAAAATCCTATGGAGTGCAGTTCTACTCAGACACGTGGAGTCTCCAGTAGTTGGATTCCAGGGCAATTAATTATTTGGGTTTTTTTTTTTTTTTTCTTTGAAGGTGAGGCCTGAGCTTTCGGATTTGTAAACATTCCCCAGGTGATTCTAATGTGCAGCCAAAGTTGAGAACCACTAGGTGAACAGTGATTGTGTTGTTGGGTGGAAACCGCAGATTTTGCCCAGTAAAACTTGTCTCAGCCAATAAACAAGAGGTCAAGGTAGGAGATTAGAAAGGCACCTTTATTTCATTGCACAAGGAAACAAACAGTTGGGGCTGCTGCCTCCAAGACTGCTCAGTGAGGGTGAAAGGGAAGGTTACTTTTATGGGGTTTACAAGCAGGAAGTTCACAAAAGTTATCTCAGCAACATTTTTAATCATACTATGCAGGCATATTCATACTACACATTGCGTATTCAGAAAATAGTGGTTAAACTCCACCTAGGGGCAGGGAAGTTACTATTTACGTGGTACTTAATGAGCTAAAAGGTTATCCAGAATGTCAATATGGTGCCTGTCATGGATTGAATTGTGTCCCCGAAAAATATCTGTCAACTTGGCTAGGTCATGATTCCTTTGTATCACTGTATGATTATCTATCATTTTATCATCTGATGTGATTTCCCTATGTGTTATAAATCCCATCACTATGATGTAATAAGATGGATTAGCAGCAGTTATACTGATGAGGACTACAAGATTAGATAGTGTCTTAAGCCAGTCTCTTTTGAGATATAAAAGAGAGAAGCGAGCAGGGAGACATGGGGACCTCATACCTCCAAGAAAGCAGTGACGGGGGCAGAGTGCATCCTTTGGACCCTGAGTCTCTGTGCAGAGAAGTTTCTAGTCTGGGGGAAGATTGATGAGAAGGCTGATAGAGAGAGAAAGCTGATAGAGAGAGAAAGCCTTCCCCTGGAGCTGATACCCTGAATTTGGACTTTTAGCCTATTTCACTGTGAAGAAATAAATTTCTCTTTGTTAAAGCCATCTATTTGTGGTATTTCTGTTCCAGTAGCACTAGATGACTAAGCACCTAAACCAGTTTCTACTGATTTCTCCTAGTTTTGGGCAGCAGTTTAGGAAAGGAGAACCATGATGTTAATGTAAAGCTACAGGACATGTCAAGCAAGCTGCATGAGGCAGTGGAATTTTCCACAGCCTGGGGACTTCTGTCTTAATTGTGCGTGTGGTTCTTTGTACAGCTGTGGCTTTGCTGATTTAGAATAAATGTTTGAATAGGAAGGGGCTAAGACATGCACACTCATAGAACAACTCAGGAGCTGTTGTATATTTCCAGGGTCAACATTTCATTCACTCAGTCATTCAACAAACATTTATTGAGGGCTTCTGCTAGGATGGGTGGATGAAAAAAAATGCATGATGAAGTCACTGCCCTCAAGGCATAAAAATTCCCCGGAAGAATCCTTCAGATGTGTTCTCTGGGCCCCCAGGCTCCCCGAAAGAGGCAGTGAACTCTAGCCTTCCTTCTTGCTGTTCATCCCCAGCTGGTGTCTAATGATTCCCCTCAATTTGCATCATGATTTGACTGAACATACAGAATCTTGACGCCCGTAGTCTCTGGTTGCTCTATAAAGTGCAGTTGCTTGAATTATAACAGTTATCTCTGCTAATAAAGTTCACTTTTTTACTGCAGAGTTATAAATACACACGCAGCTTGCACATCCAAGGAGGCATGTGGGAGGAAACGCTAAGCTGTGGCTAGAACAGAAGCCACTCCCTGGCACCTGCACATGCATAAATTTCCTGATACCACCTCCCCCCCCCCCCCCCAAAAAAGGCTCATCCTCAGGGCTTTCTTATAAACAGGAGTTACTGTAAACAGCCCTGGTGAGAAAATCAGAAATTAGTATCCTTGATATCTGCATTCATTCCGTGGGCCCCCAAACGCATTCACAGCGCTCACCTCTCCCTCTCCAAGAGGAAAACTCATCCTGCAGTCGTTGAGGAGACTGGCGTGGAATTCACTGGAATGTAAAGCGACAGCCGAGTGGTGATCAGGGGGCAGGCTGCACTGCAAGCAGCAGAAAGGGGATAGAGCTGATCTTACAAGACTCTGAGCTGTGCAACTTAGTTCATTAAATCTAGGACGCGCTCAGGGTACTGGCAGGGCATATGTAGAAGCAGCAAACAAATCTGGCCTGTGGTCTGGAGAAGAATGGAAGCTAATGGAAGAATTTGATAAAAGGAGCTTTGACTTTTTACTGAATACAGTAACACTGTAAATTACAAATCAGCTAACTGTAATTTTAAAATTTAGCCTGGAATTTGAACTGCTTGCAGGAGATTTTACCTTGTAGGTAATAACAGGTATGCATGGTGAATGTTATGCATATTTCTTTAAAATGTAGAGCTACCTACTGTGGTAACAAATGCTTATTTGCAAAGAAAATTATGATTATGGTGCAATACAGCATGTAGCAGACCCTGCCAGCTGTCCAACCAACAGCTTTTTCCTTGTTTTCTTGCCAGGTGAGCCTTGATTTGGGGTGAAGAACTTCAACTCTCCCCCATGAGAGGGGTGAGTGACCTTATTCCTACTCCCCAGGATCAAAGTTAAATCCTAATGGGTTTAAGCCAACCCCGTGGCCCATTCCCCTTACTGGGACTGGCTTTGGGGTGGGTGTGAAGGATTGCTAGTTGTCAATCTAGCATGACCACTGTTCCCTTTTACGTCTAGGAACCATGCTTCCCAGCATCACTCTCTCTGTCCAAACCAAAACCACAGCCATTGCCGAAGAGTTGATTCCAACTCATAGTGACCTTATATGACAGAGTAAAACTACCCCATGGGGTTTCCAAGGAGCGAGTGGTGGATTTCAACTGCCAACCTTTTGGTTAGCAGCTGAGCTCTTAACCACTGCGCCACCAGGGCTCCTTGTCTTTGTCCAGTTCCAGGTTATTGCTCATGAGAGAATCTCAGGCAAGATTTAGAAACAGGAAGCCATGGTTCCTTGCGAGATGACTATAACCGTGTAGATAGGCCAATGAGAGATTTCTAGTGGTCTCAGTGGCACACACTTGAAGAACTACCTGCTCAGGTGTGTCAGGCTAAGATCTCTCAGGGTCAACTCCTCTGACCTCCAAGTTCCTGAACTCTGCTCACCCAGCTCTCCTAGCAGTCCTGTGACCCTTTAATTCAGGGCGGTTGTCGTTGTCCGTTGCTGTGGAGGCAATTTCCAGCTCATAGTGACCCCATGCATGCAGAGTAGAACTGCTCCATCGGGTTTCCAAGACTGTGACTTTTGGGAAGCTGATTGCCAGGCCTGTCTCCTAAGGTGCTTCTGGGTGTGTTTGAACTGCCAACCTATTAGCTAGTAGCTGAGTGCTTAAGAGTTTATGCCACTCAAACCAAACCCATCACCATTGAGTGGATTCTGACTCACAGCCACCCTCCTAATTCAATGCTAATGCCTTTATATCCAGGATGCACAGAGTGGCTTTTGTTTTCCGGCCTGAATCCTGACCAAGAGAGTGGCCATGTGGTACCAAACCTGCCAACAGGATGTGAGGGAAGATCAGCTGGAGGGCTTCTCCTGACTTCTAAGGAGACTGTGGAAAATTCAGCCCCTATCTGCCTCTGGACAAGGTGGCATTTGGAAGCAATGCCTAGTACAGCTGTTATGATCTTGCAGCCACCCTGAGGATAGAGCCAATACGCAAGTAGACGGCACAGCCAAGAGACACGCCCAGCAAGAGGACCTGGAGCCCAGAAGTGTCAGCAGCCAATGGCCCTCTAATTGTGCACGCTCATCCCTTAAGGAAGTAAATGTTTAAGATAGTTTGACATTGGCTGCCCTGTTTTCCTGAGGATGAGACATTATATAATGATCCATGCTTGTCCTCCATCATTTCCTCTTTATGCTCTCACCCTCCAGGCAAATGAATACCTTAATTTCTGTCTCAAATGTATCACACACTATTGAGATGACTGTATGAGGTACTGGTTTGCACTGGCAAATGTATCTATAATATTATTACGCCTTGTTATCATTTTTCAAACTGTAATTATACTTTAAAATATACTTACATTGCCAAAGCATTTGTACATTTACACCATTTAAAAATTCCTCTTGTTTTACTTACATAAAGACAGCCCTCACTTTGCATGGTACTGCAGGATTGTAAAAACACCCGTGCCTGCTGAAATCATGCCAAACAATCTTAATCAGGAGGAAAAATTATAATTATTCCATAAATTTTTGTTAAAATATTAAAATTCTTACTTTCAGTTATAAATATATAGGGGGATTCAAAAGATACTAAAACTAGTAGAAACATTGACAATTAAATTATTTTATTTCTTTGTGAAAAATTTACCAAGCATAGTTCAAGCAATGCTTGCTTTCAGATCGTCTTTTCTGTGCCTTGGCAAACTGTCGTACTCCATTCTAAGCTTGGATCAGCTTCCAGCAGTTTTATCTTTGCACCTTCAATGTCACGCAGTGTCTTGGAGAGTTCCTTCAAAGTGAACTTTCTGCCAGAGTCGCTTCCTCCGGAACATCATCCTTTTTACCGCAGCCACCCATCTAGGTTGACACGTTTGCCTTCACTAAGTCCCTCTGGCTGTACACCTAGCGTCTCTTGAGTGGCAGCCGTGTCAAGATTCCCACAATCCCCTGTTTCTTCTCTAATTCCATTTACATTCTACTTGAATTTCACTTTCAACATTATCACTTTTCGTCCCTCTGAAATGCTTTCATCTTTTTTGGCCAATTCTCTCTCTTGTTTACCCAGTGATTTAGAAGCGGGAGATGAAGAAGCAACACAACTATTTGCTTTACTGTCTGTGTGTGAACAATGCTTTAACCAATCACCAACAGGCTTTGAAAGAAGTCACGTGATTGGTCGCTGATCACAAAGCACATCTGTTATTTATGTAGCACTTTGTGGGCCCAAGAGGTAGCAATAAAGTTTTTACTATTTTGTAATTACTCACTGTTAATACGCTGTGTAACTAAAATTCGCTTCATGTTGTTAGGGGACTGGTGATATTTAACAAAGCCATGGTAACTGAACCTTGTGACTATCTGACCCCTGCAAAACAAGAACAGCCTGTGTCACAAATGGTGTGATATTATGACAATTCACTAAGACCAGCTAGTGGTCTTATTTCACATCAACTTCTAGATACATTTGGAAATGTCTTATTAATACTCAATAATGTACTAATTTTGTTGATAAAGCTACCTAATGTATAATAGTATCAGAAACCTGAAAAGCAATGCCCTAAACTACACAGGGGTTTATTTTTCTCTCACCTAAAGAGAAATCTGGAGGTGGGAAATCCAGTGCTGGTACAGTGGCTCCATCATGTCATCGAGGCCAGGCTCCTGCTATCCTTCCATTCAGCCATCCTTAGATCAGGTTTGTCACCTTATGATCACAGGATGATTACTGATGTTATATCCATTACGTTCACCTTTCAGGGAGAAACAGAGAAGGGACAGAGAAACATGCCCCCCCCCCCAAAAAAAATCACCTTCAATGATCTTTCCTGGAAGCCCCTAAGCAGTGACTTCCACTTATAACTCATTGGTCAGAACTGAATCACAAGACAATCTTCAGCTACAAAGTGGGATGGTAAAGAATTCTTTTTTTTTTTTTTTTAACTGGGCACATTGATGCCCTTTATGACATTGGGGATTCCGTTAGTAAAAAAGATGCAGACCGTGGACGTTGGAGAAGCAAATAGCAGTTTCTGCCACACGTTAAAGAGTTACTGTAGATTATAAGCACGTGAAATAGAATAGTGAAAACAAAGGCTGCTGGGAAAGCTCAGGTTTTGGCTGATGCGGTGGCTAAAGACACATTAAATACAAACCTAATTCCTTCCGCTGCTCAAATGGAGCTGGAACTGGGGGCGAAGCTGCTTTTTAGTTGTTATTCCCTCAATAGCCAATTAAAAAAGAAAAGTTCTCCCACCTTAGAGTTTCTTATTTGATATTTAATGTAAATTGGTTTTTATATGTAAAAACTAGAAACTACGGCATTAAATTGCTTATAATGACGAATGATCTATAAAAACTTTATTTTAATTCTGTGCTGTCATGGAAATGCTATTCACCTTTGCTCAAATTTATTTGAACTGTAACATATTGAAAAAGAAATGCAACATGCCTGTGCTTTTCTAAGAGATCTTTAGTACTGCCTGAGGACTTTTTTTATCATGAGATTAACAATGATTTGTTTAGATAGAGCGTTCATGGAGGTTTGCCAATCCACAAAATTTCAGAGGATTTTACAAATATTTCTATGAAGAGTTTTTCAAAAGGCAAATTTTTCCTTATATTTCAACTGACAGGAGAGAAGGAACACAGAAAATGCTGTTTATGGTAAATTACAGCATTTCTTAACTCATACACTCAAACTGTGCCCTTAAATAATAAAGGAAGAGTATGGTACAAATGGTTCGCTCTCTGCTACTAGCCTGAAGGTTGGTGATTTGAACCACCCAGAGGCACTGTGGAAGAAATGCCTGGCAATCTGCTTGTGTAAAGATTACAGCCCCAAAACACCCTACACAGCAGTTCTACTCTGTAACACATGGAGTCGCCATAAGTGAGAATCTACTCAACAGCAATGGGTTTCATTTTGGTCTATATTAGAAACTTTAAACAAATGTATGAGACAATGAAAATAACTTACATAAATTAGAGCTTTGTTGGATTTTCATTGATGCATTAAGATTTTTGATTCTGAACTTCTATAATAAGTTTATTTAGCTAGAGTTAGGATACTTTGGAATTTGGAAGCACACTTATGACTTCACCAATAACTACTCAAGATATGGTAGTATTTGACAGCTAACCAAAAGGTTGGTGGTTCAAACACACAGTGGTTCTGTGAGAGAAGGACCTGGCAATTTGCTTCTGTAAAGATTACAGCTAACAAAACCCTACAGGACAGTTTTACTCTGTCACATGGGGTCACTGTGAGTCAGAATCAACTTGACAGCACCCAACAACAACATACATATATATACATATACACATAGACAGATAGATAGACAGTAGATATAACAAGATAGAGATGGAGAGAGAGGAGAGGAGAGCAGAGAAAGCAAGGACAAGCTTGGGCTTTAGAGTCAAACAGAACTGGGATGAAATATTGGTGCTTATAATTTCATTTATTCAATTGACAAATATGCATTTTGTTCCTACCATACTGCTGGTCTTCGAAAGTAAGGATACAGTCATTGTTTTCCGACAGGTTTCCAAGGAGAGGCTGTGGATTGGAACTGCCACCTTGTGGTTGGCAGCCAAGTTATTTAACCACTGTGACACCAGGGCTCCAATCTAGTGAGCTAGTTACTTTATTTCCCTAAGAACCTGTTCAGACATTGGTAAAATGAACAAAATATCTATCCACCCTAGGATTGTGAAAAATAAATAATATAATGTATGCAAAAGATTTAGCAAAGTACCAGGCATGTATTCAGTGTTCTCTAAATGATAACTGGTAGAGGCTTCTGGTTGTCTAGATTATACTTGCTGGCCCCTTTTGCAGCCATTTATGGTCATGTGACTTAATTCTAACCAATGAGATGAAGTGGGAATTACTGAGAGGAACTTTTGGGAAGGCTCCTGTATTAGTTTCCTACTGTGCTGTAACAAATTACCAAATTTACTGGCTTAAAACAACACAAATTTATTAATTATATTACAGTCTAGAAGTCAGAAATCTGAAATGAGTTGATAGGGTTGTCTTTCTTCAGGAGGCTCTAGGGGAGAATCTGTTTCCTTGCATTTTCTAGCTTCTAGAGTCTGCCCACATTCCTTGGCTTGTGACCCTGCATCATTCTGATCTCTGCTTCCATCTTTATATCCTCTTTGACTCTGACCTTCGCGCCTCCTTTTTAAGGACCCTTGTGATTATATGGGGCCCACCCTGGTAATCCAAGATAATCTCCCCATTTCAGGATACCTAACTAAATCAAACCTAATCATCAAAAGTACCTTTTGCCATGTAAGGTAATATATTCATAGGTTCTGGGGATTAGGATGTAGTTATCTTTGGGGGGGGGCTATTATTCTGCCTACCACAGCTCCTTAAACAGAGAAGAGACAACTAGAGAAATCCCTTTTGTCTTTCCTCCTTCTTCTATCCAGCTGCAAATGTGTTTCAGCAGCCACCTTGGCCCATGGGGTGACCTAGAATGGAAGCCGCATGCAAAAACTGAAAAAATGATAGAAGTGTTCTTTCTTGATGGCCTTGGAGACACCATACCAGTCCAGGCTTGTCTACCTCTGGAGTTCTTTTACATGAATGAAAAATAAACTGTCTTGTTTTAAGCTACTGTTGGGGGAGATTTCTATTACTTTCAGCCAAAATAATTCTAACTGATACAGAAACTATTAGTATAATTGATATTGTGGTAAATTCCACACAAAAATGTCCTGGTGAGTTCCAAATCACATATAGTTAAATTTGAAAAGAACTGTATACAAACTTCGGGAGCCTACCTCTGGAAATTAGAAAAAACATGTTATATGCATTCTCCATCCTATTATCTTGACCTCTTAAAATGCTATTTTTCATCCTCTGGTCCCCATTATGCACCATAAATGTTCTGATTGTTATTAGAACTGACCTACCCTTATGGGAAAAATGAAATGAGACAAACTATCCTACACATCAAAATAAAATACAAGAAAAAAATAGAGACTCAGCAGAAACAAAATCAACAACAACAAATATGAGGAAAGGACAATATATAAAGATAACCTACTCAGCACATAAAATTAAGTGGGAAAAAGAAATTGTCAACAACACACAAAAAAAGACATCAAAACGATAGCACTAAATTCATACTTATCCATAATTAAGCTGAATGTAAATGGACTAAATGCACCAATAAAGAGACAGAGAGTGGCAAAATATATTAAAAAAACCCGATCCGTCTATATACTGCCTACAAGAGACACACCTTAGACTCAGAGACACAAACTAAAACTCAAAGGATGGAAAAAAATTACATCCAGCAAAGAACAATCAAAAAAGAGCAGGAGTGGTAATATTAATTTCTGACAAAACAGATTTCAAAGTTAAATCCATCATAAAGGATAAGGAAGGACACTATAGAATGATTAAAGGGACAATATACCAAGAAGATATAACTATATTAAATATTTACGCACCCAATGACAGGGCTGCAAGATTCATAAAACAAACTCTATCAGCATTGAAAAGTGAGATAGACAGCTCCACAATAATAGTAGGAGACTTCAACACACCACTTTCAGTGAAGGATAGGACATCCAGAAAGAAGCTCAATAAAGCCACGGAAGATCTAAATGCCACAATCAACCAACTTGACCTCGTAGACATGTATAGAACACTCCACTCAACAGCAGCCAAGTGTACTTTCTTTTCTAGTGCACATGGAACATTCTCTAGAATAGACCACATATGAATTAGGTCATAAAGCAAGCCTTAACAGAATCCAAAACATTCAAATATTACAAAGCATCTTCTCTGACCATAAGGCCATAAAAGCAGAAATCAATAACAGAAAAAGCAGGGATAAGAAATCAAGCATTTAGAAACTGAACAATACCCTGCTCAAAAAGCGCTGGATTATAGATACATTAAGGTTGGAATAAAGTAATTCATAGAATCCAATAAGTATGAAAACACTTCCTATCAAAACCTTTGGGACTCAGAGAAAGCAGTGCTCAGAGGTCAATTTATATCAATAAATGCACACATACAAAAAGAAGAAAGGGCAAAAATCAAAGAATTATCCCTACGACATGAACAAATAGAAAGAGAGCAACAAAAGAAACCCTCAGGCACCAGAAGAAAACAAATAATAAAAATTAGAGCAGAACTAAATGAAATAGAAAACAGAAAAGAAATTGGAAGAATTAATAAGACCAAAAGCTGGTTCTCTGAAAAAAATCAACAAAATTGATGAACCGTTGGCCAAAGTGACAAAAGAAAAACAGGAGAGGAAGCAAATAACCCGAATAAGAAATGAGATGGGCAATATTACAACAGAACAAAAAGAAATTAAAAGAATCATATCAGATTACTATGAACAATTGTATTCTAACAAATTTGAAAACCTAGAAGAAATGGTTGAATTTCCAGAAATACACTACCTACCTAAGCTAACACAGAGGCTGTTGTTGTTAGGTGCCCTCGAGTTGGTTCCAACTCATACCGACTCTATGCACAAAAGAATGAAACACTGCCCAGTCCTGAGCCATCCTTACAATCGTTGTCATGCTTGAGCTCACTGTTGCAGCCACTGTGTCAATCCACCTCGTTGAGGGTCTTCCTCTTCTCTGATGACCCTGTACTCTGCCAAGCATGATGTCCTTCTCCAGGGACTCATCCCTCCTGACAACATGTCCAAAGTATGTAAGACGCAGCCTCGCCGTCCTTGCTTTCAAGGAGCATTCAGGTTGTACTTCTTCCAAGACAGATTTGTTCGTTCTTTTGGCAGTCCATGGTATATTCAATATTCTTTGCCAACACCACAACTGAAAGACTTCAATTCTTCTTTGGTCTTCCTTATTCATTTTCCAGCTTTCACATGCATAAGATACAATTGAAAATACCATGGCTTGGGTCAGGTGCACCTCAGTTTTCAAGGTGACACCTTTGCTCTTCAACAATTTAAAGAGGTCCTTTGCAACAGATTTACCCAATGCAATGCGTCTTTTGATCTCTTGACTGCTGCTTCCATGGCTGTTGATTGTGGATCCAAGTAAAATGACATCCTTGACAACTTCAATCTTTTCTCCGTTTATCATGATGTTGCTCATTGGTCCAGTTGTGAGGATTTTTGTTTTCTTTAGGTTGAGGTGTAATCCATACTGAAGGCTGTGGTCTTTGATCTGCATTAGTAAGTGCTTCAAGTCCTCTTCACTTTCAGCAAGCAAGGTTGTGTCATCTGCATAATGCAGGTTGTTAATGAGTCTTCCTCCAATCCTGATGCCCCATTCTTCTTCATAATAGTCCAGCTTCTCCGATTATTTCCTCAGCATACAGATTGAATAGGTATGGTGAAAGAATACAACCCTGATGCACACCTCTCCTGACTTTAAAACAATCAGTATCCCCTTGTTCTGTCCGAACAACCACCTCTTGATCTATGTAAAGGTTCCTCATGAGCAAAATTAAGTGTTCTGGAATTCCCATTCTTTGCAATGTTATCCATAATTTCTTATGATCTACACAGTCGAATGCCTTTGCATAGTCAATAAAACACAGGTAAACATCCTTCTGGTATTCTCTGCTTTCAGCCAGGATCCATCTGACATCAGCAATGATATCCCTGGTTCTACGTCCTTTTCTGAAACTGGCCTGAATTTCTGGCAGTTCCCTGTCGATATACTGCTGCAGCCGTTTTTGAATGATCTTCAGCGGAATTTTGCTTGTGTATGATATTAATGATATTGTTCTATAATTTCCACATTCAGTTAGATCACCTTTCCTGGGAATGGGTGTAAATATGGATCTCTTCCAGTCAGTTGGCCAGGAAGCTGTCTTCCATATTTCTTGGCATAGATGAGTGAGCACCTCCAGCGCTGCATCGGTTTGTTGAAACATCTCAATTGATATTCCATCAATTCCTGGAGCCTTGTTTTTCACCAATGACTTCAGAGCAGCTTGGACTTCTTCCTTCAGTACCATCGGTTCCTGACCATATGCCACCTCTTGAAATGGTTGAACATTGACTAATTCTTTTTGGTATAATGACTCTGTGTAGTCCTTCCATCTTCTTTTGATGCTTCCTAGATCGTCTAATATTTTCCTCATAGAATCCTTCACTATTGCAACTCAAGGCTTGAATTTTTTCTTCAGTTCTTTCAGCTTGAGAAACGCTGAGCGTGTTCTTCCCTTTTGGTTTTCCATCTCCAGCTCTTTGCACATGTCATTATAATACTTTACTTTGTCTTCTCGAGCCGTCCTTTGAAATCGTCTGTTCAGTTCTTTTACTTCATCAATTCTTCCTTTTGCTTTAGCTGCTCGATGTTTGAAAGCAAGTTTCAGAGTCTCCTCTGACATCCATCTTGGTCTTTTCTTTCTTTCCTGTCTTTTCAATGACCTCTTGCTTTCTTCATGGATGATGTCCTTGATGTCATTCCACAACTCATCTGGTCTTCAGTCACTAGTGTTCAATGAGTCAAATCTATTCTTCAGATGGTCTCTAAATTCAGGTGGGATATACTCAGGGTCATATTTTGGCTCTCGTGGACTTGCTCTGATTTTCTTCAGTTTCAGCTTGAACGTGCACAGGAGCAATTGATGGTCTGTTCCACAGTCAGCCCCCGGCCTTGTTCTGACTGATGATATTGAGCTTTTCCATCGTCTCTTTCCACAGATGTAGTCAATCTGAGTTTTGTGTGTTCCATCTGACGAGGTCCATGTATATAGTCACCATTTATGTTGGTGAAAGAAGGTATTTGCAATGCAGAAGTTGGTCTTGCAAAATTGTATCATTTGATCTCCAGCATTGTTTCTATCACCAAGGCCATATTTTACAACTACTGGTCTTTCTTGTAGGTGTTTGTCAGTTTGTTCTACTGTGGGGGCTTGTGTGTTCCTGTGATGCTGGAAGCTATGCCACCGGTATTCCGATACCAGCAGGGTCACCCATGAAGGACAGGTTTCAGCTGAGCTTCCAGACTAAGACAGACTAGGAAGAAGGACCCAGCAGTCTACTTCTGCAAAGGATTAGCCAGTGAAAACCTTATGAATAGCAGCAGAACATTGTCTGATATAGTGCTGGAAGATGAGCCCCCCAGGTTGGAAGGCACTCAAAACATGACTGGGGACGAGCTGTCTCCTCAAAGTAGAGTCAGCCTTAATGACATGGATAGAGTCAAGCTTTCAGGACCTTCATTTGCTGATGTGGCGGGACTCAAAATGAGAAGAAACAGCTGCAAACATCCATTAATAATCAGAACCTGGAATGTACGAAGTATGACTCCAGGAAAATTAGAAAGCATCAAAAATGGAATGGAATGCATAAATATCGATATCCTAGGCATTAGTGAGCTGAAATGGACTGGTATTAGCCCTTTTGAATTGGACAATCATGTAGTCTACTATGCTGGGAATGACAGCTTGAAGAGGAATGGTGTTCCATTCATCGTCAAAAAGAACGTTTCAAGATCTATTCCGAAGTACAATGCTGTCAGTAATAGGATAATATCCATACGCCTACAAGGAAGACTAGTTAATACAAACAGAGGTAGAGTAAGTAAATAGACCCATAATAAAAGAAGAGATTGAAAAGGTAATAAAAAAAAAAAAAAAACTCCCAACAAAATAAAGCCCTGGCTCAGACGGCTTCACTGCAGAGTTCTACCAAACTTTCAGAGAAGAGTTAACACTACTACTACTAAAGGTATTTCAGAGCATAGAAAAGGACAGAATACTCCCAAACTTATTCTACGAAGCCACCATATCCCTGATACCAAAACCAGATAAAGACACCACAAAAAAGGAAAATTACAGACCTATATTCCTCATGAACTTAGATGAAAAAATCCTCAATAAAATTTTAGCCAATAGAATTGAACAACATATCAAAAAAATAATTCACCATGACCAAGTGGGATTCATACCAGGTATGCAGGGATGGTTCAACCTTAGAAGAACAATGCAAGCCATCATATGAATAAAACAAATAATGACATAATTTTATCAATTGATGCAGAAAAGGCATTTGACAGGGTTGAACACCCATTCATGATAAAAACTCCCAGTAAAATGGGAACAGAAGGAAAATTCCCCAACATAATGAAGAGCATTTATACAAAGTCAATAGCCAACATCATCCTAAATGGAGAGAGCCTGAAAGCATTCCCCTTGAGATCAGGAACCACACAAGAATGCCCTTTATCACCACTCTTATTCAACATTGTGCTGGAGGTCCTAGCCAGAGCAATTAGGCTAGATAAAGAAATAAAGGGCATCCAGATCGGCAAGGAAGACATAAAAATATCTCTATTTGCAGATGACATAATCTTACACACAGAAAACCCTAAGGAATCCTCCAGAAAACTACTAAAACTAATGGAAGAGTTCTGCAGAGTATCAGGATACAAGATAAACATACAAAAATCAGTTGGATTCCTCTACACCAACAAAAAGAACATCGAACAGAAAATCCCCAAATCAATACCATTTACAGTAGCCCCCAAAAGATAAGATACTTAGGAATAAATCTTACAAGAAATGTAAAAGACTTATACAAAGAAAACTACAAAACACTTCTGCAAGAAACCAAAAGAGACCTATATAACTGGAAAAACATACCTTGCTCATGGATAGGAAGACTTAACATCATAAAAATATCTATTCTACCAAAAGCGATCTATGGATTTAATGCAATTCTGATCCAAAGCCAATGATATTTTTTAATGAGATGGAGAAACAAATCACCAACTTCATATGGAAGGGAAAGAGGCCCCGGATGAGTAAAGCATTACTGAAAAAGAACAAAGTAGGAGGCCTCACTCTACCTGATTTTAGAACCTATTATACAGCCATAGTAGTCAAAACAGCCTGGTACTGGTAAAACAACAGATACATAGACCAGTGGAACAGAGTTGAGAATCCAGACATTAATCCATCCACATATGAGCAGTTGATATTTGACAAAGGCCCAAAGCCAGGTAAATGGGGAAAAGACAATCTTTTTAACAAATGGTGCTGGCATAACTGGATATTCATCTGTGAAAAAATGAAACAAGACCCATACCTCACACCATGCACAAAAAAGAGCTCCAAATGGATCAAAGACCTAAATATGAAATAAAAAATGATGAAGATTATGGAAAACAACATAGGGACAACATTAGGAGCCCTAATACATGGCATAAACAGTATACAAAACATTATTATCAATGCAGAAAAAAAACTGGAAAACTGGGAGCTCCTAAAAATCAGAAACCTATGCTCATCCAAAGACTTCACCAAAAGAGTAAAAAGATTACCTACAGACTGGGAAAAAGTTTTTAGCTATGACATTTGCAATCAGCACCTGATCTCTAAAATCTACATGATACTGGAAACACTCAACTGCAAAAAGACAAATAACCAAATTAAAAAATGGGGAAAAGATATCAACAGACACTTTACTAAAGAAAACATTCAGGTAGCTAACAGATACATGAGGAAATGTTCACAATCATTAGCCATTAGAGAAATGCAGATCAAAACTACAGTGAGATTCCATCTCACTCCAACAAGGCTGGCATTAATCGAAAAAACACAAAATAATAAATATTGGAGACATTGTGGAGAGATTGGAACACTTATACACTGCTGGTGGTAATGTAAAATGGTACAACCACTTTGGAAATCGATTTGGTGCTTCCTTAAAAAGCTAGAAATAGAACTACCACATGATCCAGCAATCCCACTCCTTGGAATATATCCTAGAGAAATAAGAGCCTTCACACGAACAGATATGTGCACACTCATGTTCACTGCAGCACTGTTTACAATAGCAAAAAGATGGAAGCAACCAAGGTGCCCATCAACAGATGAATGGATAAATAAATTGTGGTATATTTACACGATGGAATACCACACATTTATAAAGAACAGTGATGAATCTGTGAAACATTTCATAATGTGGAGGAATCTGGAAGGCATTATGCTGAGTGAAATTAGTCAGTTGCAAAAGGACAAATATTGTATAAGACCACTATTATAAGAACTCGAGAAATAGTTTAAGCAGAGAAGAAAATATTCTGTGATGGTTACAAGATGGGGGAGGGAAGGAAGGTGGGAGAGGGGTATTTACTAATTAGATTCTACATAAGACCTACTTTAGGTGACGGGAAAGACAACACACAATATCTGCAAGGTCAGCACAACTGGACTAAACCAGAAGTAAAGAAGTTTCTGGAATAAACTGAATGCTTCGACAGCCAGCATAGCAGGGGCGGGGGTTTGGGACCATGGTTTCACGGGACATCTAAGTCAATTGGCATAATAAAATCTATTGAGAAAACATTCTGCATTGCACTTTGGAGAATGGCGTCTGGGGTCTTAAATGCTAGCAAGCAGCCATCTAAAATGCATGAATTGATCTCAACCCACCTGGACCAAAGGAGAATGGAAAACACCAAGAACACAAGGTAATTACGAGCTCAACAGACAGAAAGGGCCACGTAAACCAGAGACTACATCATCCTGAGACCAGAAGAACTAGATGGTGCCTGGCTACAACCGATGACTGCCCTGACAGGGAACACAACAGAGAACCCCTGAGGGAGCAGGAAAGCAGTGGGATGCAGACCCCAAAGTCTCATAAAAAGACCAGACTTAATGGTCTGACTGAGACTAGAAGGACCACAGTGGTCATGGCCCCCAGACCTTCTGCTGGCCCAGGACAGGATCCATTCCCAAAGCCAACTCTTCATACAGTGATTGGACTGGAGAATGGGATGGAGATAGATGCTGGTGAGGGGTGAGATTCTTGGATCAGGTTGACACTTGAGACTATGTTGGCATCTCCTGCCTGGAGGGGAGATGAGAGGGTGGAGGGGGTTAGAAGCTGGTGAAATGGACACAAAAAGAGAGTGGAGGGAGAGAGTGGGCTGTGTCATTAGGGGGAGTGTAATTGGGAGTGTTTAGCAAGGCGTATATGCGTTTTTGTGTGAGAGACTGACTTGATTTGTAAACTTTCACTTAAATCACAATAAAAATTATTTAAAAAAAAGAGAGTGGAGGAGGGAGCAGGTTGTCTCATTGGGGGAGAGCAAATGGAAGTATGTAGCAAGGTATACATAAGTTTTTGTGTGAGAGACTGACTTGATTGCAAAACTTTCAGTTAAAGGACAATAAAAATTAAAAATAATAATAAACTATAAAAAATATGTAAAAAAAAAAAAAAAGGACTTTGAAGCTATGTCTGGGCTCCACAGAAAAGAGTGCTGTAATTGATTATCAGGGTCTGTCATAGTTAAGGGAGGGGAGAGTAGGAGCATGTTAGCTGTGTATAGGCCATTACTCATCTGGAGCCTGGTTCTTAGTTGTTAGGATCAGATATTCAAGCTTGGTAGCATATCAAAACGAATAGACTTGTGCCAACCAAATTCATAAGAGACATTTATAAATCAGGAGGCCTGTTCATTGATCTGAATCAGAAATAAAACCATAAACGTGCACCAGTTATTAAGTGGGAAAGTGGTTGGGGTAATACAGAAACTTGGTCTTTGGAGTCAGGCAGAACTGGTTTTACAACATGGCTCCTTTCCTCACTGGCTATATAGCCTCTCAGAGTGTCCTGTTGATAAAGATGTTGATGCTGTGTCTGGGCTTAATGAGAAAAAAAAATGTCCTGATGGATTAAGCATGTCTGAAACAGTCAAGGAAACGCCGGTGGCATAGTGGTTAAGTGCTCAGCTGCTAACCAAAGGGTTGGCAGTTTGAATTCACTAGGCGTTCCTTGGAAACTCTGTAGGGCAGTTCTACTCTGTCCTATAGGGTCGCTATGAGTCAGAATCGACTTGATGGTACTGGGTTTGGTTTTTTTGGTGGAAACAGTCAAGTTAGGCAGAGGAGGGGGAATAGTTATAATTGATATGTATTTTTGTATGTTCTAGATTTTTTTTTTTTTTAGTTTTTACCAAATCAATGCATTCTTTCCTGAGAGAAAAATCCATTTTTCTAGAATTGAAAAATTGCTTTGTGAACATGGATATAAAAGAAGATATTTGCTGCATGGTTTTTTATGGCTAATATTATTGAGCTATCTTCACCATAGGAACCCAAATGGCATTAATAAGAAATGCAGGTTTGTGGTTCTGGACACCCATTCGCCTGGTCAGAGCTGGAGGAAAGTCATGGTCAAATTTTTCTCCTGCTCACCCTTCCCCCCTCCCCATTTTATAGATGGCTTATAAGCCAGTGTTATCTAATAGAAATACAATGCAAGCCATAAATTTGAGCTACATGAGTTATTTTTAGTTTTCTAGCAGCCACATGAAAAAAAGTTAAAATAGACACAGATACATTTGTACAAAACTCTTATCATACAGTTTTATTGCCCATTATACCTTGTCCTACATAATCACACTCTCAGAGGCTAGTCTTTGTACTTGGCTATTGGCTTCAAGTATCTCTGGCCAGAAGTCCCTGGGTGGTGCAAACTCAGGGACTCCATACGTCTATTGCAGCCCTCTATTATTCCATGGTGTTTGTCATGGATTGAATTATGTCCCCCCAAAATGTGTGTATCAACTTGGTTAGGCCATGATTCTTGGTATTCTGTGGTTGCCCTCCAATTTTATGTTAAAGAAGATTAGGGTGGGATTGTAACACCATTCTTACCTAGGTCACATCCCTGATCCAATGTAAAGAAGTTTCCCTGGAGTGTGGCCTATATGAACTTTTATCTTACAAGAGATAAAAGGAAAAGGAAGCTAGCAGAGCGAGGGGAGGTCACACCACCAAGACAGGAGCAGCAGGAGCAGAGTGCATCGTCTGGACCCAGGATCCTTGAGCTTGAAAAGCTCCTCGACCAGAGGAAGATTGAGGACAGCACCTCCTCCCAAACACGAACACCTACCACAGTCATCACTCAATGGAAGATTGTTGAATGGTTGAGTGAATAAATGAAATGTGTTTATAAGGAGAAAAGGGGGACTATTCACATGTTAGTTAAAATTTTTCTTTAGTGTAAGAGACAGCAATGACACTAGAGATTATTAAAAACAAAAATACTTAGCCCTATTATAAAACACTGCTGCAAGAGATTAAAGAAGGCTTAAATGGAAAGACAGTCCATGTTCATGGATTGGAAGACTTAATATTGTTAAGAAGTCAATACCTCCCAAAGTGATCTATGGATTCGATGCAATCCTGATCAAAATTCTGGCAGCCTTCTTTACAGAAATGGAAAAACCAACAGTCAGCTTTATATGGGATGACAAGAGGCCCCAAATAGCTAAAGCAATGTAGAAAGAGACAAAGGACTCACACCTGCTGATTTTAAACCTGCTGAGGCTGCTTATATTCAACCGAAAACCTCATGGGATTTGGTTTCTTGGTTTGGAGGTTTAGGGTCATGGTACCATGGGACATCACAGTTAATTGGCCTAGTAACATGTTTAGTGCTTCTGTTCTATCTCTTAGTTCTATGTGCAGTGCCTGCAGTCTTAAAAGCTTTCGAGTAGCCATCCAAGGCACAACAATTGTCTCCGTTCGCCTGAAACAAAAGAGGAAGGACAGTCAGGAGTAGAGAAGGAGATGGAATGTGTGGCTAATTGCCTCCATGAACACTGCTTCCTTTGCCAGGAGATCAGAAGAACTGGATGGTGCCCAGCTACCATTACTGAACATTTTGATCAAAGATTCCATAGAAGAATCCTGATCAAAAGGGCCAAATTGTAGAACAGATTTTCAAATTCTCATGGATTCCAGACTTCCTGGAGCAATGAAGGTTGGATGAGCCCCGGAAACTACTGCTTTCAGATAATCTTTAAACTTTAAACCAGAAAATCCCCTGAAATCTTAAAACCAAACAAGAATTTAGCTTAACTAGTAAAGAATGTCTGCCTTGAGCATTATGCTTTTTTTTAAGCACTATGTATATGGGATCAAATTGACAACAGTTTTAGTAAAGAATGTCTGCCTTGAGCATTATGCTTTTTTTTAAGCACTATGTATATGGGATCAAATTGACAACAGTAACTCAAAAGACTAGATAGAAACCCTAGGGAGCAATGAGTTTCTGTTAATGGGGGAGGAACAACTCAGAAAAGAAGGGTGAGAATACTTACATAACTTGAAGAATGTGATCAATGTCACTAAATGGAACATGTAGAAACTGTTGAATTGGTGTATGTTTTGCTGTGTATACCCTCAACAACAACAACAAAATAAATAGAATTATATAAAAAAAACCAACAGTTGATCCTCCTGAGAACTCATAACTTTAAAATTACTTACATGGTGTCACTCGCACACACAGTTCTAAATACCCATCACTGTTTCATAGACAAAACTTCCATTTGTTATAGATGGTGTTACTTGGATTGATGAACCTAAGGTGCGATATTATGAAGAAAATGGATTCAGTGCCCTTAACACACTGGGTTTCAGAGGCTCTGCTTTTTTAATTTTAACTTATACATTTTAACTTTTTATTTGGAAAATTTCAAATATATACAAAAGTAAAGAGGGCAATTTAATGAGCTGTCACAAACCAACTGACCAGGTTTAATCGTCATCAACTAATGGCCAGTCTTGTTTTATGTATAACGTTACCTGCTTCTCCTAGGGAGTCCTGGTGGTGCAGTGCTTAAAGCGATCGACTGCTAACCGAAAGGTTGCTGGTTCGAAACCACCAGTGGCTCCATGGAAAAAAAGATGTGGCAGCCTGCTTCCATAAATATTTACGGCCTCGGAAACTCTTTGGGGTCACTATGAGTCAGAATTGACTTGATGGCACTGGGTTTAGTTTGGTTTGGTTGGTTACCTACTTCCTCTATGTGTGTTGCTACTGTGAAGCAATTCCCAGTGTCATATCATTTTATTTGCAACAAATTTCAGTGTATATCTCTAACATATAAGGACTCTTTAAAAAACATAGCCAACTATCACACCTAAATATAATTCCTTAATATCATCAAATAATCAGTGTTTAAATTTTCCCAATTGTCTCATAAACTTTTTTAGTTTGTTTATTCACATCAGAAATAGAAATAAGTTCCATATATTGCAATTGGCCGATATGCCCTTTAAGTTCTTTATTGGTAATAATTTCTCTTTAAATTTTTGTTTTATCCTGTCATTAAAAAAAAAAAAAAAGTTAAACAGCAGCATACCATACCATATACACTTTTCTCTGTCTTGCTTTTTTCACTCAACCTTATAGCCTGCTGAGGAGTCTCCGGGGGGTACAAATGGTTAATGCACTCAGCAGCTGACTAAAAGCTTGGAAGTTTGAGTCTACCCAGAGGTGCCTCGGAAGAAAGCCCTGAAGATCTACTTCCAAAACATCAGCCATTGAAAACACAACAGAGCACGGTCTCCTTTGACACACACGGGGTGTCCGTGAGTCAGAATCAAGTTAATGGCAACCGGTTGCTGGTTATATCCTGGTTATTACCACAGAGTAGTTTATAGAGTAATTCCTCATTCCTTTTTTACAGCTGCATGTTTTTTCACTATGTGAGTGTTACATAGCTTACTCAACCAGTTCCCTGTTGATAGGTGTTGGGTTGTTTGAAGTTTGTTGCTATTACCAATAATGCTGCAATAAATAGCCTACAGTGAATACATCTCTTTGTATTTTTGCCAGAGTATCTTTGGGATAGATTTCCAGCAGGGAGCCTGCTGGGACAAAGGATAATTGTATCTGTAATTTTCTAGACATTGCAGAGGATCTGCTTTTAAAAGGCAATGCATTTCTGCAAGTTTTGTCATAAAATGGGTCCTGAAACAGATCCTATTTCAGTAATCTACTGCTATATAACAAAAGACCCCCAAAACTAGTGGTTTAAAGCAACAACTATTTATAATTTCATGATTGTGCAGTTTGGGTGGGGCTCATTGGGAATGGTTTGTTTCTGCTCCATGTGGTTGGCTGGGGCTGGAGAATCCAAGATGACTTTATTCCCATGTTTTGTACTTCAATTACAATGGCTGGAATGACTGGGGCTGGCTAAGTCTCTCTCTCTAGCAGTCCAAGCCTCTTTACATGGGGATTAGATCACACACGACGGCAAAACTGGAAGTTGCAAGGCCTCTTAAGGCCTGGGTCCAAGAGTCACACAAGACCATTTTTGCTGTTGGCCAAAGCAAACCACAAGGCCAGCTTAGATTCAAGGGAAAGGAAAACAGACTTGGTGAGAGGAGCAACATGTACAAACAGAGGTGAAAGAAATTGTTGATGGCCATCTTCACAGACAATGTACCACAGACTCCAAGTACGTTTATGCCTTATACAAACCATAAATACATGCGCAATTCTCATCTACTTCAGCATCAGCAGAAACCTGTGGAACGAGTCCATAGAGATGGAGTTTAATGACTCTGCATTCGACAGTGTTAAGTGAGTGTCGTGGTAAAGTTTAAAGCAACTGAAAGCAGAGATTTTATGTATTGATATAATACATAAAAATATACATAAAAGAGGGTCTTTCATTGAGGCAGGGCACTTGGTCACATATCTAGAACATAAATCTATCAGCAGCTATTGCATTCATTCATTTGGTTTGTGCTTACTCAAGAACACTGTTACAGGTACGTAACATAACAGACAAGGTCTTAGCTCTTTGGGCACTTACATTCTAAATGGGGGGATGCAGGACATGGTAAGGGATAGAAATATATAGGTATATATGGTATAGATATGAATTGTTGTTGTGTGCTGTGGAGTTGATTCCGACTCACAGAGACCGTATATGACAGCATAGAACCACAGGGTTTCCTAGACGGTAATCTTTATGGGAACAGATTGTCTGCTCTTTCTCTGGCAGAGCTACTAGTGGGTTCAAGCCACTGACCTTTCTGTTAGCAGCTGAGCACTTAACTCTTGTGTCACCAGGGCTCCTCATAGATGTAGATAAATATATGAATATCTTGCCCTTGAGGAAGTTACGATTTAGTGGAAAGCGGGGATGATGAGCTAGAACAAAATAGAGATAATGTGAAGACACATGCAACTTCGTGTAAGTGGAGAGAAACAAACAGACATTAGAACACCTGCTCTGCATAAATAAACAGCAGCAATACCAGGAGGAATGTCTACAAAGATTCAGACAACAATGAGGAGTGAGTTCAGAGAAAGAGGGAGCATGGTGGTCTAGGGGAATCAGGGTGTTGGGAGAGAGAGGCATGTGGTATCTGATGAAATACTGACAAGTCTCAGGGACTGCTTTGTAATTAAAGCTTCTCACCAAGATGGCTTCCCTCCAAGATGGCCTCCTGCTACTTGCAGAGAAAGAGAGAAAGACAAGTTAGGGCTTTAAAACTGATTGATATACCTGGTAGGCGATGCAGTTCAATATAAAATATATTTGCCTTTGAATACAAAGACAAAAACTGGAGTCTTAGGACAGATGTTCAAGGCTGAGTCCTTGGCTCTCATATCAACTTGCTCTCCCTTGGTGATTTCACCCAGTCCCGTGGCCTTACATAGCATCTGAATGCCAATGACTCACAGAATGATATCTTCAGCTCTGACAGCTTGCCACACTTGTATATCAACCACTTAATCTACATATCCACTTGGAAGTCTAAAAGGCACTATAAGCTTCCCATGGCCAAAAATGAATTCTCGATTTTTTCTGGAAAACCTCTGTTCCTCCCCAGTTTCCCTAACACAGATAGTGGCACCTCTACCACCAAGTTACTCACGCCAAAACTTTGGAGACTTTCTTGACTCCTCTTTTTCTCACACCCCACATCCAAACACTCAGTTAGTCCTGTTGTTCTACCTTCAGGATATATCTAAAATTCAACTACAACTCAACATCTCTTTCCCCACACCAGCCACACGGGCCTTCTTTATATTTCTTAAACATGTCGAACTTCTTGTTTCCTCGGAAACTTTGTGCTTGCTCTTGCCACAGACTGTGCCTCTCCCAGGTCTTTGCAAGTCTGGAAACTTCTCATGTTTTAGGTTTCAGCTCAGACGACACTTCCTTAGAGACACATTTCGTCTTGGTCATCTAGTGGAGGAAGGTCCATGTCATCAATCTTCCCTTGGGCTAGGAGCTTCTCTGCGCAGGAACCCGGGTCCAAAGGACATGCTTTGCTTCTGGCACTGCTTTCTTGGTAGTATGAGGTCCCCAACTCTCTGCTTGCTTCCTTTCCCTTTTATCTCTTGTAAGATAAAAGGTGGTGCAGGCCACATCCCAGGGAAACTCCCTTTATACTGGATCAGGGATGTGACCTGAGCAAGGGTGCTACGTCCCACCCTAGTCCTCTTTGACCACAGGCAGAGATTATGCTTTATAACACAGAAAAATCACAAAATGGAGGACAACCACATAATACTGGGAATCATGGCCTAACCACGTTGACACATATTTTGGGGGGACACAGTTCAATCCATGACACCATTCCTGACCACCCTATAGAAAGAATTCTACAGTCAGAATTCATTAACTCTGACACAAAGGGTACAGTAATGGACATATCAGACAAGATTCTTCCTCTTGTACTTACATACTAAATGAGGGGAATGCCAGCCATAGTAAGGATACCTTGTTATCCTGTTTTATAGTCTTCATGGCATTTATCATGCTCTGAAAAATATCTGACTTAATCAGTTTCCTGTTTACTGTCTAGCTCCACCATTCAGTATATATGCACCCTGCTCTTACGCCAAACTCTTCTTTTAAAGCATCCCATTATCTGACTACCACTTTCTGTCTTCCTAGTTCATTTATTCTAATACCCTCACTCAAGATGTCGTTCGATCCCATCAGGAACTCTGATCCTTTGGCCCATCGGTATTTCACTGTCCCTCCTCTCCTCACTTTCCTTATCCAGCCTAGATTCCACCACCCCTCAGTATAACAGCTACCTTGTGTACACCCCCAACTACCTTGCCACTTTCTCCTCTATCATACTTGCCTGGGAAAACTCCAATCCTGGTTAAAGCCAACTCTGCCTACTCTGTCCCTCCACCCAAGTAGTGGAAGAAAACTGGACCAAAAATGTCACAACTGCGCTGTTTATACTCTAAACTTACAATCACCAGTTATAGGAATGCCCTCAACAATGCCCAGTTGTTCTTCATTTCCTTATTCCACTCTGTTTCACTCTGCTAGAAAACTTTATTTCTCTTTAAACCCAAGACTCCCAATGCCCACTCTTCACTCTTACCGGATACTCTCTCCTTATGAACTGTATCTCGTATCCTCTTTCTTTCTGAAGGATGTTGCTGCTGCAGGTATCTATTCTCTCATTCACATCATTAACTCTCCCCTTTCAACTATACCATTCCTCAGCCTATAGATAGGATATAATATCTTCCATCTTAAAAGTCAAAAACAACTTCCCTTAAGCCTCACATTCCAGTCTATCTACTGCCCCCTTTCTCTGCTGCCCTTTAAAACAAAATTCCTTGAAAGAGTGGTCTTTATTCCTTTTCCCCACTTCGTCACTACTCATTTTTTTCTAACTTATTAAAATCAGGATTTTATTTCTGCCATTCTCCTGAAACCTTTCCAAAGCTTGTCAGCAACCTCCACACAGCCTAACCCAATGGCAAATTCTCATTTCTCTTTTTGTTGGACTCAATAGCATTCAACCCGTTTCTTGAAATATATTCGCTCTTGATTTCTAATTTTTCTTACTCTACTGAGACTCCTTTGCCAATTTTTTTTTACTGAGACTCCTTTGCCAACTTAGACAACTTTCTTTTCCTACTCTATTCAGATCACGTGGTTTTGTCCTTTATCCTGTTACATTAATTGATTTTCAGATGTTAAACCATCCTTGCATTCCTGGAGTAAATCCCACTTGATTATGGTATATATAAATACATATATACACACATTTTTTTTTAATGATGCTGAATTTGCTTTGCTAATATTTTGTTAAGGGTTTCTGCATCTTTGTTCATGAGGGATATCAATCTATAGTTTTTTTTCTTGTGATGTCAGTCTGACTTTGGTATCAGGGTAATATTGACTTCATTAAAGGAGTTGGAAAGTGTTCGCTACTATTTTTCTGAGTTTGTGAAGAATTGGTATTATTTCTTCCTTAAATATTTGATAGAATTCACCAGTGAAGTCATGTGGGCCTGAGCTTTTCTTTGTGAGAAGATTTTTAATTATTAATTCAATACCTTTAATTGTTATAGACTTATTCAGGTATTTTACTTCCTCTTGAGTCAGTTTTGGTAATTTGTGTCTTTTAGAAATTTGCCCATTTTATCTAAGTTGTCAAATTAATTGCATAAAGTTGCTTATAATAAAACCACAACCAAACCCACTGCCATAGAGTTCATTCTGACTTCTAGCAGCCCTATAGGACAGAGCAGAACTGCCCCATAGGATTTCCAAGGCTATAAATCTTTAAGGAAGTAGACTCACGTCTTTGTCCCACCAAGTTATTGGTGGATTCCAATCATTGACCTTTTGGTTAGCAGGCCAGTGCTTAACCATATTGTCATAAGGGCTCCTTACACATCCCTGGTCGTCTAAAACCCAGGTCTGGAGACAATATATGTAAGCCATGTGGGGAGACAGAACACTTGATGTCCTCATGCACAAATGGTGAGCCACAGCCCTGGGGAATGCATGGCCACAAAGCCGGTGAGGTCTCCTCTCTCCAGAATCTTCTGTCGTAGTCCAGTTTCCTATGGCGAGGCAACCTCCCGGGGTCAGTGCTTTTGGGGCTGAAGTCAGTATAGAGGCTGTTTGGGGTTGGTGCTGACAGAGTCTATGTGCAGCTATCAAACAGTGTCTGGTCAGGATACAGATAGTCTTCTGCAAAGTCTGGGTATGTATGTGCAAACCTGGTGAAGTCAGCAAGGGAGATTCTTCCCTTCTCCTCTTTATTGATGGTGCTGAAGAGGTCTGCCCCAGGAAGTTCTGCCACTCCCACGGCTGTCTTCAGAATGCAGGAGAGATCTTCCTCATTTATGCAGCTGTCCTCCTGTGATGTGTATATCTTGAATGCCAGCTGGATGGTGTCCAGAGTCTTGGACGCTCTGCAGACTATGGACAAGGCGGTCACATATTCCCGCAGGTCCATCTTGCCACCTCCGTTCTCGTTAAATAGTGAGAACATGCCATCCAGCACGTCAGAAAGGGGTACCTCCAAGTACTCCGCAAACTCCAACAGGTGGATCTTCTCGCCCTTCTTCAGTTTAGCACTGAGTATTTATCCAGACCTTTTTCAAGTTTTTCTGGCTTTAGCCCCAGGCCTCTCACAAGCCTGGCAAATTCTAGAAGGCAAGTGTCCGAGGGAAGACGGAACTGTCCTTCTACCAGGGCCAGCTAGCAGTCCTCGTGACGGAGACACTCAGGGCCTCTGCTATGACACGCCTTACATTGCTACACCGCTGGGCTCCTCATCGCCTCTGAAGGGTGGTACACTGGGAGAAACTCAATTTGCATCTGACTGTGAAACTCACATAATGTGAGTCACAGGATTTCTAAGACTCCAGGCCCTTCCCACTCCACCTGATCATGTCCAGCTAATTTGGGTATCATAAAACCACAGGCTGCACAGGAACTCCAGGGATAAACACATCAGTCCTGGAGGTAATTAGCCGGGCCCTTTTGTTGGTACAAGTACCTTCTGGAAAAATCATAATAGTGGCCACTTCCCACTGGACTGCACCAGTCTCTTTATCTCTTCCACTGTTTTCCTGCACAAGTCCTGGTCTGATCGGGACACAAACACTGGCCAGATGTACTTGATCAGAGTCCCCCCAACTGGGTATCCCTGCTCTCCGCCTTCATCACAACCGACGACATGGTCATGGTCACCCGAAAGGCATCGAAGTAGGAGGGGTGCGGTGCCAAGGTTCAGGATGGCCACCTCAGTCGGTAAGGCCTGTCACCCCTTCCCGGCCACCCAGTGGGAGCCGCCGGCAAACCACGAGGTCTGCATGATGGCCTTGAACAGGAAGTCTACGACCTTCAGCCACAAGGCCAGCGGCTCTTCTGGTTCTTTCTCAGCAGATCCCAATGAAGCCACAAATGAGAAGGACCAGGAGAACAGCATCATGAAGGCGGCGAACAGGAGTCAGATGGGAAAGAGGGTCAGCGACACAATGGTGATCTGGACCTTCTGCAGGGTGCTGAAGAGCAGCTCGTGCACGAATGGGGTCCACCCAAGGGGCGCCAGCCACTGCTTCACCTGCCCCTGCGCTGGAGGAGGCGGCAGCTGAGATGGGGCAGCCTGCGGCAGGTCTCCCCATCCGCACGGCCGCCGCCGTGAGAGGAGCCCCAGCGGACCGAGGTGGAGGGTGGGCAGGCCCCTTATAATTCTCATTTCTAAAGGGTTGGCGACGATGCCGCCTCTTTCATTCCTGATTTTGGTAATCGGTGTCTACCGTTTTGTTTTCTTGGTCAATCTAGCTAAAGATTAATGGTTTGTCAATTTTGTTGATCTTTTCAAAAAACCAATTCTTGGTTTATTTGATTTTCTCTGGGTTTTTCTTTCAGCTACAGTATTTAGTATTTCACACCTTTTGCTTGCTTTAGGTTTAGCTTGCTGGTTGTTTTCTAGTTTCTTAAGGTGGAAGCTTAGATTTTTTGAGACTTGTCTTCTTTTCTGTCATAGGCATTTAAAGTTATACATTTCTTTATTAGCAATGCTTAAGATACAACCCATATATTTTGATATGTTGTGTTTTTGTTTTCATTAAGTCCAAATTATTTTTAATATCCCTCGTGATTTCTTCTTTGATTCATGGATTATTTCGATGTATGTTAACTTTCAGATATCTGGTGTTTTTTCATATTTCTTTGTGTTGTGGATCTCTAATTTAATTACATTGTGGATAATCAGAGAACATATTTTGTATGATTTCAATGTTTTTAATGTTATTGAGACTTGGGCTCCAGCATATAGTCTACCCCGGACAGTGTTCTGTGTTTTGCAGTCCTTGGGTATTCTATAAATATCACTTATGTCAAGTTGGTTAGTAGTGTTATGAAAGCTTTCTACGGTTGTTCTACCAATGATTGAGAGTGGGGTATTGAAATCTCTCTCTATTATTGATGAATTGACTATTTCTTCTCTTAATTCTTCTGGTGTCTACTTCATGCACTTTGGGGGTCTGTTGTTAGGACATTTAAAATTGTTATATATTCTAGTTGTATTAACTCTTTATCAAAAATGTCCCTAGTAATATTTGTCTTTAAGTCTATTTAATCTGATACTAATATAGCCATTCCAGCTCTCTTACGGTTACTGTTTACATATTATATCTTTTTCTATTCTTTATTTTTAACCTATTTATGTCTTTGAATCTAAGGTGTTTCTCTTGTAGCCAGCAAGACCCATTGTTGGATCTTGCTGTTTTATTCAGTTGCATAATCTCTGCCTTTCGACTGGGGTGTTTAGTCCATTCACATTTGATGTTCTCCTTGATATAGACTTTTTTTTTTTTGCTATTTTGCTAGTTGTTTTTTGTTTGTTTCATGTCTTCTTGGTTTTAATGAAATAACAGAACCGTTAAAAAAAATTTAAGTTTCTAAGAAGCACCAATATATTTGGAAACTACTTAAATTATTTTTCACTAAAGAAAAAAATGCAAAAGAGAAGAAATGACTCACACTGCTGTCATTCAAACATAACTTCATTTAACATTGTGGTAATTTTCTTCCAGTCTTTTTTTCTCTTCATAGATGTTTGTCTGCTTTTTTTCCTCCCAGAGTTTATATCACACTACATATACAATTATTGTATATTTCCTTACAGAAGTGTATGTATTTTCCATGTATTTGAACCACAGAAGAGCCATCACCAGCCAAGATATCCTTGAAGCACTCAAGCAGATATTCTCTTGGAAGACTTTCTGAATAAATCAAGTGGTTCTATATGGTCCTGTTGCTTAAATGACTGCACTTATCAAAAAGTTGAATATGTCAGAAGGTTGAGTTAGAAGGAAGTACTTGGGTTTGGATGATACAAATGGTTAACGTGCTTGGCTGCTAACTGAAAGGTTGGAGATTTGAGTCTACCCAGAGGTGCCTCAGAAGAAAGGCCTGGGGATCCAATTCTAAAAAATCAGACATTTAAAACCCTATGGAGCATAGTTCTACTCTGACACATGTGGGGTCTCCATGAGTCAGAATCAACCTGATAGCAACAGTTCCGGGTTAAAAGACAAGGTGTCTGAGCAATGCCTGCTGCATCAAGTCTTTGTACTACACACCTGGTCTCTGGGTGCTGTGTTTTTAGCTTCCTACTTACTTTGTGAAATAAAAGAAAGATGTTTTCTCTCATAAGTTTGGTAAAAATCACCTGTAAATGGCTGGACTTAGTGTCTTGAGGGAGTGGTGTGGATAGTTGTTTGCTCTTGATTTTATGTACAGGCTGATATCAAATTTATTGATTTTATGGTATTTAAACATTTTGTCTGCTTGTCTACTAGTTTTTGGTGGTATATTTGCCAATTCTCCAAGTAGTTTCACCAAATTTTGCTCGCTATAGAGAGAAGATTCTGCAACTCTGTCAAAGTAAAATAAAAGACCTTTATTGAAGCCAATATGTCATTCCAGTGGAGACTGTGAAAACCTCAGAGTCTGAAGCTCATGGATCCAAGGGAGGGGGTGCCAATCACACATAGTTATGTGCCATAGGAGGAACTACGAAACACAGTGTTCTGATTGGTTTATAGTGACTGAGGTCAATCAAAGGTGGGACAAAGCAAAACATGATTTTTAACATTAGTGGTTACATTAATATAGCTGGAATACATTGATTGGCTAAAGGACATAATTACAAGGTATGTGTTTGTGGAGGTGGTCTCATGCCCATCACAGAATGATGGCATAACAGATACTGTCAGGAAGAGATTGCTAAACATTGCCTCGCTCAGAGCATAAGGTTTTCTGGAGCAATCTAACACAAAAAGTTTTGATAAGGTCTGATTACAGACCCCAGGACATGTAGTATCCACATTCTTAGCCTGAGCACAAAGAAAAGAGTTTCCTTAATGACAGGGTTGGTTCCTATGAAACAGGGTTTGAATCTGTGTGAAAGGTTATACTGAGCTTTAGCATTAATTCAGCCATTTTACTTTAGGTCAGATGCCTCTTTTGATTTTATATCCCATATCATTCTGTCCTTTTGATCAAGGATTCTGAAGAACCTCCTTTGTTCACACATATGGGCATAATCTCTTCTGCATGGGTTTGTCAATATGTTGCTCCCTGGTGATTACTCAGCCATCGTAATTTATGCCTTTCTAGTTTTTCATGTTAAGCTCCTTTTCCCCCATAATCAGGGACCATCAGTATCTTGGTTGCTGGGCATCTCTGGTAAGTCCATCATGCTATGGCTGAGCAGCTGTCTTCAGTGATCTCGGTATGGGGAGTGGATAGGGTAAGACCACATTAGAGGAACAACCTGACTTATTTTCAAATGGCTAACATAAGTCATGAAGCTTCTCTAATTTTGGGTTCCTGAATGCAGTGTTGATATGCATAATTCTCTGAGCACGAGATGACGTGGAGTTATCTGTTCCTGTTGTAGATGCACGTCTCATAACACATTTTATAATTCCAATAATAAAGATTATTATTAAAATAATTAACCCAGTTTGCAACAGAGACTGTAACCAAGAAGCTGCACTATTAGGCAGCCAATTGAAGATATTAAAAAAGAATGGCAAAGTCATAGGGGTATAGAATGTAAGCAAACAGCCATTGGATGAATCTTAGCAATATCCTGTTCAACGTCTCCAATTAATCCAAGTGCAACAGTAGGGGTTATCAATGGCGCAAACCTCTCTTTGCTGGGCCAAGAGGAAATCCAGGGATATTTTATGGTCCAATACTACTTTTACCAAGGATTCTAAAGATTTTTGTTGGGCAGCCATTCCATTGGCCACATCATCAACAATTTTAGCCATAGTGGCAGATAAATTGTGAATGGGCTGTTTTATTGCATACTCCCAGGCCAGGGCACAGGAGCACATTAGAAGGACCATCCCCATCATGGGTAATAAACCATAGTATTATCTGAGAGGACAAGTTCTATCTTCTGTATGGATATTAATACTGTTCCATAGTAAGGTGTCATTGTATGAATGGATACTCATGGGAACTCGTAGGGTCTTTAAGGTACATTTGCCTAGCATGTATTCCAACCATGTAAACATGATAAAGTCCAAATATAGAGTGAAGTATCAGATTTTTTTCCTTGAATAAGCTGATCCTCCTACACAAAAAGACACATCTAGATGAGGCAAACAACATGCCTGCCCCAGTTTGAATATAAGGAAATGGGATGGGCTGATTGGCCCTTCCAAGTCAGTGTGCAGTTAATGAATCATCACAAATGGATAATTCTCCCAACTCTAGGGGATCCTGCAGTCAGGCACAGACTGATAGTTTCTTATTATTTTTAAAATGGCATCTGCTACTGGGAAACCCTGGTGGCATAGTAGTTAAGTGCTATGGCTGCTAACCAAAAGGTAGGCAGTTCGAATCTGCCAGGTGCTTCTTGGAAACTCTACAGGGCAGTTCTACTCTCTCCTATAGGGCCACCATGAGTCGGAATCAATTTGACGGCAGTGGTTTCGGCTTTTGGTTATCTGCTACAGCAGAATAATATCAAGCATTATTAAAAAAAAAGATTGCATGGTGTGGATAGAATAAAACATTCTAACCATGCACTGGTAAGAGTGAAAGAGGGAGCTGATAGATAAGTGGGTAATTCTGGAAGTAGCCATAATGTGACATGAATAGCCCATTTAAAGGGTTTCTCAAAATCAACAGTAAAATCAGGTGTGGATTTATAATCTAATACTGGCACAGCAAAAGGATCAGTATGATCTTGTGTAGACTAAGGGCAAGAGTGATGCATCCAGCCTTCAGTTAAATTGTAAGCACTGGCTACTGATTGAATTAATTTGACAAAAGCATTTTCTTGCCAAGTAATAGAAAAAGGAAACAATAAGGAGATTAAAACAGTACTGGGAATCACGATTAGAACACATATACCAAAAAGGAATAACACCACAAACATCCTGAAAAAATAACTGTGCTTATAATTACCAAGTAAACCCTTGTGGTATAGTGGTTAAGGTTTGGCTGCTAATCAAAAGGTCTGCAGTTCAAATCCACCAAGTGCTCCTTGGAAACCCTATGGTACAGTTCTACTCTGTCCTATAGGGTCACTATGAGTCAGAATTTGCTTGACAGCAATGAGTTTGGTTTTTTTAGTTTTGGTTATAATTATCAAACTAAGTCCAAAATCTCCAAAAGTTGCATAAATGTTTACCAAAAAACAATTCTTAAGTATACAACAGATACAGAATAGCTAAAGCTAGAAAGATAGCAGTATAACAAAGTCTGAAGGTCTTAGCCACTTCCATGTTCCAGTTCCATGACCTGGAACTCTTGCAGTTGTCCACTCTTGCAGTTGTCTACTTCATGTTCAAACACCAAGTGAATATCACTTTGAGTTCTTCTGTGGCTTCTAATCCAAACAGGTGCTATAGGTTTTTTCAGTTGAGATAAATGGATCAACTCCTTAACTCCTTGTAATTTGGCCACACAAGGATTAATTAGGAGGACTAGATATGGACCTTTCCAACAAGGCTCAGGTGAATACTTTAATTGGTGCCTCTTCCAATAAACATAGTTGCCAGGTGCAAAAGGAGGCATTGTGAGACATTCGGTACCTCTTCCATCAAGTGCTTCTTTGAGGAGCACACTCCTTGGCAAAATAAATTAAGACCTGGCAATATTTTAATAAATTGGCTTGGATCAAATTTGAATCAGCAGCCCCCAATATATAAGAAAAATTCATTGGCTGGCCTGAAATTATCTTATAAGGGGTCAATTCATGAGGGCCAGGTCAGCCCCCTTGAAGATGAAAGTTTTGCCAGTTAGGTCTTTATGATACCATTGTTCCATTCCACAAATCCAGAGGACTGAGGGTGGTAAGGACAATGGAGCTGGTGAAAAATAGGAAATATTCTACAAATACAGTGATCACTTGTCCAGTAAAGTGGATACCTCAATCACTGCAAAGGCTGGTTGGAGCCCCCCAAGTGGGAAACATATTTTCCAGCAATTTCTTAGGCACAAAAGTTGCTATAGCTTGGTGATGGGGAAAATTTTCTACCCAATGTGAATATCTGCAAATCATGACTAAAACATATTTATAACCACTGGAAGAAATTAGTTGAATAAAATCCACCTGCCATTCGAGGTTAGGGCCTATTAGCAGGGGGTATCTCCCAGGAGATACCCTGAGGATGGGGGTAACTCCCTGGTGAGGGTTGGTAGATTTTACTTGGGTTATACTAAGAACAAACAGAGCACTGCCTCATTACTTGATCTGAAGCCTTCCAAAATTGTCCCAAAAAATATTTATGTAAAATTCCCATTGTCTTGTCCCTGCCCAAATGATCCTTCACATGAAAGGTCATGAACAAAGGGATGTGTAAGTCCTTGAAGTTTACTGGTTTTGACTCTTGCCCTTCCCAAAGTGAAGCAATCTTAATAATTTTACAACCCTTCTTTCATGGATTGCCTTGTGTCCCCCAAAAATATGTGTATCAACTTGGCCACGCCATGTTACCCAGTATTGTGTCACTGTCCACCATTTTGTCATCTGATGTGATTTTCCTGTGTGTTGTAAATCCTATCGCTATGATGTTAATGAGATGGGATTAGTAGCAATAATGTTAATGAGGTAGGACTCAATATACTAGATTGTATCTTAAACCATTCTCTTTTGAGATATAAGAGAAAAGTGAGCAGAGAGACATAGGGACCTCATACCACCCAGAAGCTGCACCAGGAGCAGGACACGTCCTTTGGACCTGAGGTTTCTGCACTGAGAGGCTCCTAGACCAAGGGGAGATTGATGACAAAGGCCTTCCTCCAGAGCCGACAGAGAGAGAAAGCCATTGCCTGGAGCTGGCACCCTGAATTCAGTCTTCTAGCTTCCTAGACTGTGAGAGAATAACTCTCTTTGTTAAAACCATCTACTTGTGGTATTTCTGTTACAGCAGCCCTTGATAACCAAGACAGAATTTGGTACCAGGAGTGGGGTGCTGCTCTAACGGTTACCTAAAATGTGGAAGTAGTTTTGAAACTGAATGAATAGAGGCTGGAAGAGTTTTAAAGTGCCTAATAGTAGAACCCTAGATTGCCTTGAAGAGAGTGTTGGTGGAATTACAGACATCGAAGACAATTCGGGTGAGGACTCAGAAGGAAGTGAGGAGAGCTATTACACTGGAGATAGAGCAGACGGTGAGAAGCAGCTGCAGAGAACTGGCAGCACCAGAACCAGGAGAACAGCACAAGACAGCACTGGAGCCAACCCATGGAGTGAGAGTTCTGACTGACTTTCCACAGGAGGCTTCCTGGTGGAGTGGGATGCCCTCAGGCACTTATCAGTGGAGCTACACTTGCCGACCCGTGAAGCGAGAGAGCTGAGTGCCTTCTGGCCTAAGTTTACTGGTGGAGCGGGGTATCTCCAGGTACCTATTCGTGGAGCTAAAGGGCTTTGGAACGCTTGCCCCAGCAGGGCAGATGTCGGTGGTGAGGCCTGAAGCGCCGAGAGACTAAGAAATCAGGAAGCAGACGCTGAAGAGGCAAGGAACAGAGGAAGCTAAGCTGCTTCATTCTCAAAGGGTATGGCCACGACCTCTGGGGTCTCAAACGGGGGAGCCATGATCTCTGGAGTTTCTACAGATGGAGTTGCCACACAGATGGACTAGAAGAATGGTGAACCTAAAGCTGAAGGAGCAGAGTTGCCATTCCAGGGCTGAGTGGCCTCTACTCAGAATTGGGATGGTGTAGCCAATACCTAGAGCCTGGAAGGCAAGGCCATTGTTTGGATGGTCTCAGAGAAAAAGGATTATTTTCAAGCCTTGAGGGCTAATGCAATGTGTTCTACTGATGTTCTTTCCTTCCAATTTCTCCCATCTGTAATGGAAATGTCTAGCTTGCTCATGTTCCACCAGTGTGCTTTGGAAGCAGATAACTTGTATTTCACAGATGAAGAGGAATTTTTGGATTTGGGGCTTGAAGTTGAATTAAGACTTTTCCTATGATATAATGGGGTGAATGTGTTTTACATGCAGCAAGGACATGAATTTGGGGGGGCTAAAGGCTGGGATGTCATGGATTTAATTTATCCCCCCAAAATATGTGTATCAATTTGGCTAGGCCATGATTCCCAGTATTGTGTGAATTCCCACCATTTTGTCATCTGATGTGATTTTCCTATGTGTTGTAAATACTATCTCTATGATGTTAATGAGATGGGATTAGTAGCAGTTATGTTAATAAGGCAAGACTCAATCTACAAGATTATGTTGTGTTTTAAGCCAATATCTTTTGAGATATAAAAGAGATGAGTGAGCAGAGAGATATAGGGACATCCTACCACCAAGAAAGCAGTGTTGGGAATAGAGCACATCATTTGGACTCTAGGTTCCTGCACTGAGAAGCTCCTAGACCAAGGCACGATGATGACGAGGATCTTCCTCCAGAGCCAACAGAGATAAAAAGGCATTGCCCGGAGCTCACACCCAGAAATCAGACTTCTAGCCTCCTAGGCTGTGAGAGAATAAACTTCTCTTTGTTAAAGCCATCTACTTGTTGTGTTTCTGTTATAGCAGCACTAGATAACTAAGACACCTCCCCTTACATTGTTCCCTCTCATCATCAGGAGCGTTAGCCTGATGGGTAGTCAAGACATGCCAAACAGCAGTTTTTTGTCTACACGCTTCAGTTAGTAAGTTGGTGGGTGTATCTGGAGGACAGTTGCTGCAAAGGCGACATTTGTTATGAACAGAGGAGTTGTTGGGACAGTGTCGGTAAGAAGGGCTGTAAATGTGCGAGCCATAAGGACTCAGAATCATAAAGGTTCTTGTCCTGTAAGACACTGTGGAGCTAAAAGATGCTATGTGGTTGGCAGTGGACTCGAAATGTCCCCCAAAAAGGATTCCAAGAAATCAATGAAGCTTTCACAAGCATATCGATCATCTCGATTAAACAGGTTCAGAGCAACTGGACAGGAAGGCAAGGAGGCAAAACAGGTCTGTCCACAGGACCAGTCCACAAGCATATGTAACACTCACTACATGCCCAGTCCTGAACCTCTTCCTCAGAGGCCAACTGCTGATATTTACTAGGATACCAAGAAATCAGGAAAACTGGAAATATCAAGAATGTTTGGGTTAAGTTTTGCCAGGCCCAACTTTACTTGATTTATCTTTCTTGAGATATCAGACTTCAAAAAACTGCAAGAAGACCCTTATTTTATTTCCCTTATTCCCTCATTTACGTTCTGATGGCAACTGAGGCTGTCATAAGCAGGAGGTAATTGGGAGGCAGCCTGTCTGGTAGCTGCGTCAGCTAAAATATTCCCTTTAATTTCTTTGGTCTGGGGAATATTTTTAGGTTGTGTGCCTTCCTTTTTGCAATAATAGTAAATGCCAGGAACTCCTGATTGGGAAACTCTGGGTCTATTCCCAAACCAGGGTTTGAATCCTTTATTACAACCTGGAGATTGTACTTGTTGTAAATATAATGCCATTAATTTATTCTGCCAAGTTTTAAGCTTTTGGTCCAATTTCTTAGCTCTTCATTCTAAGGTTTGGGCTAATTTATAAAAAGAAAATAAGCCAAGGTCAATTCTGAAGTGTCAGTATTTCCCAGTTTAATTGATGATGTTTAACTGAATTGGCCAGTTTGGTGTGGAGTCCTCCAAAAAAATAGAATTAAAAGAGATCTGGCTCTAGCATCTTCTAAATTTAACACTAATGATCCATAAAAAGTTTAGCTAAATAATCCCTATAGTTATAAATTTTTTCACCTTTATCCTGCTTACAAGCTTGAGTCTTAGCCCAATTTATATCGTGGGCAAAAACCTCTGGGAAACATTCGCTAGATTTGCAACAATAGCTTTAGTCTAAGTTAGTAATTCTAGACCTGGGACATTAGATTGTATAGCTAAATATTTTCTATTTAGCTTCTTCTATCCACCTTTGATGGAGCCCTGGTGGCGCAGTGGCTAAGAGATTGGCTGGTAGCCAAAAGGTTGGTAGTTTGAATCTATGAGCCACCCCTTGGAAACCCTATGGGGCAGTTCTACTCTGTGTTTTAGTTGGCTATGAATCGGAATTGACTCGATGGCAATGGGTTTGGTTTTTTTTGGATCCACTTTTGAGCATCCCCAGGTTCTAGTAGCATGTTTAATAGATTATATAAATCTGCTGGTCCAGGTTCTGAAGTTTCTGACAAAATCTTAAACTGACAAAACTTTTGATGATCTTCGCAAGGCTGAAGAAATTCTTTAAAAATGGCATGAGGTTTTGCTTTAGTCCAGAGGGCAAAAGAAACCTCAGGAGGTCTTTCCCCTGCCTTTGGATATTTTATTTTTAAAGGCATCTTAATTACTGCTTTAGTCTCTCCTGTAGCTACTAGTTTGGTTTCTTTTGAAGATACCCAGGGGTAAGAAGGAAGTTCACACCTAGTATTGTCAGGACAAGAAGGTATAGATGGGTACAGAGAAGCAGCCTCCAGAGGAAAAGACGGAGGAGGAGAAAATGCTGTAGTGGCAGTAGAGTTTTGGCATTACAATTCTTTAATTTGTTTTCCTTGCCTGAACACTGTATCTTGCAGTAGGCAAAACTACAATCATTTTGTCTCTTGGAAGCTTCCAAAAACCAATTAAAATAGGGTTCCCACTGGTTCTGATTGGCCCAAGAGCCTTTAGCCTCTAACTTGCTGCACAGAAAAGTTAATTTAGTGAGTTCAAAACTCCCCTAACTTGGCCAGGGATTTTCTGGCTTTTCTCTATAAGCACATTCAACCACCCAAAATATTGAACTGAGCTAGGGTCATAGTTTTTAAAAAAAAAAAAAAATTTTTTTTTTTTTTTTTTTAAGCGGTGGGAGTCCCAGAAGGAGGTCTGTTATGGTCTTTGGAGGTGGTATTCCACATCTTACTAAAAACTTCTATGTTCCAGCAACCAAAGGGTGTGCTAAGCCTGATTCACCTTTAGAGAAACAAAAGGAAAAGGTTTGTACAGGGAGTTACACTTTTCTTCCACTAGATGGTGGACTTGTTATGCTCAAGAATTCTACAAAATGTCTAGGCCACGAAAAGAAAGAAGTGACCAAAAGCTCAAAAGGTACACTGAGAACTTCAGCACCTTCAGGGTTTGAAAAAAATCTCACAGTATTTTGCTGTGGTTGAGGTGTGCTGTCTTGTTGTATTTAAGAGGTTGGCCTGTGCCTTTATTTTTTTAATTTATTTTTCAGCTTGTAAGACCTGAAAGCACCCTAGTAGACAGTCATTCAAACCAGGAATTAGACTGTAAATGAGAACAAATGGGCAACACCTGCCCAAAACCAAAGAAGAGAAGGCAGGAAGGGACAGAAAAACAGGATAAATGGACACAGGAAACCGAAGGTGGAGAAGGGGACAGTGTTGACACATTTTGTGGGTTGCGCCAATGTCACAAAACAATTTGTGTATAAATAGTTGAATAAGAAACTAATTTGCTCTGTAAACTTTCACCTAAGGTGCACATGCACAGGAACACACACACAAACCAAAACTCACGAATTAGAAATAGGCAAACAGAAAACAAAAGAAAGCTGAGGGTGAATACACTTAACAGGGTACAGCCAGTGAGCGGCAACTTTGTAACATCCAAACTGTAGTTGAAAACACAAACCTCCAACAAAATTGTTCAGTAGCAAATGAGACAGTGAAAGCAGAGAAATGGCTTTGATAAATCCCAAAGAGCCATGCCAAAATACTTGGGGCTCACTTTTGGGAGCGCTCACCTCTGGACAGGTCCCAAGGGGTCTGAGAAAGCAGGAGGGCACAAGGGGCCCTTGTCAGTGCCTGACTCTGGTTTTTCAGCTCCTCCTGCTCCATTGGGGAAGACATCACCCAATCCTGCCAAGACTCTGCCAAATGTTGTAGTGAAAAGATTCTCCAACTCTGTTACAGTTAAATAAAAGACTTTTATTGAAGCCAATATGTCATTCAAATGGAGATTGTGAAAGCCTCAGAGTTTGAAGCTCAAGGATCCAAGGGGGGGGGGTGCAAATCACACATAGTTATAGTGCAGTAGGAGCAGATACAAAACCTAACATTCTGATTGGTTTACAGTGACTGAGGTCCGTCAATGGTGAGACAAAGCAGAGCATGATTTTTAACATTACTGGTTACATTCATACAGCTGGAATACATTGGCTAAAGGACAAAATTGCAAGTTATGTGTTCGCAGGGGGAGTGTCAGGACCATCACAAAACCATGACATGATGTTGGCATAACAGATACTGTCAGGTATAGGTTGTTAAACATTACCTCACTCACCAAAAAAAGACCAAACCCATTGCTACCAAGTTGATACTGACTCATAACGACCCTACAGGACAGAGTAGAACTGCCCGCGTAGGGTTTCCAAGGGGTGCCTGGTGGACTTGAACTGCCGACCTTTTCGTTAGCAGCGGTAGCTCTTAACCACTACGCCACCGGGGTTTCCAAGAGATCTAACACAAAGCTTTTCGATAAGGTTTGGTTACAGACCTCAGGACAGGTAGTATCCACACTCTTAGCCTGACCACAAAGAAAAGAATTTCTTAATGACAGGGCTGGTTCCTAAGCAACAGGGTTTGAACCTAAGTGAAAGGTTATACTGAGCCTTAGCATTAGTTCAGCCATTTTACTTTAGGTCAGGTGCCTCTTTTGATCTTATGTCCCACATCATGCTTTAGGTTGTTAAGTGAATACGAGTTGAAGACTGTATGTTTTCTTGATGTTTTCTATAATTAGTATATACCACCCGTTTATCCTATCAATCCTTCTTACCTTAAATTCTTATGCCTGATATTAATGCTATTTACATAGCAATCTTTTGGTTAGTATTTTCTTGGTATATAGTTTTTTTTTAAACCCTTACCCCAGAAGTTTTTGGCAATATAACTATATATCTTGCAAACAGCACATAGGTGGATTTTCGTTTTAATCTATCCCTGGATTTTTTTTTCTTTAATACACAAGTCTAATTAATTTATAGGTATTGTGATTAATACACTTGGACTTCTTTCTACAATCTTATTTGGATTTTCCTGTTTCCCATGCTTTTAATTTGCTTCTATTTTTCTTCTTTCTTACCTGCTAATCAATTAAGTTTTCCCTCATTTTTTTTCTTCTGTATAAAAAAAAAAGAAAAAAAAATTTTTTTATAGGTTTGGAAATAATACATTCTATTTTTCTTATTTTGCTGAATACTCTTAAGTATTTAGCATGCATATCAGTAATGAAAAGTACCTGAGTGGCACGAACAGTTTGCACTTGACTACTAACCTAAGTCACCCAGTGGCCCTGTGGAAGAAAGGCCCGGTGGTATCCTTACATAAAAATTACAGCCCAGAAAACCCTGCAGAGCAGTTCTAGACTGTAACACTTGCGGTTGCCGTGAGACACGGGCTGACTCAATGGCAACTAACAATAATATCAGTAATGAACTCCTGTCATCTTCAGGACTGCCATAATCATTTAAACAGCCTTTCTGTATTTGGGTTATTGATCCCACCTCTCTAGTATAGAAGGCAGAACTCAAATTTTCTGCCTTCCTTGCAGCTAGGCTGCAGACCTGTAACTTAGTCTCTGCTAACTAGAAGCACCGGTGGGAGTAAGCGATGTAAGCTATGCAACTATGCCTTCAGCTTCCATTTTCCTGGTAGAGGCAGAGGAATTCAGCTCATGGTGGCAGCAGTGGTTGCAAGATTAAGTTCCTGATGCAGAATTGACACTGATGCTGACAACAGAAGCCAACGAAGAAAAGTTGAGCTCCTGGATTTTGGTGTTCCCTGGGGGCAGCAGCAGTTTCTTTATCACGCTCATTCTGTTGCATGGTTTAGGGCACTCCTAGGACCTTAGCCCAAACCTTTTTTTTTTTCCCTAACCCTCCTAATGACTCTGAGAGCTGCTGCACAGAATTTTAAGAAATTCCTCCACGGATTCCATTAATTGCAACAAAGAACCTTAACTATAATAACTTGTTAAAATCAAAAGTTAAGGAATATTTTGCTCCTTCTTCTGAATAAAAGGAGTCAAGAATGTTTTAATTCAGAACTCCTTCCTGCTATCATCTACCATATTTTTAATGACTAAAAAAAAATTTTTTTTTTTAATACATTAATTTCACCTTGTTTTTACATTCTAAAATACTGACACTTAAAAAACAATAATACTTATTTGGATTAACCAGGATATTTGCTAATTTAGTGGTTCACCCTTTCTTCTCCCATCTCACTCATTCCTTTAGGGTTCAGTTTTTTTTTCTGGTTTAAGTATATCCTTTAATATTTCTTTCAGTGAGGGACTGTGAGTCCCAAATGTGAAAATGTATTTTGTCCTTCCTTTTGAAAGATAGCTTAGCTAGGTATGGAATTTAGTTTCTCAGTTCTGGTTTCTCAACACTTTGAAGATACCTTCCATCTTCTGTCACCTATTTTTGCTGATAAGTCTGATGACATGTCCCTGTCTTTCCTTTTAGGGTAAGTTGAAGTTTTTCAGTGGTAATTTTTAACATTTTCTTATTGTGTTTGGTATCCTGTAGTTTCACTGTTATGTGTAGGTCTCAGTTTTTACAATTTATTCTGCCTGAGATTTACTGTCTACCTTTGATCTGATGACTCATGTTTTTCTTCAAGTCTGAAAAACTCTCAGCCATGATCTCTATGAATAGTGCCTCTTCTTCACTTTCTATTTTCTTTCCAATGAAACTCTTTTAGATGTATGTTGGATCTTCTAATTTTATCTTTTAAGCCTCTAAACTTACTTTCAATTTATCTCCTTGTATTTCTTTGCTGCTTTGGCAGTCTATTATATACATTTTCAGAGTGTTTCAGACTCTTTATAAAGCTCATTTTTATAAGACAGGTAGAGGATCAGTGAACAAAAGGAAGACCCTCAACAATATGGATTGACACAGTGGCTGCAACGATGGGCTTAAACTTAGCAACAATTGTGAAGATGGTACAGGGCTGGGCAGTGTTTCATTCAGTTGTACACAGGGCTGCTATGAGTAGGAACTGACTCGACCACACCTAACAACAACAATGGGGATTATCTGGCTGAAAGACATCAGTAGTTGCCTATTTCCTACTTTATTAGCTACTCTTCTTGGCTTCCAAGGCCCTCATGAATCCAGGCCTGCCATTTACTAGCTGGGTAACTCTGGGCACACTTCTGAGGCTATTGAAAACTGAAATGAGATAAAGGATATACAGTGCAGAACAAGTACCTGACATGTAGTAGTATCCAAAAACCTACTGCCATCAAGTAGATTCTGACTTACAGTGACGCTATAGGACAGAGTACAACTGCCCCATAGGGTTTCTTAGCTTGTAATCTTTACGGAAGCAGACTGCCACATCTTTCTCCCCTGGGGCGGTTGGTGAGTTTGAACTGCTGAACTTTAGGTTAGTACCCAAGCCCTTAACCACTGTACCACCGGGGCTCCTTATGTAGTAGTATCCAAAACAAACCAAACCCATGGCCACTGAGTTAATCCCGACTCACAGTGACCTACACGACAGAGCAGAACTGCCCTGTAGAGCTTCCAAGGAGTGCCTGGTGGATTTGAACTGGCAGCCTTTTGGTTAGCAGCTGTAGCCACCACTATGCCACGAGGGTTTCCATGTAGTAGTAAATAAGATTTGTTGTGGCTATCCAGCTCACAGCAATTCTGTATGAAATCTGTCCTCCCACCATTTTAGACACGACTTCTGCATAGAAACTGTCATCAATTCCAAGACCTTGCTTCTTTGGCTGTAGTGATTGGCTAAGGCGTGGTCACATGACTGCAACCCAACCAGTTAATCATTCCTTTCTTCTGTGCAGTGGGTGATGGATTAGAACCCCTGACCTTTCAGTTAGCAGCCCAGTGCTTAACCACTGTGCCATCAGGACTCCTCTCCAAATCTGAGGCCAGGAATATTGGCTTTTTTCCTTTAGCATTGCAGAGTACTTAAAATGTGTTAGTAGAGGTCTTGGTTGTAGTAAAGGAGAATGAAAGTGACCTGCAGAAAAGAGGAGGGAGGTAAGGGTGGCAGACGGAGGGATTACTGACAACATTCAAGTTTCTAGTTTCACTAGCTTTGATGATAAGGGACATTACTTTCAGTATTATAAATTTCTTTTTTGTTTTTATAGTGCTTTAGGTGAAAGTTTACAGCTCAAATTAATTTCTCATACAAAAATTTATACACATATTGCTATGGGACCCTAGTTGCAACCCCTAAAATGTGGCAGCACACTCCCCCTTTCCACCCCGCATTTCCAGTGTCCATTCGACCAGCTCCTATCCCCTTCTTTCTTCTCATCCTGCCTCTGTACAAGAGCTATCCATTTAGTCTTGTGTATCTACTTGCACTAAGAAGCATTCTTCATGAGCATTATTTTGTTTTATAGTCCATCAATTCTTTGTCTGAAAAGTTGGCCTAGAGAATGGTTTTACTTCTAGGTTAACAGAAGGCCCGGGGGCCATGTCTTTGGGGGTTCCTCTAGTCTCAGCCAGACCATTAAGTCTGGTCTTTTTACGTGAATTTGAGTTCTGCACCACATTTTTCTCTTGCTCTGTCAGGGACTCTCTGTTATATTCCCTCTCAGGGTGGTCGTTGGTGTTCTTCTGGTCTCAGGCCAATGGAGTCTCTGGTTTATGTGGCCCTTTTGTCTCTTGGGTTAATATTTTTCTTGTTTCTTTGGTGTTCTTCATTCTCCTTTGCTCCAGGTGGGTTGGGACCAACTGATGCCTCTGAGATGGCCTCTTGCAAGCTTTTAAGGCCCCAGATGCCACTCCCCAAAGTGGGATGCAGAATATTTTCTTAATAAACTTTGTTATGCCAATTGACCTAGATGTCCCCTGAAACCATGGTGCCCAGACCCCTGTCCCTGCTACTCTGTTCCTCGAAGTGTTTGGTTGTGTTCAGGAAACTTATTAGCTTTTGGTTTAGTCCCGTTGTGCCGACTTCCCTTGTATTGTATATTGTCCTTTCCTTCACCTAAGATAATTCTTTTCTACTATCTAGGTAGTGAATTCCCCTCTTCCTCCCTCCCCACCCTTGTAATCATCAAAGAATGTTTCTTCTGTTTGACGTTTTTCTTGAGTTCTTATAATAGTGGTCTCACACAATATTTTTCCTTTTCTGACTAATTTCACTCAGCATGATGCCTTCCAGATTCATCCATGTCATTGAGATATTTTTCACACTCATCATTGTTCTTTATCGTTGCACTGAATTCCACTGTGCGTATATACCATAACTTGTTTATCCATTCATCTGTTTATGAGCACCTAGGTTGTTTCCATCTTTTTGCTATCATGAACCGTGCTGCAATGAACATGGGTGTGCATATATCTGTTCATGTAAAGGCTCTTATTTTTCTAGGATATATTCCAAGAAGTGGGATTGCTGGATCGTATGGTACTTCTATTTCTAGCTTTTTAAGGAAGAACCAAATCGAATTCCAAAGCGGCCATACCATGTTACATTCCCAACAGTAGTGTATAAGTGGCCCTATTTCTCCACAACATCTCCAACATTTATCTTGAGCTTTTTGGATTAATGTTAGCCTTGTTGGGTTGAGATGGTATCTCATTGCAGTTTTGGTTTACATTTCTCTAATGGCTAGTGATCATGAGCATTTCCTCATGTATCTGTTAGCTGCCTGAATGCCCTCTTTGGCGAAGTGCCTGTTCATATCCTTTGCTCATTTTTAAACTGGATTATTTGTCTTTTTGTTGTTGAGGTTTTGCAGTATCTTGTATATTTTATAGATTAGACCCTGATGAGATATATAGTAGATGAAAATTTTTTCCTAGTCTGTAGGCTGTCTTTTTACTCTTTTGGTGGAGTCTTTTGATGAGCATCAGTTTTTGGTTTTTAGGAGTGCTCCCAGTTATCTAGTTTCTCTTCTGGTGTTTGTGCACTGTTAGTTATGGTTTGCATTCTGTTTATGACATGTATTAGGGCTCCTAGCATTGTCTCTATTTTTTCTTCCATGATCTTCATCATTTCAGATTTTATATTTAGGTCTTTGACCCATTTTAACTTAGTTTTTGTACATGGTGTGAGGTATGGGTCTTGTTTCATTTTTTTTGCAGATGGATATGCAGTTACGCCAGCACCATATATTAAAGAGAGTGTGTCTTCCCCCTGTAATGGACTTCGGACCTTTGTCAAATATCAGATCCTCATAGGCAGATAGATTTACATCTGGGTTCTCAATTCTGTTCCATTGGTCAATTTGTCTGTCATTGTATCAGCACCAGGCTGTTTTGACTACCATGGCGATATAATAGGTTCTAAAATCAGGTATTGTGAGGCCTCCCACTTTGTTCTTCTTTTTCAGTAATGCTTTACTTATCCGGGGCCTGTTCCCTTTCCATAGGAAGTTGGTGAATCACAATCTCTTTAAAAAATGTTGTTGGAATTTGGATTGGGATTGCATTGTATCTATAGATCGCTTTGGGTAGGATTGACATTTTTATAACGGTGAGTCTTCCTATCCATGAGCAAGTTATGTTTTTCTGCTTATGTAGGTCTGTTTTGGTTTCTTGCAGTAGTGTATTGCAGTTTGCTTTGTACAAGGTCTTGTATGTCTCTGGTTAGATTTATTTCTAAATACTTTACCTTCTTGGGGACTATTGTAAATGGTATTGATTTGATGATTTCTTCTTTGAAGTTCTCTTTGTTGGTGTAGAGGAATCCAACCGATTCAGTACTGTACATTTAAACACTTCTTTAATATCTGAATATTTTATAATAAGCAGGAATAATCTTATAAAAATTTTTTAAAATATCAGAATTTGAACATGAATTTTATTTTACTGCTCAATTTCTCACATTTTTTATTCCTATGTTTCAAAAAAAAAAATGGTTATTACTCTCTTGCCAGCTATGGAAATGTAGTTGCTATAATAATAACATTAAATTTGAATAGCCCTTCAGAGTTCCCACAGCCTTTCATGTGATCTTAATTGTGTGAGATGAGCAGACCAGGTAAGGGCAGGTTTAGATTTCACAAATGGTAAAATTGAGATGCAGAGAAGTTAAATGATATTCAGAGTCAGGAAGGGTGATAACCCAGATAGGTCTTAAACATTCTCTAGCAGGGGAGTTTCGCGTTTACTATTGGTAAAGTTGTCAGATTTGGCGCATTACAAAACATTCATTAATTATTGATAATAAGGAAAATTCAGAAGAGCCCTGAAAAGTTTTATTAGATCTATTACAAAACCTACAAAAATGCATACTTGGTCCATAATTTAAATTCACGTCCTCAAAAGCACTTTCGCTCTCCCAAAAGTTAATTTTCACCATGTTCCTAATCACGTTTCCACTGTGCTTTTAAATTCTAGAACTTTAATCTAGAGAAGGGATGATTGGAGGGAATTTTTTGACTTCTAGCTAGGCATCCACAGTAGTTAACAACAGGTTTATGTATGCATGAAGCTGAATTCTTGCACCCCTTACTAAGGTAGAACGTTGTATTGGACATAGCACATGGGTAATTATTTACAAAGGTGACCTGTAATTACAAAGTGCATTGGTAGTATTATCACAACACCTTTGTTTTGCAGAACTCAAATGTTTTCATAACATTAATTCATTCACTTTCACTGAACAGATAAGGAGAGGTTGGGGGACAAATAGCATCCCTATTTTATCTGCTGGAGTTGATGAAGTAAAGGGAAAGGAGTGAAGTACTGAAGATAATACAAAGCAAGAGCAGTTGGACTTTCTTTTTAATTTTGTCATGACTGTGCATCTCACTGTTATGAGAATCCATTTTAAGTAGAAAATGTAATTTATGATGATGAATATAATTTTAGGTAGAAATTGTTTCTGTAGCATCAAGGTATGATATGTCAAAGAATACTACTAGCAGGCTTGTACTATTAATCTGTATCGTTTTTGATCTTGCAGATTCTGATATTTTCATTTTTTATGGGCCTAAAGATAAGATAAGATAAGCTTTTTGTTATAAGTGAAGCATTAAAATAAGCTGACAGTTTTGGCATAGGTCCCCTTTCCTGCAACCAGACTGCCATTAGGCTCAAATCGATCTTCTAAGTATAAAGTGTATCTGAAGAGATACAACCGATGTGGGGAAAACAGGACTTTTTAAAACCAAGTCTGAGGTCACACTTTTGTGTTCTAACCATCTGTACCTTTTATTAACCAGGGGCTGGTGCCGCCAAGGAGGTCACACACAGGCGCACAACAGTCTTCTCCCACACAATCCTGGAATGGTAACAGTGCGTGGCTGCCTAAGAAAGAGAAGCCATTTCAGAGCTCTGGGGTGGCCTGGGGAGGGGGGGGAGTGTGTGTGGGCGGGGGCAGGGTGAGGGAGTCATTCCTCTTCTCCATCCAAGGAGGATACTTATTAGAAATCTTGCACATCTTTTTTATATTTAATTGATTTCTCTCGCGTGGGAGGCAGAATACTTGCATAAGAAGAAAGGGGGAATAAAGAAAAAAAGGAAGCCTGGCAGGGGTGCTTTCGAGATGGTGACCATAGCCTTGCTTAGGATTGGGGACTGCGGGTAAAAAAAAAAAAAGCTCAGGTGTTCACAACCTGTTTGGCTGTAAAGATGCCTCCCTTCCTTCCGGAGAGCCAGCATCCCCCCTCTTCCCCAGGATTGCAGCCACCAGGCATTACCTCACACCCTTCCAGTGACTCCACCATCCTCTCCAAATCCTGGGCCTTTGTGGTGGGGGGGAGGAGAGGGGAGACAGAGGGGTCTCCATTCTACCTCGTCACACAAATAGCGGCCAGTTCGCCTCCCCCACCTCTCTCTGGCCCTGCTCACCGCCCCAGTGAGGGCAGCAGCCCCCAAAACCACCTCTCACCCCACTCCCTGGGCTCCTTCGACCCTCCCCCACCCAAGCCCAGGGGCGCATCCTCACTCTTCCTCCAAATGCGAGTCCAGCTCACCCCCCAACCCAGGCCGCTATGGGGAAGGCAGCAGCCCCCAGGTTCCCACCCCTCACGCCTGCCCATTCCCGCCCCTCACCCAGCTCCTTCATCCTCCAAAGCTGGAGGCCCATCTACACTCTACCTCCACGTGTGAATCGCGGGCCGTTACCCCCACCCCCTGTCCCCTTCAGCCCCGGGCTCCGCCCACCGCACTAGGCCGCGCGCCCAGGAGCCCGTACACCTGGCCGTCCCACCCCCGGCTCCGCCACGTTCCCGACTCCCCCGCCCAGGGCAGCCGCAGCTCGGCGCCCACCCCTCGCGGCTTCCTCCTCCCCGCCCTCTCCCCTCCGGCAGGCGGGAGGGGCCACCAGCGAGCGCAATGGCGTAGCCAATGGGCGCTCAGCTTACTCTGGCCTCTCCCCCGGGCGGCGGCCAATCGCGGCGGGCGGTGGTGGCAATATTGTGGAGTGGAGTTTGGAGCCGCTGCTGCCGCGGGCTGGAGCGGCGCTGCCGCGGGGGCTGCCAGGGTATTTCGGGAAGGGGGCGTGAGGGGGAGGAGGCGGCAGGGGCTGTGGCGGCCGCTCGGGCAGCGTGTGGAGGCGGCCGAGAAAAAGAGAAAGAAAGGAAGGAAGAGGGCGTGGAGTCCTTAGAAGGAGGAGGCGGGACCGGCCGGGCTCCTCACCTCTCGGTGGCGGCGGGCGGCCCGGGAGGCGGTGCCGCCCCCTGCCCGCGGACTCCTCAGCTCAGCCGGCCGCCGACCCGCCGGCCCCGGGCAGCTGCTGAGGCCACCGGGGTGGGAGCGGCGGGCCGGGGCGTCGGCGGAGGCTCGAGTTGGCGCGGAGGCGACCGCCATGGCGTTCCTCAAACTCCGCGACCAGGTAGGTGAGGGGCGACGGAGGGGCAGCGCTCCGACTGCGGAGGACGGGGGGTAGGGCGGGCCGGCGACGTGGGCCGCCTGGACGCCTGCCCGGCGGGCTGTGTGCGCGGGAGGCAGGGATCCCGCCTCGGGGACAGGCGCGGGCCGGGGGCTGCGGACGGTAGGGGACCCGCCTGTCAGCGCTGCCCGGGCCCGATAGAGCCCACGTGCCTCCGGGGGTCCTGCCGCCGCCTCTGGTGGCAGTCTCGAGGAAGGGGCGGGTCCCACGCTCGCCGCCTTCCAGTCGGGCGCACTATCGGGTGCGCCTCCTGTCGCCGGCCAGGTGAGGTTCAGGCCTAACAGGTGGCTTCCCGCAGGCGGGCGGGAGCGGCGCGGGCGGCCATGACCCAGGGTCACGACCTTGCTTGTTTGCCTCGCCAGATAGTTCCAGGCACATTCTTTCCTGGTTCAGAGTAGTTGATTCCGCTTAGGGACTAGTTATTCAACGTGCAGGTTGCCAGGTTTGTTTTCTTGTGACATCTTGTGCACCTTCTTGGTTCCTTTCCTTGACTTGGGAAGAGCTGGTCCAAGATTACCTGAAGTACTCTAAAAACTCGTGACTTTCTTGTCCTGAAAAAATATTTTGTGTCTAGGAGCGAAATCTCTGTTGTATCAGAACGATATGTTCACCTAAATACGTAGGTAACGAGGCTTTCAAGAGATGCAGGCGCTTGCAAAGATTTGTGTCTTTCCTTGAGGAAAAAGGAAATGTGAAATTTACTGAGTCGTAGGAAACTTATTAGTGCTGAGAACTTATTTTTGCCCTCCTCCCTCCCTTTTATGAACAAAAGATAATTGAACAGATTTGAAGGAATAGTTACTCGCATGCATTGGGAAATTATTCCATACATCAGTACCTGTTTTGCAGAACAATGGGGGAAAACTTGAAATGTGCCTTTTAATATTGTTCCTTAGTGAATGCTGTGCCTTGCGTTCTGAATCTAAATCGTGTTATGAATTCTCATTTCTTATGTGAATTTTATTTTATGTTTAGGCTGGTGGCTGAAGTTGGGTATCATTTGGTAGCAGAGGGGTCTACTTGGTCTTGACATCACCAGAACATGATACTTTGAAAAACTTCAGTCAAGTTTACGCCATTTATTTAAAATTGTAGGACTGCGCTGTCCAATATAACCACTAGCGGGGCGGGTCGGGGGAGGGGACAGAAAAAAACCTGTTACCCTGGAGTCCGTTCCGACTCATAGTGACCCTATAGGACAAAGTAGAACTGCCCCATGGGGTTTCCAAGGAGCGGGTAGTGGGTTCGTACTGCTGACCTTTTGGTTAGCATCTGTAGCTCTTACCACTGTGTCACCAGGCACTAGTCACCTGTGGCGATTAACGTTTAAATAAATTTGAAAAGTCACTTCCTCAGTCCTGCTAACCACATTTCAAGTGATGGGTAACCACATGTGAATATTAGCTATCCTTAAAAAAAAAAAAATTTTTTTTTATTGGACAGCACAGATGATAGAACATTTCTATCATCAGAGTTTTATTGCACAGCATTTTTACAGAATAGCAAGCAAAGTACAGTTGAAATAAATTAGTTTGTCTTTGGAAACCGATTCCTGTACAGTTATCTCACATTATACTCCAGGGTTGTGAAACTCAATATCTAGATTTTCGTCAGATTTTTATCATTCTAATAACTTTGTGTTCCCATAAGTAATGGTTGAGGTAACGATTGTTTGCTTTCTTTAGTTTCTAATTCTGTACTTTTAGGAAAGTTATTTTTACAATTTAAATCATTGTGCATGTTAGGGATATGGTGAACTTTTAGGAGAGCACGCTATTTTATTCACTGTCAGGTTTAAACAGAAATAGGATTGGGTTTTCAGTTGGTCGTAAAATCCAGTTGCACCTTTGTATTTGTGTACAGTATTTAGAAATCGGAATTAAGTGGTTGTGACGCTAGTCCAGTTTTATGTAATATCTAGTAATACCAAGTGATAATGTTAACCTAGTAAAATGTCACCTGTAAACTTGAGGGACCCTGGATAAGTTAATAAAATGGCCGGGCTGAGAGGGGGGTAAAAGAGCATTGAGGTTTATGTGTTAATCACTAAGCAGTTGGTTCATCTGGTCTCTCTTTTGGAAAACATTGAGAAGCGAGTTTAATATTGCCAGTTTAAACAGAATAGCTGTTTTAGAAGTCATCTTGTATGTCGATACTTACTTTACAGTTAGAAGTGATGGTAAAAGTGAAATGGAATGTAAATACTATTTGAACTTCCTCATGTCCAGAAAAAGCAGCTCAGCTAAGATGAATTACTTTATTTGGAGGAAAGCAGGAAGAGATCTGAATAAGTACAAGTGAGTTTTAAAGCTGGAAGTTACTTGACATACATTTAGCTCAAGGAATAACAGTGAAAGCATAAAAGAAACTGGCTTCAATTACATTCGAGGCTGGAAGTAGTAGACCCTACTTTTCTAGGTCTGTTTCCATATTCACCTTGTATTTTGTTTTCTTCTAGCTTTGCAAAATACAGCCTAATATGCACAAACTGTAAATGGTTAGGGCTCCTTTTTTGATTATGCGTTTAAGCATCAGGAGAGTTAGAGCTGGTTTAAATATAAAATCAGTGAGCAAATAAAGCAATTTGTTCAAATACCCAATCAGTGGGTTAATCTGAATGAGCTTTCCTTCATCTTATGTCAGTACCTAATTACGTGAGTAAGAAGTTATTATTGGTGAAAATAATTTGAGACTTTTTAACCTAAAATAAATTTCTTATTCTTTGTAGAGTAGAAACATGAATTTTTCCCCAGATTATTTCACTTTAGTTTACACAGCATGAGTCTGTAACACTTGTAGGGTTTTATTCAACAGGTGTTGCTGTGCTGATTTTTCTCTTTGAAGTTAATAGAAGTGTAATAATACATGATTGCGTTTTATTTTATTAGTAGTGATTCGTAGTACATTCATTATAATAAAGATAGAAGATCTTCATTTAGCTCAGGGATCACAAATTCACATGCCTATAGGGACTACAATAGGGAGTGATGTCTGGAGATCACAGCATATAGGAGCAGGTATGTTACTTGCTGCCATTGTTAACTGTGCAGGTATGCCTAGTGTCTTTAGAACTCCTTTTTTTTTTTTTTTTTAAGGAATTCAGCACTCTGGATTCTTAATACAAAATCTCTTTATAAGAATTTAATGCAATGGTTTTAAAAAGGGGCTTGTAGGGGACTAGTTTGTAATCTGTAGTTTTAATCAGCTTGAGAAAACAAAGTAGTAAGTTAGATTCCTGTTAAGTTTTCTTCAAGGTAAAATGACCAAATTGGTCATAAGCTTAAAAAAATTGAGATATAATTTAGGTCACATATATTGAAAGCTGAGATGTAGTCATTCCTCCTACCAAGTGGTGGTGGTCGTTAGTTGCCTTGAGTCAGTTTTGAGTCTTAACTCGTGGTGATCCCATGCTCCATAGGGTTTTCAAGGCTCTGACCTTTCAGAAAGCAGATTGCCAGGCCTGTCTTCCTAGGCTCTTTTGGGTGGGTTTGGACCACCAACTTTTGGCTAGTAGTTGAGGGCTTAAACATCTACACCACCCAGGGACTCTGAGATATAATTTATATAATATAAAATTCACCCTTTTAAAATGTACAGTTCAGTGATTTTAAGTATATTCACAGAGTTGTGCAATTATTACCATTGTCTAATTTCAGATCATTTTCATTAATCTAAAAAGAAACCCCATATCCCATTAGTGATCACACCCTACTCCCTCCTCCCTTCAGCCTCTGGCAATCACTGATACTGTCTCTATGGATTTACTTATTCTGATTATTTCATTTAGACAAAGGTCTACAATATGCGGTTCTTCCTGTCTGACTTCTTTTGTTTAACGTACTATTTTTAAGGTTCATGTGTGTCATAGCATCAGTTGGTTGGTCGTAAACTTTTACATTATGTTTCCATTGTCATCCAGTTGACTCTAACTCATAGTGACCCTATGGGACAGAGTAGAACTGCCCCATGGGGTTTCCAAGGAGTGGCTGGTGGATTCGAACCACAGACCTTTTGGTTAACAGCCTCTAGGACTCCATATCATGTTTAAAAAATAGGGGTTCCTAAAAAAGTTCCTGTATTTGTATGCTATTTCACTGCTTCCTGTAGTGTTTGTTGATGTTGTCATAAGGTGCTGTCAGGTCAGTTCTGACTCAGCAACCCTGTGTACAACAGAATGAAACACAGCCTGGGCCTGTGCCATCCTCATGATTGTTGTTATGCTTTAGAGAATTATTGCAGCCACTGTGTCAGTTCATCTCATTGAGGGTTGTCTTCTTTTTTGCTGGTCCTCCACTTTACCATGGCAGACATGTTTCATCTGAGCTTCCAGACTAAGATTAGGAAGAAGGACCTGGCTGTCTACTTCTGAAAAGAATTAGCCAGTGAAAACCTTTTGAATATCAGTGGAACATTGATATAATGCCAGAAGGTGAGCCCCCCAGGTTGGAAGGCATTGAAAAGACGACTGGGGAAGAACTGCCTCCTCAAAGTAGAGTCCACCTTAATGATGTGGATGGCATCAAGCGTTTGAAACCTTTATTTCCTGATGTGGCATGATGTCTTACATACTCTGGACATGTTATCAGAAGGGACCAGTCCCTGGAGAAGGACATCGTGTTTGGTAAAGAGAGGGTCAGTGAAGAAGAGGGAGACCGTCAATGAGATGGATTGACACAGGGGATGCAGCAATGGGCTCAAGCATAAAAATGGTTGTGAGGATGGCGCAGGACCAGGCAGTGTTTCGTTCTGTAGTACGTAGAGTCGCTGTGAGTCAGAGCCGACTTGACAGCACCTCACAACAACAACCACTTTACCAAGCATGATGTCCTTTTCTAGGGACTGATCCCTCCTGATAACTTTTCCAAAATCTGTGAGACGGAGTCTCATCATTCTCCCTTCTAAGACACATTCTGGCTGTACTTCTTCCAAGATGGATTTGTTCGTTCTTTTGGCAGTCCATGGTATAGTCAATATTCTTTGCCAACACCACAACTCAAAGACATATATATGCATATACACATACATAAAATATATATTGCATATATAATTTGGGATGTTATTATGTTTCCTGCATCTGTTTTATAACTGGAACTAAACATTGTTTGCAGTAGTACTAAAGGTGAGGGGCTCCCTTCAGGGTTAGTGGTCATTAGGTGAGGATTCTTGATATGATGAAGGATTTTATGAGCAAGTGTCTTAGTTATGTAGTGCTACTATGACAGATACGATAAGTGGATAGCTTTAACAAGCAGAAATTTATTCTGTCACAGTTTATGAGGCTAGAAGTCCAAATCCAGGGCTCTATCTCTAAGGGAGGGTTTTCTCTTTTTGTCAGCTCTGGGGAAAGATCCTTGTCATCAGTCTCTCCCTGGTCTAGGACCTTCTCAGCGCAGGGACCCTGGATCCAAAGGATACACCCATTCCTGTCTCTTCTTTTGGTGATAATGAGGTCTGTCTCCTCTCTGCTCCCATCTCTCTTTTATATCTCAAAAGAGGCAACCCAATCCTGTAGATTGTGTCCTGCCTCATTAATATCATAGCAGTTAGGATTTACAACACATAGCAGAATCACATCAGATCACAAAATGGTGGGCAGTCACACAGTACCGGGAATCATGGCTTACCCAAGTTGACACACATTTTTTGAGGACACATTTTAATCCATAATAGGGTTGGCACATCTCACTGAGTAGAGAGAATAACTTAACTACTATTTTAGTTAGTAAGTTCACACTTGCTCCAGTACCCACTAAGTGGGTAGAACATTGTACTTTGAACTTTGTTTATGGAGGCATGGGGGAAGACGATTCTTGAGAAATCTTGTAATTTGGGGTACAGAATGCACGAAGTGCCTGAAGAACACTGAGGCCTAGATATTGAGGTACTTTATGTCAAGAGTACCGCTTTTGTGCTGGAGACTGTGGGACGCCCAAGAGTACATTAGCTACTGTCTCTTCCCTTAAGGATCTTATTGGCTATGAGAGTAGAAAAGATACACATTAATACAGAGTGTCTGAGATACTTTACATGAAAAGCTTTGTGGAAGTTGAGGACAAACATAGAAAGCATATTATTTGAAAATGTAATGAACAAGTGTATTTTATGTTTCCTAACTTTTTGGATAGTTTGTATGATGCAAGGAAACCCCGGTGGTATAGTGGTTAAAGGCTGTGGCTCCCAACCAAAAGGTTGGTAGTTTGAATCTACCAGGCAGTCCCTGGAAACCCTATTGGGCAGTTATACTCTGTCCTACAGGGGCATTATGAGTTGGAATCGACTCAACGGCAGTGAAAGTTTTGGTATAATACAAGGTAGAACATGGTGAACTTTATAAGAGATGTAGATAAGTTGTTTCAGAATTCAGAAAGGAGCAGATGATGTGATTGTGGACAGAGGGATGATGTCACGGCAGGGGAGGTATTTTAGGTTTACCTGGAAGTATTTGTAAAAAGCGGACAGTTGTGCATGGAAGCAACAAGAGGGAACCGTGAGGTCAGTCCAGAAAATGGATGGTGTGCCTATGTTGGGATAGTAAAGAGAGAGCCCTGATTGGTGCGTGTAGTTGAAAAAGAATGGCAGATAAATTATCTAGGTTAAATGTGACTACATTATGAAGTACTTTGAATATCAGGCTAAGAAGTTTGGACTTGATTGGGAGGCATTGGGAAGTCATTATAGCTGGGCTTGGTTAACCTAGAGTCTGAAGGACTTCAGGAGAGATGTGCATGTATGTACTTTCTCAAGAGGGCCCTTAAGTTTTATTAGATTCTCAGAAGGGCCTGTGACCCCTAAAATTTAAATTACCACTATATTACAGGTTTTAGAAGAGTAGATTACAAAGGACAGATAAACACCCAAGGCCAGTTGGGTCGCTATTGCTGTAATTCAGACTGTATGTAATATGTTTGAGGATAAACTGAGGACATTAAGTACTAAGCGAAAGTTTGAATGGAAGTGAGTATATCTTTAAAGGTCCCACATAGCCATATTAATGGCTCACTTGTAAGTACAACTGAGAGTGACTGTCGTATGTTTTGGAAACCCTGGTGGCGTAGTAGTTAAGTGCTATGGCTGCTAACCAAAGGGTTGGCAGTTCGAATTCGCCAGGCGGTCCTTGGAAACTCCATGGGGCAGTTCTCTGTCCTACAGGGTTGCTATGAGTCAGAATCGACTCGACAGCACTGGGTTCAGTTTGGTTTTTTTTTTATCATGTATTTTTGTTGTTATTTAGTCCCAGTAGGATGAATTAAACTTTATGAAAGTGAAGTCAAACATTGATTATGGCAGTAAAAAAGAATCAGATAATCCAGGTGTTTAGATTTGGGTTGTGTTAGGTTTTTCAGTGTTTTATCCTGTTGTCTGGTTTTTACTCTAGTCTAACATAAAATTTATATTTAGCGAATGTACTCTGGGGTGAAGTGACCCTGGAAAAATGCTGTGTGTCTGGAGAGAGTAGTTTAGGATTAAGCCTTTTTGTTTTGGATAATGTTCCCGGTAGACAGCCACATGAAATCAAATCAGTCACATAGTAATACTTCTGATTCAAAACAAAATTTAATGAAATCTCCAGTCACTTAGATCAGTAATGTTTTCAACAGTTACTAGTACGTTGTGTGCAAATATAAAGTTAAAATGATTAAAATTATCAAATACATTAGGTTTTATTTCCACCATTCCCCATTCTTATTTATATGATAACTGTCCTCCTTATGTGAAGCTCATTAAAAAAAAAAGAAAAACTTAGTAACATTCTTCTCTGTATTTGCTGATTGGCATAGAAAATAGTCTGGATGCACTTATTACTTCACAGCTTTAGTGAAAAGGCCACTTAATTTATTAGTTTATTATTAACTTCAAGGTCAATCTTTTGTACTTGTAAGGATTTAAGGCCACAGATAACATTAAAACATGCAGCACAGGATAATTAAAATATTTAAAAAATGAAATCAGGTAGAGAAATATTTGTTCTAAAAGCTTAGAATGAGAGTTATTACAGTTGAGCACTACATTTAACTTTTATTTCTTGTTACCTAAGGTATAAAAAAAAAGAGAGATTGACTTTATATCTTATAGTAGGGAGCACAAATTACTTTGAAGAGGTAGCCTTTTCTTTTGCATCAATTTCTGGATTCAAAAGCTGGATCACTATCTCTTTTTTAGATAGCTTTTTATTGAGATATATTCACCTACCATACAGTTTACCAATTTAAATTATACAGTTTGGTTCACAGAATGGAACAAGTATCATTATGATCAATTTTAAACCATTTTTATCATACCAAAAAGAAACCCCCCACCTCTAAGCTGTCACTCCCTAAATCCCTATCCTCTCCAGCTGTAGATGACCACTGAACTGTTTTTGTCTCTGTAGATTAGCCTTTTCTGGATATTTTATATAAATGGAATTAAATAATGTATGTCCTTTGTGATTATCTTCTTATCTTTGGAGATGTATCTATTAAGATCCATTTTTCATTTTTCAATTGGGCTATTCATCTTTTTATTATTGAGTTGTAGGAGTTCTTTATATATTCTAGATAGAAGTCCATCATCAGATACAACATTTATCAGATTTTTCTACCAGTCTGTAACCTGTATTTTCACTTTTGTGATGGTGTCCTTTGAAGCATAAAAGTATTTAATTTTGATTAAGCCCAATTTATTTTTTCTTTGGTTACTTGTTCTTTTGTTGTCATATCTAAGAAATATTTGCCTAATTCAAAGTCATGAAGAGTGTCCCCCACCCCCCCCAAAAAAAACCAGTGAATACTGGTTCCGAAAAAGACATGTCCAAGTCCTTACCCGAGGATCCTGTAAATGTGATCTTACCTGGACAGAGGGTCTTTGCAGATGCAGTAAAGGTAATGATCTCAAGATGAGGTCACCCTGATTAGCGTGGGCTCCAAATCCAGTGGAATGTCCTTGTAAGAGATAGAAAAGGAGAAGACTGAGAGACCTAGAAACACATGGGAGAAGGCAATGTGAAGCTGGAGGCAGAGATTGAAATCACATACCCTCAAGCCAAGGAACGACTGGAGCCTGAGATGCTGAAAGAGGCAAGAAAGAAGTCTCCCCTAAAACCTTTGGAGGGAGGGCAGCTGTGCGGACACCTTGATTTTAGACTTCTGGCCTCAGCTGTGAGAAAATAAATTGTTGTTGTAAGCTACCAAGTTGTCATTTGTTATGGCAGTCCTAGGAAACTAGTACAAAGAGTTGTATAGTTACAGCTCTTACATTTTGGTCTGTGATCCATTTTGAGTAAGTTTTGCATATGCTATGAGGTAGGAGTTTAACTTCATTTTTTTGTGTGTCTAGACTATTCTTTTCCCATTAAATTGTCTTGGTATCCTTGTCAAAAATCAACTGACTGTAAATGTGAGGATTTATTTCTGGCCTCTCAATTCTGTTCCACTGGGCTATATCAGTACCATACTGTCTTAATTACTTGTAGCTTTGTAGTAGGTTTGAAATTGAAAAGTGTGAGTCCCCCAACTTTATTCTTCTTTTTCAAGATTATTTTGACTTTTCTGGGTTACTTGCATTTCCACATAAATTTTAAGATGAACTTGTTAATTTCTGCCAAAAAGGCTGTTGGACTTTGATGGGCGTTCTATTGAATCTGTAGATCAGTTTGAAAAATACTGCCATCTTAGCAATATTGTCTTTCAGCCCATGAACATGGGATATCTTTCCATTTATTTAGTTTTTTTTTTAATTTCTCTCAATGATATAGTTTCCAGAGTACAAGTTTCTTAATTTCCAGATTGTTTATTGCAAGTGTACAGAAATACAGTTGTCTTTTGTATATTGCTCTTGTACCCTGCAACTTTGTTGAACTTGTTTATTAGTACTAATAGTTTTGCGTGGATTCCTGAGCATTTTCTATGTATGAGATCATGTCATCTGTGAATAGAGAGAGTTTTACTTCTCTGCAGTCTAGCCTGTTATTTCTTCCTCTTGATGAATTGACCTGAGCAGAGTGTCCAGGACAATGTCGAATAGAAGTGGTTAGAGTGGACATCCTTATCTTGTTCCTGATCTTCTGGGGAAAGCATTCAGTCTTTTATTTTAAGTATGATGCTAGCTGTGAGTTTTTCATAGATGGCCTTTATCAGTTTCAGGAAGTTCCCTTCTATCTCTGGTTTGTTGACTGGTAGCTTCTTATACATGGATAAGAAGTTCCCACCTTGGGTCCATGATGTAGCCATGTAAGTATAACTAGAAGGAAAACCCCCCTGGCTTTAGCCAAGGTCGTATATTGTCAGAGCTTGTCCATTCTCAAGACTTCTAAATATTGCGTTTTTATTAGTGATTCTCAAATTTGTGATTCAGGTTTTGAATTTTGACCTAAGTTCTAATCTCTCTGACATTTGCTTAATTTGATAATCCCAATTAGCTATCAGTCTGTCATTCCAAATTCAGCACAACTTTATTTATGCATTCATTTGATTGATTCATTTAATATACATTGAGTGCTGTTCCAGACTCCAAAGGACACAAGAATATGTTTGGAGAAATGTCTGGGGTAAGAATGGCTCTAACACAGAGGACCTGGCATGTCAACAGAGGACCCTCTTGGAGATGTGCAGGGGCCGTATCACGAAGATCCTGTGAGCTAAGTTCTAAGGAGTTAGAACTTCATTCTGAAAGTAGTAGTGAGCCACTGAAAGATCTGAAGCAGGAAATCAGTGTCACATGTGAATTTTGAACAAATTGTGAGGAAGGAGAGCTAGTGTAAAATATATAGATTGATGCTGAAAATGAAGCTGGAGGTTGGGGAACTGGTAGAAAGTTCTATCGTTTGAAAAAAGAAGAAAGTCTGAAATGAGACACTGGCAGTGGAGCTCTGGTGGTGCAGTGGCTAAGAGCTACAGTGGGCCATGGCTACTAACCAAAAGGTTGGCAGCTCAGATCCACCAGGGGCTCCTTGGAAACCCTGTGGGGCAGTTCTACTCTGTCCTACAGGGTTGCTGTGAGTCGGAACTGACTTCGATGACAACGTTGGGGTTTTTTTTGTTGTTGTTGTTTGTTTTTAGTGAGGCTAGATCTGTAGATTTTTAGGAAGTAAAAAATGGATAGCAATTGGTAACTGGATTTTAGAGGCTGAAGGAGCAGGATGGTTCCTCCGTGATTCCTGTGGTTTTGACTAGGGGGCCTAGGTGGTTAGGGAACAAACAGAGGGAACTGGTTTGGCAGGAAGATGAATTCATATTGGGATATGTTGAGGTACTAGAGGGACATCTAAATTGGAGAAGTGTTATAGTTGTTGTTAGTTGCCATCAAGTTGTTTCCAACTCACGGTGACTCCATGTGTACAAAGTAGAACTGCTCCATTGGGTTTTCGAAGCTGATCTTTCATAAGCGAATCGTCAGGCCTGTCATCCAAGGCACATCTGGGTGAGTTCAAACCGTCAACCTTTTGACTACTAGTCGAGTGTTTTAACCTTCTGCACCACCGAGGAGCTCCTAGGCAGTTAAATGTGAGGCTGGACTCAGAAAAAAGTATTTTCGGTGATAATTGAAGTGAATGAGGTCACTCAAGGAATGAGCAGAACTCATGGTCAATGAGAGTATAATGGAAACTAGAGGATGAGTAGAGGAAAGGAAGCCTGAAATTAAGCTACAAGAGGTAGGAAGAATGTTACGAGAGGCTGCTATTACAGGCCAAAGTAGGAAAGAAATTTGCTCAATTTTTCATTATCTTTTAGTTTTCCTTTTATCCAGCACATTGTTTTAAACTTTAACATGAATTTTTTTTTTTTTTTTTTTTTTCCCTTTGCCTCATGCTCTTTACTACCTAAGCCAGTGTTTCCTAACTTGGACATACATCAGAGTCACTTGGTGAGATTAAATGCAGGTTCTTGGGGTCCTGGTAGACCTACTGAATGAGAATCACCTGGGATGACACCCTAGAATCTGTATTTTTTTTTAAACCTTCTGTGTTAAAGCCTGGCTTGCTCTTTACCGAGCATGTTTCTTTTTATCCCTAACTTATATTTACTAGTCCCTTTGGTGCTGGGGATGGCCATATGATTGAGATCTTATTATAGGAAATTCAGCAGAAGTGTTGAGTGTCACCTTATCCCTGACAAATATGAACCTCCTTTGATCGATCCTCTCTCTTCCCCATCTTCTGTCTGGGAGTTGTATGACAGAGCAGCACTGGAAATGAGGCGTCAAATAGAGCTGAGCTTCTGTCAGCCTGGGTTGTCTCCACCATCCTCAAACTGATCATTAACACTGATTTTGGTCTTTATGTATGCATGGATTAAAAATAAACTATTGTGTTATGCCACAGTTTTGGAATTTACCTAATATAATATCCACTGTTACATTAGCCAGTATAGTTTCTTAGATTACTATTTAAGGACCAGAGTTTGGGGAACCATGACCCTCGGTCTCTGCCATTTGTGTTTTTAAACTTCTTTATATGGCAGGGTAGTCTTCAGTTTCAGACAACATATTGCATTAGGCAAATCTGCTGCAAAGACCTCTTTAAAATATTAAAAAGCAAAGATGTCACTTTGGGGACTAAGGTGCACCTGACCCAAGCCGTGGTATTTTCAGTTGCCTTGTATACATGTGAAAACTGGGCAGTGAATAAGTAAGACTGGAGAAGAATTGATGCCTTTGAATGATGGTTTTGACGAAGAGTATTTAATATACTATGAACTGTCAGAAGAGCGGACAAATCTGTCTTGGATGAAGTAACAGTCAGAATGTGCCCTAGAAGCAAGGATGGCGAGATCGTGTACTTTTGGCATGTTATCAGAAAGGACAAGTCCCTAGAGAAAGACATCATGCTTGGTAAAAAGAGGGTCAGCGAAAAAAGGGAAGACTGTCAACGAGATGGACTGACACAGTGGCTGCAACAGTGGGCTTAAACATAGCAAGGATTGTGAGGATGGCACGGTTACTGGGCGATATTTCGTTCTGTTGTACATAGGGTCATTGTGAGTTGGAACTAATTTGATGGCACCTGACAGTAGTCTTCAGTTGTTGATTTACAGGACCTGTAGGTAAATATTGTGGGTTTTTTTCTGTAATAATTTTAATGGAAATGGTTTCATTAACATCCTGATAATTTTATTAAATGACAGACATTTGCATGCATACTGCCTGCTGGTCCTTGAAGTTGGGGATACATCTACATATAAAACAAAGGGTCTGCCTTCTGGTATGGGATAAGATGGAATTAGACAGGGGCAATTATCTTACCTGTACTTTGGAGCACCAAGGGAGAAGTGGCTAATTGAACCCAAGGTGGAGTGGGTGGAATCCTTCCTGATGTTTGTTTTAATGCAATTTTACTTAGTCCTTTTTGTAATATTGTTCTCTTTTATCCTTGTTGGACAGGAGTCATATATATGACTCCTTTAAAATATCCCTTTAAACCAAAAAAAAAAAAAAAAAAAAACCCAAACCTGTTGCCATCGAATCCGTTCCAACTCATAGCCACCCTATAGGACAGAGTTTTTAAGGAGCACCTGGTGGATTCAAATTGCTGACCTTTCAATTAGCAGCCATAGCACTTAACCACTACGCCACCAGCATTTCCAAAAATACCTCTTTAGAAGATCAGAAACGACAAGTATGTTTTTGGTAGATGTGTGTTACATGGGGTGTGTTCAACATGTGCCTTTTCTCAATCTCTATCACTAAGAAAGAATGAAATTATTTCAGAGAACCGTAAATTTTAGTCTTCATGCAGATTATATTGTTAAGCTTTTCCTGCAGTTAACAAAGAAAAAAATTTAAAGAAAACCTTATTGATGATATTTACTCTTTCCCTCTTCCTTTGCAGGGAAATTTGGGTTGGGAATGGTGAAGGCCAGAAAGAACCTACTTTCTTCATAAGCATGGTATGCTAAATCAGTGTAAGTTCCATAGGGTAAAATCACATAATTAATCAAACAGGACTTTGAAAGATATGTCTATCTGTCTTTCCAAGCCCATGGCTGCCGAATTGATTCTGACATGATGACTCCATGTGTGTAGAGTAGAACTGCACCCTGTAGGATTTTCTTGGATGTAGTCTTTATGGAAGCAGATCACCAGGTTTTTCTTCTGTAGTACCACTGGGTGGGTTCGAACCTCCAACCTTTAGGTTAGTAGCTATGTGTGTGTGTCTGTGTGTGTATATGCATGTGTATGTGTAGATGGGTGCATATGTAGATGAATAAACAAGAGTCTTATATATTGCATGGTTCTCTAAATGCTTAGGGATTTACCCCAGTTTTGAAAGCCTACATGCTAGGCAGTGTGTGGTTGTGGTGTCAGACAGGGTTGTTACCTGCATGAGGAAAGTGTTCCCAGGAGAACTATAAAAAGCTGAGCAAGTGACAGCCACAACATGGAGAAGTAGGCATGGCATATTCCTGGAGTTTCTTGGACTTGGAGCTTTACAGCAGCTAGCTTTTAAGGGATATGTAAGCTACTGCTGCATCAGTAGGGTTGAAACCAGATGACTATATCAGAGTAGCAAGTATAGTATTAGTTAGGCAAGACAGATAAGTAGCCTAATCAAAAGTATAAGCAAGTAGTTAGAAACTAGCGTGTCTGTGAGAGCCTGCAGGATTCAAATAGGGAAGATGCCTGGGATCAAGAGACTTCAGTAAATGAGGCCAGGGAGCTATATAACCTTACAGACATTCTCATGTGATCTTGTAGCAGGGACAGTGAGAGAGAACCTGGTTAGAGTATTTCCTAATAGAGAAGCTAGTCAAGGGGGGAAATGAAATATGGGCTGTATGTCCTATAGAAATGTTTCTGGGTGATTGTGTGTATATGTTCAGTAATGGTTAATCTACTCATTTCACAATGGGTGACCGTGCTATTTTATTTAAAATATGAAGTCCTTTTTTAATTTTTTAGTAGAATAAGTTATCTTTTATCACAAAAGCTGGATTTCTGTATATCACCTTCACTTAAATTTAGATGATGTGACTGCTTGACTCTTACAGGTGATTAATACACAGATTATTTTGCATGTCCTCATGAATTACTGGAGTCCTGGGGCATAGTGGTTGACCACCCGGCTGCTAACCAAAAAGTCAGCAGTTGAACCCACCAGCCACTCCTTGGAAACCCTGTGGGGCAGTTGGGTTGTTACGAGTCAGAATTGACTGAACAGCAACTAGTTGCAGGTTTGGTAAATTACTGGCTTTAGAACCATTTTTTTTTTTTTTTATGTATTGGCTGTTGAACTGTTGCTTTTTAAATGTTAGTGATTAACTCGTTTGTATTTTCCCCTTACTGACAATATTTCACCTTCTAGGGCTTCCAGATTCTGTTGATGTCAAATGAACTCCTTACCTGCTCACCTTGTGCCTCTCTTTGCTCCTTGGAGCCACAGTTTTGAACTTGAGATTTGTTTTCTCTGACCACAGCTGATTTCATTGTTGGTTTTTCCAGTGAACTTGAGCTTTGCTGTATTAAGCCTACTTTGCTTAGTCGCTAGGTTCAATTTGGCCACAGTCTGACCTCTTGAGAAGCGTTGACCTTTTGATTTGCACAGTCCTGGTCAGAGTAGTGTTTTTCAAAGTGTATGTACTGCTAAAGGGGCAAGGTGGGCAAACCTCACCTTTGTCATTTCCTTGTCACCACTTACATGGCACCTTGTCTCTTAACCCTAACCACCCAGAGTTAAACTAGACCTCATCCCTGGCCACCTAGGGCCAGGTCATTGGGTACCAGCTGTAGGCTCAGGAGTCTGCACAACTCCCAGCACTTCAGACCAGCTGGTCTCCCCCCCCCACCTCCGTTCCTCTGGGACTAGGTCACAAGCTAAAAGGACTCTAACCTTCTTCTTCGACTGCCTGTGCAGCCTTTCTCTGTCACCCAGCCACCTAAACGTGGGTCTTCACAAATCTCTGTCCTGCTGGCCCCTGCTAGCTTATTGCCCCCTATGGGTTTGCTAATTCTCTATAACTGCTTATAAAAGTCACAGAAACTTTTTAATTTGTTGTTGTGGTGTGCTGTTGAGTTGATTCCAACTCATAGCAACCCTTTTGACAGAGTATAACTGCCCTGTAGGGTTTCCTAGGCCATAATCTTTACCGGAGCAGATCGCCAGGTCTTTTCTCCTGCGGAACCACTGGGTAGGCTCAAACCACTGGTTGGCAGCAGAGAGCTTAACCATTGTGCCACTAGGGCTCCTTTACTTGTACCTACATTTACCCATTTGTTATAATAAGAAAGAATACAAGCAAAGAAAGACTTCAGACAAGGTCTGGGAGAGGGCCTTGTGGCACAGTGCAGAGACAGTCTCTGTCTTTCATCTTTATCCTCCCATCTTGTCAGCTGGGGATTATGTGCCTGATGATTTTATACATGGTGTTAGTTGATGAGGACTGAGGAGGGATGGCAGGAGCTGAGACTAGGGGAGGAAGAGTATATAGGGGCAATTCTAAACTAAGGGGCTTGAAATTTATTCTTACAGCTGTGGGGTGGCAGCCATTGGAAAAGTTTATTTAGAGTTTTGTCGTTCAATTTGAGCCTTTAGGAACCGACTTTGGAAACACTGGGCTCTGAATGCTTAGAGATGGCAGTGACAAGTCACAGGTTCAAATTTGTGACAGAGTGATGTATAGTGTGTGGAGAGGGAATCATGAGAGCTCTCTGTGAGGTTTGTGCAGCAACAGTTTGAGGAAACCACTATTAAAGGAGTCCCCGGCTGGTGCAAATGGTTAACGTGCTCAGCTCCTAACGGGAAGATTGGAGGTTGAAGTCCACCTAGAGGTGCTTCGGAAGAAAGGCCTGACAATCTTCTTACAAAAAAACAGCCATCGATAACCCTGCGGAGCACAGCTCTGCTCTGACATACGTGGGGTTGCCATGAGTTGGAATTGAGTGGACAGCAACTGGTGTTTTGGTTTGTTACAGGCTGAACAGATTGCTTATTGTTTGTGTATAGGGAGTGGGGTGTGTACTGAAAGTTTAAACATCCTCTGGCATCTTATTTATTTTTGACTGTTCAAGGAAGGCTGGGCTGGTAATAGGAGTGCATTTTAGTAGTTGACATAACAGGGAAGTGTTTGGCCTTTTACTTCCTTGGAACCTACAGCTTTTTTTTTTTTTTAAACCGTAGGTAGGCTATGTAAGAGGCTTTGTACTTGCTTCATAGGAGAAATTTAAGAGCAGTAAATTGACTTCAAATTTTTGCTACCAGCTCTTCACAGAAGTACAAAATGCAGAATCCCTGCCTGATTCCTTTTGTAAGCAATCCTTGTGATTGTCAGCTTACCTACAGATGCTTTTTTCTTTTGAGTAATTTCTGGGGAATGCCTTGCTTTGGATCACCTTCAGTTATTGCCCAAAGTTGCCTTCAGGAGTGCAGGAGCTCTTTTCCCCCCTTATTCATAAAACCATTAAATTCTATTCGTTTTAAGAATTTAACATTGTTTTCATTGAACTGGAAACCCTGGTGGTGTAGTGGTTAAGTGCTACGGCTGTTAACCAAGATGTCGGCAGTTTGAATCCGCCAGGCGCTCCTTGGAAACTCTATGGGGCAGTTCTACCCTGTCCTATAGGGTCACTATGAGTCGGAATCGACTCGATGGCAGTGGGTTTTTTGGGTGGGTTTCATTGAACTGATGGAAGTTAAAATTGGAACTGTGAGGGAATTTACCTATTTAGTCTTGAGCTTAAAATTTCTGAGAATATGAGGCATGGTTTTGCCTAGCACCAAACATATAGCAAATAATTTTGAATTTATGGATATGATTATGTCATAGCCTTTCTAAATACAAAAATATAAAATAACTTTCACTTAAACATTGACTATTTTGATAATATCTTTACTGATATTGGTGAGAATGTAGTGAAATTGGTCCCTTTATACTGTTTTCTTTTTTCCATTCACCTTTTTTTCTTTAAATTGTGTTTTAGGTGAAAGTTTACAGAGTAAATTAGTTTCTCATTAAACAATACACAAATTGTTTTGTAGCATTGGTTGTCAACCCTTCGATGTGTCAGCTTTCTCCCCTTCACGCTGGGTTCCCCCTTTCCATTCATTCAGTTGCCTGTCCCTTCCTGCTTTCTCGTCTTTCCTTTTGGGCTGGTGTATTCATTTAGTCTCATAACCTAGTACCCCCCCCCCAAAAAAAAATAAGCATGATTAAATTATGAAGCCAGTTTCTCAAGTGTGTTATTGTTTGCCATGTAGACTTGTCCAATCTTTGGCTGAAGGGTGAGCCTCTGGAGTGACTTTAGTACTGAGTTAAAAGGGTATCCAGGGGCCATACTCTTGTGGTTTCTCCAGGTTCTGTCACACCAGCAAGTCTAGTCTTTTTTTGTGGCTGTGAATTTGAATTTTGTTCTCTGTTTTTCCTCCTGCTCTGTCCAGGACCCTGTATTGTGATCCCTCTCAGAGCAGTTGGTGGTGGAAGCCGCGCACCATCTAGTTCTTCTGGGCTCAACCTGGCAGAGATTGTGGTAGTTGTGGTTCGTTAGTTCTTTGGGCTAAACTTTCCCTTGCATTTTCTTTTTTATAGACTGAAGTGATCCTGTTTATTTGTCTACATGTTTATCGTGTTTCCGTGTACTGGAATGTGAGCTCTAAGAGGACAGGGACTGTGTCTTTTTTTTTTTTTTTTTTTAATAATTTTTATTGTGCTTTAAATGAAGGTTTACAAATCAAGCCAGTCTCTCACACAAAAACCCATATATACCTTGCTACACACTCCAATTACTCTCCCCCTAATGAGACAGCCCGCTCTCTCCCTCCACTCTCTCTTTTCATGTCCTTTTCGGCAGCTTCTAACCCCCTCCACCTTCTCATCTCACCTCTAGGCAGGAGATGCCAACATAGTCTCAAGTGTCCACCTGATCCAAGAAGCTCACTCCTCACCAGCATCCCTCTCCAACCCACTGTCCAGTCCAATCCATGTCTGAAGAGTTGGCTTCGGGAATGGTTCCTGTCCTGGGGCAACAGAAGGTCTGAGGGCCATGACCACTGGGGTCCTTCCAGTCTCAGTCAGACCATTAAGTCTGGTCTTATGAGAATTTGAGGTCTGCATCCCACTGCTCTCCTGCTCAGGGACCATGTCTTTTAAATATTGCTGTATCCCTGTCATGGATTGAATTATGCCTCCCCCCACCCCCCGCCCCAAATGTGTGTATTAACTTGGTTAGGCCATGATTCCCAGTATTATGTGGTTGTCCTTCATTTTGTGATTGTAGTTTTATGTTAAAGAGGCTTAAGGTAGGATTGTAATAGCCTTACCAGGTTACATCCCTTAGCCAATGTAAAGGGAGGTCCCCTTGGGTTGTGGTTTGCACCACCTTTTATCTCTCAAGAGAGGAAAAGGGAAGCAAGCAGAGAATGGGGGACCTCATACCACCAAGAAAGCAGTGTCAGGAGCAGAGCATGTCCTTTGGACCTGAGGTTCCTGTGCTAAGATGGTCCCAGACCAGGGGAAGACTGATAACAAGGACCTTCCTCCAGAGCTGACAGAGAAAGCCATTGCCTGGGACTGGCACCCTGAATTTGGACTTGTAGCTTACTAGACTGTGAGAGAATAAATTTCTTTTTGTTAAACCCAAGCACTTGTGATATTTCTGTTACAGTAGCACTAGATGACTAAGACAATGCCTATCACCTATTAACAGTGCTTTGCATCTAGTAGGCACTCAAGTAATTGCTGAATGCATTCTGATTTGGTGTGGCTTAGATGGTATCCTGACATATATTGAAAAAGCACGTCACGTTATTTTGATGTGCGCTCCCATGGTTGAGAAACCTTGGTCTATCTTCCCTCTCTAATGTGCATGAGATATACAAGATATCGCTCTTAAAATTGGTAATCTCAGTTCCCTAGTAGGAAAAGTTTAATTCAGTAATGTTATTCAAGTGTTGTTTGTAGGTAGGACTTAGAATGGACAATTGCATTCCATCATCAAATAAATTTAGGAGAAGTGGGAAGATAGAGTTAAAATTGAGTCTATTCCATTTTTTTTCTTTTTGTAAAAACAAACCAAAAAAACAGGCAAGGTTAGGCTTCCTAGCTGATTTTCCTTCAAAACAGTACTTCTCAATCTTGGTTAGGGCAGGATTTTGCTTCTGGGGGACATTTTGACATCTGGAGACATTTTGGAGCCCTGGTGGTTCAGTGGTTAAGAGATCAGCTGCTAACCAAGAGGTCAGCAGTTCAAATCCAGCCACTCTGCGGGAGAAAGATGTGGTAGTATGTTTCTGTAAAAATTACAGCCTTGAAAACCCAATGAGGCAGTTTTACTCTATCTTACAGGGTTGCTGTGAGTTGAAATGGACTGCACTGGCAATGGTTTTTTTAGTTTTAATGTAAATATGCACATATTTGTATTTTAAAGATGTTTGTATATGTAAATCAGTAGTTTTCAAAGTGTAGTCCTTGAACCCTTAGGAGTAAAAACTTTTCATATAAATACTAAAATATTACATGGCCTTTTCTCTTTGATATTTGAACTAATGATACAAAGGCAATGGACAGCTGATATCTTAGCAGGAACTGAAGGCAGTGGCACCAAATTGTCTAGTATTGCGTATTCTTCTCTGTCATGAATGCTTCATGTCATACAGTTAAAAAAGAAAGCTCATTTTTCCTTCAGATTATTTTTCAGTACAAATTAAATTTTACTCTACTTGGCTCTAGAGTATCTGTGTGATAAAATGGGCATGTGCTGCAGAGGAAAAGAACTTGTGTGATTGAGTTGCTAGCTCAGCTATCCCCCTCCCCATTTTCATGTAATATTTTCTTTAATTGAAAGAACAACTGAAAAACCATGGTTATTCAGACTTGGGTATTTGGCAAACATTTCTTCAAAAATGAACGAAATGAAATTGTTACTAGTGATAAAATTGTAGCTTTCAGGCAAAAATTAGAATTTGGGGAAATCTGTATTGGCCACCTTGAGCTTGGTGGCATTCTAGTAAGGACGTTTCTGGTAATAATGATAGTAATATGGATATTAAATAATGAAATGTGTCAACATTTGGAAGAACTGAGTAACTCAGTAAACCAACATTTTCCAAAGGGTATTATGAGATGACACATAGGTGAAGATCCCGTTCAAAGAGCAAGTTAGACAAATGGATTGTGTGTGTGTGTGTGTGTGTGTGTGTGGTAAAAGATATATAACAAACCATCTGGCATTTCAACCATTTGTATGTGTACAATTCAGTGACATTTATTACATTCACCATGCTGTGCAATTGTCATCGAGATGACACATAGGTAAAGATCCCATTCAAAGAGCAAGTTATACAAATGGATTGTGTATGTGTGTGTGTGGTAAAAGATATATAACAAACCATTTGGCATTTCAACCATTTGTATGTGTACAATTCAGTGACATTTATTATATTCACCATGCTGTGCAATTGTCATCCCTATCCATTTCCAAATTTTTTTGTCCTCACCCTTAACAGAAACTTCATACTTCTTAAGGAATAAGTTTCCATTTTCCATTCCCACCGGCCCTTGATAAGCTCTAATAAACATTGGTCTCTATGCATTTGCCTGTTCTAGATATTTTATATAAGTGGGTCATACAATATTGTCCCTTAGTGTCTGACTTATTTCACTCAGCATAATGTTGTCAAGGTTCATGCATGTTTTAACATGTATCAGAACTTCATATTTCTTCATGGCTGAATTACTGCATTGTATGGATTTCCCACATTTTATCCATTCATCTGTTGATGGACACTTGGGTTATTTCCACTTTTTGGCTATTGTCAATAATCCTCCCCCCACGTGTCATTTTGTCATACTCTTGGGGCTTGCCTGTTGCTGTGATGCTGGAAGCTGTGCCACAGGTATTCAGATACCAGCAGGGTCACCCATGGTAGACAGGTTTTAGCGGAGCCTCCAGACTAAGACAGACCAGGAAGAAGAACCTAGCGGTCTATTCCTGAAAAGAATTAGCCAGTGCAAACCTTATGGATAGCAGTGGAACATTGTCAGAGACTGTCCCAGAAGATGAGCTGCCTCCTCAAAGTAGAGTCAACTTAATGACATGGATTGAGTCAAGCTTTTGGAACCTTTATTTCCTGATGTGGCATGACTCAAAATGAGAAGAAACAACTGTGAACGTCCATTAATAATCGGAACCTGGAATGTACGAAGTATGAATCTAGGGAAAGTTGGAAATCATAAAAAACGAAATAGAACACGTAAACATCAATATCCTAGGCGTTAGTGTGCTGAAAAGGACTGGTATTGGCCATTTTGAATCAGACAGTCATATAGTCTGCTATGCCAGCAGTAATAACCTGAAGAGGAGTAGTGTTGCATTCATCATCAGAAAGAACATTTCAGGATCCATCCTGAAGTACAGTGCTCTCAGTGATAGGATAATATCCATACGCCTGCAAGGAAGACCAGTTAATATGACCTATTTTTCAAATTTATGCACCGACCACTAAGGTCAAAGATGAAGAAATTGAAGATTTTTACCAACTTCTGCAGTTTCACATTGATTGAATATGGAACCAAGATGCATCAATAATCACTGGTGATTGGAATGCAGAAGTTGGAAACAAAGAAGGAGCGGTAGTTGGAAAATATGGCCTCAGTGATAGAAACGATGTTGGAGATCGCAGGATAGAGTTTTGCAAGACCAATGACTTTTTCATTGCAAATACCTTTTTGAATAACATAAGCGGCAGTTATGCACATGGAGCTTACCAGATGGGGTACACAGGAATCAAATTGACTACATCTTTCTAAAGAGACGCTGCAGAAGCTCAGAATCATCAGTCAGAACAAGGCCAGGGGCAGACTGCAGAACAGACCATCAGCTTTTCATATGTAGGTTCAGGTTGAAGCTGAAGTAAATTAGAAGTCCTCAAGAGCCAAAGTACAACCTTGAGTATATCCCACCTGAATTTAGAGACCATCTCAAGAATAGATTTGACACATTGAACGCTAATGACCAAACGAGTTGTGGAATGACATCAAACATGAAGAAAGCAAGAGCTCATTACAAAGACAGGAAAGAAAGAAAAGACCAAAATGGATGTCAAAAGAGACTTCTGAAACTTGCTCTTGAACGTCAGGTATCTAAAGTAAACGGAAGAAATGAAGTAAAAGAGCTGAACAGAACATTTCAAAGGGTGACTTCAGAAGACAAAGTAAAGTATTACAATGACATGTGTAAAGACCTGGAGTTAGAAAACCAAAAGGGAAGAACACACTGGACATTTCTCAAGCTGAAAGAACTGAAGAAAAAATTCAAGCCTGGAGATGCAATATTGAAGGATTCTACAAGGAAAATATTAAACGACACAGGAAGCATCAAAAGAAGATAGAAGGAATATACAGAGTCACTTTACCAAAAAGAACTGGTCAACATTCAACCATTTCAGGAGGTAGCTTATGATCAGGAATTGATGGTGCTGAGGGAAGAGGTCCAAGCTGCACTGAAGGCATTGGCAGAAAAACAAGGCTCCAGGAATTGGTGGACTACGAACTGAGATGTTTCAACAAACAGATGCAGTGCTGCAAGTGCTCACTTATTCATGTCAAGAAATTTGGAAGACAGCTTCTTGGCCAACCAGCTGAAAGAGATCCATATTTGTGCTCATTCCAAAGAAAGGTGATCCAGTTGAATGCAGAAATTACCCAACAGTATCATTAATATCACACGCAAGTAAAATTTTTCTGAAGATCGTTTAGAATCAGCTGCAGCAGTACATCAACAGGGAACTGCCAGAAATTCAAGCCAGATTCAGAAGAGGAGGTGTAAAGAGGGGTATCATTGCTGATGTCATATGAATCTTGGTTGAAAGCAGAGATAACCAGAAATATGTTTACTTCTGTTTTACATTGACAGTGCAGAGGCGTTTGACTGTGCCGATCATAACAAATAATGGATAAGATTGCCCAGGATGGGAATTCCAGAGCACTTAATTATGCTCATGAGGGATCTGTACATAGATCAAGAGGCAGTAGTTTTAACTGAACAAGGGTATACTGCATTGTTTTAAAGTCAGGGGAGGTGCCTATCAGGGTTGTATGCTTTCACCATATTTATTCAAATCTGTATGCTGAGCAAATAATCTGAGAAGATGGACTCTATGAAGAAGAATGAGGCAACAGGATTGGAGGAAGACTCGTTAAGAACCTGCAATATGCAGATGACACAACCTTGCTTGCTGAAAGTGAAGAAGACTTGAAGTACTTACTGATGAAGATCAGAGACTACAGCCTTCAGTATGGATTACATCTCAACATAAAGAAAACAAAAATCCTCACAACTGGGCCAGTAAGCAGCATCATCATAAACAGAGAAACGATTGAAGTTTTCAAGGATTTCATTTTACTTGGATCCACAATCAACAGCCATGGAAGCAGTAGTCAAGAAATCAAAAGACGCATTGCATTGGGTAAATCTGCTGCAAAAGACCTTTTTAAAGTGTTAAAAAGCAAAGATGTCACCTTGAAGACTAAGGTGTGCCTGAGTCAAGCCAGTGTTTTAAATCACTTCTGCACGCAAAAGCTGAAGAATGAATAAGGAAGACTGAAGAAGAATGACTGTCTTTGAATTAATGGTTTTTGCGAAGAATATCGAGCATACCATGGACTGCCCGAGGAACGAACAAGTCTAGTCTATCTTGGAAGAAGCACAACCAGAGTTCTCTTTGGAAGCAAGGATGGTGAGACCTCATCTCACATACTTTGGATTTGTTATCAGGAAGGAGCAGTCCTTGGAGAAGGACATCACGCTTGGTAAGGTGGAGGGTAAGCGAAAAAGAGGAAGACCCTCGACGAGAAGGATTGACACAGTGGCTGCAGCAGTGGGCTCAAGCATAGCAACAATCGTTAGAATGGCACAGGACCACACAGTTTTTCGTTTTGTTGTGCATAGAGTCACTGTTAGTTGGAACCAACTCGACAGCATCTAACAACAACAGTAATAATGCTCTAGTGAACATTGGTGAGCAGGAAACTGAGACCCTTTTTCTTAGGCTGGGTTCTCTAGAGAAGCAAATCCAGTAAAGTGGATAAATACATGTAAAGAGAGATTTGTGTCAAGGAAATGGTTAATGTGGTCAGAAAGGCTGGAATGCCCTAAGCCTGTGGATCAGGCTGGAGGCTTCTCCTGAGTCACACAGCCGCAGGGCTGGGGAACCCAGAAGTGGTGGGCAAGATGCCAGGTAAGCTGCTGGCTCAAGTCCCAATAATTGGAGGTCAGACAAACAGGAGCCAGCTGCAGAGTCCAGAACAAGCAAAAGTCCATGAGCCTTGCCAGAAAGTCTGCCTATACTGGTTGCAGGCCACACCCCCAAGGAAACTCCCTTTCAACTGATTGGCTACTCACAGCAGATCCTATCATTGAGATGATTACATTATATCAGATCTCATCATGGAGGTGATTACATCATTATATGACTGCCAAACCACAGAGAATAATGGCTCAATCAATTTGACACACAACCATAATGATCACACCCTGCTTTCAAGTCTTTTGGGTTTTTATACCTAATAGTGCAATGGCTGAGTCATACGGTAATTCTGTGTTTAACTTTATGAAGAACCACCAAACTTTTCCACAGCAACTATACCATTTTACATTCCCACCAACAATTGATTAGGGTTCCAATTTTTCCATACCCTTGCCAACAGTTGTTATCTTCCATTTTTCTGGTAATAGTTATCCTAATGAGAGTGAAGTGGTATTGTGGTTTTGATTTGCCTTTCCCTAATGATTAATGACGTGTCAAGCATCTTTTTTTTCCCTTAAGTTGAAATATTTATTTATTTATTGTACTTTAGGTGAAGATTTACAGAGCAGACTACTTTCTCATTAAACAATTAATACACATACCATTCTGTGACATTGGTTGTCAACCCCATGACATGTCAACACTCTCCCCTTCTCAATCTTGGGTTCCCCATTACCAGCTTTCCTGTCTCCGCCTGCCTTCTTGTCCTTGCCCCTGGGGTGGTGTGCCCCATTCCTCTCCTTTTGTTTTATGGGCCTGTTTAATCTTTGGCTGATGGGTGAACCTCAAGAGTGACTTCATTACTGACCTAAAAGTGTGTCCAGGGGCCATACTCTTGAGATTTCTCCAGTCTCTGTTAGACCAATAAGTCTGGTCTTTTTTTGTGAGTTAAAATTTTGTTCTACATTTTTCTCCAACTCTCTTTGGGACCCTCTATTTTTTTTTTTTTTTTTTTTAATTTTTATCGAGCTTCAAGTGAACGTTTACAAATCAAGTCAGTCTGTCACATATAAGTTTATATACACCTTACTCCGTACTCCCATTTTCTCTCCCCCAATGAGTCAGCCCTTCCAGTCTCTCCTTTCGTGACAATTTTGCCAGCTTCTAACCCTCTCTACCCTCCCATCCCCCCTCCAGACAGGAGATGCCAACACAGTCTCAAGTGTCCACCTGATACAAATAGCTCACTCTTCATCAGCATCTCTCTCCTACCCACTGTCCAGTCCCTTCCATGTCTGATGAGTTGTCTTCGGGAATGGTTCCTGTCCTGGGCCAACAGAAGGTTTGGGGACCATGACCGCCAGGATTCCTATAGTCTCAGTCAGACCATTAAGTCTGGTCTTTTTGTGAGAATTTGGGGTCTGCATCCCACTGCTGTCCTGCTCCCTCAGGGGTTCTCTGTTGTGCTCCCTGTCAGGGCAGTCATCGGTTGTAGCCGGGCACCAACTAGTTCTTCTGGTCTCAGGATGATGTAAGTCTCTGGTTCATGTGGCCCTTTCTGTCTCTTGGGCTCATAGTTGTCGTGTGACCTTGGTGTTCTTCATTCTCCTTTGATCCAGGTGGGTTGAGACCAATTGATGCATCTTAGATGGCCGCTTGTTAGCATTTAAGACCCCAGACGCCACATTTCAAAGTGGGATGCAGAATGTTTTCCTAATAGAATTATTTTGCCAATTGACTTAGAAGTCTCCTTAAACCATGGACCCCAAACCCCCTGCCCTTGCTCCGCTGACCTTTGAAGCATTCAGTTTATCCCGGAAACTGCTTTGCTTTTGGTCCAGTCCAGTTGAGTTGACCTTGCCTGTATTGAGTATTGTCCTTCCCTTCACCTAAAGTAGTTCTTATCTACTAACTAATCAGTAAAAAAACCTCTCCCACCCTCCTTCCCTCCCCTTTTCGTAACCACAAAAGTATGTGTTCTTCTCAGTTTATACTATTTCTCAAGATCTTATAATAGTGGTCTTATACAATATTTGTCCTTTTGCCTCTGACTAATTTCGCTCAGCATAATGCCTTCCAGGTTCCTCCATGTTATGAAATGTTTCACAGATTTGTCACCGTTCTTTATTGATGCTTAGTATACCATTGTGTGAATATACCACAATTTATTTAACCATTCATCCGTTGATGGACACCTTGATTGCTTCCAGCTTTTTGCTGTTGTAAACAGAGCTGCAATAAACATGGGTGTGCATATATCTGTTTGTGTGAAGGCTTTTATTTCTCTAGGGTATATTCCGAGGAGTGGGATTTCTGGGTTGTATGGTAGTTCTATTTCTAACTGTTTAAGATAACGCCAGATAGATTTCCAAAGTGGTTTTACGTTTTACATTCCCACCAGCAGTGTATAAGAGTTCCAGTCTCTCCGCAGCCTCTCCAACATTTATTGTTTTGTGGTTTTTGGATTAATGCCAGCCTTGTTGGAGTGAGGTGGAATCTCATCGTAGTTTTAATTTGCATTTCTCTAATGGCTAATGATCGAGAGCATTTTCTCATGTATCTGTTAGCTGCCTGAATATCTTTTTTAGTGAAGTGCGTGTTCATATCCTTTGCCCACTTCTTGATTGGGTTGTTTGTCTTTTTGTGGTTTTGACAGAATCATATAGATTTTAGAGATCAGGTGCTGGTCGGAGATGTCATAGCTGAAAATTCTTTCCCAGTCTGTAGGTGGTCTTTTTACTCTTTTGGTGAAGTCTTTAGATGAGCATAGGTGTTTGATTTTTAGGAGCTCCCAGTTGTCTGGTTTCTCTTCGTCATTTTTGGTAATGTTTTGTATTCTGTTTATGCCTTGTATTAGGGCTCCTAAGGTTGTCTCTTTTTTTCTTCCATGATCTTTATTGTTTTAGTCTTTATGTTTAGGTCTTTGATCCACTTGGAGTTAGTTTTTGTGCGTAGTGTGAGGTATGGGGGACCCTCTATTTTGATCCCTGTCAGAGCAGTTGATGATGGTAGCAGGGCACCATCTAGTTGTGCTGGCCTCAGTCTGATGGAGGCTGTAGTGGTTGTGTTCCATTCGTCCTTTGAGCTAATCTTTCTCTTGTATCCTCGGTTTTCTTTATTCTCCCTTGTTTTGAGCATCTTTTTATGTGCTTGTTGACTGTATGTTCTTTAGAGAAATGTCTGTTCAAATCCTTTGCCCATTTTAAAATTTGTTTTTTGTTGTTGTAGGGTGGTTTTTTAAAAAAATATTCTGGATACTAAACCCTTATCAGATATATGGTTCCTAAATATTTTCTTCCATTCTGTAGGTTGTTTCTTAACTTCCTTGATAAAATTCTTTGGAAGTTTTTAAATTTGGAGAACTGGATTTATCTGTTTTATCTTTTGTTACTACTGCTTTTGGTGTTGTATCTCAGAATCTGTTGTTGGAAACTGGGTTCCGAAGCATGTTTTTTTCTTAGCGTTTTAGTTCTGACATGTAGATCATTGACCCATTCTGAGTTTATTTTCATAGGTGGTGTTAGGTATGGGTCTAACATCATTCTTTTGCATGTGGAGATGTACTTTTCTCAGCACCGTTTATTGAAGACTGTTTTTTCACCAATTGAATGGACGTGGCACCTTGTAAAAAATCAGTTGGCCATAGAAAATGAGTTTATTTCTGGACCCCCAATTCTGTGTAATTAGTTTACATCTTTGTCCTTATACCAGTACCAAACTATTTTGATTACAGTAGCTTTGTACTAGTTTTTGAAATAGAGAAGTTTGAGTCTTCCTACTTTGTTTTTATTTTTCATTGTTGCTTTGTTCGGAGCCCCTTGCAATTTCATATGAATTTGAAGATTGACTTTTCCATTTCTGCCAAGAAAACTGTTGGAGTTTGGGTAAGGATTGTATTGTGTTGAATCTGTTGATTGGTTTGAGTAGTATTGACATTTTAATAGTATTAAGAACGTGGAATGTGTTTTCATTTATTTAGGTGTTTGATTTCTTTTAGCAGTGTTTCATGGTGTTAAGGTCTAAGACTTTGTCCTCTCTGGTTAAATTAATTCCTAGGTATTTTATTCTTTTAGATGTTTTTGTCTATGAAATAGTTTTCATTTTTTTCCTTGCCTTATTAAAGTAGTTAATTTTTTGTTGCTGAGAGTATATGCAGCAAAATGTACGCCAGTTCAGCACTTTCTGTGTGTACAATTTAGTGACATTGATTGCATTCTTTGAATTGTGTTACCATTCTCACCCTCCTTTTCTGAGATAATCCTCCCCCATAAGCATAAACCCTAAGACTCTTACATAATCTTTTGAATCGTGTTGTCAGTTTGATTCCACATAAATAAGCCTTAAAAGAACATAATGCTCAAGGCATTCTTTACTAGTTAAGCTAAACTATTGTTTGGTTTTAAGAAGACTTCAGGGGATATTTTTGGTTTTAGGTTTAAAAGTTAGGGCAGTAATTTCAGAAGCTTATCCATCCCCCATGGCTCCAAGACGTCTGGAGTCTCTGAGAAGTTGAAATCCTGTTCTGCATTTTCCCCCTTTTGATCAGAGTTCTTCTGTAGAATCTTGGATCAAAATGTTCAGTAATGGTAGTCAGGCAGCATCTGGTTCTCTTGGTCACCTGGCAAATGAGAGAGTTGTTCATGGACGCAATTATCCACACATTCCATTTCCCCCTCCTGTGCCTGACTCTCCTTCTTCTTCTCTTTCTCCTGGCAAATAATTACCAGTTGTTGTGCCTTGGATGGCAGATGGCAAGCTTTGAAGACCCCAGGCACTGCACAACAAACAAGGAGGTAGAACAGAACTGCTAAACACGGTATTAGGCCAGTTAACATGGATGTCCCATGAGACCATGACCCTAAACTTCCAAACCAAGGAACCAAATCCCATGAGGTATTTGGTTGTACAATAAGCAGCCTCAGAAGCTACTCTCTTTTAGTTGTTGTTTTTGTAAATATATCTGTTAGACAACTTCTGCTGATTCAGCTTTTAACAGGTATGCAACTTAATGACAGCAGTTTCATAAATCGGCTGTGTAACCTTGCCTTTAATGAATGTAATTTTTCTATCACTGTAACCCAAACTTCAGTTCTCCATAAGCTGTAACCCTCTTTTTTCCCCTGCTTCCTGCCCCAGTAGCCACTAGGAAACTTTGATCTCTATACATTTGCCTTTTCTTATCTTTTTCTATAAGTGAGGTCATACAATATATGTCTTTTTATGACTGACTTATTTCACTTAGCATAATGTCCTTAAGCTCCATCCATATTGAAGCATGTATCAAGACTTCATTTTTCTTACTGACTGAGTGGTATTCCATTGTACGTATGTTCCACATTTTGCTTATACGTCTATTGATGGGCATTTAGGTTGTTTTGGCTGTTGTAAATAGTGCTAAAATAAACATTGGTGTACAAGCCTCTGTTTTCAAGTCTTTTTGGTATATGCCTAGGAGTGGAATTGCTGGGTTATATGGTAGTGTTTTTTAGTATTTTGAGGAACTGCTACACTGGTTTGCACAGTGGCTGTACCATTTTGCATTCCACCAGCAGTTGGTAATGGTTTCAATTTCTCCGCGTCCTCACTCGGCCCACATTTGTTACTTTTTTTTTTTTTTAAGGCAGCCTAAACAAACAAACAAAAACTCATTGCCATCCATTAGATTCTGACTCATTGTAACCCTATAGGACAGAGTAGAACTACCTCATAGGGTTTCCAAGGAGCAGCTGGTGGATTCCAACCACTGACCTTTTGGTTAGCAGCTAAGCTCTAACCATTATGCAACCAGCCTGGCCAAAGTGAAATGTTCTCTCATTGTGGTTTTGATTTGTATCTCTTGTTGGCTAATGATGTTAAGCACCTTTCCATGTGTTTATTGGCCATTTGAATGTCTTTTTTGGTGAAATGTCTATTCAAGTCCTTTGCCCATTTTTTGATTGGGTTATTTGTCTTTTCGTTGTTAAGTTGTTGAGACTTCATATGTAATTTGGTTTTTAGATTCTTGTCGGATATATAGCTTCTGAAGATATTCTCCCAGTTGGCAGCTTGCATTTTCACTTTTTCAGTAAAGTGTTTTGATGAACAGAAGTTTTTAATTTTTATGAGGTCCCGTTTATCTATTTTATCTTTTGCTGTTTGTGCTTTTGCTATTATATTAGGTAATACATCATTAAAAACTAGGCCCGACAGCATTGCCTCTACATTTTCTTCTAAGAATGTTATGGTTTTAGTTTTCACGTTTAGGTTCTCGATCCATTTTGAATTTGATTTGTATATGGTGTGAGGCATGGATCCTGTTTCATTTTTCTGCATGTTAAAATTCAATTTTCCTAACACCATTTATTGAAGAGACTTCTTTCCCCTTTAAAGAGAACTTAGTTAGCACCCTTGTCAAAAATCAGTTGATCATAGATGTGTGGGTTTATTTCTGGACTCTCAATTCTATTTCATTGATTTCTGTGTCTACTGTTACACTAGTACCAGACTGTTTTAATTGCTGTAGCTGCATAATACGTTTTCTGTTGGTCAGGTTTTGATATCCTATCAAAGAAGAATATCCACAATTATCTGAAAAGGCTGTGAGTAAAAGATTTTCTGCATGTTCTTGAATGAAAACAGTTTATTGCAACACATTAAATGAAGAAATGGCTATGAGACAACTTTTTCTTTTAATTCAGGCATTAAAGAGCTTTTTAAGAATATGAAACTGCTACCTTTTTCACTAAATTTTTTTTTAATTATTTTCATAGAAAATTTATTTACGTTAATAGGTAGATGATATATTATTATGAAATGTATTTTAAAAATTCTTAGTTTTAATTTGGAATACAGTAAACATTAATAGATACAACCCACATGAGCAAACTTCTTTGAGCACCTCAGTAATCTATACATGTGGAAGGGTCCTCTCTTAACAACCATTTTTAAATCAGATAGTCTCCTAAGAGTTGTCCCTCAGATGATGTTGAACGTCAGTTTGTGTCTCTTGTTAGGCTAGTCTGCCATAGGTTAGGTGATTGAATTGGCTTTGAAGAAAAGTTTTGGCGTTTCATTGAAGACTTGAACATATTTTTCATGTATAAAATATATGACAGAATTTAAACTGATGGTTACATTTTGACTTCATATGGCTAAGGAAAGCATTACCTGCAGATCAAATGAGTGGATAATTACATCTGGAAGAATAAAGAAAAGAATTGTGGAAAATGATGAATAAAAATAAATACTGAACTGTGAACTACAAATAATTGTGGAACAAGCATTGTCTTAAACTGTTGACATTGAGTCAGTTCTGACTCATAGCAACCCTAAGCATTGTCTTACGAGTATCTTAATTAGACAAACAGATTAGGTTTAGTAAACACCTTAAATGAAAAGATTGCAATATATAAGGGGGGGTATGATAAATAGACAAACAGATTAGGTTTAGTAAACACCTTAAATGAAAGAAATTGCAATATATAAGGGGGGTATGACAGGAGTATTTTAATTGCTGATAATGCTATAGATTTACCCAACCATAAAGAAATAGAAATAATTGTTTCTGTGAACTATGTGTTTGAGTAAATTGTTGGTAGGTACTATGAAAGTTAATTGTGGGGAACATTTATGAGAACCTTTTTGAAGGTAATTTAGAGGAGAAGAGACTTCACAGATTTTTTTTCTTTATCTGTATAAAATTAGTCAGGATTACCTTGCTTAAGGAGTCCTCATGGTGCAGTGGTTAAGGACTCAGTGGCTAACTAAAAGCAATGAACAATCTGAAAAGGAAATTAAGAAAATAATTCCATTTTCAACAACATCTCACATAATACAATACCAAGGAATTAATTTAACATTGAAAACTATATAAAAATATTGTTGAAAGAAATTAAAGATCTAAATAAAGGAAAAGACACTTCTTGGATTTGAAGACTTAATATTGTTAAGATCGAAATACAACCCAAAGTGACCTACAGATTCAACGTAATTCCTATCAAAATGACAATAATCTTATTGCAAAAGCTGAAAAGCCAATCCTCAAATTCATATGGAGTCGCAAGGAGCCCCTAATAGCCAAAGCAATCTTGAAAAAGAACAACAAAGTAGGACTCACACTTCCTATTTGAAAATGTACTATAAAGTTATAGTAAACAAAACAGTCTGGTACTGATATACAGATAGAGATATAGACCAATAGGCTAGAATTGGGAGTCCAGAAATAAACCTGTGCATCTGTGGCCAATTGATGTTGAACTAGGGTGCCAAGTCCATTCAGTAGAGAAAGAATAGTCTCTTCAACAAATGAGGCTGGGACCGTTGGATCTCTCTATGCACAAGATTGAAGTTTGACTCATATCTCATACCATATATAAAGATTAAATCAAATGGACTAAGTGTAAAAAACTAAAGCCATGAAACTCTTAGAATAGGGGTAATGCTTCAGGACCTAGTTTTTGACAGTGGATTCTTACATATGACACCAAAAGCATGAACACTAAAAGATAAAATAGATAAATTGGACTTCATCAAAATTAAAAGCTTCTGTGCATCAGAGAAATTTATCAAGGAAGTGAAGAAACAACCTACAGAATGGGAGAAAATATTTGGGAAGCATGTAATATCCAGAATATATATTAAGGCACAGTGGTTAAGAGCTAAGGCTGCTAACCAAAAGGCTGGCCGTTCGAATCCACCACTTACTCTTTGGAAACCCTGTGGGGCAGTTCTACTTTGTCCTATAGAATCGCTATCAGTCATAATCAACTTGATGGCAGCGGGTTTGGGTTTTATCTGTGGTGACTCAGTGGTAAAATTCTCAACCTCGATGTGGGAGACCCCTGTCTGTGAGTGGAGATTTGCTGAATATGATGCCGAATAGGTTTCCGTGGAGCTTCCAGACTAAGATGAACTAAGAAGAAAGGCCGGTGGCAATCTTCTTCTGAAAAATCAGCTAATGAAAACCCCATGGATCACAGCGGTCCATTCTGCAGCCGATCATGTGAGTGGTGTAGGACTAGGCACTATTTTATTCCGTTGTGCATGGGGTCTCCATGAATCAGAGGCGGACTCAACAACAGCTGACAGCAAGAACAACAGCAACAACTCAACAACAAAAAGACGAACAACTCAGTTAAAAAATGGGCAAAGGACTTGACTAGACATTTCATCAAAGAACTATCCAAATGGGCAATAAGCATATGAAAAGATGCTCAAAGGCCATTAGTCATGGTTGTTAGTGGCCATTGAGTCAAGTTGCTAGCATTCCACCCTGACTTACGGAGACCTCATCCACAACAGAATGAAATGCTGCCTGGTCTTGTGCCGTCCCGTCCCCATGATGAGTTGCAGATCGGCAGGCTTTTCTTCCTAGTCTGTCTTAGTCGGGAAGCTCCACTGAAACGTATTCAGCATCATAGCAACACACAAGCCTCCGCTGACAGACAGGCGGTAGCTGCACATGAGGTGCATTGGCCTGGAATCAAACCTGTGTCTCCTGCATGGAGGGTAAGAATTCTACCCCAGAACCGCCACTACCCCCTTATAATGTTTCATGGCATCTTCAGATTTCGTGTGCTTGAAATTAAATTTATCATCTTCCTTTCCACGAAAATTCTGTTACTGTCTGTGTTTCCCTTGTTGGTGAACGGTGCTATCATCTGCTCAGTTCCAGAAGTCATAAATTCAAAAGTCGTTCTTAACTTCTCCTTCCATCACCCTCTCATAGTCACTTGATTACTAAGTTCTGTTGATTCTGTCTTAATATCCTAGAAATCGTTCCTCTGCTTTCATCCCTTCTGCTATGGTTCAGGTTCTTATTTGAGCCATTGACTACTGCATCAGCCTCTTAATTGCCTTTCTGGACTTTAGGCTGACTCTTTGATCTTGTTAGTATATTCAAATTTTAATATTTGTGAGATACAAATTTGAATAGTCACACCCATGGTTAAAATTTTTCAATTATTGGCCATCACCTTCATGATAACAGTGGCATTAAATATAGCTAAGTGCATTACTTATTGTGGTGCAGTAAATTACCTAATATGGTCCTTCTAGCCATAGTCTTTGTAAGTCCCACCAAATGACTGGATGGGACTATGCGAATGAGGTGCTTGTGGCCCACCAAAGGGATTGTCTAGCTTGCTAATTCTTGTGGGGGCAGGACCACGCAGATAGGTATATGCAACCCTAATGAGGGGTTTGGTCAGTTTTTCCATCCCGCTAGGCTTAAAATGACCCATCCCAGAGGTAGGAAGAGAGGATTTCACCACCACCAGGAAAGAGGAGTCAGGAGTGGAGCGCATCCTTTGGACCCGGGATCCTTGTGCTGAGAACCTCCCAGATCCAGTAGACAGACAGAGAGCTGTGACACCAGAGATGGTGAGAGACGGCCAGAAACAGCCACAGAGAAATGGTGGCAGCAGAGGCAGCAGAACGAGGAGAACGGCAGGCAACGGCGAGGTGGGCTTCTGAAGCCACGGAGCGAGAGAGCTAAGTACCTTTGGACAGGAGGCCTACTGGTGGAGTGGGGTGCCTCCGGGCACTTATTGGCAGAGCTAAAAGAGCTTTGTAACACTTACCTGAGCAGGGCGGAGGCCAAGGGGCCAGAGAAAGGTGTTCCTGCGAACACACTGAGAAGAGGCTGTCCTGATCCAAGAACTGTATCCTGAGCATTCCTGAACCTCAGTTGTAACCTGTTACTTCCCTAATAAACTCCATAATTGTGAGTATCGTCTGTGAGTTCTTTGTGGCCATTGCAATAAGTTATTAAACCCAGCAGAGAAGTAGAGAGTGCTGTGGGAGGGATGGTTGGTGTCATAATTGGTAAAAAGGTTGAAAGGTGGAGGCGTGTCTGACTCCTGCCTATGTAAGAGCCAGACTTGGGCTGTTGATTTTGATTCTCCTTCCCGTATGTGAAGTTAGAGGAGGTCAGATGCCCCGCCATGCCATTTTTACACTTGTGTTGTCTGATTTTATTCTTTGAACAGTGCTTTGCTATTTTCCCAGTTGCACGGATGAGGAAATTGAGAGCTAGATTTAAACCTAGGACTGTCTGTTTTTAAAGTTTATGCTTTTAGGCACTTTGTTATGCTGCTTATGTAGGACATTCAAGACCCCTTGTGTTGTGGCTCTTACCCACTTCTCTAGTGTCCACTTGATATTTTTTTACTCTAACTTCCTTGAGGGCAGAGATCATAATCCCATGCCAAGCAATTGCTTAGTACATAGTAGGCACTTGGTAAATGTTTGTTGAGTGTTAAACAGTGATGAATAGAAGGGGACAATGAGACTAGCCCAGTGTAGAAAGACATGAAAAACACATCTGAAGAAAAGGATTCATCTGGCTGGCCGTATTCATAAAAGGTCAGCCTTTGGGATAAAGCAAAATAGTGAGAGGTAACAGAATGAGGGAAATGAAATCCTGAAAGGCTGATTAAAAGAGAGCAACTTTTTATTTTTGACTTGAATGAATTGTATCCTAGGGTTGTAGAACCTGAAAATGAAGCCTCTAAATACCTTTTTATGTTTTTAGGACTTGTGGAATTAAAGAGAGAGGTACCTGAAAACTAGAGACAGAAGTATATTTTTCAGAAAGGGGAAGAAGGAAGACTAGAGCTTGATATGGCCCTCAGGTGAGATTCTAGAATAAATTTTTTAAAGGAGAAATTGTTTCCAGGAGAGGTGAAGCACTAGTCGTTAGGAAACAGCCTGAATTCATTAAGAAATAAGCGAAACAGCGGAGCCTTCTCTTTGCACATGGAGCCTGTTGTTTTCCATCCATTGGATGAGATATAAGGTGTACTCATCAAAAGCACAGATGGCACAGATCATGGGAGGGAGAGGGTGTTAGCTAGGATGGGCTAGATTCTGCTGTAGTAATAACCTCAAATTTTGGTGCTTAAAAACAAAAGAGATTGATTTATTTTTGAAATAGTATTGTTTTTGGTGATTCCCTTCAAGAGTTTTCACATGTATTACTTAATGACATTGGTTACATTGTTTTTTTTTTTCCTATTATTGCATAGGGTTTATTTGTTTTTACAAAAGTAGAGTAACTGTAACAACAGCACTAATCTACCATGGCTGATGTGGTCCAGGCCTCCATCCATATTTCCTGGGACCGCAGTATCATTTTTTAAATTTTATACGGTTGTTGTTGAGAATATGTACAGTGAAATATATACCAGTTCACCACAGTTCGGTAACATTGATTGATTACATTCTTTGAGTTGTGTAACTATTCTCCCCCTCCTTTTCTGAGTTGTTCCTCCCCCATTAACGTAAACTCACTGCCCCCCTAAGGTTCCTGTCTAATCTTTTGAGTTGCTGTTGTTACCTTGGTCCCATATAGATAGTCCTTCAAAGAGCATAATGCTCAAGGCAGACACTTTTTACTATTTTTTCTTATCGTTTAGTTTCAGGAAGACTTCAGGAGATTTTTTGGTTTAAGGTTTAAAGATTATCTCAGAGCATTAGTTTCAGGGATTTGTTCAGCCTCAATGGCTCCAGAAAGTCTGGATTCCATGAGAATTTAAATTCTTTTCTGCATTTTCCTCCTTTTGATTAGGATCCTTCTATAGATTCCTTGCTCAAAATGTTCAGTCATAGTCACTGGGCACCATGCGTTTCTTATGGTCTCATGGCAACAAAAAAAAACCCTTTGGCGTCAAGTCTATTTTGACTAATAACAACCCTGCAGGACAGTGTAGAACTGCCTCATAGGGTTTCCAAGGAGCGGCTGGTGGATTTGAACTGCCAGCCTATTTGCTTAGCAGCTGAGCTCTTAACCACTGCCCCACAGTTATTCATGGAGGTAATTAGCAACACATTCCATATCTCCTCCTGTTGCTTACTTTTCTTCTCTGTTGCTCCAGGCAAATAGAGACCAATTGTTGTGTCTCGAATGGCCACTTGGAAGCTTTTAAGACCCCAGGCACTATGCAGGGAACCAGGAGGTAGAACAGAAGCATGAAAAATGTTATTAGGCCAATTAACTGCGATGTTGTATGAAACCGTGACCCTAAACCTCCACACCACATAACCAAATCCCACGAGATTTTTGGTTGTACATAAGCAGCCTCAGCAGCTACTCTTTTTTTGGTGGTTATTGTTATAAATATTTCTGTCACACAACTTTTGCCAGTTCAGTTGTTTACAGGTATATAACTTAATGGCAGCAGTCACAGTAGCCGGCCGTGCAACCCTACCCTCAGTTCGATTTTTCCATCCCACAGAGACTCTTTGTTTTTCCTATCCTACATGCCTGTTCTCAGGTTGGCAGGACAACTTCATGTCTTAACTCCGGAACCCAGGCTGGAGGTTTTACCCTCAGGAACATTGCCTGTGTTTTTGGCAGGGGAAAGGGAAGTTGCAGAATCTCTCAAAGGCTTCAGTCATGTCACTTGAACTCACATTTACTTGATCAAAAGAAAGTCACGTGGCTATATTCAACCTAAGTGTTGGGTGGGTAATAAAACCAAAACCAAACTAGTTGCCGTTGAGCCGTCTCCTAGTCATGGCAATCCCATGTATTGCAGAGTAGAACTGTGTTCCATAGGGCTTCACGGCTTTGACCTTTTGAAAGCAGATTACCAGGCCTTTCTTCTGAGGCTCCTGTGGGTGGATTTGAACCACGTGCCTTTATACTAGTAGTCGAGCACTTAACCATTTATATCAGCCAGGGACTTCATTGGGTGGGTAGGGAAGTGTAACCCTACTGTGTGTTTGAAAGGAATATTGGTGAAGAGCAGTATTGACTACCTAAAATAGTGAAGATTTTGGATGACAAATTAAGGAACTAAGAGGATTGGTTTTTAATAGGCTGACATGTTCAGCTGAACCTAGTAAGAGAAATCAGTAGGGAGAAATTTCAGATCCTGTTCTTCCACTCAAAACCTAATTCCCATAGCATATTGTTGATGGGAGGTGGTGGGAGTACATATTTTTGGGTTATCAGCAATGTGTGTCATTAAAGAAGTGTGGTAGTGTGGAGGTTGGTGCAAGAAACATGACCAAAAAAACCCATTGCCATCGAGTTGATTCTGACTCATAGCAACCCAAGAGGACAGAGTAGAACTGCCCTGTAGGATTTCCAAGGCTGTAATCTTTACGGAAGCAGACTGCCACATCATTCTGGGTAGCAGCTGATAGGTTCTAACCACCGACCTTTCGGTTAGCAGCCAAGTGCATAACCATACTGCCACCAGGACTTCTGACCACGTCACACCTGTATTACACTTATTTCTGGCCACAGGTGCATGTTTAGAGGGGCAGTGCACTTGGAATCATGTTATATGAAAGACTTCAGGTGATAGGAATGTAACTGGAAAAATCAGCTTGGGGAAGGGGTAGGATCATGGCTGCCTCAAGTATTTGAAGGTCTGTTGTGTGGATGCAGAAATGGACTTTTATCATATTTCAAACTAGAAGCTAGTAGATGAAAACGGGAAGTAATTTCATCCCATTGTAAGGAAGAACATACTCTAGTTCAGAGGAAACATAGCATAGAGTACTTTTTCCTGGAGAAAATCAAGGATCAGTTCGTATGATTCCCCTGAAAGTCTATGGTTCTGAATCCTGGGCGGATTATCCAGTAGGCAAGATAAACCCAGTGCTTACTTTGCTTACCAGATCTTTTGTAGTGAGCAATTTCACATTTTTTAATTGCATCAAAAACTCTGCTTTTAGATATGGCTGGCATCTCTCTCTCTTCCAACCCCACAGCACCTTCCTACAGAATCAAAGCCTATTTTCAAATTTACAGTCCCTGACAGTGGCAAATGACGCAGTAAGCTGGTAGAGTGGTAGATTCAAACTGCTGACCTTTTGGTTAGCAGCCGAGCTCTTAACCACTGTGCCACCAGGGCTCTGTGGTTTTTTGGTTTTTTTTTTTTAATAATTTTTATTGTGCTTTAAGTGAAAGTTTACAAATCAAGTCAGTCTCTCACATATAAACTTATATACACCTTACTATATACTCCCATTTACTCTCCCGCTAATGAGTCAGCCCTCTCCTTCCTTCCAGCCTCTCCTTTTGTGACCATTTTGCCAGTTTCTATCCCCCTCTACCCTCCCATCTCCCCTCTAGACAGGAGATGCCAACACAGTCTAAAGTGTCCACCTGATACAAGTAGCTCACTCCTCATCAGCATCTCTCTCCAACCCATTGTCCAGTCCAATCCATGTCTGGTGAGTTCCTGTCCTGGGCCAACAGAAGGTTTGGGCACCATGACCGCCAGGATTCTTCTAGCCTCAGTCAGACCATTAAGTCTGGTGTTTTTATGAGAATTTGGGGTCTGCATCCCACTGTTCTCCTGCTCCCTCAGGGGTTCTCTTTTTGTGCTCCCTGTCAGGGCAGTCATTGGTTGTGGCTCTGTGGTTTTAATGGGACCTCCCAAATCTCTACATTACTTTGTTAACCACCACTACCACTCCCCCCCCCCCCCCGCCACCCCCGCTGTCACCCAGACCAGACCAAGGCAATCAGAATTTCCTGGGAATTTTCAAACTGACACCAGGGAAGAGAATCGTCCCTCTCTGGTGATAGTTGTAGTAAGGTGTACTACTTGAGATCTAGCTGTTCATGTTCATGTTTGCCATTCTGTAAAGGAAGCTAACCTGCAGTGAGAGAGAATGATGCCTGCTGTCTGACACATTAGTGTCCTGGGTGTTTTCAGTCCTTGGTTCCAGTTGTTCGTGATGTTTGGCTGCATCCCTACCCTTAAACATTGATTTGGTTATTTAAAAAAAAAAAAAAATTTTTTTTTTTTTTTTTTTTGCTATGTGAGTCATACCTAATAGCCTTTCCAATAAATTTCCCTTTTTATAGAAGCAAAAAGGATTGGGTGTTTGTCTTAGTCACGTAGTGCTGTTATAACAGAAATACCACAAGTGGATGGCTTTAACAAAGAGAAATTTATTCTCTCACAGTCTAGGGGGCTAGAAGCCCAAATTCAGGGCGCCAGCTCTAGGTGAAGGCTTTCTCTCTCTGTCGGCTCTGGGGGAAGGTCCTTGTCAACCATCTTTCCTGGTCATGAAACCCTGGCTATAAAGGACACGCTGTTCTCCTGTTCTTGTTCCTTGGTGGTATGAAGTCCCCATGTCTCTCTGCTCGCTTCTTTCTTTTATATCTGAAAAGAGATTGACTTAAAACACAACCTAATCTCGTAGATTGAGTCCTGCCTCATTAATGTAACTGCCGCTAATTCCATCTCATTAACATGATAGAGATAGAATTTACAACACTTAGGAAAATCACATTAGATGACAAAATGATGGACAGTCATACAATACTGGGAATCGTGGACTAGCCAAGTTGACACACATTTTTTGGGGAGACACAATTCAATCTGTAACAGCCTTGAACAGTATTCGGTCAGTTTTAATAGATGTGATGTGGTTGTAGGGGCTGTGTGCTGGGCAGACCTTCTGACAGGAAGACGTGAACCATTGAGGAAGACAACCACCACAGTGGCTCTTGAAGCTGCAGTTTTCGTGTACTATATATGTTTGGCTTTGGGAAAGGTGGAATTGTCAACACTGGTAATTTTCAGACATCTTTTTAAAAAAAAACCATCAGACCCATTTTATCAAATACAGTTCTGCAGTATACCAGTATATTATGACAGTGGCAGAGCTGTTCTGGTTGAGTGATGCTTGGAGCACTGCCCTGTTCTTCATATCCTTTCTCTATCCCCAGCTTCTTGGCCACTACCTAAAACATTTTGGTGTGGTCTGGAAATACTTTTTTAAAACCTGGTGACTGTTCTGCATTGGCCCTCAAGGACAAGAGGCAGCAGTTACTCTTGGGTAGAATGGGATGGGCGAGGGAGGAGAAAAATGGGAGGAAGATTTATGTTTATTAAACCCTGAAAGTCTACTGAGTGCCTTATATGTATTTGAGGTATGTGGCATTATCCTTAAGACACTTAGGAAAATTCAGGCTCGGAGAGATTACTCTACCAAGGTCACAAGGCTAATCCTAGATCCTTTTTAACACTAAAACATGGCCATTTAACTTAACTGCTAGACAGTGGTTAACTGTGTAGTATTTTATATATATGAGTCAAAGAAAGGAACTAGTTATGACTTCATCTAATAAAATACAAAGGCAGGCCAAAGGTTAGGAGCAGGAACAAAAGAAAAGTGATTCTAGAAAGGACTAGAAAGAGGGGAACAAAATGATGATAAACCAAAACCAAACCAGTTGCTGCTGTGAAAAACAATCAAAACTCACTGAAATTTCAACATAAGGTTTATTCTGAGGAGTTATTTATATAAAAACCACCCAGTGCTTTTGAGTCAATTCCCACTCCTAGTGAGCTGGTAGGACAGAGTGGAATTGCCCCATAGGCTTTACAACACTGAATCTTTGCAGAAACAGACTGCCACGCCAGAGTTTGAATCATCAACCTTTCCGTTAGCAGCTGCCCATTTAACAGCTGTACCACCAGGGCTGCTTTATCTGCACATAACCCAAAACCCATTGCCATCGAGTTGATTCCGACTCATAATAACCCTATAGGACAGAGAAGAACTGCCCAGTGCGGTTTCCAAGGAGCACCTGGTGGATTTGAACTGCCGACCTTTTGGTTAACAGCCAGAGTTCTTAACCACTATACCACCAGGGTTTCCATATAGAGAAGAGGAGGGAGAAATATAGATCAACTATTGGCTAATGTTAACATGATTGATTGAGCCCTGCCTTCCACTTCACTGTGATCAGGTTACTTCCGGCCTGGCTGCTAATAATTTGGCCCTCCACTCACCTGCAGCCAGGAGACTTTTTGAGGCTTAAGTTAGGAGGTAATGGTTTGATGACTATCCTATTTAGCAGGATAAGACAAGTTCACTTTGCTGTAGAGCAGTTTCTGGCAGGCTTTTGCAGTTTGGGTCAGGCTTTTTATGGTTAATACTTGATTTCATGGATAAGAAAAACCTTCATATCTAAGTAATATAAAAAAAGTAATATACCTGTTACTAATTTTCCTCTTAAACGCTGTCAAGTAGATTCCAACCCCGTGTGTTTGAGGGCAGAGCTGCCCTCCCTAGGGTTTTCATGGCTGTGACCTTTCAGAAGCAGATTGCCAGGACTTTCTTCTCTGGTGCCTTAGAGTGGGTTCGAACCTCTACCTTTCAGTTAGTAGCCCACCAGTTTGCACCACCCAAGGACTCCTAAAATGGTGATAAAAAACCAAAACCAGACCCGTTGCTGTCGAGTTGATTCTGACTCATGGTGACCGCGTGTGTTACAGAGCAGAACTGCTCCATAGAGCTCCCGTGGCTGTAATATTTCTGGAAGCAGTTCACTAGGCCTTTTTTCCATGGTGCCACTGGGTAGATTTGAACCGCCAACCTTTAGGTTAATAAAACCTCCCCCCGCCCCCCCCAAAAAACCGATTAGGTTACTAGTCAAGCACAAACTGTACCATGCAGGGACCTAAAATAATGATAGGTCAATATTATAACTGATTGAACCATACTCAGTGATGAGCAATGCCCAGAAAGATTATCACACCGCCCAACAGTGAATGCTATGGCAGCCAGACAGCCCGAGTTATTATACTTATGTCTTTGCCTCAAAAAATGAATGACTCTCAAAAGATGGAAGAAATCTTTGTACCTCAGAGTTAACAGAAACTTTTTCCGTCTCGCAGGTGTAATAATAAGACCTGTGTGTGCAGTTTCTGAAAGGTGATGACCTTGGCATCACAAACTGAAAAGCAGCTCTGTATAAGCCCAAGTAGAGCAGAGGAAAACAAGCTAACTTTTTTTGCTTTTTTAAGTAAAGCCTCTCTAAAGCAGTTTCCCCTGATAAGCAGACATCCCTCAAAGAAACTAGAGTTCAGTTGTAAAAGTTACAGCACCTCACTGTTTAAACATTAAAGGTATTTAAATGGCTCAGTGTATTTTTGGTAATTGAGCAGTACATTTCCTGTGGTGTTCCTCTGGGTCCTACGGTGGTACCGAAGTGTGTCGCGGTAGGAAATGGGATGGCGACCTGGTCGACCTCTGGGCCTGCGTTCTCTCCTTAATTAGAACGGGTTCTGCTTGACTTGTCATCTGTCTCTAGACATTCTCATGAAGGTGTGTCGTGAACAAGATACATAAGATGGATCCTGTTGAATATTTCTTTTGATAAAAGGATACTTTCAGATTGATACTATGAATGTAGGATTGACTCTAGTTGTTTTATATGTCTTTTTTGGAATTTGCAATGTTTTTGACTATGATTCTGTTTGAATTCCAACGTTAATGACTACTTAGGATATGTTATGAGCTGCTGTTATGTCTGTAGAAGTATTTTCAGGTGGCGATTAGAGATGATGAATTTTGGACTTTTGTTTGTAAGCTGCCAGCTTTCATGTGATACACACATAGTGAAAGTGACAAGTTTTGGTGTAGGCCAGTAAGTAAGTGCCTTTACTGTGGAGTAATGCAGACGTGATGATAATGCTGTGAATACTTCTGCAAATCAGATTTAATAATAGTAGTGCAGAGTTTCTCTAAAGAGGTTTCTCAGGCTTTAATTTTTACTAGATAGTTTTATAGAAGACATCGTAAGTTCACTAAGTACATAATTGAGCTTGAATTTTATGAGAAGACAACCCCCAAATTACACTAACATTTGGGGACTTTTATTTATTTTCTTATACTGGTTTAACGTATATGAAGAAACATTTCAACAGTATAGGGGATCTTAAAAGAAAATGACCCATGGGCATACCATGCTTACGCAATTGTGTAAGAGTCTTATTTCATAAGCATATGTAATTTGATCTCTGTCCTTCCCACTTCCATGGTCTCAGGTCATGCTGCAGTTTCTTGCAGTAATGCTGTAGTGCTCTGACAAGCCCACCCCCTCCAGTCAGGCCCCTGTTTCATTTCATGTTCTGCACTGAGGCCAATTAGAATGATCTTTCTTGAAAAATATTTTTTAATCGAATTGAAAATTTCAGACACACAGGATAAAATAGAATATAATTTGATAGAAACTTAAGTATCTATCAGTGAGAATAAACTAAACCAAACTAGTTGCCACAGAGTCAGTTCCAACTCTGGGCAACCCCCTGTGTTTCAGAATAGAAATGTGCTCCATAGGGTTTTCGCAGCTGTAATCTTTCGGAAGTAAGGCCTTTTTTCCAAGGCACATCTGGGTGGATTCAAACTGTCAACCTTTCGGTTAGTAGCCGAGTACCTAACCATGTACGCCACCCAGATGTTAATACTTTACCATCTTTGCTTTGTGTCTTTTAGAGAATACAATAGTACATATACAGCTTAGAGCCCTGCTCTCATCCCTGCCCTAGGTAACAACCTTCAGAGTTGGCTTATATCATTCAGCTTTTTGTACTTTTACTATATATACAATTGATAAACAATACGTACTATCATTTTGTGTTTTCTGAATATACTAGATGTGTCTTTTGCAACATTGTTTTTGAAATTTATCCATGTTGATAATACTTGTTATAAGTGCTGTGTATCTCATACAAATAAACCACCGTTGACCCATTCCCCTTACTGCAATTCGGTAGTTTCCAGTTTTGAGCTATTACAAACAGTGCTACAGTAGACGTGCTGGTGTGTCTTCTGCTGTGCGCACCGAAGTTCCTCTGAGGTTGATGTGTAGAAGTAGACTGCTGGGTCGTAGGTTATGTACATTTTCACCTTTACCATGTAGTTTTCCTTTCTCCAAAGTTGTTATTCTGATTATAATTGCCAGAAGCAATTGTATAAGAGTGCCTCTGTACTCTTAAAGTTGTTACAGTTATTTTAGTTGGACTTTAATTTTCAAAGAATGTAAAGTGGTATCTTATTTTTAATTTTCATTTACCAGATTCCTAGTGAGATCTAATAAATTTTGGCCGTTTGGGTATTTTTGGATGTGAATTACCTTTTTCTTCCCTTATAGTGTAGTCGTAAATACATGTGTATGTACATGGTTTATTTTATTTTTTGACTGTAAATCTTTTCTTGCTTGTGTTTTCCTTTCTTCTGTGAAAAATCCATCTGTACCCCACGCATGTCCTAAAGATATTCTATTACTTCTAAAAGTTTGCAGTTTTTTTTCCCACTTAGGTTTTTGAGCTGCCTGGAATTTTACTTTTATACATGGTGTGAAGTTCAGTTTTTTCTTTTTTTCGTAATTGATTCTTCTTTACTCTTTGTTCTTACGTATAAATTTTTAAAAAATGCGCAGGGCCATGAAAACTCCTGTTGAGTTTAACTAATATTTTATTGAAATTACGAAAAATAGACATCATAAAATACTGAGTCTGGAAAAAGCAAATGGTTCATCGGCGCTCCTGCAGCGGTCACTTCAAGCATTGTGTCTACCTGTGCATTTACTCAGAGTTGTCATCACACAATAATGGCTTTTCCTTCCCTTCATTAAATGTTGAATGAGCACCCCCTCATTCACTGACGTTATTCTCCAATCATTCGCGAAAATGAATTCTGGGAAATGTAGTTCAGGCTTTTGCCTTATGATGCAGAGACGATAGAAGGGGGGAGTATTGTTGATTCAGAGTTTGCAGTAGACAAGCCAAGCATATACAAATCTGTTCTTACTTTTCTCCCCCTCTTAGCACACACCGTGGCCTACTTGATTGTTGTGCACTTTGCACTTGTTTTTTTCTATTATATCTTGGAGATCTTTTTCAGTGGATTGTGCGTTTGCAATCTTGCTGGCTATTACCAGTTGCTTTCTACAGAGGCTGTATCAATTTATATTCCCACCAATAGTGTGGCGTTTCAATTTTTCTGCCTCCTGGCCAACTCTGCAGCCTGTCCACTTCATTAGGAATGCCTTTTTACCTGTATTTGACCAACTCCTTTAACACTATTATCTGGACAGAAGTGATATTGATTACACAAATGCACACACACACACTTAGTTCACGCTACCCCCCAGATTGGGTTAATTGCCCTTTCTTTATGACTTAATAATGTGTTGCATTAATTAACATTTTCTTTTTGCCCCTTTTAGGCTTAGACTTTCTTAGTCATCATTGTAGATCCCTCCATTGTAAGCACGTTGTGTGTATTTGTGTGTGTATGCTTGTCTCCTTTAATAAAAACTGCAATTCCTATAGAGCTATATACTGTGCAATCACTATATGCTGACTATACCATGCCAGCACCTAGCACATAGTAACTATTCAAAAACTGTCTAGCACATAGTAGCTATTCAGTAACTGTTGGAATGAATGAGTAATACATATTATAAACAGTATATGTATTTTTAAATCTGTCTTTTTCACTTAGCACAATACATTGTGCTAGATGCTGTGCAAGTATTAACGGGAATCCATGCAACCATACAAGGTATTGTAATTATTAACTATGGAGCTTCTGTTAAAACCTAGGTTCGTATCATTCCAAGACCTTGAGTGCTTTGTGTGTATCACATTGCAACTGAGTTACTGCACCTAGTTGCTACATAACTTTCCTAATTGTTATTTTTAATCGTTTAATCAGATTCCATCAAGTCAATTTACCATTCTAACCTTTGGACATTTTGGGTAATCAATATATTTTTATTTTCAAAGAATATTCTCAGTGTTGGGTTCAGTATCTTTTTAGTTGATTGTTATTTATTGCCCAGATCCACACATACAGGTCAGCACAATAAGTAACTGTCCACCTCATCTATTTATATATATTGCCATTTCACCCCCCCCCCCACACACTTGTTATTCTTCATTGCTGTCATCAATTCCGACTCAGTGACCCTGCTTCATAGGGTTTTCTTGGCTATAATCTTAACGGAAGCAGATCTCCAGGACTTCTCTTCTGTGGTACTGTTGGGTGGGTTTGAATTGCCAACCTTTAGGTCAGCAGTACAGTCCAGACCGTTTGTACCACCTCAAACCAAACTCAGTGCCGTCGAGTCAATTCCGACTCATAGCGACCCTATAGGACAGAGTAGAACTGCCCCACAGGGTTTCCAAGGAGCGCCTGGCGGATTTGAACTGCCGACCCTTTGGTTAACAGCTGTAGCACTTAACCACTACACCACCAGGGTTTCCTTGTACCACCTAAACCCAGAACCCAGTGCCATCGAGTCGAAGGGACCATAAAATTCACGTAACATAAAGTTCGCCATTTTAACCGTTTTAAGGTATACAGTTCAATGGCATTTAGTATACTCACAGTGTTGTACAACCATTACCGTTATCTGGTTCCAGAACATTTTCATTTCCCCAAAAGGAAATCCTGTACCCATTAAGCAATTACTCTGTTTCCCCTAGTCCCTGTCAATCATTAATATATTTTCTGTCTCTAAAGATTTGACTTCTGGATATTTCATGCAAATAAAAGCATACAATGTGCTTCTTTTCATTTCTGGTTTCTTTCACTTAGCATAGCATTCCCAAGGTTCATCTATGCTGTAACATGTCTCAGTACTTCATTTTTATGGCAAATAATATTCCCTTGTATGGATATATCACATTTTGTTTACTTTTCATTGGCTGATGCACATTTGGGTTGTTTCCACCTTTCGATTAGTGTGAATAATGCTGCTGTGAACATTCCTGCATGTGTTTTTGTTTGAACAACTGATCTCAGTTCTTGTAGGTACACACCTAGGAGTGAGATTGCTGGGTCATATGGAAATTCCATATTTAACTTTTTGAGGAACTGTCAGACTTTTCCACAGAGGCTGCACCATTTTACATTCCCACCAGCAATGCATGAGGGTTCCAATTTATCTACATCCTCACCAATCCTTGTTATTTTCCTTTAAAAAAAAAATTATTATAGCTATCCTAGTGGGTGTGATGTGGTATCTCATTGTGGTTTTGATTTGCATTTCATTAACGACTAATGATATTGAGCATGTTTCTATGTGCTTGTACAAGGATAAAAAACATAAATAAAAATTCTCATTTTCCATTTCGGTTCCGACACCATCTGGACGTGCAGCATTTCTTCGTGTGACCTTAACCTGGAGTTAGGTCAGACCTCACAGGCTAAAGGACACAGCCCTCCAGACTACCAAATAGGCCCAAGACTTCAGACGTGAGCTGCAAACTTGGGAGTCCCGAAGACTTCCCCTCACTTCTGAGTTATTGGCTACAAACTTGAAGCTTCCCTACTACCCCTTCAGAATGCCATCTGTAAGCTTGAGGATTCCTAGCCCCCCTCACTTCTGATTTCCTGGCTCCCACCACTTCCTTGGCTTTGATAATTTGCTGGAACGACTCACAGAGCTCATGGAGAGGGCTGTACTTAATGACAACAGTTTTATTACATCAAAAGGTATACAAATAAAGAGACACATTGGGCGAGGGCTGGGAAGGTTCCCAATGCAGAGCTTCCATGTCCCAAAAAGAGACATGCCACCCTCTCACACGCATTGGTACCTTTCACCAACCGGAAAGCCCATGGAGCTTCCATGTCCAGAGGCTTTATTGGGGCCTACTATGTAGACGTGATTGATTGAATCAGCTCCTCTCCCCTGCATCAGCTGATTTCACGAGGTGCCTTTTCTGGCCTGGCCAGTCCCCATCCAAGTAACCTCGTTAGCATAAACTCTCAGGTGTAGTCCGAGGGCTTATAGATAGCCAAACCCGTTGCCTTCCATTCCGACTCATAGCGACCCTATAGGACAGGGTAGAACTGCCCCATAGGGTTACCAAGGAGCAGCTGGTGGATTTGAACTGCCAACCTTTTTGGTTAGCAGCCATAACTCTTAACCACTGCGGCACCAGGGTTCCCTATAGATAACACAGATACCTAAATTACTCAGGGAATTCCAAGGGATTAGATTTATCTCTCAGAAACCAAGGACAAAGACCAAATTCTTTGGTCAAAGTTCATGTAATCTTCATAGCTTGTTGACCATTTGTATAAGTATCTTCTTTGGAAAATGTCTATTCAAGTCCTTTGTCCATTTTTTTTTTTTTAAATCAGGTTATTTGTCTTTTTATTGAGCTGTAAGAGTTCTTTATATATTCTTGATACTAGACTGTTCTCAGATAAATGCTTTGCAAATATTTTCCCCCATTCTGTGGGTTTTTTCACTTTTTTGATAGTGTCCTTTGGTGCATAGAAGTTTTTAATTTTGATGAAGTCTGATTTATTCTTTCTTTTGTTGCTTATCCTTTTGTGTCATATCTAAGAAACTGTTGCCAAGTCCAAGGTCGTGAAGATTTAGCTCTGTGTTGTCTTCTAAGAGTTTTATACTTTTTGTTCTTACATTTAGTTCTTTGATCTGTTTTGAATGAATTTTTTTATATTGTTTGAAGTAAGGATCTAAGTTCACATGGCTATCCAGTTGTCCCAGCACTGCTTGTTGAAATGAGTATTCTTTCCATTGAATGGTTTTGGCACTGTTCTTAAAAATCTGTTGACCTTAGGTGTATGGGTTTATTTCCGGACTCCCAGTTCTATTCCATTGATCTATATGTCTGTGCTTATGCCAGTACCGGACTGTTTTGATTATTGTTGCTTTGTAGGAAGTTTTGAAATCAGAAATGTGAGTTTTCCTACATTGTTCTTATCTTTCATAATTGTTTTGGCTATTCTGGGTCCCTTTCAGTTCCATATGACTGTTAGGATCAGCCTGTCATTTTCTGCCGCAAAGACCGTTGAGATCTTGATACAGATTGCACTGAATCTGTAGGTTGTTTTGGGGAGTATTTCCATCTTAACAATACTGAGTTTTCCAATTCAGGAACACGGGATGTCTTTCCACTTATTTAAGGTTTGTTTAAATTCTTTCAACAATGTTTTGTAGTATTCAGTGTAAAAGTCTTAAACCTCCTCAGTTGAATTTGTTCCTAGGTATTTTATTCTTTTCTGATGCTGTTGTAAATGGAATTGTTTTCTTAATTTTATTTTCACATTGCTTATTGCCAGTGTATAGAAATACAGCTGATTGTGTATGATGTCTTGTATGTTGCGTTTTTACTGAATTTGTTTATTAGCTCAAATAGTTTTTTTGTGGATTATTTTTAGATTTTCTATATATGAGATCATGTCATCTACAAATAGAGTTTTACTTCCTCCTTTTCAATTTGTATGCCTTTCATTTCTTTTTCTTGCTTAGTTGATCTGACCAGAACTTTTAGTACAATGTTCAGCAGAAGTGGTGAAAGTGAGCATCCTTGTCTTGTTCCTGATCTTAGGAAAGCATCCTGTCTGTCACCATTAAGTATGATGTTAGCTGTGGATTTTTTATAAATGCCCTTTATCATGTTGAGATTTCCTTCTGTTCTTAGTTGAGTGTTTTTATCATGAATGGGTGTTGAATTTTTTCAGATGTTTCTTCTCTGCATCCATTGAGATTGTCATGTTTTTTCCTTCATTCTGTTCATGCAGTGTATTACATTAGGTGATTGTTCTGTGTTGAACCACCCTGGAATTCCTGGGATAAATCCCACATGATCATGGTGTATAATCCTTTTTATATGCTGCGGGATTTGATGCCAGTATTTTCTTGCAGATTTCTGGACATATTATTTACACAGAGCTGTCAGTGAGTCCCAGGTGTTCCCAGGTATTGACTCCCTCAGTTCTTCAAGCAGTGAGAAGTCCCTGGGGTTGCTGGGCCACTGGCCAGGCACCTGAGTGGGGGCAGTCTGTTCTCTTTATCTCAAAATATGTGCAAATATGATCATTTTCTTTGAGTGTGATGATGTGGATAAAGTTGGAAGCACAGCCTTTGTTTTACTTGCTTACATGCTGGGTAGCATGACAGTGTCAGGACCATCAATGAATTTCGCTAGGTGGTCAGCAGGTGAAAGAAGGACACGGTATTCCTGTCTTGAGAAGGCAGTTATATTACCAAGAGGAATACAGCAACCCTGAATGTGCTGAATATCTCTTAAATTGACAGTAATGTCTATGTTTTTGTACTCCATAATATGTCTTTCACCAAGCTGGAACAAGCCACCATTGCCTGCAGAGGATTGGTACCGTCAGCTCTCCGTATCTATGGGTTCTGCATCTGCGGATTCAACCAACTACAGATCAGAAATAATCAGGGAAAAAAAGTGAAATTGAATTTGCCACACGCCGAGCATTACGCTGAATCCACGTGAATTAAATGAAGTGTAGGCATCCACTGCTGTAGCCTCCTTCCATTTCACAAATCCTCTGTCTCCAGTACTTGTTGTTTTAGCATTGTTCACCTCACATCTTGTCCTTATTCCCTAAGCAACTGGAGCTCTGGTGGCACAGTGGTCAAGAGCTCAGCTAAACAAAAGGTTGGTAGTTCAAATCCACTAGCTGCTCCTTGGAAACCCCATGGGGTAGGCAGCTCTGCTCAGTCCCATAGGGTTATCATAAGTCAGAATTGGGTCAACGGCAACGGTTTTTTGTTTTTTGTTTTTTTTTTTTTAAGGACAACTAGTTATATATCGTGTACATTGTGTTAGGTGTTATAAGTAATCAGAGATGATTTAAAGTATACGAGAGGATGTGTGTAGGCCATATGCAAATACTACGCCATTTTATACAAAGGACTTGAGCATTTGTGAATTTTGGTTTCTTCAGGGGTCCTGGAACCAACCCCCTGTGCGTACCGAGGGTCTGCTCTATCTGCTTGTTCGTTACTTCAGGACATACTCTGCCCTCAGAGTCCTTAGCTGGCTGGCTTTCTAGGACCATGTTGAAGAAACACTGACCAGTTGCTGTTGAGTCAGTTCTGACTCATGGTGACACCACGTGTGTTAGAATAGAACTGTGCTCAATAGGGGTTTAAATCACTGATTTTTCGGAAGTAGATCACTAGGCCTTTCTTGCAGAGTGCCTTGAGTGGACTCGAACTGCCAACCTTTCAGTTAGCAACTGAGTGCCTTAACCATTTGAAGAAACATAGCGCTACTTTAACCACTGGATTCAAACCAACAGGTGCAGCACTTGCACTGCAGGAGCATAAACAACAAAAGGGGTGGGCAGACAGATAACGTGCTGTGACTGTGCCTCATGGTTCTTGCCTCTCCCCTGCTTGATGGTGTTGCTAAGCACAGCCTCAGTTTACCGGGGCTAGCTGGAGTGAGCTAGAGACACTTCCTACAATTGTTGAATTGGTGTGTGTTCTGCTGTGTATATTCTCAACAAGAGCAAAAATAAAATAAATTTTTTTTAAAAAATTGCCTCGCCCAGCAATCTGTGTTTTAACAATAGATCCACGTGATCCTGATGCACTATAGAGTTTAAAGACCTCTAGTCTCCAGTGTCCTCTGGCCCTGTTTAACTCGCATCTTAGCACATTAAACCAACACTAGTTCATCTGTATGTGGTCAGACCCACTGCAATATGCTGTGTCACTGATGAAGTTCCCTCTAGTATGGCCTAAAGTCCCCACCCCTTGAATTGCACACAGATCCATTGACATCTGCCCTTATTCCTTGAATGTGCCCTGCCTTTGCTACCAGGCCAGCTCAAAGCATCTTAAGTGTGCAAACAGATCAGAACATAACACCAGTTCAACAGTTTCTGCATGTACAATTCAGTGACATTGATTACATTCGTAGAGTTGTACAACCATTCTCACTGTCCTTTTCCGAATTGTTCCTCCCTCATTCACATAAATTCACTGCCTCTTGTTTCCTGTCTAATCTTGGAGTTGCTGTTGTCAGTTTGATCACATATAAAACCAAACGAAACCCATTGCTGTTGAGTCAATTCCAGCTCATAGAAAGCCTATAGGATAGAGTAGAACTGCCCCATAGGGCCTCTGAGGTGGGGCTGGTGGACTCAAAAACTGCTGACCTTTTGGTCAGCAGCCGAGCACTTAACCACTGTGCCAGCGGGGCTTCTGATCCCTTATAGATCAGAATGTTCAAGGCAGACATTCTTTGCTAGTTAAGCTAAACTATTTTGTTAAAAAAAAAAAAAAAAAAACTTCAGGGGATATTTTTAGTTTAAGATTTAAAGACAATCTCAGGGCAGTGGTTTCAGGGTTCATCCAGCCCCTGAAGAATTGTTTTGCTGGATATAGGATTCGTATTTTTCTGTGTCTTTCAGTACTCTCTCTCTCTCTCTCTCTCTCTCTCTCTCTATCTATCATCCCACTGCCTTCTGGCCTTCATAGTTTCTGAGGAGAAATTGTCTGTTAATTTTATTGAGGATCCCTTGTATATGAGTCACTTCTCTTGCTGCTTTCAAGATTCTTTCTTTGACTTTCCACAATTTGAGTATAACGTGTGTTGGTGATGATCTGAGTTTGTCTTACTTAGTGTTTATTGAGCTCTTGGAAGTGTAGATTCATGTTTTTCGTCAAATTTGGGAAGTTTTTGGCTGTTATATTTTCACATGTTCTTTTTGCCCCTTTCTTCTCTTTCTGAGACTCCGTTTACATATGTTGATATACTTGATTGTGTCTTATAAGTCTCTGAGGCTTTGTTCATTTTTCTTCATTCTTTTTTTTTTTCTGCTTCTCAAACTGGTTGATCTCAGTTTTCACAAGTGTGCTGCTTGTTCTACCTGCTACAATCTGCTGTTGAGCTCTTCTAGTGAATTTTTCATTTCAGTTGTTCAACTTTTCAGCTCCAGAATTTCTGTTTGGTTTTGTTTTATAATTTGTCTTTTTATTGGTATTCTCTATTTGGCGAGACATTATTCTGTATTCCTTCAGCTCCTTGTCCATGGTTTCCGCTAGCTCTTTAAGCATATTTAAGACAGTTGATTTTAAGGCTTTTTGTAAATTAGTCTAATATTTGACCTTCCTCAGGAGCAGTTTCTGTTATTTATTTTTCCTATGAAAGGGCCATACGTGTTTCTTTGAATGCCTCAAAAATTTTTTGTTGTTGAAAACTATATTTTGAATACTGTAGTATGGTAACTGTAAATTCAATTCTTTCCCATCCCCAGTATTTGTTATTGTTGTTTGTTTAGTGATTTTTCTTAACTATTTTTGTAAAGTTTGTATTCTTTGTCATGTGTGGCCACTCAAGTCTCTGTTCTGTTATCTTAGTGGTCAGCTAGTGATTTTGAAAGGATTTTCTCAAAACTCTGGATCAAACAAATGAAAAAAAAAATCTAGTTTTTCAGATTGGCTCTGAGTTGGGGCACTTCTACCATGCGTAGTCAGGTCATTTACAGCTCTGTCTTAGCCTTCTTTTTTTGATTTCACAGAGGCAAAAGATCGGTGAGAGGTGATTGCTTAGGTTCTTCTCAGGTCTTTTTTTAAATTATATGTTATTGTGTTTTCGGAGGAAGTTTACATACCCAATTAGGTTCCCATTTGATGATTTCTGCACAAAATTTTGGTGACATTAGTTACATTTTTCACAATATATCAGCATTTTCTTTAATTACATTCTGGTTGTTGTGTTTTCGATACTGTAGTTTCCCTACCCTCTTATCTTTTCCCTACAGTAATTGTTGAGCTTTTGGTCTCATATAATGGTCTTTTTAATGGAGCACCATACTCATGTGTAATATCTTTATTTTGTGTGCCAATCTGTTATTTCGCTGAAGGGTGACCTAGGGATAGTTTCAGTTTAGGGTTTAAAGAGTATCTCAGGGTGATAGTCTCAGGGAGTCCTCTAGTATCAACTGGTCCAGTAAGTGTGGACTTTTTAAGAATCTGAGTGCTGTTCTGCATTTTTGTCCTGTTCTATCAGGATCCGTTTATTTTGGCTCTGGTCAGAACAGTTGTGAGAGGTAGCTGGGCACCATCTAGTTATTCTGGTCTCAGGGTAGATGCAGTCGTGGCTTTGTATGCTGTTAACCCTGTAGACTATTTTCTTCTCTGAGACTTTGGTTTCCTTCTTTCTTGTTTGCTCGTCATGTGTAGAGACCAACAGTTCTATCTTAGATGGCTGCTTGCAAGCTTTTAAGACCCCACCCGCTACTTATCTCACTAGGATGCAGTACATGGACTTTGTGAAAGATTTTATGCCACCTGACTGAGTTGTACCATGAGACAAAGCTCCTGAGCCTTCAAATGCAGAAAACCAATCTGCAAGGCATTTGGTTATGTCTAAGAAATATCTGTAATTGTGCCCTCTATGAATATACATGCGTGCACACTCATGTCTGTACATATAAAAAAAAATTTTTTTTACATACATATAAATATGTGCATATATGTGCATGCCTATACTTACCTGTACTCATACATGCCTATATACACACAATGACCATACGCTCGTTTTTCGGTTATGTTGGTGTGTTGCCATTTGTTTATGTCATATTCTTTAGCACAGACATCCTTTTCTCTTGAGCACTTCTTAGCAGCATGATTTACTTTGGTTCTCAGGGCTATTTTGACTACCATCCAGCCGTTGGTATGAATGTCATATATACTAGGCTTCCTGGTATATGCAGGATCTTTTCAAAGGCATATTCACAAAAGTATTTTCCTCTCCACCTCCTCCTTTCCAGTTTTTTTTTTTAATTTCATAGCTTTTATTACAAAATACATATGGATAAATAAAATGTGGTACATACATACAATGGAGACTTATTCAGTTATAAAGAGAACATGCCATCACATGGATGAACCTTGAAAACACCATGTCAAGTGAAATAAGCCAGACACAAAAGGACAAATACGTATGATCCCACTTACATGAATTATCTAGAATATGCAAGTCCATCAAAATAAAAGAATATTAGGGGTTACTGGGGGTTGGGGGAAGGAGGGAATAAAAAAAAGAAACACATTTAATAAATTCACAATATAAAATGCAAACTAGATGACCTTTCATATTGGAAGTTTAGGAGTCAGAATTTGTTAGACTTATTTCTGTTATTTCTTTTTTTTAAATTGTACTTTAGGTGAAAGTTTACAGCATAAGTTAATTTCTCATACAAAATTTTATACACATATTGTCATGTGACAATAGTAGCAAACCCTACAATGTGACAGCACTCCCCCCTTCCACCGTGGGTCTCCCATGTCTGTCCAGCCAGCTCCCGTTTGCTCCTGCCTTCTCATCTCGCCTCTGGACAGGAGCTGCCCCTTTGGTCTTGAGTATCTGCATGAACTAAGAAGCACACTTTTTATGAGTACTATTTTATGTCTTATAGTCCATTCTAATCTTTGTCTGAAGAGTGGACTTTGGGAATAGTTTTAGATCTGGGTGTCCAAGGGCCATGGCTTTGGGGGTTCCTTCAGTCTAAGTCAGACTGTTAAGTCTGGGCTTTTTATGTGAATTTGACTTCTGTTCCACTCTTGTCTCTCACTCTGTCAGGGACTGTCTGTTGTGTTCTCTGTCCAGATGGTCATTGGTGGTAGCCAGGCACCATCTATTCGTTCTGGTCTCAGGCCGATGGAGCTTCTGGCTTATGTGGCACTTTTGTCTCTTGGGCTAATACTTTCCTTGTGTCTTTGGTGTTTTTCTTTGTCCTTTGCTCCAAGTGTGTTGGGACCAATTGACATATCTTAGAAGGCTCCTCACAAGCTTTTAAGGCCCCAGATGCCACTCACCAAAGTGTCCCCAGTTTTTTGGTCTGTTGCTTGCCTTCACTATTATCCGTTGTCTTCGGTAGGTAGAAGTAATACATTTTCTTTTAAATGCTTTTGATTCACACTACAGGGAAGCTGCTTAGCCCTGGGGAAGCTCTGAGACTGGTGTAAAAAGGCAGATTCTTGAGCTGATCCTTCAGGAAGCCATCATATAGTTCAGAACACATAATACATCAAGAATAAGGTCTTTATTGCCCTCTCTGGTACCAGTCACCTGCAGCAGGAATGCACACTGCTGTCTTCACAGCTCCAGCTTTATAGGGGTATGGGATATAGTAAGCAGGTAGGTAAGTTAAAATACTACAGAGCTCTTTTACCAAAATTTTTACCAAAATTTAGCAGTTTCTTTCTTCATAAGTATTCCTCTGGTTGTTGTAGAATTTTTACTAGATTCTAGAGCCTTGGTTAAGTGTGTGGCTGCTACCCGAAAGTTTGGCCGTTTGAACCTGCCCAGCGACTCCATGGGAAAAAGACCTGGAGATCGGTTTCTGTAAAGATTACAGCCTAAAAAACCCTATATGGACAGTTCTGCTTTCATCACATGGCGTTACTCTGAGTCGGCGTGGACTCGATGGCACCCAACAACAGAGTGTCAACAGTTTTTGTCATTTTCTGGAGGGGTGGAGTTTTGCTGTTCCCCACTTCACCGTTTTTGGTGATGTCATTTCCATTGTTCTGAATGAGCTGAATATATAAATGAATATAAAATGTTCACTATGATCTTGAATCACCAAAAAAGCCCAATTTGTTTGGTATATTGTGTTTAAGGATAAGAAAATGTACATATTGTTTCCATTTTTATAAAAAGGTTAAATCTCTGCTCAAATATTTGAATATTGATATTAATATGGAGAAAATATCTTGTCTGGTACAAGCTAGTTTAATGCTGCTTTTAGTGAGGCTACTTTTGCCGGATTTTCAGGAAAATAGTTAAATTCCTTTTACTTTTTTATTAAGAAGCTCATCGGTCTAAAAAATTACCTGTTTACGTCATTGTTTCTCAACTTGGGGTGACTTTGCCCCCTAGGGGAAATTTAGCACCGTCTGGAAATGTTTTTGGTTGTTACAGATGGAGTTAGGGGAGGTGTGCTACTGGCATCTAATGGGTAGAGAGAGGCCAGGGATGCTGCTAAACATCCTACGGTGTATAGGGCAGCCCCATACTGTAAAGAATTATCTGACCTAAAATGTCAGTAGTGCTGACATTGAGAAACCCTGACTTAGAGTCCCTAAAGTGTCAGGTAGACATGTTACTATAAAATCTAATGCCTAGATTTGGAACTGACAACTTTTAACTTCTTTTTTAACCCCTCTTTCTGAAACGCTGTTATTCGTGAATAGAATAATAGGAAGGTTTATGTTTCTCTCTTTAAATTTCTAATATAATTTTATATTAGTTAATTTTTAAACTTTCAGTTATATTGAGAAGACATTAATGATTTGATTACCCAACTTCAACATTTTACCATTTCTCCAACATTTTTTAGTATTTTAAAGCGAATTCATTTTGCTTCTCATTTTCTTTGACTTTTTTTTCAGATGTCTGTTTGTAGTAGGTTTGTTAAACTCAATCTAAACAAAGTTTGAATATTGCATGTGTTTGATTTCTTAAATCTTTTTATTTATCACTTCTTCCTCCTTTAAAAATTTTGTTGACGAAACTGTCATTTGTCCTGTAAAATTAATAGGTTTGGTTGCTTGTATTCTTGTGGTGTCATTTAACATGTTCCTCTATTCCACCCCCCTTTTTTCCCTGTAAATTGGTAGCCTTAGAGGTTTGATTAGATTCAGTCTTTTTCTTAAAGCAAGGATATGTCATAAAGCAGGTGACAATATACATGTAGCCACCTATTACATATCTGTCATATAGATTATAGGCTGATATATGTATACATACATGTACACACACATGCACACACACACATATACATATATAGTTTCAGAGTATGGGGAGAACATAATGACAGGTTGTAACATTCTTAGGGATAATTCTGATCCGTGAGGATGGTCTCGGCTTGATCCATTCATCGTAATGTTTCCCATAAATCTGTCACCTAACATTTTCACTGGAGGTTTGCAAAAATGATGATTGTCCCTAAATTATTTTCTCTGCAGTATCATTTGACCCAAATTAATGTTCCATTTACAAATCAGTGTATCGATCATTTGCTTTGTGCTTTTTAGGGCAGGAAATATTTTCATTTTGTCAACTCAGCCTAGTTAGCATAATGTTTTGCACATAGTACCCATGCCCTATCAGTGGTTCTAAACCTGGGTCTGAGTTAGAATCACCATTTAAAAGTACAGATCCCAGGCTCCACTCCAGAGGTTTTTTAACTTAATTGATCTGGCAACCTTTGAGTTGGAGAAAAACAGTCTGGCAGAGTAAAATGAATCTGTCTTGACACAATTTAGTTATTTAGTGAGCAAAGCATTGTCTAAGTAATTCTTAACCTTGGTATGCATTTGATTCATCTGTGTAGCTTTTAAAATTTAATTTTAGCAGGCAGTCATATGGTTCACAATTTGAAAGGAATGAAAAAGGGGATTAATGTCTTGTTTGCCTACCCCAAGGTCACAAAACTTTTCAAGTATATTTGAAATTTTCCTATATGCAAAGTATATATATATAAACACACACAAAAAAAACCAAACCCATTGCTGTCAACTCGATTCTGACTCATGGCAACCCTATAGGTACACAGTAGAACTGCCCCATAGGCTTTCCAGGGAGTAGCTAATGGATTGATTGGAACTGCCAACATTTTGGCTAACAGCTATAGATAACCAGGTTCTCTCTCTCTGTATACACACACACACACACACACTCTCTCTCCTCACTTATCGATTATCTTGTTATTTGACATTTTACATTTGTGACAATAGTAAAGACTCTATTTGGCTATTTTGCACGTTAACTACGTACATCTGGCAGCAATGAACACCATGGGAGGCGAGAGTAACGATGACCGATGATGATTAATGTTATTTGTCAGCGTGGCTGAGCCATGATTCTTAATGGTTTGGCAGTTATGCGATGATATAATCTGGCAGTTATGTAATGATGTAATCATCCACTGTTTTGTGATCTGATGTGATCATTTTTGCATAATGCCATTTTCGTATAATGGCCTGGTCTTTGGAACCTAACCATGTCAGTAAGCGAGGAGTGGGGGTGTGTGTTCGTGCATCCCTATATCATGCTTGGTAAAGTAGAAGATCAGTGAAAAAGAGGAAAACCCTCAAGGAGGTGGATTAATACAATGGCTGCAGCAGTAGGGGGCTCTAACATAGCAATGTTTGTGAGGATGGTCCAGGACCAGGCAGTGTTTTGCTCTGTTGTATGTTTCGCTAAGAGTTGGAACTGACTCAACGGCAACCAGCAACAACAGCTTTAGGTTGTACATTTAGTCCATGATCCATTTTGGGTTAATTTTTGTGTATGGTGTGATGTAGGAGTCCAGGTTCTTTTTGGCATATGGTTTATTCAGTTTTTCCAGGAGCGTTTGTTGTAAAGATTATTCTTTCTCCATTGAATTGTCTTTGCACCTTTGTGAAAAAGCAGTTGACCAACTATACGTGGATCTGTTTCTAGATTCATCTCTTCCGTTGATTCTGTATGTCTGCATCCTTTCTCCACTATCACACTGTCTTGATTACTGTAACATCTTGATTACTGTAACGTTATATATAGCAGTGTGAAAATAGTGTGAATGTTACAACTTTATTCTTCTTTTTCAAAATTGTTTTGGCTCTTCCAGTTCATTCGCCTTTCCGTAAAAATTCTAGAGTCAGCCTATTGATTTCTACAAAATAGTCTGCTGGGATTTTGGTTGAGATTGCATTGAATCTATAGATTATATGAGGAAAAACTGACATCTCAACATATTAAGTCTTCTAATCCATAAACACGGTATCTTTTATTTCGGTCTTTAATTTCTTTTATCAGTTTTTTGTTATTTTTAGCATGCAGACTTCGCATGTATATTGATAAATTTACACCAAAGTATTTTATTTCTTGGTGTTATTATAAATGGTACTGCTTTTTAAATTTTGACTTCCAGTTCTTTATTGGTAGTATAAAAAATATATATATATAGACATACAATTGGTTTTGTATATAAGATTGTGTTCTATGAGTTTGCTGATCCTACTTAATAGTTCCAGGAAATTTTTTTGTAGATTCAATGGGATTTTCTACATAGACAGTCATTTCATCTGCTAATACAGACAGTTTTCTTTCTTCCCAAATGGTATGCCTTTTATAGCCTTTTGTGGCTAGAACTTCTAATAGGATATTTAATATAGAGGTGGTGAGAGCAAACATTTTTGCCTTGTTTGCTGTCTTAGGGAGAAATCAGTCAATGGTTTCTTCTAGTACTTTCATACTTCTTTAAACATGTAAATCCCAGTATGGTGATCACTTAGGAAAAGAATCTTAATTAATTTTATTTACTGTGTGGCCCTCCAGCTTTCCGATATCATTTTCATTGACTAGTATATCTTGTGATTCCTGTTGTACCATGTTTGTCTGTTTCTCTCTCTCTCTCACACGAACTTCTGTCAGAGCACTTAATTCCACAACTTTGCCGTTTACTCTTTACTTACCTTTCTCCCTTACTAGAAGGTGAACGTTTTGAGGGGGGAGTATGAAATGGTACCTATCCTCTGGAAACTTACGTTGTGAACAAATTGGTATTTTGTTGAACCATATGAAATTGCTGATGTTAGTTTATAACTTTCAAAAATTTGTACTTTATTATTGGGCCTAAAATTAAAAAAAAACTCCAAAAATAACAAACATGAAACTTCTGTTCCCCAAAATACACCCATCAGTATGAGAAATGTTCATGCATGAGAAATTCTTTATCGTTGTGTGTTAGGCAGAATCATAGAGCTGCATACACAGATGTGAATGAGATACGGTACATTCCCTGCCCTTGAAGGAGACAGTCACGCTGAGAAAGATTAGGCTTTTTATGATACCCACATGTGTTATTTGCATAAATTTTGTCTCAGGTTGAGTCCACTCATGATCCTAACCTCAAGATTCTTGGTGTTTATAATAACTTAAAGAAGTTATTGCTAACGTGTCATATAGTCACAAAGTGTGACTGTAAGATACTTTGACAATAACTTCCTTAAGTGACTAAGAAGTTTGATACACGTTGCTACGTGACAGTTTTGAGAAATTGTGGAAAGATACTCTGTATACATTTTTTCAACTGTTTATTTGGTATAATTTAAATATTCCACTCAGTATGTAGTGGGTCGAGTTAACAAGGTAGTAAATTAAGAGTACCAAACATTTCCTGTTGAAATAACTTAATATTTTAAGTAAGAGAAAAACATCAAAGCAGTCATAATAGAAAAAATAAAATTTTGTTTTATTTCCTTACTAGAAATTTTTTCTTTTTCAAAAATTTTTATTGTGCTTTCAGTGAAAGTTTACAAATTGTCAGTCTCTCATGCAAAAATTTATATACACCTTGCTGAATACTCCTAATTGCGCTCCCCCTTATGAAACAACACACTCCTTCCTTCTACTCTCTCACTTCGTGTTCATTCGGCCAGCTTCTGACCGTCTCTGTCCTCTCATCTCCCCTCCAGACAGGACATACCAACATAGTCTCATGTGTCTACTTGATCGAAGAAGCTCATTCTTCCCCAGAATAATTTTCTATCCCATTGTCCAGTCCAATCCCAGTCTGAAGAGTTGGCTTTGGGAATGGTTCCTGTCTTGGGCTAACAGAAGGTCTGGGGACCATGACCACTGGGGTCCTTCTAGTCTCAGGCCCTTAAGTCTGGTCTTTTTACGAGAATTTGGGGTCTGCATCCCATTGCTCTCGTGCTCCCTCAGGGGTTCTCTGTTGTGTTCTCTGTCAGGGCAGTCATCGGTTGTAGCTGGGCACCATCTAGTTCTTCTTGTCTCAGGCTGATGTAATCTCTGATTTATGTGGCCCTTTCTGTCTCTTGGGCTCATAATTACCTTGTGCCTTTGATGCTTCTTCATTCTCCTTTGCTCTAGATGGATCAAGACCCATTGATGCCTCTTAAATGCCTGCTTGCTAGCGTTTAAGACCCCAGACGCCACTCTCCAAAGTGGGATGCAGAATGTTTTCTCGATAGATTTTATTATGCCAGTTGACTTAGATGTCCCCTGAAACCATGATCCCTAAACTCCTGCCTCTGCTACGCTGGCCTTTGAAGCGTTCAGTTTATTCAGGGAACTTCATTGCTTTAGGTTTAGTCCAGTTGTGCTGACCTCTCCTGTGTTGTATGTTGTCTTTCCTGTCACCTAAAATAGTTCTTATCTACTGTCTAATTAGTGAAAACCCCTCTCCCTCCATCCTTCCTTCCCTCCCCCAACTTCTTGTAACCATCAAAGAATCTTTTCTTCTCTGTTTAAACTGTTTCTCAAGTTCTTATAATAGTGGTCTTCTACAATATTTGTCCTCTTGCAACTGACTTGTTTCACTCAGCATAATGTCTTCCAGATTCCTCCATGTTATGAAATGATTCACTGTTTCATCATTGTTCTTTATTGATGCATGGTATTCCATTGTGTGAATATACTATGATTTATTTATCTGTTCATCCATTGATGGGCACTTTGGTTGCTTTCATATTTTTGCTATTGTAAACAGTGCTGCAGTGAACATGGGTGTGCATATATCTGTTTGTGTAAAGGCTCTTATTTGTCTAGAATATATTCTAAGGAGTGGGATTCCTGGACCATATGGTAGTTCTATTTCTAGCTTTTTAAGGAACTGCCAAATCGATTTCCAAAGTGGTTGTACCATTTCACATTCCCACCAGCAGTGTATAACTGTTCCAGACTCTTCACTACCTCTCCAACATTTATTATTTTGTGGTTTTTTTTTTTTGGATTAATGCTGGCCTTGATGGAGTGAGATGGAATCTCATCGTAGTTTTGATTTGCATTTCTCTAATGGGTAATGATAGTGAGCATTTCCTCATGTATCTGTTAGCTACCTTTAGTGAAGTGTCTATTCATATCTTTTGCCCATTTTTTAATTGGGTTATTTGTCTTCTTGTAGTTGAGTGTTTGCAGTATCATCTGGATTTTGGAGATCAGGTGCTGATCAGAAATGTCATAGCTAAAAACTTTGTCCCAGTCTGTAGGTAGTCTTTTTACTCTTTTGGTGAAGTCTTTGGATGAGCATAGGTGTCTGATTTTTAGGAGCTCCCAGTTATCTAGTTTCTCTTCTGGTGTTTGTGCATTGTTAGTAATATTTTGTATACTGTTTATGCCATGTATTAGGGCTCCCAACATTGTCCCTATTTTTTCTTCCTTGATTTTTATCTTCTAGATTTTATATTTAGGTCTTTGATCCATTTTGAGTTCGTTTTGGTGCGTGGTGTGAGATGTGGGTCTTGTTTCATTTTTTTGCAGTTGGATATGCAGTTATGCCAGCACCATTTGTTAAAAAGCCTGCCTTTTCCCCCATTTAACTGACTTCGGGCCTTTGTCAAATACCAGCTGCTCATATGTGAACGGATTAATGTCTGGATTCTCAATTCTGTTCCACTGGTCTATGTATCTGTTGTTGTACCAGTACCAGGCTGTTTTGACTACTGTGGCGGTATAATAGGTTCTAAAATCAGGTGGAGTGAGGCCTCCCACTTTGTTCTTTTTCAGTAATGCTTTACTTATCCAGGGCCTCTTTCCCTTCCATATGAAATTGGTGATTTGTTTCTCCATCTCATTAAAAGATGTCAGTGGAATTTGGATGTGAATTGCATTGTATCTGTAGATGGGTTTTGGTAGAATAGACATTTTTACAATGTTACATCTTCCTATCCATGAGCAAGGTATGTTTTCCACTTCTGTAAGTCTCTTGTAGCTTCTTACAGTAGCGTCTTATAGTTTTCTTTGTATAGGCCTTTTACGTCTCTGGTAAGATTTATTCCTAAGTATTTTATCTTCTTGGGGATTACTGTAAATGATATTGATTTGGTGATTTCGTCTTTGATGTTCTTTTTGTTGGTGTAGAGGAATCCAACTGATTTTTATATGTTTATCTTGTATCCTGATACTCTGCAGAACTCTTCCATTAGTTTCAGTAGTTTTCTGGAGGATTCCTTAGGGTTTTCTGTGTGTAAGATTATGTCATCTGCAAATAGAGATACTTTTACTTCTTCCTTACCAATCTGGGTGCCCATTCTTTTTTTAGCCTAATTGCTCTGGCTAGGACCTCCAGCGCAATGTTGAATAACAGTGGTGATAAAAGTCATCCTTGTCTGGTTCCCGATCTCAATGGGAATGTTTTCAGGCTCTCTCCATTTAGGGTGATGTTGGCTGTTGGCTTTGTATAAATGCCCTTTATTATGTTGAGGAATTTTCCTTCTATTCCTGTTTTGCTGAGAGTTTTTATCATGAGTGGGTGTCGAACTTTGTCAGATGCCTTTTCTGCATCAATTGATAAGATCATGTGGTTCTTTTGTTTTATTTTTGTGATCGATTCCATTAATTGTTTTTCTAATGTTGAACCATCCCTGCATACCTGGTATGAATCGCACTTGGTCATGGTGAGTTATTTTTTCGATAATGTTGTTGAATTCTATTGGCTTGAATTTTGTTGAGGATTTTGCATCTAAGTTCATGAGGGATATAGATCTGTAATTTTCTTTCGTTCTTTTTTCTTTTTTGATGTCTTTACCTCGTTTTGGTATCAGGGATATGCTGGCTTCATAGAATGAGTTTGGTAGTATTCCTTCCTTTTCTATACTCTGAAATACCTTTAGTAGTAGTGGTGTTAACTCTTCTCTGAAAGTTTGGTAGAACTCTGCAATGAATCTGTCCGGGTCAGGGCTTTTTATTTGTTGGGAGTTTTTAAATTACCTTTTCAATCTCTTCATTTGTTATGGGTTTATTTAGTTGCTCTGCCTCTGTTTTTTGTGTTAGTTTCAGTAGGTAGTGTGTTTCTAGAAATTCGTCCATTGCGGTTTTTTATAGTAATCTGATAAGATTCTTTTAATTTCAGTTAGATCTGTTGTGATATCGCCCATCTCATTTTTTATTCGGGTTATTTGCTTCCTTTCCTGTTTTTCTTTTTTCAGTTTGGCCAGTGGTTTATCAATTTTTAAGTTTTTTCAAAGAACTAGCTTTTGGTCTTGTTAACTCTTTCAATTGTTTTTTCTGTTTTCTGTTTCATTTCGTTCTGCTCTAATTTTTATTCTTTGCTTTCTTCTTGTGCCTGAGGGTTTCTTTTGTTGCCCTCTTTCTATTTGTTCAAGTTGTAGGGATAATTCTTTGATTTGGGCCCTTCTTTTTGTATTTATTGATATACACAGACGTCGGAGCACTGCTTTCACTGTGCCCCAAAGGTTCTGATACGAAGCGTTTTGGTTTTAATTGGATTCTATGAATTTTTTTATTCTATCCTTAATGTCTTCTATAACCCAGTCAATTTTGAGCAGGGCATTGTTCAGTTACCAAGGGTTTGATTTCTTTTCTGTGCTTTTTCTGTTATTGATTTCTCCTTTTATGGCCTTATGGTCAAAGAAGCTGCTTTGTAATATTTCAATGTTTTAGATTCTGGTAAAGCTTGCTTTATGACCTAATATGTGGTCTGTTCTAGAGAATGTTCCATGTTCACTAGAAAAGAAAGTATACATGGCTGCTGTTCAGTGGAGTGTTTTATATATGTCTGTGAGGTCAAGTTGGTGGATTGTGGCGTTTAGATTTTCCGTGTCTTTATTGAGCTTTTTTCTGGATGTTCTGCCCTTCACTGAGGTTTGTTGAAATCTCCTACAATTGTGGCGCTGTGTGTCTTTTCGATGCTGTTGGAGTTTGTTTTCTGTATCTTGCAGCCGTGTCACTGGGTGCATAAATACTTAATATGGTTATATCATCCTGGTATATAGTCCCTTTAATCATTATGTAGTGTCTTTCTTATCCTTTGTGGTGGATTTAACTTTAAAGTCTATTTTGTCAGAAATTAACATTGCTCCTCCTGCTCTTCTTTGATTGTTGTATGCTTGATATATTTTTTTCCATCCTTTGAGTTTGAGTTTGTTTGGTTCTGTAAGTCTAAGGTGTGTCTCTTGTAGGCAGCGTATGGATGGATCGTGTTTTTTTTTTTTTTTTTTTTTTTTCATCCATTCTGCCACTCTCTGTCTCTTTATTGGTGCATTTAGTCCATTTACATTCAGTGTAGTTGTGGATGGGTATGAGTTTAGTGCTGTTATTTTGAGGCCTTTTTTGTGTATTGTTGAAAGTTTCTTTTCCCACTTAATTTTTTGTTTTGAGTAGTTTATATATTGTCTTTTCCTCTTATTCCTTGTTGATTTTGTTTCTACTGAGTCTCTATTTTTTTCTTGTATTTTATTTTGATGAGTAGGGTTGTTAGTCTCCTTTGTGGTTACCTTAATATTTACCCCTATTTTTCTAAGTTTAAGCCTAAATTTTATTTCTTTATATCGCCTTGTCTTCCTCTCCATATGAAAGATCTGTGACTACATTTCTTTGTTCTTCTTTGTTTTAGTGTTGTCTTTTTTTACATAACGACATAGCCGTTTCCCTGTTTTGAGCGTTTTTTTAATCCTGATTTGTTTTTGTGATTTCCCAACCAGATTGACATCTGGTTGCTCTGTCCTGTCTTCTAGTGCAGGGTTGGTATCTGATATTATTGATTTTCCAACCAGTGAACTCCCTTTAGTATTTCTTGTAGTTTTGGTTTGGTTTTTACAAGTTCTCTGAACTTCTGTTTATCTGGAAATGTCCTAATTTTACCTTCATATTTGAGAAACAATTTTGCTGGATATATGATTCTTGGCTGCCAATTTTTTTCCTTTAATTTTTTATATAAGTCATCCCATTGCACTCTTGCCTGTGTGGGTTCTGCCGAGTAGTCCAAGCTTACTCTTATTGACTCTCTTTTGTACGTGACTTTTCATTTATCCCTGGCTGCTCTTAAAATTCTCTCTTTATCTTTGGTTTTGGCAAGTTTGATTATAATATGTCTTGGTGACTTCCTTTTAAGATCTACCTTATTTGGAGTTCAGTGAGCATCTTGGATAGATATCTTCTCATCTTTCATGACATTAGGGAAGTTTTCTGCCAACAAATCTTCAACAATTCTCTCTGTATTTTCTGTTATCCCTCCCTGTTTGGGTACTCCAACCACTCGTAGGTTATTTCTCTTGATAGAGTCCCACATGATTCTTAAGGTTTCTTCTTTTCTTTTTTAAATACTTTTATCTGATTTTTCTCCAAATAAATTACTGCCAAGTGCTTTATGCTCAATCTCAGCAGTTCTGCCTTTCACTTGCCCAGTTCTGCTCCTCTGACTTTCTATTGAGTTGTCTAATTCTGTAAGTTTATTTTTCATCCAAATTTCTGATTGCTGTCTCTCTATGGATTATTGAAGCTTATTAAATTTTTCTTTATGTTCTTTAATAACTTTTTTAATTTCTTTAACTGCTTTACCCACGTGTTCCTTGGCTTGTTCTGCATATTACCTCATCTCCTTCCTGATATCTTCAAGAGTTCTGTATATTAATCGTTTGTATTCTGCATCTGGTAATTCTAGGAACGCACCTTCATGTATGTTTTGAGAGCTTGTTGAAGTGATCATGGTCTGCTTCTTTATGTGATTTGATATTGACTCTTGTCTCCAAGCCATCTGTAAGTTATCGTATTTATTTTGTGTTTGCTTTCTGTATCCTTGCATCTTGCTTCGTTTTGTTTTGATATTCCCAAATAGGTTGCTTGAATGAGCTCTCTTGATTATTTTTGCCTTTGAAGCTCTGACATCCTGTCACCAGATGGCTAGAGCTGTTATCAGGTCTATGAGCCTGGGAATTCATTGACTTTTCTTGTATGGCATCAGCTCAGGTGTCCAGGTAGTTGGTCATCAAGTATGTGGTACAGGCTCTGTCCTACAGTCTTAGAGGGGCAGGGATGATTGGTGTAGGTTGCAGCGGGGTCACACTCTGAACAAGGCCGGGGGCTGACTACCATCCCCTGAGTGACTGTGAGGAAAGCACATCCCTATTCCCTGGAGCACACAGGTGGGTGGGTCCTGCAGGTGGACCATGGGCACCCAGTGCTTTTGGTTGTAGGGATTGGGAGGTAGCAGTTATTCTTGGACCCCTGTCGCGGGTGGCTGGATGACCTGAGTGGAGCCAGCAGTCCTTAGGCCCCTGATGTGGGTAGGTGAGGACCCTGTTTAATAGGCAAAGCAGTGTCAACATCAAACACCCACCTCTCCACACATGGCTGAAACAGTTGCAGTCTGCCAACAAGGGCCTATTCTCCTGAAACAGCCCAGACAGGTCCATGCAGAGGGTGAAGGTATTCAAAGCCCATGGACCATTTATGTCTGGACAGAAGCCACTTCTGTCTTGAGCTCCCCAGGCTAGTGGAGCTGACAGATTATCTTTTTCCTCAACTGTGAATTTATTCCATCTCCAAGGCCTAGAGAATGGCTCAGGGCGTTCAGCAGGACCTATCTCAGGCCCAGGGAATCCTGTAGCCACTAAAGCCCGCTCAGGGGCTGGGGACACCTTAAAATATATGCAAGTACTTAACTTTTGCCAACAGTGCTGTTCTTCTCCGATTCCGGAGGTGTGAGTAGGCTGTGCGGCTGGCTGCTGCTTCCTGAGGAAACTGCAGCTGAACACTACCACCGGCCTGCCGCAGCTGCTCCCAGGAGTGGTGCCTGAGGTGCTCAGGGATTCAGGTCTGGCAGTTCCTTCCCACTTCTGAACCATCTGTCCCTCCCCCTGTTGCTCAGTCCGTTTTCTAACTTTGCCTTTGATGTTCAGGGCTCCTAGCTTGTCATAAACATAATTGTTTCACTTGTTTTTTTTTGGGTCTCTGTTGTAAGAGGGACAGATGGTTCAGAAGCATCTGACTACTCCACAGTCTTGGCCTAGCCTCTCAGTGTCTTTTATTGTAAATTATATTTGGAGGAAAACCATATGTTCGGTTCCTAGGCTATCAAGTTGACCGTTCACTACCGCATATTACAAGTCTGGGAGAAATTTTGTGTGCGCTTCACAAAGCCAGAAACTATTTCTCTTCACCATTGTTAATCTTTGCATTTAGCAAATAGTTGTTGAATAAGTGTTTGTAGGAGTGGGTGGCTAGGCTAGCTAGATTTGCTTAAAGAATAAAAGTATAGTTTTTACATGAGATTTTAATTTAGTCTGATTTTTTAAATTTTAATTTCACTTTAGCAGAAGTGAATGAAAGTTATTGCAGTACATGTTGCTTGATATGCGTGAAAAGTCACATAGTTTTTGAGGCAATTAAATGGCATTTATAAATGGTGTAGTAACGGGGACTGTTACTTTCATTTAAGAAGTTTACTCATGATATTTTTATGAACTTGACTTCATATGAGATTACAATAATTATAAAAACCTATAAAGCATCTTCCATTTGATGACTTTTCAGTGAAAATTTAGAGTGTTTTTTAATCTCCAGAAAACCCTTGTTTAAAATACAAAACTCAAAAGAAGAATTTACCTTTGTGTTAGTAATAAAAAATGTACTACTCAGGAAATTTATTTTCCTTTGTATTTGCTGCCACCAAATGGCAAATTAATATATTACCATGTCCGTTTCATTAATGCAGTAGCAAGGATACTAAAAATAATATCCATTTAGTCTTTTTTTGGTAAGGTTAATTTATAAAGAGTTTTGATAAGAGGAGAAATAACAAATCTTAATGTCTGTAACTGTAGTTAACCACCTTCCACCAGAGTGGATAGTGTGGTTTCCATTTTCTTCTAACATTAGAAAAGTATTTTAGAACATTATCAGTACTTACTGTGACAAAAATGGTAAAAGCTGATGATTCTTTCATACGAGTAAGAAATGTGGTAGGCAGCATGCTTCTGTATAGGAAATTTAATTCTGAATTTGTTCTTTGCAGGTCATTGTACCTGAGAATTATGGGTCCATAATATTTTAGGGCTAATTTAATTTATTAACTAAGCCAGCATTTGAAGACGAGCCATTTGACTAAAAGTTGATTTCTTAGGTACATGGTAGATATGATCCTCAAAAATTAGTATATAAAAGTAAAAAATAGAAGTGATCCAAATGTTCAGTTTTAGGGACTTGGTTAAATACATCAAGGTACTAACTCTGGGATGGAATTTTATATAGTCATTGAAATCATAGAGGAATATTTAAGGAAATAGGTAAAGGCCTGCATTGTTAAACGGGGCGGGAGTTTGGGGGATGCAAGTTATTGAACAGTGTATATATTATCCCAGTTTTAAAGAAGTACATATATAGAAAATAAATACCTGTGTTTATCTTCGGGAGGTATTTTGGTGATTTTTTTAAAATTGATGCATTTCTGAAATAAGGATGATTTTGATATTAGGAAGTATATAGACTATTTTATACTTTTTAGACAGTTTCTTAGATTAAGGCATCCCCGTAGAGAAATATAATTATTCCATTGGTAAGTAGTTGGATATGGTATGTCATACCAATTATTTATAACATAGCCCTTCATTTTTAGGGTCGGCAAATTCTTGCTTTTGATATCTGTTTTCTGCCACAGGCTTGTGATTGGAATTGAAACAGTACAGCTACTGCTTCCACCAGAGGAAAATAGTATGGGAATTCCTATTATGGTAGGTTGTTTTCTGGTGGTCTTTCTGCAGTAATATAGGCAACTCTTGTAATTCATTAGTTTGTTGCTGTTTATGCCTCCTCATAACTCTTACACTTAGCTTTTATACATAGCTATGTGAATAGATACTTAGCATCAACCAAGTGCTTCGTTTTAGACATTTTGTTAATAGTGGTGGGCCCTGTGTTAGTGAAAATCTATTTGAATTATTAAGCAAGTCATTATACTAAATTTAATATAATTAAGCAAGTCATCATACTAAACTTAGTGTGATGACTTGCTTGATAATTCAAATAGATTTTCAGTGGAGGGCGCTTAAGCATCTAGGAACTTTATATTGTAGCTTGGAGCAGAAAACATTAAATAGTTGAAGAAACAGTACTGTAACTAGTTTTATTGTATCCTGAATAACAGATAATGTACTAAATGTTTTCATTCTTTTGTTTTCTAGCTGTATGCATCACCTTACTCATAGCTCACTCTCTTACATGTTTGTGGTGCATGCTTCAAACATTATCAGCTATTCAGTGTCACTGGGGAACCTCCATCATGTGAGTGACTCTTGTGTTTCTAGCGAAAGTAGTTCTAAAGATTTGTGAAATTTAGAGGCCTTAGAATGACATCACTAGTGAGGATAATTTAAGCTTGTTTGATATCAACATTTTTTTTATATCAACATTATTTGTTAAGCCTTTTTATTTGAAATTCAAACAAATTGAAAGATTCTGTAGAATACAAAAGGAAGACCCTTTTAAAACCCAAAACCAAACCCATTCCTGTCGAATCGATTCCGACTTGTAGTGACCCTATAGGACATAGTAGAACTGCCCCATAGGGTTTCCAAGGAGTGGCTGGTAGATTCAGACTGCCAACCTTAATTGGCTAGCAGCCAAACTTTTAACCACCACACCACCAGGGATTCGGACAAATTGAAAGATTCCTTAGAATTCAAAAGGAAGACCCTAGGGTCTAATAATTGGCTTCTTCACTGTTAACAAGCTGCAGCCAACTGTACTTTTGTTAAATACTTTATGGTCCCAAACAGTAATAAAACCCAAACTTGATGCCATCAAGTCGATTCCGACTCATAGCGACCTTTTAGGACAGAATAGAGCTGCCTGTAGGGTTTCCAAGGAGCAGCTGGTGGATTTGAGCTGCCGACATTTTGGTTAGCAGCTGTAGTAGCTCGTAAGCCCTGCGCCACCAGGGCTCCAAAAGCAGTAATACTGTTTGATATTAAGCAGTCTTGACGCAAAATTTAAAAAAAAAAAAACCCTTACTGGGTTTTGGTTATAATTTGTTTTTAGTCATATTTAAACCTTTTTTTAAAAAAAAAAAAAAAAAAAGACAAGGCATTGCTTTGAAAGCTGTTATATTGGAGAGTCAGAGATTTTATCCATCTGTTTTCTGGTAGAGGGGAAGCAGATTATTGTGAACACAGTATTTAGTGAGTTGTTTTCTTCAAATGGGTGTGGGTATGATCACATTCAAGACTCATGCTCTCTTTAGAAGTTCTGAATTCTGTATGAATTAACCAATTGTAAATCTTCACCTGGTCTTTCAGTAAAGTCCAGATTACTAACCAAATTATTGCTTTGAAAAAAAAAACACATTTGTTGTTACCTTGTTGGCTCTTGCTGAGCAGAATTCCATTGGAAATTCATCCCTTCCTTCCCACACCTGATTTCTGTTATTTCAAACCATTTTCTAACCTCGGGCTCAACAAGTGTTTTGGATGAACCTTATAATACTCCTGTTCTAATGCTGTCCCCAACTAAACATTTGGAATGGGTGGGCAAGAGAGAATAAGAAAAAAATGCCAAATTAAATGTAATAAGGATAAGACCCGATTGGGGAAAGTAGTTAACAAACAGCAGACACTGTCGATGTCAGATACTCCATTGTATTATACTTGCTAATGTGTGTGAGGGACTATAAAAAAAGACTATGCAGAACAGTAAAACATTGAACTACTTTTATCATGATTACTGTTTAAGTTGTAATTATCAATTTTTACCACTGGGTGGTGCTTTTGCGTTGGTTACTGCAAAACCAAAAAAAAAAAAAAAAAAAAACCAAACCCATTGACTCATGACGACCCTATAGTTGCTGCACAATCTCTGTAAATTTACAAGGCACAGTGGTTAAGGGACTAGACTGCTAGCTGAAAGGTCAGCGGTTTGAACCCACCAGCTCTGCAGGAGAAAGATGTGGCAGTCTTTTTCCATAAACATTTACAATCTTGGAAACCCTATGGGGCAGTTCTGCTCCGTCCTGTAAGGTCACTATGAATCAGAATCCACTCAACTTAAAGGGAAAGTAGTGGTGGATGTTTTTATCGTAGTATACTTTAATAAAATTTAGATGGCTAAATAAAAGCAGGCAAATAACATTGTATCTATAATTTAGAAAAGCAACTCTGGTTATACGGAGAATTGTTAATCAGGACTGTTTGGTTACAAGTGAGAGAAATCCAACTCAAACTGGCTTAAACACAAAAGGAAATTTATCAGTCAGACAGTAGGGATGATCAGGCAGAGCTAGATCCAGGACTTGGCGACACTGGGCCCCCTCCCCCTTTTCAAACTTTGTCCCTTTTTTTCTCTCCTCTTGCAGGCAGTTTAGCCTACATTGTCTTTATTACTCACAATCCTGAATGAAAAGAGAGTGTTTTTCCTGATATCCTTGGCAGGAAAATAAGGTCCTGAGGAAGACCCTAAATGATCTAGCTTTGGTCATGCACTCATCCTTGAACTAGACATGTGGCTAGGGGTAGGTGATCTCTGACCAGGCCTGGGTCTCTTGTGTGTCTCTGGATCAGAGGCACTCCCTAAAGGACGGAATAGAACCTATGTCTGCTTGTGAAAGAACCTGTGTCTGCTACAAGGATGGTCAAAACTAGAGATAGAACAGCCGGAGTTGAGAGACCAGTTGGGGAGTAGTTATGATAGCTCAGGTAAGAACTTAAGTGGGTCAGAGCTAGGTCACTGTGAAGGAAGATTTTAGGTAAAAAGCTTAGGACTCGGGGAGGACTTCTAGATAATTCATTTTGTGTTTTTGACTACTGCATATGGTGATGTCATTACTATTAACCAACACGGGAATTACAGAAAACAATTTCTTTGAAGGAGTGGACTACAGATAAGTATTTTGATATGCTGAATTAGAGATAATACGGACTATGCAGGTGGAATGACTCATGGAGCATTTAGAAGTAGTATCTGGAAGTTAGGAATGGAAATACAGACTGAGAAGTATCATATAGATGGTTAATATTATATAAATAGATGAGGTTGTCCGGGAAGAAATTATAAGATGAGAGGAAGAACAGCAGGCTAAGGAGAAAGCCAGTATTTTTAAGTATGGATGGTAGAAGAAAAACCAAAAAAAAAACCATTGCCATCAAGTCGATTCTGACTCATAGTGCATAGCAACCCTGTAGGACGGAGTAAAACTGCCCCATAGAGTTTCCAAGGAACGATTGGTGGGTTCGAACTGCCAACCTTTTGGTTAGCAGCCGAGTGCTTAACCACTATGCCACAAGGGTTCTGGTAGTGAAAGGGGCCAAAAACGAAGATTTACAAAAATAGGCAAAAGTTTTATGGAAACAGCAAGAACAGAGTTTAATAAAGGTCATTGCTATCAAATATTGTAGAGTAGTTGAGAAAAAAATAGAAATTGTGCAATTGATGGTAACTGGTGACCTTTGAGCAGTTTCAGTTGAGTGGTAGGTATGGAAGCCAGATTGCAGTAGGTTGAATCAAATGAAAAAATGGAACGGTAGCTTGATAGGGAGGCAGGAAAGTTTTCTTTAGGCCAAGAGGAATAGAGACAGCAGTGAGGGTTAAATCAAAACTATACGAGGAAGGACTCAGAATTAATAAAGTCTCTTAGAAAAAAAAATTTTATTTTTATTTTTTTTTTCTAAGAAGATGGGGAAGCCCTGGTGGTATAGTGGTTGAGTGCTACAGCTGCTAACCAAAAGGTCAGCAGTTCGAATCCACCAGGCGCTCCTTGGAAACTCTATGGGGCAATTCTACTCTGTCCTGTAGGGTTGCTATTAGTCGGAATTGACTAGACGGCAGTGGGTTTGGTTTGGCTTTTTTTTAAGAAGATGGAGATATTTGGAATGCACAGACTCTTCTCGTCAGACTATAAAGTCATTGAGGTTTGGTACGTGGCATGTAAGAAGTGTTTAATAAATGACTTGAGTGAATGAAAGATTCTCAGAGGGAAAAGATTGAAAATACAAATATGTATGGAGGTAAAACAGAAGGAAGTTGAAGGAATTCATATTTGTTGTCTTCTTCCCTTCTGAGGTAGAATGCTAGGGGGTAATGCCTCACCTACCTACTTACCTTAAAACCTGGACCTATGAAAGAATAGGTGTAAAGATACTCTTTAAACTATGGACTCCCTGGGTAGTGCAAACAGTTAAGCACTCTACTGCTAGCTGAAAGGTTGGCGGTTCAGACCCACCCAGAGGTACCTTGGAAGATAGCCCTGGAGATCTGCTTTCAAAAGGTCACAGCTTTAAAAGCCCTACGGAACAGTTTTTGGTTTCTTATCAACTTAGAAATCCTATTTAACGCTTTAACAACTGGTCTTTTAGATTGTCTTGGTTGTGTGATGTGTGGGAAGAGATAGGCTTTGGAAGCAGATGGACCTGGGTTAGAATCCATTTTTCTCTGCTTCTTTGCTATGTGATTGCTAGTATTTGTCCAGCTCAGATTAAAAACTACTCTGCAGAAATGCTGTTATAACTAAATGAATGCACATAAAGAACCACCATAGTAGGTATTCAGCTTACCCGAAATGTTTATCCTTCTCCCATATCAACAGCCAACCTGTTCCAACTTCAGGTAAAACAATGCTAGGTAAAAGTACTGCCTTATATTGAACTGAATTTTATTTTCCTGCTATTTATTATTCAGTGATCCTAGTTCTTATCTCTAGAATAGTATAATTTGGTATCTATTCATAATGACAGCCCTTCAGATATTTTAAAGCTGTCATATTCTCTGACTCTTTTTCAGACTAAACTCTTCAGCTTCATCAACCCATATGACATGATTTCTAGATCCGTCATCATCCTGGCTGCCCTCCTTGAATGTGTTCTAGTCTCATCACTCTAGAAGAGGTCTGCCCAGAGTGTAGTAATTAGCCTGGCATTTCGTAGAGGAAAAAAATGAAATTGACAGGAATTTATAGAAAACATTACAGAGATAGAAATTTTAAGTGATCAGAATTAAGGTATAATTTTATTATTTCATAACCTAAAGTGTACTGTTCCCAGGTGTTTGATATTTTTCTTGTTATGTTTGTGTCATTTACCGCATCAGTTCATTTAGTTTGCTTTAAGATGAATTACTGCTTTACCTTTTAAAAATAAATGCCTAGAGCTCTCAAAGTGTCTTCTACTACTGGTGTGTGTGATTAATTCATAATGGTGGGAAAACTAAATTACTGAAAAAAAAAAAAAAAAACTGCCGTGGTTTAGTTTTTCCATATAATGTTTAGCATAATGTAGTTGCCTCTTCATTGGCCTTTACCCTTGTAGGCTTACCCTCAGTTTTGTTTCAATGTCTACCTCTATCCCACATGACTTGGAGAAAATCCTGAATAGCGTAAGCTAATCAGTGGTAGCCCTAGTCTGTTTAGTAGTGATAAGTTAGGAGGGGACATGTGACCCAAGCCTAGCCTTTCACATGTGAGGGACAGTTTGCTTGGGAGCTTCTAGGAAAGGCTTCCTCGTATTTAAAAAGGGAGATGCGGGAGACTCCCCTTCCGCTGGACATCAGTATGTGTCTTTGATATGATGCCTTGAACTCTAGAAGGCATTTGTAACTATGAAGGGAGTTACCCTAAGGCCCATGCTGAGTCTGACAGAAGGAAAAGCTGAAAGGAGTTTGGGGCCTAGATGATAGTGTTGAATAACTGAATTAAATCACCCTACAGGAAAAAAACAAACAAACCAAATCCATTGCTCTCAAGTCAATGCCGACTCATAGTAACTCCATGTGACAGAATAAAACTGTCCCATAGAGTTTCCAAGGCTGTAATCTTTGCAGAAGCAGACTGCCACATCTTTCTCTCACAGAGTGCCTGTTGGGTTCAAACCACCAAAACCAAACCCATTGCCGTTGAGTTGATTCCAGCTCACAACAATCCTACAGGACAGAGTAGAACTGCCCCATAGATTTTCCAAGACTGGGAATCCTTACAGAAGTAGACTGCCACATCTTTCTCCCACGGAGAGGCTGGTGAGTTTGAACCACCGTTTCAGCTAGCAGCCGAGCGCTTTAACCACTGCAGCACCAGGGCTCCTTTAATCACCCTAGGCCCACCTTATTTCACTTCTTACTGCTTATGCTAATAAATTCCTTTATGTTTTAAGTCATTTGAATGTGAAGTGCTATTTTATAAAGCATTTTCAGTTTTAAAAACCCGTTGCAGTCGAGTTGATTCTGACTCATAGTGACCTTATAGTTAAAAAAAAAAAAAAAAGTTTAGGATAGCCCTAATATTAAAGAACAAGTATATTTAATATTCTAGTAAACAAACAAAAAAAAGACACTTTGTAGAAGGCTCATTAAGGCAAAATAATAAGCTTTATAATTTTAAGATCATGTTAGAATTGTATTGAGCCAAAAGTTCTGTAACATTCTTGCAATACTGCATGTTCTGAATGTAAACAAAAATAAACAAAAAATTCTACAATACAATAATTAATACCAGGTGTAACTACCCGGTTAGTTAGGAACAGGCAAGTTATCAGTTCTGACAGGGGTCCCTGTTTTCCATTTAAGCAGTTCAAAATTGACTACATATAATGGAATTTACATTGTTCTTCTCTGAAGTAACTAAGTTACAAGCATGACTTTTCACAAGACTAAAGGCACCAAAATCTCTTTGTGCAAAAAAGAAATTCCTCACCTGAAACACTTTGCTTCTCACAACAATGGAAGTTACTGTATAAAATTTCAGTACTCTTTGATAAAGGGAACTAAAGAACATGAAAAAATGCTCTAAACTGTGTGAGTCATCACTTTGATTTAAAAAAAAGTTACGTTCAGTATTTTTGTTTCCACCCTTCTACAGTTCAAAAGGACGTGAATCATTTTCTTTAGTGTTTCCCAAATGCTAGCTACTTTGAAACGGAAGTGGTATATGCAGTTCCAATTTATGTGGAATGACTAGTGTACACTTCAGCTACCAATCTTACTGCACTTGTGGGAATACCCCAGGCATCTCATGTAATTCTTGCTTATAAAGGTAAACATTGGGTAACCATAACAACTTACTTTTGAATTGAGAATTTTCTCTCTTCAGCTTTTAAAGGACAGTAAGTTGATACAGCATTTACTCAGTGTCACCACTTTGTAGAAACTAGAATGAATTGCAAATAACCTTTCCTCAATCTTTTTCAAGCAGTACAGAAATTCAGCTTGTTTAAAATAAAAATCGTAGAATCTACTTACTTGTAATATTGGGCCTAAGTTGTCTTTTGATACAGTTGTTGAAAGGTAATTGATTATGCAAAGTATAATGTAATTAGATTTCAGAGAATATGTTTATCCTGGGCCTGGTAGGACAGAAGTAATATACCAGGATGCCTCTCGTCCCATAAATCTTCACTAAACGTTATACTAATAAGAGACAGGTCAGATAGGATATTCGAAAGCAACATGGCTTTAAAAAGAAACAACAATAAATAACCTCTGACTCAGCCTGGTTTTCAAGTCAGTCTGAATGATGAGTGCTTTTGTTTAATTTCAAACTACTTCTTAAGGTAATCAAAATTATGGAGATAGTAACTTTAAAAATACTATTTAAATGCAGTGGTACATATTTGATAGCAGAGTAGTTTTTCCTCCTTTTGATCCTTGGTTTGTACATATTAGGTGTATTCTAAAAAACTACCTGTATTGTGTTTTGCTCGTTTAAAAAAAAATTTTTTTTTTTTTTTTTTTTTTGCTTATATACTTTTCAAGGGAAATAATTTCTTTCTCTCAAGACTCAAGTCTGAAAAATGGTCATCTAAATACTGATTTAGACCTAAAGTTCTTTGGTATAACTCTTTAATCTGTACTCTTCCACAGAAAGCCCATTCTACATCCTAGCATAGCTGAAACTTGATGTTTTTGTAAGTACGTGCTGCCCCAGAGATCCTCTCAGGTGTTAGCTATAGTTCCCTTGCTCACAGTGAGTATGTCTTGGCAGTACCTGTGCACGTGTGTTGGCGCAGGCAGGGAGGAAAGGCCACAGAGGCAGCAATTAGTCTCTCATTATAACTCTTAAAATGTTACTAGGCCATCTACCTATAAAAACCGTCCTTCTTTTGAGGCAAATGCCATCTGATCAGTTTACCCTTTATGTTTCTCGTTGCTATTGTCTGTCAGATCTTACTCCCCATTTCTAACATCTGGATCCTGTTTGTCTCAGTCAGGTGATTTCATTTCATTTTGTGGATTATATTTTGAACAGCATACAGCACAGTTCAGCTACTGCCACACCAGTGAGCCGGTGATCCTCTCCGTTTGACTCTGACCACCTGCCCCAGTGACCACATCCCATAGCTTGTCTCATCAGCTGAAACTGCCTTCACCTCTGTGTTTGTTTCTATTTGGTCTGGCCCCCATGAAGAAGATTCCTTCTTCACAACTCAGTGTTTCCACCTCCCTTCAGTATCCGGCTTTCTGTACCTTTTCGCTCTCATCAGTTATTCCCCTTCTTTCCTGTCCTTCCTTTTTGAAAAACAAATCCTTTAGCCTTCAGCATGTTCATCTTGACCTTTAAAAGATCCTTTTTAATCTCTCTTCCGCAGTTTCCCAGTTTGTTCTGTCACAGCAAACTTCTTGAACAGAGCTAACCGGTGCTCACCACCACCACTTTCAGTATCTTCCTTTCATGAATCAACCTGCTCTCATTGACGGAGGAAAGGGCCATCAGCTCATAAAATGTTAGGACTGAACACAACTTTAAAAATCATCGAATTGTTTCCATTTTCTTCAATAAAATTAAGGTACCTAAAGAAATGAAATCATGTGCTGGCAGATCTCTATTCAACTCATGAAACCTGTACGGAGCCCTCCTGAATAATGAAGAAAATCGTGCCCAGGAAGGTCATGTGCTTTGTTTTGTGAGAAGATATGTTGTTGCCTTCAAGTCTGGGTTAACATTGTAGTAAAAAAGGGAGGGGCATGTGTGTGTTTTGAGGGAGGAGACAAAAAAGAGAGCTAGCTGCTAAAAGAAGTGCTGAACTAGTGAGCCGTTCAAATTAGGACAGAAATATTTAGGAAGACTCACATTTGTGCAAATGTGGGAAACCTACATTTGTGTAAATTGTAACAGAAACCGAATTCTTAATTTTGTTTCATTTTAATTAACATAAATTTTAAAACTCATACTTCATTTAGTTGTTAGAAAATTTTTGAATATATTTGGAACAACTTAGACACTTTCTCAACTGTTTTATGAAGTCTGAATACAGATTGAGTATTTCCAATGAAAACTTAGTGTTCACATTGAGATAAGCTATAAGTGTAAAATATACAACAAACTCTGTAGACTTAGTGAAAACAGTAAAATGCGAACTTTTTATATTGGTTGCAAGTGGAAGTAATAATATCTTGGATATATTAATTTACAATAAATAGTGTTAAAATTAATTTTACCTCTATTTTTACATTTTTAAATATGGCTACTAGAAAATTTTAAATTATATATGTGGTTCACTTTATATTTCTATTAGACAGCACTGGCCTAAGCTTTGAATAACTATTATTCATGCATCATTATTTATATAGTTTTAAAGTTTCAGCCATTTTCTCAAAAATGTGATCATCAGAAGAGTGAGTTTTGGTATTAAATGTTCTAGCCTGCATACCATCAGTTTCTTTGAAAAATCATCCTTCTAATAAATAAATTAATGGAGGAAAAAATAACAACACCAAAGTTTATGGATAGTTTTATTAAAAAGCCCATTTTTTGGAGAGTGGACAATTAAAAGATATCTTTATATCTTGATCACAAGTAATAAATTCATATGCTACAATCTATCCCATGGTTGAATAGTGGCAGGTATAGTCTATATACCTCTTATTTAGGCTTTTAGTGTATATTGCCTTTTGGTGTATTTCATATTCTTGCCTTGCACTGCTTAGCTTTTCTCTTGCATAATGTTGTTGTTAGTTGTTGTCAAGGGGATTTAGACTCACAGTGACACATGTGACAGAGTAGAACTGTCCCATAGGGTTTTCTAGGCTATAATCTTTACGGGAACAGATTGTCAGGCCTTTCTCCCATGGAGCTGCTGGGTGGGTTCAAACTGCCAGCCTTTCGGTTAGCAGCCAAGTGCTTGTTCTACCCCATTTATGTTGCATGAGGTCATTGTTGAAGGTGGAAATGATACATGGATTATTTTATAATCTTTTGGTGTCGTTTGTATGGTAGCGTGCAAATATGAATTTTAAATATTTGTTGAATCAGTGGTATATAGTATTTTAGGTGAATGTTTTTTTAAGAAATAAGATATTTTGGCACAATAAGATATTTTGGCACCCTGGTGGTGTAGTGGTTAAGTGCTACAGCTGCTAACCAAGAGGCCAGCAGTTCGAATCCGCCAGGCGCTCCTTGGAAAAACTCTTATTGGGCAGTTCTACTCTGTCCTATAGGGTCACTATGAGTTGGAATCGACTCAACGGCAGTGGGTTTGGGTTTTTTTTTTTTTTTTTTTTTGCTGCAAGGTTAATTATTTCAATATGTCAGACTTTGAGTAGAATTGGGCCAGGTCTCACCACCCTTTATGAACATTTTTATACCCACTTAAAATGAGGCAACTTTGGGATTAATCCTTCATTTTCAAATGGGTTTTAGATTAAGACTTTTTGAAAGTCTTTTTGAAAGGGACCTTAACTATGATATAAAAAGTAACATTCCTCATTGTAGAAATTTGGAAACTAAAGAGGACCCAAATTGTTTAACCTGTAGGAAACACTAGTTGCTTAAGTTAAAAACCTAGGAGTTGTTTGTGATTACTACCTTCTCCCTCATCCTTACATCCAATCTGTTAACATGTCCTGTATATTCTATTTCTAAAATACATCTTGATCTCCATCTACATGCCCAGTATTGAGTTGAGATTGCCACTCTTTTGGATTACTGCAGTTGTCTCCTAACTTGTCCCGTGGCTTCCATTCTTATACTCCTTCAATCCATTCCTCACACTGAAGCCACATAATCTTTTTAAAGCATAAAGCAGATCATGTGACTGCCTTGCTGAAAAATCTCTAAGGACTTTTCAATAACAACATAAAATACAAACTTTATAACTTGGCTTGCAAAAAGAAAAACTCATTGCTGTTGAGTCTGTTCTGACTCATAGTGACCCTAAAGGACAGAGTAGAACTGCCCCATAGGGTTTCTAAGGTGTGCCTGGTGGATTTGAACTGCCAACCTTTTGGTTAGCAGCTATAACTCTACTTGGCTTACAAGGCTGTATATGATCTGGCCCTACTTGTTCTCCAACTACATCTTCTGCCATCGTTCCCCATGATCGCTTGCTTCAGCCACGTGGGCCATCCTTTAGTTCCTTCCCCTTCAAATTTTTTTTCCTTGTAGAATTTATTACAGTTTGCAGTTACATAGTATTTATTTGTGTGTAAACTCCATTAGAACTTTGACCGTTTATTCATAATTTTGTTACCTCAGCCTGCCACAAAGCCAGGCACATAGTAGAAGATGAATAAATACTAGATGGATGGGTGATTGGGCAGATGAGTGATTGACTAGATGTTACTGTGCCTCTGTTTCACATATGTAAATTGGATGATAGTGCCCACTAATAATGGTTGAAGATTCAGTGTGAGTATTTATGATAAATGTTTTCTTCTCCCTATGCTGATTTTTCTTTGCTTAGACATGATAATACAGTGAACTGCTTTCCAAGCCATTCCTAGTCAGTCATTGTTCTTGTCACAATTTGTTGCAACTAGTGTCTCTAACCCATTTTATTTATTGAAAGTTTAAGTAATTATACCTACTTGAGTATGGATGGTAGAAGAACAGGGCTAGAAGGATATATGCCCACTGATTGACAATTAAAGAATAAGATTATCAGGTAGTGTTAGTTTCAGCTCCAAATATCAGAGACTCAAAATCACAGTGACTTATTTAAAAAGGAAAAAGTTATTTGTATCTGAGAAAGAAATGCTTGTGTAACAAAATAGGAACATGAGAATAGTCTTTCACATGCGAAATGCAGGGTGGAGAGGAGTGTGCTGTCACATTGTAGGGAGAGCAACTAGGGTCACATAACAATGTGTGTATAAGTTTTTATATGAGAAACTGACTTGAATTGTAAACTTTCACTTAAAGCACAATTAAAAAAAAAAAAAACAGTCTTTCAGGGCCTTAAGTTTTTCATCAGTAAAATGAAGGTTTAAGCCAGCTTTACCAATATGTGAGTCTATGAACAGTAAGAATAAGCTCTATTAATAGGATACATTTTAGTATAAAGAAAAGATTATGACATTGTCAGGGTTGAATTTGTTGGCTTATTGAAAACTTAATCTAACGAATATGACTTTAAAAGTAACCACCTAAAGAAAAACCACATCCCCTTGCTATTTCCCTAACTGGGGGGGGAAAAAAAAAGTTGAACTTACGGTTTACACAATCTTTGTCAGTAATTTTTCATCAGAAGTACTTTCTCCATTCCTAATTTCTTAATTACTTATGTACCTCTCTCCTTTTCCTTTAAGATGTGAGTTAGGGGCCTTTCTTAATCAGTAGAAGTTAACAAGATATAAAACAGTGCTGTACGGTGCTACTAACTTAGATAATTTAAAAAATGCAGTATTTATCTCTTAATTTTTTTTTTTTTATCTTTGATTATATAATATATGGTAGACCTTTCTCTTTCCCTAGACTGTGAAATACAATGAATGTGGAAGAATGTAAAGAACCTGTGGTCCTATTTCTTAAGTTTACTGGTCCCTCCATCCTACCCCCAGTAACACTTGTAAACTTCTGTCTGGTTTCTGAGGTTCTGATTAGCCTCACAGTTACTAAGAGGATGGGTGCCTGCCTGTGTGTGGTTAGCCCTATATCTGCTCATTGATTTCACAAGTGACATCATTCAACTACTCTGAATATCTGTAATAACAAGATTATCTTATTTAAACTTCACAGCAACACCATGAAGTAGGTTCTGTTGATGTATGTCGTTTAATAGATTTTGGAATGAGACACAGGTTAAACTTGCTCAAGGTCACACAGTGGGAATCTGGATTGGAATCCAGGCAGTTTGATTAAAAAAAGCTTTAATTATCAATCACTTTGCTGTTACTCTGTTTCTCCTCAGTAAAATCCCTGGGGATTATTATTCTAATTTTATAAGTGTGAGGAAACTGAGGCTCAGGAAATTTAAATAGTTTGCCCAGGGACACAGCTAGTAAATGATGGAGTCAGAATTTGAACTGTAGATAGGCTGACTCCTGAGGCCTTATTTTTAACTATATCACTGTTTTATATTAGCTACTAAATTTAAGTTGCTCACTTAATAGAGATATAAAATTCACTTTATTACTCATTAATGCTTATGTTTTCTCATTAAAGCATATTGTCTTTATAATTCTGCCACTCTATTCTAAAGTCTTGCAACATAGTAGAATTTATTTCAATGAAATTATTTCCAGGTGGAAGAAAGCAGAAGGAAACAATATGTATATAACACAGCCTCTGCCTTCAAGGAGCTTGCTTTGTGGTTGGGAAAGACCTAAATATGGAAGTTGGCTTAGAACAAGAAACAGGATATACCTGCTTCAGTCTTAAGTAGGTGAATTTACACGCTAGCTACTTTGGAACAAGTTAAAATTGCCTATTTAAAAAGAAAAATATCCTGAAGATAGAATATAGAGTATGGTTACTATAACGGTTTCGTTTTCAGATATTAAGATGTTATTTTTGATTCACCTTGTGGAGCTGGTTGATAGCATTTTTGTGTATCAGGATATTTGCAGGCCTTTAATGTGGCTTAAAACTATTTTACATTTTAAGATACAACTCTCTGAATTGTTAACATGTTTTAGTACTTTGGTTCAGATATGTAAGGTTTATAGGCTCTTTCACAGATTGATATTCTATGGCTTTTAACGGTTTTTATTAAATTTCTGGCATTCTTAGATGCTGTTTTGTGTGTGGGTATGTGCGTGTATGGTTTTGATAAGTAAATTTGCTTAACATGTGAGTGAAGACTAGCCCTGAAACACCCATTTAAAAATAACTTTTTGGAATATTATTGCAGTAGATAGTATATTACTTTATTACCTAAACTTTTCACGACCATCACAGAGACCGCCTTTTTAGCTAGCAAAAATCTTGAGAGAGTGTGTGTGTGTATACACACACGATGAAAGCAGAATAAAAAAACGTGTTTGGAGTTAGCACAACTTTACCAATTTGCATGACTTTGAATAAAATACCTAATTTCTGAGTCTGGTTTTTCCTCTATAATATGGAAATGTATCAAGCTTATGGAGTGTATTAAGTGGAAATGTACAGCACCTAAACCCAGTGCCATCGAGTCTGCTCCGACTCATAGGGACCCTATAGGACAGAGTAGACCTGCCCCATAGAGTTTCCAAGGAGCGCCTGGCAGATTCGAACTGCCAACCCTTTGGTTTAGCAACCGTAGCACTTAACCACTACACAGCACCTGACATGTCATAAATGTCTAAAAAAAGCTATGTTTATTAATAAAAGTATATGTTGATGAAAGAAAAAACAGATTTAAAGGGGACGGTGGTATTTTCTTTGTAATTTTTCTGTTGGCAAATATCCTCATTAGGGACACTTGTAGCTTTGAGGAAATTCTTTATAGGGGAGAGAGATTCTTTGTTTTCTTTGTGTTTATCTTATGCCCTTTTGGCATACAGATTGTTTGGTACCAAGGACTTTACACAGTTGTTTTGTGCAGCTATTTAACAGATTCTTAAGGCTTTATTCCATTTTCCAGATGGAAAGGTAGGTTTAGTTAATTTCTTCAGTTAAAATGCAAATGATTTATAGGATATTAGAGTTAGAATTTCTACATTGTGAAATTTTTAATTTTTCACTCTAAAAATACGAATTAATGATTGAGTACATTCAACTAATTAAAGTTGTTAGAAAAATCATAAATTTTTTTGTTTAAACTTTGTGTTTTTAGAAATAACATACATCTGCTAGGTTAAAAATGGTCTCAGTTAAAAAAAAAAAAAAGAATAAAACCTTTACTAGGTTCCTGGTTTTTGTATTCTGATAAAACGTTTGTCTTCATTTCTAAATCTTTTTCGTGGGTTCACCGCAGACATGTTCTTACTGCAGCTGTCATTACAGGGTTAAACATTTGCTGTATTGTAACATACGAAAGCGGTTAAGCTGTTTGGAATTGTTTACTTGCTAAAACCAGTGTTAGTCAGCAGAGGCAGTACACCAGATTTCCTTGTGGCTTTTAGTGGAAAATGTTAAAAGCGCACTCGTTTTTCAGTTATAGAATTTTTCGGTTTGATCTGGATTAGTCACAGAACTGGCATGAGTTGTCTAATTGTGAAGGCTGTCCAAATGCACTATTTTTTTCTCCTGCTAGAGGAAGTTACATCCTGAGCAGTAGCTCAGATCTCTGGTAAGTGTAACATGTGAGCATTACTAGGCGTTTCATCCTGCGGGTCTGCAGTCTTTGCTCTTCCGACTGTTGCCCAGTTGGAATGCTTCTGTGGAGCCGATCCTGAGGTTGTAGAGAAATTTTTGAAGGACCTACTATTTGGGGTGTCCGTGGTTTTTTGCAAGATCATCTGAGAAGCAGGAAAGCTTCTGAAGTCTACTGAAAAGGATAACTGAAGTGGTTTTCACAGTGGAAGGAAAAACTCTGTTGGCACAGAGGCAGATGATTGAATAAAGTAGTTGGTTCAAAGAAGATGCACAGTCTGCTGTTTTTTTCCTCTGAATGAAGACTATTTAATGGGAGCTGTATTCGTGTGGAGATCAAAGGAAACACTGGAGTGATAAACTACTGCCTTTTTTTTTTTTCCTTTTTCTTTTTCTCCTCTTTCTTTTTTAAGAAAAAGCCTGAAGCCGTAATTGGAGCTCACATGCCTTCTAATTCCTTTGCAGACTGCTTGTTCTATTAGGATTCTCCTCTAACACCGTTTCTGCCTGGTGCCCTTTTGCTGGAGCAGCTACAGACCAACTGCCTGATGTAGAAGGAATGAATGATCTGCCTCGCTTATGCTATTGATGGAAATAAAGCTATCCATGTTTCTTCTATTATTTGGGAAGTCTGGATTAATCAAGCTGTATTCTAGTACCAAGAGTCCTATTGTCCCCTGTGGGCTGACTCATCGTATGTAAATGTACTGCAGCTTTGCTATTAATGCAGAGTGGTGTTTTTCCCCCCTTTTCTTTCTTCCAAAACACAGAAAGAATTGTCAACCTCTAAGCATCATTTTCGGAATTTGTGCTGAGCTCTAGATACTTTTTTTTTTTTCCGGGTAGTATCTGCATTAAACCAGTGAAGCTGAAGAAATGAAGACAAATTAGAAGTGGAAACAGAATAGTGAGATTTTTTTTTCCAATTATAAGAAAGCCAGCTACTGGTAACTATATGACCTTGCAGGCAAGAGTGGGTATAGCTGTGATCATCTCTGTCTCAGCGGTTGTTTCTCATTTCATTTCTACATCGTGTGGTGTTGTATCACCAAAAACAGTGACCTTTTTGTGCAAGTAAATTTAGAGCAATAGGACTATTTTGGCAGGGGAAAAGTATTTTTAAGTGAGCTTGTACTGGACTCAGTTTTAGTTATTGACATGTTAATGTGAAATTTCTTTTTAGGTATTGCAGTAACCCAGCAGAAAATAATAAAATTTTGTTGTTTTTAGAAAGTTACAAGCTTGTGGTCATAATTTTAAACTTCAGTTTTTCCAGTAGTACCTAGTAACTTAAAAAAAAAAAAAAAACAGCTGTGCTGTTCGCAGAGAATGTTTGTAAGTGTTGTACAGAAGAGGAGGAAAAACTACTTGTGCTCTTCCAACTGTGACTTTTACCATATAGCTTTGAATTTAGTATTTTAAAAGAGCGAATGAGTCGGGTGTGTATTGTTGTTTTGGAGGAGGTAGAAGATGAATCTCCTGCATTCATTTCTAAATTGCCACAGGAAAATAAATCCCTACATTCTCTACCTTCTGGAAATGTATTGGTAAGATATGAGAGTTTATATGTTTACCGTATGCTACTGAACTATTAGGGGGAATTTTATTTTTTAAGAGTAGACATAAGTTAGTTTCCAATAGTTTAATTAAAAATCTGAATTAAAGCACTATAGATGCATAACTGTGATGCAGTCTTGCTTGTGTGTAAAATACACACGTTTCTCATTTTTAATTTTTTAAATGCTTAGATAACATTTCAGACTTTACTGTCTTAAAAAGATTTTTGAAAAATAGTAGTTATGGCAACCACGTTTCTGTTTTCATCATGTGGTTTCAGAAACCCATGTAACAAGAAACAGGAACTCTGCATGTTTTAGGAAAGCTTGACAACTACCAGCAACACTGAGGCATGGCCTTTTCTGTAATGGATTTTATGTATTTACATGCAAGACTTTATATGAAAAAGAACCAAACTTCATCTTTAACTTTATTTTTAATGCTTTGTTAATGGCTTCTTTCACTAGTATAATATGGAATCAGAGAGACTGTGTTGTAGAATAGGAAATTGTTATATTTAGACCATGCACGTGTTTGTCTCTTCACGCCATTCAGGTATATGTATTTTTTTTGTTTTTTCTATAACAGGTATTTTCATCAACTGCCAAATTTGCCTTCTTGGGATCTGTATGTTTATACATATAGTGCTAACCCATACAAGTTATTTTGATGCCCTGAATAAGCCTTTCTTCACGGGCTTTAGCATGGGCTGCGAGCTGCTTGTTTAAGTTGTATCCCACAAGTAGATACTGGGATGTCATATTAGCGTTTGGAAGACTTTATGTATAAATAAAAGGCTTCAACTTAAAAGGAAGAAAATAAAATCTAATTGTGTTTGTTATACCACCTTATTTAGGTCAAGCTGAGGTGATGTATTTTTTTTTTGCTATTGCTGGGTGCCATCAAGTCGATTCCAACTCCTAGCGACCATATAGGACAGAGTAGAGCTGCGCCATAGGGTTTCCCAGGTTGTAATCTTTATGGGAGCAGATCCCTGGATCTTTCCTCCCTGAGAACAGCTGGTGAGTTTGAACCACTGGTCTTTAGGTTAGCCACTAAGCACTTTACCCATTGCTCTCCCAGGGCACCTGTTTTCTTTCTCTAAAGGCCGTTTTTTCCAAGAAGGGATCTTGTGCTTTAATATGATTTGGCTTCAGAAGACTTCTGGTTTATCTCAAAAGGGAAGACAATTTTTAGATTTAGGATACCATTTGGTAAGTGTGACTTAATGTTTTTATTACTCTCTTATATTTCAGCCATCACTGGTGCAAGCTATATTTAATGGAGATCCTGATGAAGTTCAAGCGCTAATATTTAAGAAAGAAGATGTTAACTTTCAGGTAAAACAATTAATTCACTGATTCTAACCTTTAAAATGACTTTTTAAAGCTCGTTCTCAGACTTGTGACTTTTATACAGATATAACAGTTACGTAACCGTCGTTTTAAATGAGGGCAGAAGAGTCTTGTAGCTAGAAGCCAGTGAGGGTCTTTTGTTCTCCTAATTTTTGCTTTGAAATTTTCCATACACAGAACACTCTGAACACCTGTATACCCTCTGCTTAGATTCAGCATTGATAATATTTTGCCATATATGCTCATATTTACACAGATATATATATTGTGTATATATATGTAATATATATAGTTCTCTTATTTTTCTGAACCCCATTTGAAAGTAAGCTGTAGACATCCTGATACTTAATCCTGAAATACTTGAGTGTGCATTTCAGATCAGAATTCTTTTTGTAAATTTGAAATACAAGGTATTTCTATTAAATTTGTTATGTATCTAATTGATTATGAGGTCAAATTTTCTTTTTGTAAATAATGAGCATTTTACAAAGACTCCTTTCATTAATTTTTGCCTGATTGATTCTCTCAGCAAAGAAAGACAGTGTTTAAAAAGTGTCTAAACTTGAAGATTCAGTAGATTTGATATTCAGGACTAACTTGGGAGACAGTTTTAGAAAGAGTGAATATCTGGATAATTTCCTCTTTTTATGTTTCTCCAATGGCCAGTAATTTCTTTAATTTATTAAATTGAGGCTGAAAGTACATAATTTACTCTTATCAGATCAAATTCACTGATGTATATATTTTTACTGGAAAGAATTGCATCTCTGAATTATGAGTTGCAGAGAAAAGTCATATGATTCATAACTTTTGGATAGCTATAGCAATACCAAAACCGACCTAGAAATGATTATAGTTCTAAGAAAATACCCTTGTAAGCTCATCTTAAGCTATTTAGCTAAAATGGTTGATTTTAACATTGGGTACTGATGAAAATGCTATGGTTACTTTTTTTTTTTTCCTCCTTAAACTTTTCTAAGTTAATTGTCTTTATAATTGGAAAATATACGTACCTAACTCAGGACTAGGAAACATGCACCTCATCAGGATTTACTTTACATGGAGCTCCTGATCACCTTACCTCACTGAGGTGTCCTAGAGAATCTACTTTTCTTAAGTCGGAAAAAAACTATAGGGATATGGATTTGTGAAAAGGAGGAAAGCAGGCTTTCTGTTCTGTTTGATTCTAGTTTTGTTTTTGATAGTACCATCAGATCTTAGTGAGAAATTTTGAATTTTATAATCCCATTTACCATGGCTAATTTCTCTGTCATTACTAAGTCTCATTATAGCCAAGACTGCTTTTTTCCTGTTATATTAATCAAAATTTCTGAAATTAAAAAAAATTATTCAGAGCCATTATTGGGAGCTACTGTGTGTATGTGGGAGTGGTGTGTGACCACCTAACTTTTATGGTGTTTAGCCTTCACTTCTCTACATAAAGACTCCTTTGTTGACTTGCTTTGAAGAATCATTTTTTTTTAACACATCCTAGCATGTTCTCCTGTTCTAAAACTTAGGGCATAAGTAAAGGTTAGGTTTTACCCCAAATCAGTAGGCCCTTTTTGAGGGTGACTCCTTGATGGTTGTTGTCAATGATTCATGGGTTTTGTGCTAGATATTTTTATGGTTGCTTTTAGGCCTTTTCTCTTGTGACCCCCTTTTTTTTTTTTTAATTGTGGTTTAAGTGAAAGTTTACAATTCAAGTCCGTTTCTCATAAAAAATTTACACATCGTTTTGTGACCCTAGTTGCTCTCCATATAACCCGACAGCACACTCCTCCTCTCCACCCTGTATTTCCCGTGTCCATTCAACTAGCTCCTGTCCCCCTCCGCCTTCTCATCTCGCCTCTGGACAGGAGCTGCCCACTTAGTCTCATGTGTCTACTTGAGCTGAGAAGCACACTCCTCACCAGTGTCGTTTTATGTCTTACAATCCAGTGTAATCTTTGTTTGAAGAATTGGCTTTGGGAATGGTTTCAGTTCGGGGCTAACAGAGAGTCCGGGGGCCATGTCCTCTGGGGTCCCTCCAGGCTCATTCAGACAAGTAAATCTGGTCTTTTTACTAGAGTTTGAATTCTGCACCCCACTTTTCTCCTGCTGCATCAGGGACTCTCTGTTGTGTTCCCTATTAGGGAGTCTTGTGACTCTTTAATTGTTGAGTGGTATTGTCATAATTTTAGTATTTGTTAAATATTTCCTGTTTTTCTAATATAAGATGGTAAAATTTTTCTCTTTATGTTTTTGTCCTCTATTAAGGAACCACTTGGAATTTTAAGGGGGGTGGGTATGTGTGTATGTGTAATAAAATGCCCTGTTCTTACATAGAATTCACTGACTCTCAATAGGTAATACAAGATTTTTAAGCTTTATATCAGTGTAACAATGGTGTGTTTCTAAAATCAATTTATTGGAAATAACACCTGACTTTCTGAAACTCAGCTTACTCCTAAATATATTGAAGTTGTTTTTATATATTTTTAGAATGAGTGCAGGAGTTCAGATTTGTTTGTATACTGTTAGACATTATATTATTTGAAATCAGTTTCTTTAGTCAAATTCTCAAGTTTTGAATACTGTGAACCACTAAAGAACATTTTTCTTAGTAACACAGCTAACTGGTTTTTAACAAAACTCTAATTAAAAAAAAATTTATGCTTTCATATTACTTGATGTGAGAAGGAAGTTTTTGTGTTCTTCTGTTATAGAAGATAGGTAAAATGATTTCACTAGAAAATACTGGAGTTGTTTTTTTTTTTTTTTTTTTTTTTGTATTTGGAGGCTCTTGACCCCAAGTATTCACTACCTGACTAAATAGAGGTTTATTTCTTATGTAATAATTTAATCCCTGGGTGGTGCAAACAGGTAATGCGTTCCACTGCAAACCAAAATGTTGGCAGTTCAAGTCCATCCAGAGGTGCCTTGACAGAAAGGCCTGTGACTTACTTTTGAAAAATCAGCCATTGAAGAACCCTGTGGAGCACGGCTCCACTCTCACACACATGGGGTTGCCATGCATTGGAATCAGCTCAACAGCAGCTGGTTACTGATAGTTTAATCCGGAGGGACATGATTCCTAAACTGGTTATGACAGTGATGTCAGAAGTCTGAGTGAGCCTTCTCCTCAGGGTGGAGAGGTGAGTGCTGCATCTTGTACTCATGACAACAACCAAAGAAACTGGAAAGGGGGCTCTCCCTGTAAATTTACTTAAAAAAAAATCAAGGCGATACATCTTTTCTAGAACCATACAAAACTCCCCCCTGAGGTCCCATTGGTTATACGGCCACCCTAAACCAGCCCACCAGCAAAGTAGAATGGGATTAGCATCTTTACTTAGATCAATCTTGGTTCATCCCATGGGGTGGGAATAGAGGCTCATCTTCACTGAATATATTGCTGTTCCATATCTGGAAAAATCAGGCTTTTCATAAGAAGGAAGAAAGGGGAAATAGTTGATTGGGTAGGAAACCTAACAGAGGAAAATTATTGATTTACTAAAAGTAATTGAAAGATCAGACTTAGAAAAATAAAAGTCACCTGGATGTGGAAGAAGCAGCACTGTAAACCAAAAAAGTGAAACACAGTCAAATATTTTTTAAAAGCCGAATGGTATATAAAGGACACTTGGACTGTAAGTTGAAGGACTTAGGGTCTCACATCTTCTTAGCCTTATTAACTGTACAGCTTGCGCATATTCATTTCACTTTTTCAGGACTCACTTTTCTTTTTTTGTAAAATGTATGGGGTTATGTTAATGACCTTCAGGTTCTTAACCTAAATTTAAGGTGCTGTAAAAATTCTGAGTGACTTTAACTGATCTGCTTTTGCCCAAAAGTCTTCATTTGTATTTCTAGGTTTATGTGGCCTAAAAAAAGAAATTTTTAAAAATGTCTTTCCCTAAGATTTGCTAGAGCCGAATAGGGTTGCTATGAGTTGGAATCGACAGCAACAGGGTTTTGTTTTTTTTTTTCTTAATTTCATGTTGTAGAACCCAAAAAATTAATCTGAAATATTAATGGTATCACATTTCAAAAGAAAAGTCTGACTCTTTTATAAGAAGCTTATTTTCTACAAATAAAAATTGTTTTTCTCTATTCAGAGTGATGGAAATTGATATTAATTTTAGAATTTTATTTCTGAGACATTGATATGCACTTTTCAAAATCTTATTCAATTTGATTTATGCAACCATCTTTTAAAGTTGGTAGGTTAACATTCCATCTTATAGGTAACAAACTAAAACCCCGAAAGGTTAAGCATCTCCAGGATCTGTAAATGTAGCAGAAAAAGAATTTGAACCTATATCGGACTGACAGAAATTGCAAAAATATGAAAGCAAATTGGAGAGAAAGAAATACTTTATCTATTGCCAAATAGTGCCATAAAGTAATAATGGTTCAAAAGTGGATTTTTTTCCCCTAAAAGGTATATCTATGCTCTATGGATTCTCATCATATGAGTCGGAATCGACTCAACGGCAGTGGGTTTGTTTTTTTTGGTATGGATTCCCACCTTTTAAGGTGTGATGCTAATATGATGCTAATTTTCATGATACCAAGTACTATTAAATTTTAGCATTGCAGATGACTGAACACAAAAGCCTCTCTTGGGGGAGAACAAAGGGGCTAGAGTTCTCAGGACAAAGTAACTGAGAGGAGAGAATGGAACAAGAAGAAAATCCCAGGTATCTACAGAATATCCCCGTCAGGGTTTTAGCTGGTGCTGAGCAGTATTTGCGTGTACTACCTTAGGCTGGTGAAAGAATAATCCAAAATGTTTAGTGCTTTTCAACCTTCAAAGGGTTTCTCTCTTTTTAAATATAACTGCTTTATTGAGATATAATTCACCCATTTAAAGTGTATAATTCATTGGTTTTTAGTATAGTCATAGAGTTGTGATACCATCACCACAGTCAATTTTAGAACATTTTCATCACTGCAAAAAGAAACCCCATACCCGTTAGCAGCCACCCCTTATCCTCTCTTCCACCCCCTCACCGCTACTATAATTTCTTGGCAACCGTTAATCTACTTTTTGTCTCTACACACACATACACAAAAAAAGTTGCTGTTGAGTGGATTCTGACTCATAGCGACCCTGTAGAACAGACAGGGTAGAACTGCCCCACAGGGTTTCCAAGTAGTGGCTGGTGGATTGACACTTCCTACCTTTTGGTTAGCACCCTGAGCTCTTAACCACTCTGCCACCAGGGCTCCAATGCCTATTTTGGGCATTTCGTACAAATGGAATCGTAAAACATGTAATATTTTGCGACTGGCTTCTTTAATTTAGCATAGCGTTTTCAAGGTTCATCCATATTGTAACACGTATCAGTACATCAGCTTTTTTTTAATAATTTTTATTGTGCTTTAAGTGAAAGTTTCCAAATCGTCAGTCTCTCACATATAAACTTATATACACCTTACTACATACTCCCATTTACTCTCCCCCTAATGAGTCAGCCCGCTCCTTCCTTCCAGTCTCTCCTTTTGTGACCATTTTGCAGTTTCTAACGCTCTCTACCCTCCCATCTCCCCTCTAGACAGGAGATGCCAACACAGTCTCAAGTGTCCACCTGATACAAGTAGCTCACTCCTCATCAGCATCTCTCTCCAACCTATTGTCCAATCCAATCCATGTCTGATGACTTCTCTTCTGGAATGGTTCCTGTCCTGGGCCAACAGAAGGTTTGGGGACCGTGACTGCCGGCTTCTAGCTAGTCTCAGTCAGACCATTAAGTCTGGTGTTTTTATGAGAATTTGGGGTCTGCATCCCACTGTTCTCCTGCTCCGTCAAGGGTTCTCTTTTTGTGCTCCCTGTCAGGGCAGTCATCGGTTGTGGCTGGGCACCATCTAGTTCTTCTGGTCTCAGGATGATGTAAGTCTCTAGTTCATGTGGCCCTTTCTATCTGTTGGGCTCATAATTATCTTGTGCCTTGATGTTCTTCATTCTCCTTTGATCCAGGTGGGTTGAGACCAATTGATGCATCTTAGATGGCCGCTTGTTAGCATTTAAGACCCCAGATGCCACACTTCAAAGTGGGATGCAGAATGTTTTCTTAATAGAATTTATTTTGCCAATTGACTTAGATGTCCCCTGAAGCCATAGTCCCCAAACCCCCACCCTTGCTCTGCTGACCTTCAAAGCATTCAGTTTATTCAGGAAACTTCTTTGCTTTTCGTCCAGTTCAGTTGAGCTGACCTTCCCCATGTTGAGTGTTGTGCTTCCCTTCACCTAAAGTAGTTCTTATCTACTCTATCTAATCAGTAAATAACCCTTTCCCACCCTCCCTCCCTCCCTCCCCCCGTCTTAACCACAAAAGAATGTGTTCTTCTCAGTTTATACTATTTCTCAAGATCTTATAATAGTAGTCTTATACAATATTTGTCCTTTTGCGTCTGACTAATTTCACTCAGCATAATGCCTTCCAGGTTCCTCCATATTATGAAATGTTTCACAGACCCATCATCGTTCTTTACCAATGCGTAGTATTCCATTATGTGAATATACCATAGTTTATTTATCCATTCAGCTGTTGTTGGACACCTTGGTTGCTTCTAGCTTTTTGCTATTGTAAACTGTGCTGCAATAAACATGGGTGTGCATATATCTGTTCGTGTAAAGGGTCTTATTTCTCTAGGATATACTCCGAGGAGCGGAATTTCTGGGTTGTATGGTAGTTCTCATTTCTAACTTTTTAAGGAAGCACCAAATCGATTTCCAAAGTGGCTGTACCATTTTACGTTCCCTCCAGCAGTGTATAAGAGTTCCAGTCTCTCCACAGCCTCTCCAACAGTTATTATTTTGTGTTTTTTGGATTAATGCCAGCACATCATTTCTTTTTATTGCCAAATAATATTTCCACTGCTAACCAAAAGGTCACCAGTTCAAATCGACCAGCCACTCCTTAGAAACCCTATGGAGCAGTTCTCCTTTATCCTGTAGGGTCACTATGAGTCAGAGTTGACAGCAACTTTTTTTTTTTTTAACGGATATAATGTTGTTAGGTGCCATTGAGTTGGTTCCAACTCATAGCAACCCTATGTGCAATGGAACGAAACACTCCCCAGTCCTGTGCTATCCTCACAATCACTGTTATGCTTGAGCCCATTATTGCAGCCACTGTGTCAATCCATCTCTTTGAGGGTCTTCCTCTTTTTCTCTGGCTGTCTGCTTTACCCCGCATGATGTCCTTCTCCGGGCACTGATCCTTCCTGATAACATGTCCAAAGTATGTGAGACGTAGTCTCACCATCCTTGCTTCTAAGGAGCATTGTGGTTGTACCTTTTCCAAGACAGATTTGTTCATTCTTTTGGCAGGCTATGGTTTATTCAGTATTCTTCGCCCACACCACAATTCTAAGGCGTCAGTTCTTCTTTGATCTTACTTATTCATCATCTGGGTTTCGCATGCATATGAGGCAATTGAAAATGCCATGGCTTGGGTCAGGCACATTTTCCTTCTTCAAGTGACATCTTTGTTTTTCAACACTTTAAAGAGGTTTTTTGCAGCAGATTTGCCCAGTGCAGTGTACCATTTGATTTCCTGACTGCTGCTTCAGTGGGTGTTAATTGTGCATCCAAGTAAAATGAAATCCTTGACAACTTCAGTCTTTTCTCCATTAATCACGCAGTTGCTTATTGGTCCAGTTGTGAGGACTTTTGTTTTCTTTATGTCGATATGTAATCCTTACTGAAGGCTGTACTCCTTGATCTTCATCAGTAAGTGTTTCAAGTCCTCTTCACTTTCAGCAGTTAAAGTTGTGTCATCTGCATATTGCAGGTTGTTAATGAGTCTTCCTCTAATCCTGATGCCCTGTTCTTCTTCATATAGCCCAGCTTCTTGGATTATTTACTCAGCATACAGATTGAGTAAGTATGGTCAGAGGATAAAACCCTGACACACACCTTTCCTAACTTTAAACCACATAGTATCCCCTTGTTCTGTTTGAATGACTGCGTCTTGGTTTGTGTACAGTTTCTCATGAGCACAATTAAGTGTTCTGGAATTCTCATTCTTTGCAATATTATCCATAATTTGTTACAGTTCTCACAGTCAAATGCCTTTGAATAGTCAGTAAAACACAGATAAACATCTTTCTGGTATTCTTTCCTTTCAGCCAAGATCCATCTGACATCAGCAGTGATATCCCTGGTCCCGTGTCCTCTTCTCAATCTGGCTTGAATTTCTGGCAGTTCCTGTTGATGTACTGCTGCAGCCACTTTTGATCTTAAGCAAAATATTACGTTCGTGTGACATTAATGATATTGTTCGATAATTTCCAAATTCGATTTGATCACCTTTCTTGGAAATAGGCATAAATATGGATCTCTTCCAGTCGGTTGGCCAGGTAGCTGTCTTCCAGATTTCTTGGCATAGAAGAGGGAGCACTTCAGTGCTGCATCTGTTTGTTGAAACATCTCTGTTGGTATTCCGTCAATTCCTGAAGCCTTGTTTTTTGCCTGTTTTTTCAGTGCAGTTTGGATCTCTCCCTTCATTACCATTAGTTCCTGAGCATATGCTACCTCCTGAAATGGTTGAATGTCGACCAGTTCTTTTTGGTAGTGACTCTGTGTATTCATTCCTTCCATCTTCTTTTGATGCTTCCTGCATCATTTAATATTTTCCTTGTAGAATCCTTCAGTATTGCAACTCGAGGCTTGAATTTTTTTCTTCAGCCCTTTCAGCTTGAGAAATGCTGAGAGTGTTCTTCCCTTTTGGTTTTCTCTCTCCAGGTCTTTGCACGTGTCATCATAATACTTTACTCTGTCTCCTTAAGCTGCCCTTTGAAATCTTCTGTTCAGCTTTTTGACTTCATCACTTCTTCCATTTGCTTTAGCTACTGGATGTTCGAGAGCAAATTCCAGAGTCTCTTCTGATATCCATTTTGGTCTTTTCTCCTCTTGCTTGATTCATGGATATACTACCTTTTATTTATTCATTGATCAGTTGCTGGACATTTAGATTGTTTCTGCTTTTTAGCTGTCGGGAATAATGCTGCTATGAACATTGGTGTACACGTGTTTACAGGAGTATATGTTTTTATTTCTCTTGGGCGTATACCTTGAATGGGATGACTGGGACATAAGGTAACTCTGTTTAACCTTTGGGGAACTGCCAGATTATTTTCTCAAGCAGCTGCATGCACCATTTTACAATCCCACCAGCATTGTTTGAGGGTTCCAGTTTCTTCACAATATTGCCAACGTGTATTATCCGTCTTTTTTAGTATAACCATCCTAGTGTGTGTGAAGTTGTATTTATCTCATTGTGGGTTTGATTTGCATTTTGCTGATGGCTAAAGGTTGTTATTTTAAGCCATCAAGTTTTGGGACGATTTGTTTTGCAGCAATAGAAACCAAAACAAATGGTTAGGAAGACTTTGTCTTCATCCAAATATTCAGAGCCCGTCTCTATCCCCTCCCTGCCCAAAAAAGCCCTTTTTAAAAAAAAAAAAAAACAGCTTCGTATGGGCTACTGAGAAGCATTTTATTGATTGAAGCAGTTGACTGACATGCCACTGAATGTTTCAGACTTGAAGTTTGTGAAATGGCAATTTTCTGTTCAAGTCCAGCAGTATTTTATGCATTAGTTCTCCAAACAATTATATTGCTGTTGATAATGAAAATTGCCCAATCATATGTAGTATCACCTCTACTCCTTATTCTTACTGGACCTGTTATTGATACGTAGTTTTGGTGTTTACTTTTCTGTGAAAAGCAAGTAAGCGTTAGAGTAGAGGTATGTAATTACTGTTAAAATTGTAGAAGAGAGTAAATTCAGTAGTTAGAACAGGATATTGAATTTTTTTGATATTATTATTTAATTATAGACCAAGGTATAGATTACTACATGAATTCGTAATTAGATTCTGAACTTCCTGTGTAGAATTTGCCCTAGGGCAAGAGCCATAGCTTCTGTTTCGTAGGATAGTTTACACTGGAAAGGAATCTTAGAGGTTTAGTAGTTAAATCATCTGCTACAGATGAGGCAGAAGTAAGGCCTTTGGAGTTTATTTGATTTCATCACTTCCATTTAACAAAGACAACCGAAGAGCCCAGTTGTATTTATGTGCAGTTTTGTTCTCTGTTTACCGGTATGTTGTCTCCCCTGGCATGTCACCCCTAATTCTGCCTAATGGCTTTATGTATTAGAAGACAGTTCTTAGCTTTTCTTTTGTAGTGGCAATCTTAGTAAATACTTGTTAGTTTAATTTGATATGATTTGGCATGATGATTTATTCCCTTGACAATATATGTGGCAGTTACTGTGCTGGTGACTGGGGAGACAAATCCAGTCATATTGTACTTTTTTCCCCTGCTCTTCCATGCCCTTTCCTGACTCAGGTATCAGATGTGCCCCCATTCTCTCCAACTCCCTTTGCCTCATCTGCAACTTCTGTTCATTCTTCAGGTTGCAGCTTGTGGCAGGCAGAAGTCTTAATTAAAACAATTGCCAAGATTCCTGTCCCCCTGATATACACACCACGTATAATCCTCTGTACTGTGAATATGACAGGCTATCATTCCTGTGATTAGGTTATGTCACCTGGAACAGTTGACTTCAGGAAAGCAAGATTATCCAGATGGACCTGACCTAATCACATGAATCCTTTAAATCTCCATCTAGAGTCAAAGACAGGAAGAGTAAGAGATTTGAAGCTTGAGAGGTACTTGTTGCAAGGGAGAGTCTCTCTTGCCGGCTGTGAAGATGAAGAGGGCTGTATAGCCTGCAGGTGGTCTCTAGAAGTTGAGATGACTTCTGGGTGACAGCCGCTAAGGAAACCAGGACCTTAGTCCTACAAATACAAGGAATTGAATTCTGCCGAATGATCCTAGAAGCACATTCTTCTTTAGTCAGCCATTCAGGTGAGAATACAGTCCACTGACACTTTGATTTCAGCTTTATGAGACCTTGAACAGAGAACCCAGCTATAGTTTTCTTTGACTTATGCCCTACAGAGCTGTGAGCTAATAAATGATTTTTGTTTTAAACTGCTGAGTTTGTGGTAATTTGTAATGCAGCAGTAGAAAACTAATATATGGCTTAAAAAACAACAACAAAAAAACCCAAACCTGGTGCCATCGAGTCAATTCCGACTCATAGCGACCCTATAGGACAGAGTAGAACTGCCCCATAGAGTTTCCAAGGAGCGCCTAATACTATCGGGATATATTGGCTTAAATATCACATTTTCTCCAGCACCTTTCCTGGTCCTCCAGATAGTATTAGGCCAGCTTAATGGGGTCACTATGAGTCGAAAATCAACTCCACTGGCACCTAACAACAGTCGATGCCTATAGCACTCTAAACTTCTTTGTAATGCTTGTCACATTCTTTGACTGCAACGTGTTCAGTAACTAACTCCATGGAGGTAGGAACCTTGTTTGAAGTATTCCCTGTATTTCTGCCCAGTACAGTTAAGTTACCAGGTTAGGAATATCTGATTTACTCACAACTCGTACTTGCCTTTTAATGTTACGTAAATTTGTCGTCACTTTGAAACGACTGAACCAGTCCCTACTTGGAACATATTCTTCGTCACAATCACCTTCACTTGCTGCAGGTGCAGATTTTAAATTGTTGAAAAGCCTTCCAGCCTTTTCTTGTACTAAAGTAATATTAAATAAGACCCTTGTCCACCTGTTCTGACTTACCTGCAAATTCTTAAAGACACACTTAGGAATGAGCTCCAGGGACTGCATGTACATGGTAAGTAAACCTACTGCTGTCGAGTAGATTCCAACTCATAGCGACCCTATAGGACAGCATAGAACTGCCCCATAGAGTTTCCAAGGAGCACCTGACAGATTCTAACTGCCAACCTCATGGTTAGCAGCCATAGCACTTAACCGCTATTCTACCAGGGTTTCCATATATGGTAAGTAGTAGCCATTTAAAAAGTATTAGAAGTGAGTGAATAAAAACAAGACATAAAACCCTGACTTTAGCAAGCGTATAGTCTAAAGATGTTTAGCTCTTTTGTGTTGTGTTGTAGTGGTATGGCGGGTGTGTGTGTGTGTGTATTTGGTGGGTGGGAGCAATCAACTGTTGGTTGTAGTTAAGCTAAACTGGTTCTTTCCACAAGTAGTCATTTTGCCTTACATCCCAACCAGTACTTGTTGAGGCAATTTAAGTCACCTTGACATAGGGATGGAAACCCTGGTGGCATAGTGGTTAAGTGCTATGACTGCTAACCAAAAAGGTCGGCAGTGGGAATCCACCAGGCGCTCCTTGGAAACTATGGGGCAGTTCTGCTCTGTCCTGTAGGGTCGCTATGAATTGAAATCAGCTTGACGGCAACAGGTTTGGTTTTGGTGACTGGAAGGGTGAGTCCTTTAAAAAACAGCATGTGTACTTGATATACTTCTAGGCAAAGGCAGTAGCCTCTTATGAAATAGTAAAAACTTTGGTATCATTTACAGCATTCTGTTGATGGTTTGGCAGAGCATTGACTTTAGAGGGACAGCTGAGGATGGCCCTGTTCTACTTTATTCTCTGCAATGGGGACAAGTTACACTAAATCCTATCTTGCCTTCAGGGCTGAAGAATGGAAACTGGTTCTAGGGAAGTTATTTAATAAAAAGTTCTTAGCATTAGAGCTTCCCTGACAAACTAGAAAGAGTCTTTACTGTTATACTACAGGAGTAAATCACTGTCAGTAAATAAAAGTAAAGATTGCGGGATTGCTGAACACGTAGCACAAAAGCAACACAGGGAATAATGGAAACCTTAGGGGTGGAGAAGAGTTGCTGGGAGCTGCCATTCATGGTTAATGAACTGCCTAATAAGGCAAGTGTATAGTTTTTGATAACCTGGGTTTCACTTTTCAGATCATGTTGCCCAAATAGCGGCATATATAAGCAAACTTTAAATAGCTGGTAGCACTGGTAATTGGTGTTATCCAGAGGCAGAATTGGTGGTGGTGGGGCGGGGGGGGGGCGGTGCTTTTTGTCCCAGAACCAAAAACCCACTACTGTGGAGTCAGTTCTGACAGAGAACTGCACCAGAGGCTTCCCAAGGCTGTAAATCTTTGCGAAAGCAGACTGCCACATCTTCGTCCTGCTGAGCAGCTGGTGGGTTCGAACCAGCTACCTTTGGTTAGCAACCAAGCATTTTAACCACGACACCACCAGGACTCCTGTCTTTCTCCCGCCCCACCCTAATGCATGTATTTCTGAAGAAAATGTTTTGTATTTTAATTACATAATTTTATATTATCTACTATGAAAATAATTGATTTAATTAATAATAAATTGCTAAATAAATTATATTTAATACATTTCTCAATTACAGTCACAAAACCTTGTGATAAATTTTAATGTCTTTAATTATTGAGTAAATGCATATAAATTAACACAGATTTAAACCAGTAATGCACAATTTTTTGTAGTTTTTTTATTAAGAATCAATTATTTGAATATTATTTACTAAAGTTATCTGAAGCATGAAGCATGTTCTCTTTACCATCTCAGAAAATTATCACTTAATCATTTTAGAACACATGTGTTTTTGAGTATGAGAAAAAATTTTCAGTTACAAAATGGAGCATATTTGTTGAGTTTTTATCATTAGTTTGGAAAATAAATACTTATAGTGAGGGGTTTTTTGTGTTTACGTAGAAATTAGGTTACATTAAATTTTTGTTGTTTGTTTTTTAACATTGTTTTGCAAAATTCTCTGGTAATAAAACTTTTGCTTTTATTCCTAATTCCTTCCTAGACCCAAATTGGTTGTTGGGTGGAGAGGTGTGGGTGCAAAGCTAAGCAGCTTTCCGTTTCAGTTTTCAGGTGTCTTTCATTTCAAACGTTGGTTCAGGACAGAACTTCCCGACAGAGGAAGCTCCTGTTTTTAAGCTGCAGTATTGTTTCAGAGCCTTCTGCCAGTTGATCAATACATTTTTCCTATTAGTTCACATGTGTTTCAGTAGATATTTTAGAAGAATGATTTTTAGCACTTGTGATAAACCTTTTTTTCTCCCTTCTCTTAGACTTCTTAAAAGTTATGAAATAAAACACACTTAAAATATGTAAACAAATGTAGAATTTAATGAATTATTTAAATGTAACCACTACCCAGGTCAAGAAACAGAATATTACTAGAGCCTCAGAAGTCCCCTTTGTGCCCATTTTTTGATCAAAATCAGCCTCACCCCCCCCCAACCAGTAGTCTTTTATAATCTCTTGGTTTTCTGTATAGTTTTACCATCTAATTATTCATCACTACAAAATCCATTGCTGTCAAGTCGATTCCGACTCATAGAGACCCTATAGGAAAAAGTAGAATTGCCCCATAGGGTTTCCAAGGAGTGGCTGGTGGATTTGAACTGCTGACCATTTGGTTAGCAGCTTGAGCTCTTAACCACAGTGCTACCAGGGCTCTGTATGTTCATCGCTAAGCAATATAATTTAGTTTTACATGTTAATTGAATTTGATGTAAAAGGATCATACGATGTATATTCTTTTAGATCTTGTTATTTTTTGTGCAAAACTTTTAAAAATTGACCTGTGTTGTGTATAGCGAAAGGTTATTCACAGTATTCCACCGAATGCATATACCACACTTTATCCGTTCTACTATTGATAGGTAGTTGTGTTGTTTCTAATTTCTGCCTATTATGAACAATGTGGTGATTTTTAAACATGTCCTCTGGCACACATATACATGCATTTCCATAAGGTAAACCTGGGCATAGAATTTCTGGGATATAAAAAACCTGTTGCTGTCAAGTCGATTCTGACTCATAGTAACCCTATAGGATAGAGTAGAACTGCCCCATAGAGTTTCCAAGGAGCACTTGGTGGATTCGAACTGCCAACCTTTTGGTTAGCAGCTGTAGCACTTAACCACTACAGCACCAGGGCTTCCTTCTGGGATATAGGCTATGTATATCTTCAGCTTCACTAGGTAATGCTGCATTGTTGAACAGTTACCACTCCTATGAGCATTGTTTGAGAGTTCCTGTTGGTCCACATCATTGGACCATACTCATGTGTTTGTCAGACTTTCTTAGTCATTCTGATATGTATATAGTGGTGTATCATTATTTGTTTTGGTCCAAGTTTTTTTGATGACCGTCTAGCACCTTTTTGTAAGTTTATTAGACATTTAGATAAGGTCTTACGTGAAATTAAAAAAAAAAACCATTGCCGTCAAGTCGATTCTGACTCATAGCGACACTATGAGACAGAGTAGAACTGTCCCATAGAGTTTCCAGGGAGTGCCTGGTGTATTTGAACTGCCGACCTTTTGGTTAGCAGCCGTAGCTCTTAACCGCTACGCCACCAGGGTTTCCGTCTTACGTGAAGTGCCTGTTAAATCTTTTGCCCGTTTTTCTTTTGAGTTGTCTGTCTTTTCTTATTAATTTGCGACAGTTCTTTATGTATTCTGGACATGAACCCTTTGTGTGTGTTGAGGATGTCTTCTTCTGTTCCACCTTGCTCTTTCACGCTTAATGATGCCATCGAACATGAGGTCTTAATTTCAGTGTAGTCCAATTTTTCAGTGTTTCCTTTATGGTTAGTGCTTTGGATGACTTGTTTAAAAGTCTTCCCATAACCGGTTGTATAAAGATAATAACCCATGTTTATTTCTGAGAATTCTATCATTTTGCCGTTTACAGTTAGCTTTATAATACATGTATCAGTCAGAAGCAATAGCAGGTGTGTGTGTATTAATATATACATGTATATGTAATGTATATGCATATGAATGTATATGTGTGTGTGTTTTAAAGAGATTTATTTTCGGTAATTGGCTTACACAATTGTAGGGGCTGGCAATCTGAAATTTGTAGGGCTGGCTGGCAGGCTGGAAACTTGGCAAGAAATTACCTTGAAGTCTTGAGTCTGAAATCTGCAGGGCAGGCCAGGAAGCTGGAAACTCGGCAGGGGTTGACACTGCAGTCTTGAGGCAGAATTTCTTCTCTGGGAAGTTAAATTTATCAGCTTCATGGATTGTGCTTTCGGTGTTCTATCTCAGAACTTTTCCCCAATCCATATATTTTCTCTTGTCTTTTCTTGTAGTTTTAGATTTAGCAGATAGAGCTATAATACATTTTGACTTAATTTTTTTTTTCAATTTTATTTTGGTCAAATATATATAACAAAATGCCATTTCAGCCATATTTAACGTGTACAATTCAGTGGTGACATTAATTACATTCACCATGTGCAGTCATCACCACTATTTGTTTCACTCTCAACAGAAAACTCTATACCCTTAAACAATACCTCGCTATTCCCTCTCCCCCCAACCTGCTACTGGTAACCACTGATAAACTTAGGTCTCTGTGCATTTACCTCTTATCAAAACGATATTTGTCCTTTTGAGACTAACCTATTGCATAATGTTTTCAAGGTTCAGCCGTGTTATATAGCATGTATCAGGACTTCATTTCTGTTTGTGGCTGAGTAATACATATACCACATTTGTTTTTCCAGTCATCTGTTGATGGCTGTTTAGGTTGTTTCCACCATTTGGCTATTGTGAATAATGCTGCAGTGGGCATTGGTGTACAGGTTTCTGTTTCTGTTCTGCTTTCAGTTATTTTGGGTGTATACCTAGAAGAGGAATTGCTGGGTCATATGGTAATTCTAGATGGATGAGTTAATTTTTATGTTAGGTGTATAGATCTGGGTTCATTTTTTTGGCATGTGGATATTCAGTTGTTCCAGGACCATTTGTTGGAGAGATTATGATTTCTCCATCAACTTGCCTTTGTACTTTTGTCAAAAAAAAAAAAAAAAAAAAATCAGTTAACTATATTTGTGTGGCTTTATTTCTAGACTTTTTATTCTGGATATGTCTGTCCTTTCTCTTACACTCCACTGCCTTGATTACTGCAACTTTACACTAAGTATTGAAATCTCAGTGTGAGGCCCTAACTTTGTTATGTTCTTTAAAAATCGCTTTGACTGTTCTAATTTCTTTGCCTTTTCACGACAATTTTAGAATCAGCTTTTTAATATCTACAAAGAATTATGCTGAGATACTGATTGAGGATTGCATTGAATCTATATTTCAAATTGGGAAAAATTGATACCTTAGCAACAATGAGTCTTCCAACCCGTGAACATGTTATCTTCTCTCCATTAATTTTGGTCTTTGATTTCTTTCATGAGTTTTTTGTAGTTTTGAGCATACAAATCCTACAAATTTTTGCTATGTTTATTCCTAAGTATTTCTCTTTTAAGTCTTCCTTTTCCCTCTTACTGCCTTTCCCCTCTTTCATTTTCCTTTTTATTCTTTCTTTATTAGTGCTATTGTAAATGATACTTCTAAAATTTTTTAATTTCTAGCCATTCATTGCTAGTATGTAAAATACAATCACTTTTTCTATACTGGCTTTGTATCTAGAAATTTTTCTAAACTTATTTTTTCTAGGATCTTTTTTGTAGATTCCTTGGGATTTTCTACATAAACAATATGTCATCTATCAATAGAGATACTTTCATTGTTTACAATCCATATGTTTTTTCTTTCTTTTTCTTGACTTATTGCACTGACTAGGACTTCCACTATGTGGTTAATAGAATTGTCAAGAGCGGACATCTTGCCTTGTTCCTGATCTTAGAAGGAAAGGATTCAGTCTTTCAGTTGCAGTCCAACTCATGGCAACCTTATGTATACCCACCCAGTGCTGTCGAGTAGCAGAACGAAATGCTGCCTGATACCAGATCACCTTCGCCACCTTTGATGTGTTTGAGCACATTGTTGTCCTGTTTTGTCAGTCCATCTCATTGAGGGTTTCCCTCATTTTTGCTGACTACTGTGCCAAACATGATGTCCTTTTCTAGCAATTGGTCTTCCTTGGTGACCTCTCCAAAGCAAGCAAGGTGAAGTTTCACCATCCTTGCTTCTAAGGAACTTCTCTGTTTTATTTTTTTCTAAGACAGATTTGTTTGTTCTACTGGCAGCTCAATAGTATATTCTGTATTCTTTGCCAACACTACAATTCAAATGCATTAATCCTTCTGTCTTCCTTTTTCATTGTTCAGCTTTCACAAGCATATGAAGCAATTGAAAAGACCATGGTTTGGTTAGGCATGCCTTAGTCATTAAAATGATATCTTTGCTTTTTTAGAACTTTAAAGAGGTTTTCTTTTTGCAGCAGATTTGCACAGTCCATCCTTTGATTCTTTGCCTACTGCTTCCTTTACCAGGTTAAAGAAGTTCCCTTCTATTCCTAGTTTGCTGAGAGGGTTTGTTTATTTGTTAATCATGAATGGATGTTGAATTTTGTTAAATGATATGATTATGTAATTTTTTTCTTACTTTTTCTATTAATATGTTCATTTACATTGCTTGATCCCAGTTGAGTGAGACTTCCATTCTTTGAGTAAATCCCATTTGGTAGTGATGTTTTACCTGTTTTCATATATTGCTGGATTCAGTTTGCTAATATTTAGTTGAAGATATTTATATCTACAAGTAGTCCCTGGGTTACAATCTTCTGACTTAAGTACACCCCATAGTTATGAACCAAGCCCTGTAAAGTCTATTACAGTATGTTAAAAATTTGAGGTACATACAATGATGGTAAAGATAAATGGGTGCTATTTTGCGACGCACATCAAAACATTATTATTGGGCGGAGCCAACATGGCACTATAGGCAGAAGCACCACGCTATCCCTCCATAGCAAGGACCCAAAAAACTAAGAGACACAAATGTCAGTTCAGGAACCTTAACCGTTAAATGAAGAGATAACACTTTAAAACCAAAACATTAACAAAGGGAACCAGAGAGGTTAATCTGTAAATGACAACGACATCAGAAAATAAAAGAGGGAATAAACTATGTAGGTATAGAACTTTCTAATGGAGAGGGAGGCAAGGCAATACTAAGTAATAATAGACTGGCTCAAACCTAGGAAGATAAGCATAAATTTCAGGGTAACCACAAAGAAATTTAACAAAACTACTTATGAAAATAAAGAAGAAAAAAACAAAATCTACAGAAACAAAAGAAGTGGAAAAAAAAATTCACAAACAAAGGAATTCAGTGCAGGAGAGTAAGAGGAACAAAGAAAATGTCAGCACCAAAAAAAAAAAAAAGAAAGAAAAAGCACCACAAAATGACAGCAATAAACTCACACCTATCAATAATTACACTGAATGTAAATGGCCTAAACGCACCCATAAAGAGATAGAGAGTGACAGAATGGATTAAAAAGAAACAGGATCCATCAATATGCTGTCTATAAGAGCCACATCTTGGAAACAAAGATGTAAATTTATTAAAAATCAAAAAATGGGAAAAAATATATCAAGCAAATAGCTACCAAAAAAGAGCAGGGATGGCAATACTAATTTCAGATAAAACAGACTTTAAAACAAAATTCACTGTAAAAGACAAGGGCACTAGATAATGATTAAAGGGATGATCTGTCATGAAGACATACCCATAATAAATATCTACACACCCAATGACAGGGCTCCAAAATATGTAAAACAAACCCTAATAGCACTGAAAAGAAAAATTGACAGTTGCACAATAATAGTGGATTTCAACACACAACGCTCAGTAAAGGACAGAAAATCTAGAAAGAAACTCAGTAAAGATACAGAAGATCTAAAGGACACAATCGGTCAACTCGAACTCATAGACATATATAGAACACTCCACCCAAAAGCTGTAAAGTACATTCTTTTTCAATGTACGTGGAATATTCTCTAGAATAGACTAGATCTTAGGCCACAAAGCAACCTTCAACAAAATCCAAAACATTGAGATAATACAAAGTATATTCTCTAATCACAATGCCATTGCAGTAGAAATTAGCAAAAGAAAGGGAAAGGAAAAAAAAAAAAATCAGTTATGTGGAAACTGAATAACACCCTGCTTAAAACTACTGGGTAATAGAAAAAATCAAAGATGGAATTTAAAAATTCCTCGAATCAAATGAAAATGAAAACATGATACCAAAACCTCTGGCATACAGCAACGGCAGTGCTCAAAGATCAGTTTATAGCAACAGATGCACACATCAAAAAAGAAGAAAGGGACAAAATCAAAACATGAGCTGCACGACTCAGATTGAAGAAGAACAGCAAAAGAAGCCCACAGCCACCAGAAGAAAGGAAAGAATTAAGATCAGAGCAGAAATAAATGAAACTGAGAATAGAACAACAATAGAAGGAATCAACAAAACCAAAAGTTGGTTCTTTAAGAGGATCAACAAAATCGACAAACCACTGGCCAAAATTACAAAAGCAAAAACAGAAGAGGACACAAATAACCCAAATAAGAAATGAAATGGGGGACATTACAACAGACCCAATGAAATAAAAAGGATCATAACAGAGTATTATGGAAAACTATACCCCAACAAATTTGAACACCTAGAGGAAATGGACAGATTTATAGAAACACACTAACTACCCAAAACTAACACAGAATGACTTTGAAAATACAAACACACCCTGTAACAAGAGAAGAGATTGAAAAGGTAATTAAAAAAAAAAAAAAACTCCCAACAAAAAAAAGCCCTGGCCCAGAGGGCTTCACTGGAGAATTCTACCATTCAGAGAAGAGCTTACACCAGTACTACTCAAAAACTATTTCAGAACATAGAAAAGGAAGTGATACTTCTGAATTCATTCTGTGAAACCAGCACAAGCTTGACACAAAAACCTGTTTCCCTCAAGTCGATTCCGACTCATAGTGACCCTATAGCACAGAGTAGAACTGCCCCACAGAGTTTTCAAGGAGTGCATGGTGGATTTGAACTGCCAGCCTTTTGGTTAGCAGCTGTAGCTTTTAACCACTATGCCACCAGGGTTTCCAAAACCAGGCAAAGACACCACAAAAAAAAAAAAAAATTACGGACCAGTAACCCTCATGAATGTAGATGCATAAATTCTCAACAAAAATCTAGCCAATAGAATGCAGCAGCATATCAAAACAGTAATACACCATGACCAAGTAGGATTCATACCAGGTATGCAGGGGTGGTTCAACGTTAGAAAATCAATCAATGTAAATGCGCCACATAAATAAAAGAAACACATGATCATCTCAGTCAATGCAGGAAAGGCATTTGACAAAGTCCACCGCCCATTCCTGATAAAAACTCTCAATAAAATAGGTATCAAAGGGAAATAACATAATAAAGGATATCTATACGCAACCAACAGCCAACATCATTCTTAGTGGAGAAAGGCAGAAACAAGACAAGGATGCCCTTTATCACCACTCCTATTTAACATTGTACTGGAAGTCCTAGCTAGAGCAGTAAGGCAAGAAAAAGAAATAAAGGGCATCCAAATTGCTAGTGAAGTAAAACTGTCACTATTTGCAGATGATATGATGGTATACGTAGAAAACTCAAAAGACTCCACGAGAAAACTACTGGAACTGATGGAAAGATTCAGCAGAGTGGCAGGATACAAGATAAACATACAGAAATCAGTTGATTCCTATACATCAATAAAGCGAGTGACAAAAAGGAAATCAGGAAAACAATACCATTTATAATAGCCCATAAAAAAATTAAATACTTAGGAATAAATCTAACCAGGGATGTAAAAGACCTATACAAAGAAAACTACGAAACACTACTGCAAGAAACCAAAAGAGATCTATCTATATAAATGGAAAAACATACCATGCTCATGGATAGATAGACTCAACATTGTGAAAATGACAATTCTACCCAAAATGATTTACACATACAATACAATCTTCATCCAAATACCAAAAATATTCTTTAAAGAAATGGAAAAACTAATCATTAACTTTATATGGAAAGGAAAGAGGCCCTGGATAAGTAAAGCACTATTGAAGAAGAAGAATATAGTACCTGATCTCAGCACATACTATACAGCTGTGGTAGTCAAAACAGCCTGCTACTGGTACAATAACAGATATATTGACTAATTGAACAGAATTGAGAACCCAGATGTAAAGGCATCCACCTGTAGTCACTTGATCTTCGATAAGAGCCCAAAGTCCATCAGATGGGGAAGACAGTCTTTTTTAACAAATGGTGCTGGCAAAACTGGATGTCCATTTGCAGAAACATGAAACAGGACCCATACCTCACACCATGCACAAAAACTAATTCAAAATGGATCAAAGACCTAAATATAAAACCAAAAACTATGAAGATCACAGAAGAAAAAATAGGATCAATGCTAGAGGCCCTAATACCTGGCATTAACAGCATATAAACCATAACTAACAACATGCAAACTCCAGAAGATAAGCTAGATAACTGGGATCTTCTAAAAATTAGACACTTATGCTCATCAAAAGACTTCACCGAAAGAGTAAAAAGAGAACCTACAGACTGGGAAAAAAAATTTGGCTATTACAAATCTGACAGAGGTCTAATCTCTGAAATCTATAGGAAAATCAACACCTCTACAACAGAAAGACAAATAATCCAGTGAAAAAAATGGGCAAAGGAAATGAACAGACACTTCACCAAAGACATTCAAGCGGCTGACACAAGAGAAAATGCTCACGATCGCTAGCCATTAGAGAAATGCAAATCAAAGCCATAATGAGATGAACCATCTCACCCCGGTATTACTGGCACCAATCACAAAAACAGAAAATAACAAATGTTGGAGAGTCAGCAGGGAGCTTGGAACACTTAAACAGTGCTGGTCCAAAAACAATATGGTGCTTCTGAGAAAGCTAGAAATAGAAATACCAAATGATCTACCAATCCCACTCCTAGGAATATATACTAGAGAAATAAGAAGTGTCACACAAGGAGACATACACACACCCATGCTCATTGCAATAGCAAAAAGATGAAAACAACCTAGATGCCCATCAACAGATGAATGGATAAATTATGGTACATACACACGATGGATTACACAACAATAAAGAACAATGATGAATCTGCAAAGCATCTCACAACATGGATGAATCTGAAGGGCATTATGCTGAGTGAAATAAGTCAATCACAAAAGGACAAATATTGTATGAGACCACTACTGTAAAAACTTATGAAAAAGGTTCGCACACAGAAAGAAACAATCTTTGATGGTTACGAGGGAGAGGAGGGTTAGGGATGGAAAAACACTAAATAGACAATAGGTAAGTGGTAACTTTGGTGAAGGGTAAGTCAGTACACAGTGCTGGGGAAGCCAGCACAACTTGTCCGAGGCAAGGTAATGGAAACTCCACAGACACATTCAAACTCCCTGAGGGGCCAAATTACTGGGCTGAGGGCTGTGGGGACCATGGTTTTGGGGAACATCTAGCTCAATTGGCATAACATAGTTTATAAAGAAAATGTTCTACATTCTGCTTTGGTGAGTAGCGTCTGGGGTCTTAAAAGCCTGTGAGCAGCCATCTCTGATACTCCACTGGTATTACCCCCTCGGGAGCAAGGAAGAATGAAGAAAACTAAAGACACAAGGGTAGGATTAGTCCAGAGGACTAAGGGACCACAATTACTATGGCCTCCACCAGACTAGATGGTGCCCACCTACCATCACTGACTGCTCTGACAGGGATCAAAACAGAGCGTCCCGGACAGAGCTGGAGAAAAATGTAACTCACAGAAAAAGACCAGACTTACTGGCCTGACAGAAACTGGAGAAACCCTGAGAGTATGGCCCCTATATGCCCTTTTAGTTCAGTAATGAAGCCACTCCTGAGGTTCACCCTTCAGCCAAAGATTAGACAGGCCCATAGCACAAAACAAGACTAAAGTGGCATACCAGTCCAGGGGCAAAGACAAGAAGGCAGGAGGGGACAGGAAAGCTGGTAATAGGGAACCCAAGGTCGAGAAGCGAGATTGTTGACATGTCCTGGGGCTGTTAACCAATGTCATGAAACAATATGTGTACTGGCTGTTTAATGAGAAGCTAGTTCTGTAAACCTTCATCTAAAAAAAAAGTACAATTAAAAAGAAATTATTGCTGTATCATTGTCTTAAAGATGCTTTAGTGTATCTGAAAGTGTTTAATGTTTTTACGTATAGAAAGGTACACTATGTAGTATATACCAAGACAGACATTTGACTAACTGTACCTAACTGTTCAGTTTACATACAAGTTTGACTTAAAGACAGATTTAGGATTGGAACTTCTTCATAATTTGGGGACTGCCTGTATATTAACGAGGGATATAGGTCTGTAGATTTTTTGTAAGCTCTTAGTTCAGTTTTAATATCAGGGTGATAATGCTGGCCTCAAAAAGTGAAAAGTGTTCCTTCCACTTATAGTTTCTAGAAGAGATTGTGTAGAATTGATAATATTTTTTCTTTGACCGTTTGGTTGAATTCTCTAGTAAAACTTTCTGGGCTTAGAGTTTTCTATAGAAAGTTTTTACCTATGAATTCAATTTCTGTAATAGCATAAGATTATTCAGGCTACCTTTTTTTCCCCCTTGAGTAATTTTTATGTCTCTTAAGGAGTTAATCTTTTTTCATCTATATAGTCAAATTTGTATTCAAAGAATTGTTCATAATATTCTTTTTATCTTTTTAATGTGTTTGCGCTTGTGGTGACATCCCCTCTTTCGTTCCTGCTACTGATAATTTGAGTCTTAAATGTTTTTCTTTGGCCTACTTGTTGTTGTTAAGTGCCATTGAGTCGGTTCCGACTCATAGCAACCCTGTAGGACAGAGTGGAACTGCCCCATAGGGTGTCCAAGGAGCGGCTGGTGGATTTGAACTGCCGACCTTTTGGTTAACAGCCTACCTAGCTAGAGAATTGTCAATTTTATTGATCTTTTCAAAGATCCAACTTTTGGATCCATTAGTTTTCTGTTTTTCTGTGTTCATCTTCAGTGATTTCTGCTTGCTTTGTGGTTGTTTCACTGTCTTTTCTAGTTTCTTAAATAAAAGTTTAGATTATTTGAGACTTTCTTTTCTGATAGACACATTTAATAGATAAATTGCTCTCTGAACACTGCTTTAACTGGATTCCATGAATTTGATGTTTTATTTTCATTTTCATTCAGTTCAAAATATTTTCTAATGGCCCTTGAGACTTCTCTTTAACCTGTGGGTTATATAGAAGTATGTTGTTTTCATAATGTGTAAGGTTTGCTTTGGCCCATAATGTGTATCTTGGTGAACATTTCAAGTGCAGTTGGAAAGAATGTGTATTCTTTTGTTGCTAGCTGGAATGTTCTATAAATGTCATTTAGGTCTAGACTATTGAGTGTGTTGTTCAGGTCATCTGTATCTGCTGATTTTTGTCTACTTGCTTGTTCTCACTCACTGAGAGAGGAGTGTTGAAGTCTGTACTAAAAATTGTGGGTTGTCTGTTTCTCCCTTCAATTCTATCAGTTTTTGCTTCTGTGTACTTTGTTGTTGTTAGTTGGCAACCTTACGTATAACAGAAGAAGCATAGCCTCTTAAAAATGGCATGGCAGCGGTGTCTGAACTCTTCTATGGGGAGGGAGAATCAAGAATAACAGCCCAAAGCTGATCCCTGTGAGGCAGAAGTCACACATGCCTCCACCCTCCAATCTTTTTACCAATTCTGACACCAACTGTCCCTCCCACGTCACTCTCTACTTCTCTGCTGAATTCAATATTCAATCATTGCAGTGGCCACTTAGAACTCACAGACAATACTCACAATTGTGGGGGTTTATTATGGAAGTAACTGGTTACAGTTCAGGTTCGGGAATGCCCAGGGTACAGGTCTTCAGGACAGCCCCTTCTCAGCTGTGTTCACACCTCTGCCCTGCTGGGAAGGTGTTACAAAGCTCTTTTAGCTCCGCTGATAAGTGCCTGGAGGCATCCCACTCTGCCTCAGCCCAAAGGCACTCAACTCTAACTCCGTGGGTTGGCAAACCTAGCTCCACCAAGTGCCCAGAGGCAACCCACTCCACCAGCAAGCCTCCTGTCTGAAGGCTCTCAGCTTTCTCAGTCCGTGGGCCCCTGCATCATCTCCTGCAGGTCTCCTGCCTCTGCTGCCACCATTTCTCACCATCTTGGTGTGACAGTTCTCTCTCTTCATGATCATTGATATGCCTGAGTCCACTGTTGCTGCTGTTATGTCATTCCGTCTCATTGAGGGCCTTTCCCTCATTTTCACTGACCCTCTATTTTGCCAAACTTGATGTCCTTTTCTAGTGATTGGTCTTTCTTTATGACATGCCCAAAGTAAGTGAGCTGAAGTCTCACCATCCTTTCTTCTAAGTAGCATCTGGTTTGTCTGTTTCAGACTGATTCCAACTGTGTTGGTGAAGAACATTGACTATATTGTGGACTGCCAGGACACAGAATGTCCTTCTATTTATTTACCCACTGCCGTGGAGTCAATTCCGACTCATAGTGTCCCTACAGGACAGAGTAGAACTGCCCCATAGGGTTTCCGAGGCCGTAAATCTTTACAGAAGTAGATAGCCCCATCTTTCTCACGTGGAGGAGCTGGTGGATTCAAAATGGAGACCTTTTGGTTGGCAGCTGAGTGCTTTAAGTCTTTAATTTCTTTTAGTAATGTTTTATAGTTTTCTGTTTATAAGGCCTTCACCCTCCTGGTTAAATTTATTTCTAGGTATTCTTTTAGATGCTGTTGTGATGATAATGTTCCCTGAATTTCTTTTTCAGCTTGCTCGTTGCTGATGTATAGAAACCCAACTGAGTTTTGAGCCCTCGTACCCTGCCACTTTGCTGAATTTATTTATTAGTTCACATAGCTTTCTTGTGGAATCTTTGGGGTTTTCTTTGTATAGGCTCATGCTGTCTGCAAAAAGGGATAGTTTTACTTTATCCTTCCTGATTTGAATACCTTTCTTCCGCCCACCCCCAGCCTCATTGCTGTGGCTAGGACTTCCAGAACAATTTTGAATAGTAGTGGTGGGAGTGGGCATAGCATGCATCTTGAAACCAGGGCTTTGGACTTGTTCATTCTGGTTTGAACCCTTGCTAATAATTTGCATTTCTTACAGGTTCCCTGGGGATGCTAATGCTGCTGGTTGGAGACCAATTCTGAGAGCCAGTGTAGTAGAGCAGTGGTTCTCAAAATTTATCATACCTAAAGATCACCTGGCGATTTTGCTAAAATGTAGATTCTGATTGAGAATATCTGAGGTGGAAAGGCAAATTCCCAGAAGAGGTTCGAATCAGACCAAACCAGTTCAAAGCTCTGATTGTAACAGGTTTTTAATTACATTTATGCACCAGTGGTCTGCCAGGGGCAGTTCTAGAATGTGCTTTGTTCTAGGGCACAAAAAATCAAGATAGAAGTTTTCTACAATCTACAGCACATTAAAGGAGTCTGATATAGTGCCAGAAAATGAGCCCTTCAGGTTGGAAGGCACTCAAAATATGACTGGGGAAGAGCTTCCTTCTCAAAGGAGAGTCGACCGTAATACTGTAGATTGGATCAAGTGTTCAGGACCTTCATATGCTGATGTGGTACCACTCAAAATGAGAAGAAACAGCTGCAACCATCCATTATTAATCAGAAAGTGGAATGTACAAAGTGAATCTAGGAAAATTGGAAGTTGTCAGAAATGAAATGGAGCACTTGCAGATCGATATCCTAGGCATTAATGAGCTGAAATGCACTGGTATTTGTTATTTTGAATTGGGCAGTCACATGGTCTACTGTGATGCGATGACAAATTGAAGAGGAATGGCATCAAATTCAATGTCGAAAAGAACATTTCAGATTTATCCTGAGGTACAACACTGTCAATAATAGGATAATATATATATGCCCCCAAGAAAGACCAGTTAATGTGATGACTAGTCAAATTTACATAACAATCGCTAATGCCAAAGATGAAGAAATTGAAGATTTTTACCAACTTTCGCAGTCTGAAATTGATCAAACATGAAGTCAAGATGCATTAGTAATTACTGGTGACTAGAATGCGGAGGTTGGAAACAAAGAGGAAGGATCAGTAGTTGGAGAATATGGCCTTGGTGATAGAAACCACATGGAAGATCGAATGATAGAATTTTGCACGACCAACGAGCTATACATTGAAATACCTTTTTTCAGCAGAACAAAGCCAAGGGCCAACTGTGGAATAGATCATCCATTGCTCATATGCAAGTTCCAGTTGAAGCTGAATAAAATTAAAACAAGTCCACAAGAGCCAAAGTAAGATCTTGAGTATATCCCATATAAATTTAGAGATCATCTGAAGAATAGACTTGACACGTTGAATACTAAAGACCAAAGTCCGGATGACTTGTGGGATGATACCAGAACATCATACATGAAGAATGTAAAAGGTCATTAAAAAGACAGGAAAGAAAGAAAAGGCCAAAATGGATGTCAGAAGAGTCTCTGAAACTTGCTCTTTAATGTAGACTAGCTAAAGCAAATGGAAGAATGATGAAAAGAGCTGAACAAAAGATTTCAAAGGGCCACCCGAGAAGACAAAGTATTAAAATGGCATGTGCAAAGATCTGGAGTTAGAAAACCAAAGGGGAAGAACACGCTTGGCATTTCCCAAGCTAAAAGAATTGAAATTAAAAAATAAAAAATTCAAACCTTGAGTTGCAATATTGAAGGATTTTGTGAGCAAAATATTGAACGATGCAGGAAGCGTCAAAAGAAGTTGGAAGAAATGCACAGAGTAACTGTACCAAAAAGAATTGGTCGACATTGAACCATTTCAGGAGGTAGCATATGATCAAGAACTGATGGTACTGAAGGAAGAAGTCCAAGCTGCACTGAAGGCATTGGCATGAAACAGGGCTTCAGGAATTTACAGAATACCAATTGAGCTTTTTCAGCAAACCAGACGCAGTGCTAGAAGTGCTCACTCATCTATGCCAAGAAGTTTGGAAGACAGCTATCTGGCCAGCCGACTGGAAGAGATCCTTATTTGTGCCCATTTTAAAAAAGGTGATCCAACAGAATGCAGAAATTATCAAACAATATCACAGGCAAGTAAAATTTTACTAAAGATAATTCAGTTATCTTTAATCAATTCAATTGCAGCAGTACATCGACAGGGAACTGCCAGAAATTCAAGCTGGATTCAGAAGAAGACATGGGTTGAGGGATAATCACTCCTGATGTCAGATGGCTCTTGGCCTAAAGCACAGAATACCAGAAAGATGTTTACCTGTGTTTTATTGACTACACAAAGGCATTTGACTGTATGGATCATAACAAATTATGGATAACATTGCAAAGAATGGAAATTACAGAACACTTAATTGTGCTCATGAAGAACCTGCATGTAGACCAAGAGGCAGTCATTCAAACAGAACAAGGGGATATTGCATGGTTTAAAGTCAGGAAAGGTGTGCATCAGGGTTGTATCCTTTCACCATACCTATTCAGTCTGTATGCTGAGCCAAATAATCCAAGAAGCTGGACTATATGAAGAAGAACAGGGCATCAGGATTGGAGGAAGACTCATTAAAAACCTGCGTTATGCAGATGACACAACCTCACTTGCTGGAAGTGAGGAGGACTTGAAGCACTTACTGATGAAGGCCAAAGACCACAGCCGTCAGTAAGGGTTATACCTCAACATAAAAAAAAAAAAAATCCTCATAACTGGATCAATAAACAACATCATGATAAATGGAGAAAAGATTGAAGTTGTCAAGAATTTCATTTTACTTGGATCCACAATCAACACCCATGGAAGCAGCAGTCAAGAAATCAAATGATGTGTTGCATTGGGCAGATCTGCTGCAAAAGACCTCTTTAAGGTGTTGAAAAGCAAAGATGTGACTTTGAGAACTAAGGTGCGCTTAAGCAAAGATGTGACTTTGAGAACTAAGGTGCGCTTAACCTAAGCCGTGGTATTTTCAGTCGTCTCATATGCATGCAAAAGCTGGACAATGAATAAGGAAGACTGAAGAAGAATTGATGTATTTGAATTATAGTGTTGGTGAAGAATATTTGAATGGACTGTCAAAAGAACGAACAAATCTGTCTTGGAAGTATAGCCAAAAAGCCCCTTAGCAGTGAAAATGGCAGGACCTCATCTTACACACTTTAAACATGTTATCAGGAGGTACCATACCAGTCCGTGGAGAAGGATATCATGGTTGGTAAAGTATAGTGACATCAAAAAAGAGGGGGACCCTCAAAGAGATAGATCGACACAGTTGGCTGCAACAATAGGCTCAAACATAGCAGTGATTGTGAGGATAGTGCTGAACGGGGCAGTGTTTCATTCTTCTGGACATAGGGTCTTTGTGAGCTGGAAATGACTGGACGGTACCCAACGACAACTACCTTCAAAATATAGAGCTCTTTTGTTACCACAAAGGAACTTCCTCGTGTTTTGACTGTTTGTGCAATTCTTCCATAATGCACCAGCCCAGAATATGCCTGTGGCCCAAGCTCGACGTGATTAGCAACACTAGTCTTATTTAATCCTCCTGATGTGTTTCACCCTCCCTCTTTCTGGATAATCACTTATAAAAGGTGAAGCTATTTTTTGTTTGTTTTATTTAGGGAGACTCAGAAGAGAAAGACTTACACTCTTTTTTTTGTAGTCCTCATCATATGTACCCAGCATCTTTAGAGCACTTACAGAAGAACTGTAAGAAAAATGAATTTAAAGCGTGTGATCAAAAGCCATGTGATCAAATGTGTTGAAAAAGTTATTTGTGTCTGGTGGTGTATTTGACAGTTCTAGTTGGGATATTTTGGAATACCATATTGAGATGTAATGATTTCTATAATAAACTGACTTACCATCTAAGAAACTTTTTTTTTTTTTAATGGCACCTGGTACTTGTGAAATGCCTGGTATGGGAAATTGTTTTTAGAATTTTTATTAAAACGCCTTGCACTTGATTGAAATAACTTATTTTAATTTTTTGTTTTGTTTTTACTTTTTGAAACATGTGCGTGGTAAGAACTCGACCGTACAAAAGGCCACAAGTAATTGTGAAACTCTTTCTCACACTTGAAACTTTACATTGTCAGCTTTCTTCCCCAGAGGAAATCATTTTAATCAGTTTCTTGATTATTTTGGAGATACTTTATGCATATTCAAACCTAAGTGTGTATAGATCTTCTTATATAAAGTTGCTGTGACCCTGCATTTTTCTTTTAACACTGTGCTTTAGAGATTGTTCCATTGATAGGGAACACCTTATTTTAAATTGGGAACATAGTGTTTCATTGTAAGGTTGTACAACTAGAAGATCTCTCATCTGTTAAGTTCACAACTGGTAGTTGGTAAACTAAACAAAGTTCGAAGCAGGGAATCATAATAAGTGGCACATATTTTTAAGCATCTTATTATAACAATGTGTACTCGCCAGTCAGTTTTTAAAAATTGGACCAAGGCTCTCATCCCTTCGGGAGCAAGGAAGAATGAAGAAAGCTAAAGACAGAAGGGGAAGATTAGTCCAAAGGACTAATGGACCACATCTACCACGGCCTCCAACAGACTGAGTCCAGTACAATGAGATGGTGCCCAGCTATCACCACTGACTGCTCTGACAGGGATCACAGTAGAGGGTCCCAGACAGAGCTGGAGAAAAATGTAGAACAATGCTCTAACTCAAAAAGAAAGACCAGACTTGCTGACCTGACAGAGACTGGAGAAACCCCGAGAGTATGGCCCCCGGACACCCTTTCAGCTCAGTAATGAAGTCACTCCTGAGGTTCACCCTTCAGCCAAAGATTGAACAGACCCATGAAACAAAAGGAGACTAAAGGGACACACCCAGCCCAGGGACAGGGACTGGAAGGCAGGAGGGAACAGGAAAGCCGGTATTAGGGAGCCCAAGGTTGAGAAGGGAGGGTGTTGACGTGTCGTGAGGTTGTTAACCAATATCATGAAACAGTATGTGTAGTAACTGTTTAATGAGAAACTAGTTTATTCTGTAAACCTTCATCCAAAGTATAATTAAAAAAAAAAAAAAGACAGGAATTCAGTGTTTTCTTTCTTGCATTCATCATACCCACAATGCATTATCTGTAACTCTGATTTTGAGTTTCTTTCAAGTGATACAAGACTTCACACACTTAAGAAACAATCATAGCTAACCCCGCGCCCCGCCCCCCCCCAATGTGTTTACTGTTACCCTAGTGTTCCAGTTGTCCTGGTCACAGCCAGCTCAACAACACTTTGTTTTTTGGAGCTTGCATTTGTTTGATCTTTTTTATAGTATTCAATTTAGTGGTCATGAAACAGCTTGTTTTGTTTTTGTTTTTCATTTCAGTTGCATGAGTCTGATCACTAAAAAATCATATGGTTTAAATAGCAGGTGTACAATTGGCACAAACAGTTGTGGTAACACTTCTTACCTTTGGTAAAACATATACCCAGTGATACTCTGTCCTATGGGGTCGCTATGAGTTGGAATCGACTCGACGGCAGTGGGTTTTTTTGGTATACCCAGTGATGAGAGCAAAAATGTGTGGACATATTAGTAATAGCCTACTAGTCAAAAATAAATGGTGTGCCCCAGTTACCAGTCTTAGTATTCCTGAGGAAACAGATAATATTGGTTAGTTGTGAATCAGTAAAATGAAGGTTGGCTAAGGACTTCTTTGTGTTCCATAATTTAAGGTAATCTGTTTCTAGCATTTTGCTTCCTACAGTGATTCAGCAAATATACTTAACATTTTATCTGCATACATAAAAAAAAAATAGAGGAATGTAATTACCTGGATGATCTTTTTTTTTTTTTTAACAAATTTTGCTGGAAGGAACCTTAAGTGAAAATATTTTACTGCCCAATTTTCAATATTTAACTGTAGTAAAAAAAAAAAAAAAAGTAACACTTTTCCTTCTAAAATTAACCGGTTTTGTTCCATTTTTTCTTCAACTTGATTTGTAGAGAAGAAGAATTATGTTGATATGAGTCATAAAATACATTAATAGGATGTAAGATATTGAGTCATAGGATTCCAGACATCTCCCATATGTAAATGGTTCACTTTTGTGTGTGAGTTACATGTGTGTGGCTTATCCTGTGCAATAGATATGTTTCTCAGTTTGACTTAGGTCTGATCTTATTTAAACACTCTAGGAAGTTTGCTGTGTTAATGAGTAACACTGGAAAGCTTTAAAAGGATCGTTTTGTTAAAATTATTAAATTGGGGACTCAGCTTTAAATAAATCCTGAAATATTAATGGTTCTGTATCAGCTTTTCAACTGCTATTGGTTGAGAAATTTCTGTGCGGGGCATTGTTTGCTGAGGTATATATTGGAATAAAAAACTTGGTCTTGAGGAAATTAATTTTGGTAAGGAAGGCAAGAGCTCTTAACTTAAAAACAATATTAATAGCTACTAGACCAGCCTCCCTTTTCTGGAGTCTACTTCTCATTATTATAAAAAACAAAAACAGTATCATAAATACATTAAAATTATATGAAGGAATATATTAAGAGGCCAGAAATAATTACACATGTCATTAAAACCCCCAGTGCCGTCGAGTCAATTCCGACTCATAGCGACCCTATAGGACAGAGTAGAACTGCCCCATAGAGTTTCAAAGGAGCGCCTGGTGGATTCGAACTGCCAACCTTTTACACACATCATTATATACCTTTATATGCTATATATATGCTATATAGTTAAGCCTTTGGGTGGGGGTTAATTAACCTCTCTTTTGCCTATTGTAAGTTACCATTGGGTCAACTCCGACTCCTGCCGACCTCGTGTGTGCAGAGTAGAACTGCTCTATAGGGTTTTCAAAGCCGTGATCAGATTACTAGGCCTGTCTTCTGAGGCACCTCTGGGTGGGTTCCAACTGCCAACTTTTAGTAGTTGAGCACCTAACCATTTGTGCCATCCAGCTGCATTTTTTTTTTTAATTTAAAAATTTTTAAGTAATAACTCCCCATTGTTCTCTTTTCCTAACCCCTGGTAACCACTAGAAACTTTTGTCTCTATGCATTTGACTATTTAGATATTTCATATATGTGGGATAATACAATATCTGTTCTTTTATGCTGGACTTATTTCACTTAGCATGTTTTCACGGTTCAGCCATGTAGTAGCATGTATCAAAATTTTATTTCTCTTTATGGCTGAATATACTGTTTTATATATATACTACTGTGACACAAATATCACAAGTGGGTGGCTTTAAAGAACAGAAATTAATTCTCTCACAGTTCTGGAGGCTAAAGGCCAAATCAGAGTCTGGGCTGTGTGGATTCCTTCCTTGATGGTAGCCCCAGGATTTCCTTGGTTCATTGGTGTTCTTGACTTGTAAACGATCTTCACATGACATCTCTTTTCGTGTGTGTGTGTGTGTCCTGGTTTTTTTATGTGTCAGAAGTGAAAGGGTTTAGGATCTACCCTACACTGGTATGATCTCATTACCATTACAAAAGAAAACCCAATTTTCAAACAAGATCACATCCACAGGTAGAAGGGCCACGAATTCAATACATATTTGGGGTTGTGGGCAGATAAACTCAGTCCATAACAACTGCAATTTGTTTATCCATTCATCTGTTGATAGACACTTGGGTTGTTTCTGCCTTTTGGCTCGTGTGAATAATACTGCCATGAACATAAAAACCAAACCCAACCCACTGCCGTCAAGTTGGTGCCGACTCATAGCGACCCTATAGGACAGAGTGGAACTGCCCCATACGGTTTCCAGGGAGCGCCTGGTGGATTTGAACTGCTGACCCTTTGGTTACCAGCCGTAGCACTTAACCACTATGCCACCAGGGTTTCCGCTGTGAACATAGGTATACATATACCTATTTGTGTCCCTGATTTCAATTTTTTGGGATATATATTTGGTCTAGGTGTAGAATTGCTTGTCTAGCAGGGTTTTTTTTCCTCCCTCTAATTTCTTCACAATGGTCCAGCTATCTTTTTTTGGAACACTTTAGGGATTTCCAACCTAGAAAATCATTACAAAATGAAGTAAAATTTTCGTTTTTAATTTTTTGAAAGCATTAATAGTATTGTCGTATGGTAGGAGACCCCAGAATATAGGACTTATTTTAAGTAAGAGGGGGCAGTGGGTGCTTCCGTGGTAGGATTCTTGCCTTCCATGTGGGAGACCTGGGTTTGATTACCAGCCAGTGCATCTTAGGTGCAGCGACCACTTGTCTGTCAGTGGAAGTTTGCATATTGCCATGATGCTGAACAGGTTTCAGAGGAGCTTCCAGACTAAGTGCAACTAGGAAAAAAGGTCTGGCAACCTACTTCTGAAAAATGAGCCAGTGAAAACCATATGGTTCACAGTGGTGTGATTCCATTGTGCTTAGGGATTACCATGAGTTAGAGGCTGATTTGATGGCAGCCAACAACAATTTTAAATAAGAAGTATATTTTTCTTAATAGCTTGGAGGTCCATGGTCCAGGCTGGTATAGCAATTCTGCTCTGTAAGATTATTTACAATCTTGTTGTTTGACAGTCTTCAAGGATATTATTCTAGAACTGCTGGCTCAGTTTCACGTCTATCTTTCAGCCTGTGGGAAGAGGGAAAATATTAGTCCAGCTCTAGCAGGTTGTCTTTAAGTTGAAGATACCCTGAAGATTGTGCCCATTACTTCCGTTCATGTACCATTGGTCCACACCAAGTAACATAACTGCAAGGGAGTCTAAGAATATATTTTCTCACTGGGTGGCTAAATGACCAGCTAAAACTTTATTCTCATGGCTAAAGGGGAAAACATACAATGGAAAACAACTAACAGTCTGCTCAAAAACCTTACTCAAAATTGGATGTAAATTTCAAATTAAGAATTTCTAAGTGAATGGCTTTCTCAGATGCAGCCAAGTCAACAGTACTCAACTGTAGCATTAGATATGATGTAAGTATGAATTTAAAATCCCTGAATGTGCCTCTGCCTTAAGACTGTACTTTGTGAACTAGAGAACACTGTTGTTTGTGGAGAGGAGGTAATGAAGCTGTACATTAAATGCAGTGTTATCTTCCTGGAGGAAGAGTTGTAAGAATATGTATTTTTGGTATTACAGCAGACCTGAATCTATTACGGAGCTGAAAGCAAACTTGGCAAGAATTTTAAGAAAAGCTGTAAGACTAAGCACCTTGGTGGTGCAGTGGTTAAGAGCTCAGCTGCTAACCAAAAAGGTCGGCAGTTCGAATCCACCAGCTGCTTCTCAGAAACTATGGGGCAGTTCTCCTCTGCCCTATAGGGTCGCTATAAGTCGGAATCGACTCGATGGCGGTGGATTTGGTTTGGTTTTGGGTTTCAAGCCCCCAGAGATATTTTCTGGTTTTGCCATTAGGTGTACTCCATTGGAAACATTTCATAAGCAAATCTTTTGGTTGGTTAAGGTTTATTTTATTTAATTAGGTTTACAGTTCTAAAACTCTATAAAACTATGAAAATATATAGGCCAAAAAATGAATAGTATGAGGTAAAAAATTTGTGTATATCAGCACCATAGGCATCTTCATTCAAAGACAGTCTAAGAAGCTATTTCTTTGTCATCTTAGATTTTTATTTTTTGCTGGACTTTATACCACTGTTTTAAAGCCTTTTTTTTTTTTTAAAGATTTTTCTTCTAGAAGAAAGTACCCTGTGTTTTATTAATGGGACTTGTAAACAAGACCATAGTTGTAAAAGTAGTAACTTGGTTGCTAACAGTGTTTTTTCTTCATTTAAACTATATTAAAATAACATTATTTTAAAACTTATATTCCATCTCTCCTTGTTATCACAGGACAATGAAAAGAGAACCCCGTTGCATGCTGCTGCCTATCTTGGAGATGCAGAAATCATTGAACTGCTTATTTTGTCTGGTATGGTAAGCTCTGTAATAAGAGCATGTTTTTGTCATAATTAGTATTTATCAAAATTAATTGACTATTTACTGTATGATCTGGTTCTTCATATTTATTTCATAAGCTGAAATTTATTCATTTATTCTACAAATAGTGATCATGTGTTATATACTAGCTACTGTTCAGGGTGCTTAGGGTACACTAGAGAACAGAGATAAGCTGCACTGTGGTCCCTATATTCTAGTTAGTAGAAATAGAAAATAACTACAAGTAAATTTTACAGCATGTTAGATGGTGATAAGTGCTATGAAAACTAAAAATGTAGGTCAGGATTTGGGCATGAGATGAGCATTATATAGAGTATTCATGTTGTTGTTAGGCGCTGTTGAGTTGGTTCTGACTCATAGCGACCCTGTCTATGTACGAAACAGTGTCCGGTCCTGTGCCATCCTCACAATCGTTGTTATGCTTGAGACCATTGTTGCAGCCCCTGTGTCAGTCCATCTTGGCGAGGGTCTTCCTCTTTTTCTCGCACCCTCTAATTTACCAAGCATGATGTTCTTCTCCAGGGACTAATCCCTCCTGATAACATGCCTGAAGTATGTGAGACATAGTCTTGCTATCCTTGCCTCTAAGGAGCATTCTGGTTGTACATTTTCCAACACAGATTTTTTTGTTCTTTTGGCAGTCCATGGTATATTCAGTATTCTTCACCAACACCACAATTTAAACGTGTCAATTCTTTGATCTTCCTTATTCATTGTCCAGGTTTTACATGCATATGAGGTGATTGAAAAAACTTTGCCTTGGGTCATGTGCACCTTAGTCTTCAAGGTGACATCTTTGCTTTTTAATACTTCAAAAAGGTCTCTGCAGCAGATTTGCCCAGTGCAATGCATCTTTTGATTTCTTAACCGCTGCTTTCATGGGCGTTGATTGTGGAGCCAAGTAAAATGAAATCCTTGACAACTTCATTCTTTTCTCCATTTATCATGCGGTTGCTTACTGGTCCAGTTGTGACGATTTTTGTTTCCTTTATGATGAAGGTGTAATCCTTACTGAAGGCTTTGGTCTTTGATCTTCATCAGTAAATGCTTCAAGTCCTCTTCACTTTCAGCAAACAAAGTTGTGTCATCTGCATAACGCAGGTTCTAACGAGTCTTCCAATCCAGATGCCCTGTTCTCCTTCATATAGTCCAGCTTCTCGGATTATTTGGCTCAGCATACAAACTGAATAGGTATGGTGAAAGGATACAACCCTGACGCACACCTTTCCTGACTTTAAACCACACGGTATCCTCTTGTTCTGTTTGAACAACTGGCTCTTGGTCTATGTGTATGTTCCTCATGAGCACAATTAAATGTTCTGGGATTTCCATCCTTCACAATGTTTTCCGTATTTTCCACACAGCCTCATGCCTTTGCATAGTCAATAAAACACAGATAAACACCTTTCTGGTATTCACTGCTTTCAGTTAAGATCCATCTGATATCAGCAATGATATCCCTGATTCTGCGTCCTCTTCTGAATCTGGCTTGAATTTCTGGCAGTTACCTGTTGATGTACTGCTGCAGCCACCTTTGAATTATCTTCAGCAAAACTTTACTTGCATGTGATAGTAATGATATTGTTTGATAATTTCTGAATTCGATTGGATCACCTTTCTTGGAAATAGACAAAAATATGGATGTCTTCCAGTTGGTTGACCAGGTAGCTGTCTTCCAGATTTCTTGGCATAGACAACTGAGCACTTCCAATGCTGCATCTGTTTGTTGAAACATCTCAGTTAGTATTCCGTCAATTCCTGGAGCCTTGTTTTTTGCCAGTGACTTCAATGCAGCTTGGATCTCTTCCTTTGGTACCATCGATTCCTGATCATATGCTACGTCCTGAAATGATTGAATGTCGACCGGTTCTTTTTGGTACCGTGACTCCATGTATTTCTTCCCTTGTCTTTTGATGCATCTTGCATCATTTAATATTTTTGCTATGAAATCCTTCGGTATTGCAACTCGAGGCTTGATTTTTTCTTCCAGTTCTTTCAGCTTGAGAAATGCTGGAAGTGTTCTTCCCTTTTGGTTTTCTATCTACAGGTTTTTTGCACATGTCGTTATGATACTTTACTCTGTCTTCTCGAGCTGCCCTTTAAAATATGCTGTTTAGCTCTTTGGCTTCATCATTTCTTCTGCTTGCTTTAGCTATTCAACGTTCAAGAGCTAATTTCAGAGTCTCTTCTGACATCCAATTTGGTCTTTTCTTTCCTTCCTGTCTTTTTAATGACCTCTTGCTTTCTTCATGTGTGGTGCCCTTTGTGTGCGTCATTCCACAACTCATCTGGTCTTTGATCATTAGGGTTCAATGCATCAAATCTGTTCTCGACATGGTCTCTAAATTCAGGTGCGATATACTCAGGGTCTTACTTTGGTTCTCGTGGACTTGTTCTAATTTTCTTCAGTTTCACCTGGAACTTGGCATATGAGCAGTTAATGATCTGTTCTGCAGTCACACCCTGGCCTTGTTCTGACTGATGATATTGAGCTTTTCCATCATCTCTTTCCACAGATATAGTCGGTTTGATTCCTGTGTATTCTATCTGGTGAGGTCCACATGTATGGTCACCAGTTACGTTGTTGAAAAAAGGTATTTGCAATGCAGAAGTCATTGGTCTTGCAGAATTCTGTCACGCGACCTCCGGCATCATTTTAATCACTGAGGCCATATTTTCCAACTACCAATCCTTCTCCTTTGTTTCGAGCTTTCACATTCCAATGACCAGTAATTATCAGTGGATCCTGTTTGCATGTTCGATCAATTTCAGGATGCAGAAGCTGGTAAAAATCTTCGGTTGTTTCATCTTTGGCCTTAGTGGTTGGTGCGTAAATTTGAATAGTAGTCATGTTAACTGGTCTTTCTTATAGGCATATGAATATTATCCTGTCACTGACAGCGTTGTACTTCAGGATAGATCTTGAAATGTTCTTTTTGGTGATGAATGCAATGCCGTTCCTTTTCAAGTTGTCATTCCAAGCATAATAGATCATATTATTGTCCTATTCAGAATGGCCAATACCAGTCCATTTCAGCTCGCTAATGCCCAGGATATTGATGTTTATGCATTCTATTTCATTTTTGATGATTTCCAATTTTCCTAGATTCATACTTCGTACATTGCATGTTCCAGTTATTAATGGATGTATGTAGCTGTTTTTCTCATTTTGAGTGGTGCCATATCAGCAAATGAAGGTCCTGAAAGCTTGACTCCATCCACGTCATTAAAGTTGACTCTACTTTGAGGAGGCAGCTCTTCCCCAGTTGTATTTTGAGTGTCTTCCAACATGGGGGGCTCATGTTCTGGCACTGTATCTGACAGTGTTCCGCTGCTATTCCTAAGGTTTTCACTGGCTAATTCTTTTCAGAAGTAGACTGCCGGGTTCTTCTTCCTTTTCTGTCTTAGTCTGGAAGCTCAACTGAAACCTGTCCTTCATGGGTGACCCTGCTAGGATTTGAATAACATAGGCATAGCTTCCAGCATCACAGCAACACACAAGCCCCCGCAGTATGACAAGCTGACAGACGCGTGGAGGAGGGTATTCATAGTAGGCTTCAATGAACAAAGAGTTACTTAGGAGAGAATTACAGTCAAAGAGGGAGGTGGTAGAAGCTCAGATAAAGTACAGTAGTGGAGATGGAGAGAAATGGTCTGACTGTGGATAGATTTTGAAGGTGATGTCCACAAGACCTCCTGTCTTTAAATATCTTTTATCTAATCCTGTTTCAGGGCCACTAAAATTCTTTTTTTGAAATTGCACTCTATTTTTAATTTTTTCTAAATTGTTTAAGATTTTACAATATGAAGTTATAGTAGAACTGTCTCTTGTAGAATACCTCCTATTATGTTTAGACTGCCTACAGTCTTAAAATAGGCAATCAAACAGAGCTTAGAAAAAGTTTTGTTTTAGTGGTGTTTATTGGGAAAAGATGCATGTGTTTGACTGGAGCTGTGTTGGCAGATAGCACAACTGTATGCATTAATGAAATTGGAGAAATCGCATCATTCTTCATATTTCAGGGGTGGGAGGTGGAGAGGAGAGAAATTTAAATGAAGATCCCACTAAATAGCAGTCCTCATAGAATTTTGCTATTACAAATTCATAAAATTTAAAAAAAAATCTGGTTTTCATAACAAATTTTATGATCATATATAATTAAATGTGGTTAAACATATAGCCAACTAATCTTATATTAGTTTCATTAGGAATAACTTCACTACTGATGTGTTCCCTGAAGATGTCTGTTCTGCTGTGGGTGCTAGCTCACTGATTTCTAGCTGAAATGTACTATAGATAAGAACTAAGGCAGTACAAGAGAAAGATCCTATTTGGCCTGAATTGAAGCCATCTTCTGTTTTAATAATACGAATTGATAGAGTACAGGTTTATGTGTGGAGTTTTCCTCACAAACATTGTCCAAGAAACAGTTTGTTTTTTTTATATTAGGAAATAGCTGTGCCATAAACAACATAACTCCAGTTAGTTTAATGTCTAGCACTTTGGTAAGAACTCTACTGCTGTGTTTTTTATTTTAACACATAATTCTGTTCATTTACTTTTATAGAAAAGATTATTTTATCTGACTTGACATGGAGGATGTTTTCCCCGTTTTTAACTTTCATACCTAGGAGAAACTTTTCAAATACTCAAAGTTGCACTTAATCTCCTTTTAAAAAGTGAATGTTTATATCAAGGATTTTTAGTTAGTTGTAGAATGTTGACTTCTTGGTCTTTTTAAATACGGTTGTCAGATAAGCCTTATGAATGTGATAGAATCAGATGTCAGCTTTGAAATATGCATCTGAGAGAATGCTTAGTATCTTTTGAATAATTCAAATAAAAATCATACATAAAATTAACTGCAGTATATGTATAAAGAGCTCTCTCTACTTGCCTTTGAAAAGCTATTTTAAAATTGTGTTTTGTTTATCAGTTTCATGAGTAATGCAGGTCATATAGCATTTTTCAAAGAAAAATAAAGCTCTAAATGAATTCAATTATTCACAATTCTCAGAACAAAAAACAGTCTGTACGTTGGCCTCAAGACCGTACATTGTCCTACTCCAGATTTTTTCTGACCTCAATTTCAGCCACTCTCCCTTTTGCTTGCTGCTCTAACCCCACTAGCCTCCTCCCATCTGAGGGTCTTTGCATTGCTATTTCTTTAGCCTCAAATTTCTTTCCTCAGATAGCCACATGACTCACACCCTCACCTTCTTCAGGTCCTTGCTCAAAGGTTACCTCATCAGTGAGGCTGTCCCTGACCACTACTACTGCCACTACCCTGTCCTTCTCACCTGTGGTGTCTTTTTTCATAGTGCTTGCCATTACTGGAGCCCTGGTTGCTCAGTGGTTAAGAGCTCAGCTGCTAACCAAAAAGCAGGCAGTTCAAATCTACCAGCTGCTCCTTGAAAACACTACAAGGCAGTTCTCCTCTGTCCTGTAGGGTGGCTAGGAGTTGGAGTTGACTTAGTGGCAACAGGTTTGTTTTTTGGGTTTTTTTTTTTTTTATATTATCATTACTAGAGGTAGAGCTGAAGTAGTTCAAGAGCCAAATCTATTTTGTCTGAATTGAGGTACATTCTGTTTAAAAATTTTTACTTTTACTTTTATTTGCATTGTCTCCCACTAGAATATAAACTCCAAAATGGTAGGGATTTAGTCTGCTTTGCTCACTAACATATTTCCGGTGCTTAGAACAGTGCTGAACACATAATAGACCCTGAGCAAATACATGCTGAATGAATTTGTGATTATCAAAATAAAAGTTTAGGCTCTATCTCCTTTTCAGAAATTTGTTCACATTTTGGCCTCAGTCTTTAGTAGAAGTGAGAATAGGAGAGGTTGGGGCAGTGTAGGAGTATGGAGTGGAAGGCAGTCAGGTAAGTGAGAGGGAAAAGAGAATAGAAAGCAAGTAATTTATTTCCTATGAGTGCAACTCAAGCTCTTCTTTAGAATTTATTTCTCATCAGACTGAAAATTGGTCTCTAAGAAAAATAATATAAAATTAAAAAAAAAAAAAAAAACTTTACTGGGTTTGGAGTAAAATGAGCTGAAGTAAAATCCAAGGCTGGATTTCTACTAAAGTAGAACCCCAGTTATCTATTTACAAATGAAAAAATAAATAAACCAGGTTCTGTGTTGCACTGAAGGTGGTATAAAAGACACAGACTCTGTAACCAGACAGATTTGGCTTCAGTCCTGGCTCCTGCCTCTTAACTACCTCTTTGATCTTTGGGAAGTTATTCAATCTCTAAGCCTCAGCTTCTTCATCTGAAAAATTAGGATAATATAAATTTTATGGGCTTGAAGAAGCAATCGTTAAATGAAATAATATACTTAAGACAAAAAGTAAAGTACCTAACATAAAAGATATTCAAAATTGTGGCTGTTATTTTTAAAGCAGCCCTGCTCTCTTTCCTCCACCTTTATTTGATCCTGCCACTTTGATGTCAGTAATTATCTTTTTTTGTGATGTTCAGGTACGCTGCCTTAAAAAATTCTCTCTTCCCCATATTGCACATGCTGATCTTCATAAAAAACATTTTTTGTCATGTAAAAATGTATATAACACAACATTTGCCAATTCAACAATTTTTTCATGTATAATTCAGTGACTTTGATTATGTTCATCATGTTGTCTATCATTTCCACTACCCTTTTCCAAATTATTCCACTTCATTAACAAACTCAGTGCCCCCTTAGCAAAGAGTCCCCCTTTTCCCCTTACTCCCACCCCTGGTAACCACTAGTACACTTCGGTCTCTGTACATTTGCCTGTTTCGTATAAGTGGGATCATATAGTATTTGTCCTTCTGTGACTGACTCATTTCCCTCAGCACAATGTTTTCAGGGTTCATCCCTGTTGTGACGTGCATCAGGACTTCATTCCTCTTTATAGCTGAGTGATATCCATTGTATGTATATACCACATTTTGTTTATCCATTCATCTGCTGATAGACATTTAGGTTGTTTCCATCTTTTAACTATTGTGAATAGTGTTGCAGTGAACACTGGTGTGCAAGTACCTGTTTGTGTCCCTGATTTCAAGTCTTTTGAGTATATCTAGGAATGGGATTGCTGGATCATAATATGGTAGTTCTATGTTTAATTTTTTGAGGAATTGCCAAACTCTTTTCCACACAGCTATAACATTTTGCATTCCCACCAACAATACATGAGAGTTCAGTTTCTCCACATCCTTCCCAACACCTGTTACTTTCTGGGTTTTTGATCATAGCCATTCTAGTGGGGATGAGAGAGCATCTCGTCGTGGTTTTGATTTATATCTCCTTAATAACTGGTGACACTGAGCATCTTTTCATGTGCTTGTTGGCCATTTGTGTAGCCTCTAGTAAAATGTTTATTCAGGTCCTTTGCCCATTTTTTTTATTGAGTTGCTTGTCTTTTTGCAGTTAAATTGTTACAAGTTCTTTATATATTCTAGATATGAAACCCTTGTCAAATATATGGCCCCCCAAATTTTTCTCTCAATCTGTAGATTGTCTTTTTATTTTGTTCATAAAGTCCTCTGATGAACAAAAATATTTAATTTTTAGGACACTCCATTTACCTATTTTATCTTTTGTTGCTTGTGCTTTTGGTGTTATATCTTAAGAATCCATTGTTATAAATTAGGTCCCTAAACAATACCCCTATACTTTCCTCTAAGAGTTTTATGATTACAGTTCTTACATTTAGGTCTTTGATCCATTTTTAATTAATTCGCGTATATGGCTTGAGGTATGAATCCTGCTTCATTCTTTTGCATGTGAAAATCCAGTTTTCCCAGCACCATTTATTAAAGAGAGTCTTCTTTCCCCATTGCTTAGCACCCTTGTCAAAAATCAGTTGACCAAAAATAACAGTTCTTAAACTATTTGTTAATTTGTGTTGTATCAATTTAAAATTCCTATTAACTCTTTAAATTGAATGTTGATTAGAACAGTTTTATAGAATATATAATAAGACATTTAAAAAATGAAAAGTTTATACTAAGGTTCCTGGGTGGCACAAACAGTTTGGCTTGACTACTAATTGAGGGGTTGGCTGTTTGAACCTATCCCAGGGGCATCATGGAAGAAAGACCTGGCAATCTGCTTCCTGAAATATCAGCCAGTAAAGCCCTATGACGCTGAATTCTACTCTGTAACACATAGGGTTGCAGTCAGTCAGAACTGACTTGATGGCAACGGGTTTTTTATTTATTTTGTGTGCTAACTTTTTAATTCCAAGTTGTGTATTGGAAATAGATTTCTAGGAGAGCGGGTTAGTAAAAGACTCATTATATTCACATTTTAGTTCAAAATAACTATCCCTCAGAAGAGTTAGTCTTCAGGCTGAATATATATACTCTCAGAGTTCAGTAGAGGTGCTTCGTAGGTTCTACTTAAATTTGATTTGAATCCCATGGCTCCTGAGGCCCAAGTTGGACTCGCTGATATCGATACCCCTGATTCAAATTCTAGGTCTGTCAAAACAGTCTTATAATCTTATCAAATGAATTTATAATAAATTAAATTATAATTGAAACTAGATATTTAACCTGATCAATTCCGTAGGTAGAGAATAAAATGGATGGAGGGAGATAAAAATAGACAACAAAATTAGGCAGATTTGTCTGTAGTTAGTAATGGTAACTGTTAGTATAGGAAAGTTTAGATTAGATTGCTTTTGTCATCTATGTTACTGAACACATTATAATAGTAGTTAGGTTAATATTAACTGATGTAATCCTAAAGAAGCAAATTAAGCAGTGTGAAATAACCCCCATTTGTCTCGTGAATTACATAAGTCATAATATGCTTCAACAAGAATATGCAGTGGAGTTGATTACTATAATTTTATATTTTAAAACTATGTTGTTCATGACAAGGTTTATTAGTTCCTAAAATATTTCTCTAAAATGAAAAATGAAGAGTATAAAAAGGTTGAAAACATTCTATAGAACCCCACCTCCACCCCATGTCCATGTTTCGGGTTTTGATTGTTTCTGACTTCCTATGATGAAAAATTAGTAAATGAGGTCCTGTATACTTTCTCCAGTCTATTTTACTCTTTGTGTTTCATTGTTGTAAAAATGGTGCTGTGGTGTCAGACCTCATCTAACTTCAGGGGAAGGAGAGAGAATCAAGATCCGCATAGCCCAAAACTGATTCCTGTGAGGCAAAGGTTAGACACGCCTCCTCTCTCCAACTTTTTTTAGCCATTCTGATACCAGCCATCCCTCCTACGGCACTCTCTGCTTCTCTGCTAGGTTCAATAATTTGTTGCATTGGCCACACACTACACAACAGACCATACTCACAGTTATGGAAGTAACGGGTTACAATTCAGAATCAAGAACGACTTAGGATACAGTTCTTCGATCAGCTTCTCAGCTGTGCCTACAGGCAGTCCTCTCTCTTGGCCTCTTAGCCCTCTTGGCCCTCTGCCCCCTGCCCTCTGGCCCCTCGGCCTAGCCATTGAACCCCACTTGAGTAAGTGTTACGAAGCTCTTTAGCTCTGTCAGTAAGTGCCTGGAGACACCCCACTGTGCCGACAAGCCTCCTGTCTGAAGGTACTCAGCTCTTTTGCTCTGTGGGTCCGCACACCCACTGTAGCCGCCTCACTCCTTGAGCCAGGAAGCTCACTGAGCCGTCTTGCGCCAGTGTCCTGGTGCTGCTGCTGCTGCTGCCATTTCTCTGCCCCTGCTTCTGTCCATCTCTGGTGTTACAGCTCTGTCTTCTGGGTCTAAGAGGTTCTCAGTATAGGGACCCCAGATCCAAAGAATGCACTCTGCTCCTGGCTCTTAATGGTAGTGAGGTCTCATGTTTTGCCCTGGGATTGGTTCTCTTTTTAAGCCTAGTGGGATGGCAAAACTGACCAGTCCCCTCATTAAGGTTCCGTATACCTTATTTGTCAGTCCCACTCCCCACAAAGGTTCCATGCACCTTATCTGCATTATTAGCAGGCTGTTCAATCCTCTTGTTGGGCCACAAGCATCTTATCTGCATAATACCACCCAGTCGTTGTGTGGGAATCACATAGACCATGGCTAGAACAGGGCTTTAAACTGCTTCTAAGCAGCTTAGTCATGGCTGACAGAAACAAGGCAGGGCTTCAAACCGGTTTGAATTATGCTTATAAAATAGAACATAAAGCTGTAATTTTTGACAGTGGTGGTGTAGTGAATTACTTTAATATGGCCCATCGAACCAGTTCTGAGAGGTTCAGTCATGGCTGACAGGCAGTGCAGGAGTTGCATAGCAACCACATCTCTTTCAAGTCGGGTTTTGACCCCCGTGGGAAACAGGCAGTGATATCCCTCTCCAAGATGGTGGCTGACCACTCCACTTTCAATGTGTGTCACTCTCCACAGTCCTGCCAATAAACCAGTCTCCCGCATCAGGCCCCTGAAATTTTACCGATGCAGGAGATTGGATTACTGGCGTGACTATGGAGAGTGACACACATTCAAAGTGGCATGGTTGGCTGCCATCTTTGAACGGGCTAGCTGCCCTTGTTTCCCTTAGCTGGGACTGAACCACTTAGAACCCATTTGAAGCCCTGCCTTGTTTCCATGACCATATTAAAGTAGTTCGCTACACCACCAATTGTCAGAAATTACAGCTTTACATTCTATTTTATAAACATAATTCTCATGGTTTTCATACACACACCCAGTTCTTATTCACAGCCTTTCTATTCTCACGTTTTTTTTTATTATTATTATTAATTTTATCCCCTGTTATCTTAGGTGAAGGGACAGCACACAATACAGGGGATATCAGCAAAGCTGGACTAAACTAAAAGCTAAGAAGTTTCCTGAACACACCAAACACTTCAGGGAACAGAGTGGGAGGGTCAGGGATCTGGGGACCATGGTTTCAGGGGACATCTAGGTCAATTGATATAACAGAGTTTATTAAGAAAATGTTCTGCATCCCACTTTGGTGAGTGATGTCAGGGGTCTTAAAAGCTTGTAAGTGGCCATCTAAGGTGCATCAATTGGTCCCAAGCCACCGGGAGCAGAGGAGCATGAACACCAAAGACACAAGAAAAATACTAGCCTAAGAGACAAAAGGGCCACATAAACCAGAGACTCCATCAGCCTGAGACCAGAAGAACTAGATGGTCCCTGGCTGTTACCAATGGCTGCCCTGACAGGAAACACAACAGAGAATCTCTAATGGAGCAGGAGAAAAGTGTGGTACAGAACTGAAATTCATAAAAAAAAAAAAGAAAAAACAGACTTAATGGTCTGACTGAACCCCAGAAGACATGGCCCCCAGACTCTCTGGTAACCCAGAACTAAAACCATTCCCGAAACCAACTCTTCAGGCAAAGATTAGACTGCACTATAAAACATAAAATAATACTTGTGAAGAGTGTGCTTGTTAGTTCAGGCAGATACATGAGACTAAATAGGCAACTCCTGTCCGGAGGCAGGATGAGAAGGCAGAAAGGGATAGGAGCTGACTGAAAGAACGCGGGAAACTCTGGGTGGAAAGGGGGAATGTGCTGTAACATAGGGATTGCATCTAGGGTCACATAACAATATGTGTATAAATTTTTGTATGAGAAATAACTTGAGCTGTAAACTTTCATCTAAAACACAATTAAAAAAAATTTTTTTTTTAATATCCTGGTTGAATGGGCATCGTCATAAAGTCACCCACCACCTATCCACTGCCGTCGAGTTGATTCCGACTCATAGCGACCCTATAGGACAGAGTAGAACTGCCCGGTAGAGTTTCCAAGGAGTGCCTGGTGGATTCGAACTGCAGACCTTTTGGTTAGCAGCTGTAGCACTTAACCACTACACCACCAGGGCTTCCCCATCATCAGGTAGGTTTTTGTTTTGTTTTTATATTTTCAGTCAGGGCTTTTGTATGTCATATTCTCTGATATTTTACTTGAGAATGTTGCCTTTTTTATTTAGTTGAAAGGTAGATTGACTTATAAAACTCCTGAGCCATGCTTATTTTATTTCAACTTAAAGATGTTACTGCAGTGGTTTCTAGTATTGAGTGAAAATCTTGGATCAAGCCTTTCTGTGCTTACCATGTCCATCGGTTATCCACTCCCCTGGCCCCACCATTGTGTCGGTTGTCCACTTCCCTAGCCCCACCATTGTGTCGGTTGTCCACTCCCCTAGCCCCACCATTGTGACTTGCCTCTTCTACCTGGATGCCTATAAGATTGAATGATTTAACCCTGAAATTCAGTAACTAACTTCTTTAGACTAAATCCGTTGATCATTTTTCCTGGGATATAATGTGCATGTGTGCTTCTATTCTTGAAATTCAACTTTTTATTTCATTTATATCTTCTATTACATCTTTGAATATTTTGTTTCCACGTTTTTCATAAATGCTAATAATGTCTAAGGATGTCCTTCATCTGTCTTTATTTACTTTTCTCTGATCATAATTTCATCTTTTCCATTTAGTTTTAGGTTATTTCCATATTCCTGTCTTTTATTCATTTAACATGTATTTAATGATTTTTTTTTTTTTCTTTGTATCAGGCAGCCTTGTAGGTGCTGGGGATACAGCATTTTAAGTAAAGTAGATGCCATATAGAGCTTGTGTTTTAACGGAGGAGACAGTAGTAGCAAGTAAACGTATACAGTTTGTCTTATAGTGATAATTGCTATGGAAAAATTAAATACGGCCTCATAGGGTGGGGATAGTTACTATTTTATATTGGGTTTTCAGGAAATGACTCACTGAAAATGCCATTCGATCGGGTAACTGAAGGAAGTAAGGGAGCAAGCCTTGCACACCATACAGATATTTGGGGGAAAGTGAGAGAACAGAAGGAACAAGTCCCATGAGATAGTGGCATGTTTGAAGGCAAATGAGGAGTAGTGGGAGCTGATGCAGAGAGGCAGCAGAGTTCAGAGCACGTGGAGCCTCGTAGATCATGGGAAGGACTTTCTTTGGCCCATGCTCAGCATTCTGGAACACAAGTGGAGAGTTTTGAGTGGAGTGATATGGCCTCACTTAGGTTTTTAAAGATTCACTCTACTGTAGCTTCAGATTCATGACTGTGTTTTAAGTCATGATTATTCTGCCTTTTTTTGTTTCTAGTGTGGTTTTATCTCTAATTGTTTTATTTTCTTTCTAGAACTGTGCTGGCTCTCATTGTCTGTTGGCATTGTTTTATCTCTTTCTTGGAACTCTTTGAGGTATTTCTTTAGAGCTTAATTTCTCTCGAGTATAGAGAGTACTTCATGAATTTATCCTCTTATTTCCTGAGAAAATTACTTCCAAATATACCTTATAACTGTATTTCACTGGGTTTACCCTGCTGCACATATTTTTGCCCTAGTCCTGTGCCAGATCCTTTCAGATTCTTTTATGTCTTTGAGGGGTATACTTCTCTAGAACGGCCATTTGCTAAAGAATTGAGTAGGGAGGGGCAGAAACTGAGCTTCGGTTAGGTTTGTTAGAATGAACAGGAATAGCTCTCAAATCGAGTATGTTATCTTAGCAGTATAGATTGTTTCAGTTGTTGGCACATTACTGCACACAGAGTTGGAGTGACTACACCGTAACTTCGGGCATGGGCTCTGATGTAGTGATGGAATAGCGAGAGGGGGGCACGGGTGGACCCACACACACACGTTCTGTTAGAGGACTAGGTGGCCGTTTCAGGATCTGAAGAAGATTCTCTTAACTCAGGATCTGAAGAAGATTCCCTTGATTTTGGTACAGATTTCACTATAACTGGTAGAAATTCTTCATAATTTGCTTTGTAGTTGTGACTTCTTTTGAATATGATGTTTCTCCTCATTTTCTTTTATATTTTGGTGAATGCCTTAGAATAAAACTACTCTTTTTAACAGGTAGTCCAAATCTAAATTCATTATCAAATATTTGTACATTTATGCAAGCCCACGATTTGTAGGTAAGAGGTTTTATTTTTTATGTAGAGTGTATAATCAAATAAGTGAATACTTCCATAGAATCTACAGTAACTCTAGAATCCAAGGAGATTAATATCACAATTTTATTGAGTACGGTAAAATAATAATAGCAAACAGTGAGTGCTTACTACATCCCAAATACTATGGTAAATGCTTTTTCATTTATTATCTCATTTATTCCTCTAAGGCTGAACTCTGTGAAGGTATTACTATAGATAAGGAAGCTAAGGCATTTAGAGGTTTTAGGAACTGGCTGAAAATTGTACTGCTAGTAAAAAGCTAGAGCCAGAATTCAGACCAGGCAGGCTGACTCCAGAGTCTGTGTTCTAACTCTGCAGTAATCTGAACCTCCCCTCCTCCCCACTACCCACCATACTGCCCCCACACACCTACTTAGTATTTAATAAAATTTGTAGAGGTAATCACTTTTATTTAAGAGCTTCCATTTTAAGGACTAAATTTTCTGGCCATCACTTAGGTATAAATATTTTGTATGGGAGCTATCCATTTAATGCTTGCGTTCAAATCCATATGTTTAACATTATTTGAGACTTGTTCCAGAGCGTACGCTAGGTGATTAAATGACTCTTGTAAAAGACGTTAGTCAAAAATTCATTTGACAGGGACAGCAACTAGGGTCATATACCAATGTATATATAAGTTTTGATATAAGAAACTGACTTGAATTGTAAACTTAAAGCACACACACACAAAGTTCATTTGGCCTTTTATAGAAAATATCCGTAATAAGGAATTATGAATCTGATGTTTCTGACATTAAGAATTAGACCTGTAGCATGTGACCTTTGAAAGCCTGCAGCACTGGTATGTATACATAACACTGTCCCCAGAGATACAGTGCAGCAACTGTTTTTTCAGGATTGTAGGTGGAAATGTAATTGCCCTTTGCTCATTGCACTCCCAACCTGAGAACAGAATCTGAAGCCTTTGCCACTGCTTTTGGTAGGCAGCCAAAGAAGAGCATTATTTCCAATTTGGGAAGAAGGATGAAAGTACTTGGCTCTTGGCCCGGCTTGCTGGGTATGGACTATCTCCTCTGTGACTTAGGAGCAGAGAAGAGACCCATTCTCTACAAATATGTTTTAGAAAATGACTAGTAGAATTATTTGTAATTATGAAAAACACATATGAAATAAAAATAGCTTTAATAGTACCTACTGTCAAGTGCATAGAAACTCTGGTGGTGTAGTGGTTAAGTGCTGCGGCTGTTAACCAAAAGGTCAGCAGTTCAAATCCGCTAGGCACTCCTTGGAAACTCCATGGGGCAGTTCTACCCTGTCCTATAGGGTGGCTATGAGTCAAAAGCGACTCAATGGCCACAGGTTTTTTCTTTTTTTTTTTAATCAAGTGCTTAGCCTAGATCAGAGGCTGGCAAGTTTCTTTTGTTTTTTGTTTATTTCAAATAGTAAATATTTTACACCTTGCAGGCCATCCAGACTGTCTGGCAACTACTGAGCTCCACTGCCGTAGCACAAAAGCAGCCACTGACAAGATGTAAATGAATAGGCTTAACTGTGTTCCGGTAAAACTTTATTTACAAAAAGGTGACTGGCAGCCTGTGGGGTGGTAGTTTGAAGACCCCTGGCCTAGATTATAAAGATATTACTTCATCTTTTTAACCTTAAAGTAAGGCAAGGTATTTAATAAGTATGAAATAATTTGTTCTAGGTATTTCAGAATAGGATAGTATGTTGCAACTGGAAATGGACTGTAGGGATCATTTAGTACAAATTCTTATTTTGTAGACAAGTGAGGTTCAGAAATCTACAAAAATGGAAAAATTAACAGAACTTGGTGACTGGAGTCCCTGGATGGTACAGATGGTTAAACACTTGGCTACTAATCAAAAGGTTGGCAGTCTGAACCCACCCACAGGGGGCCTCAGAAGAAAGACTTGGTGATCTGCTTTTGAAAGGTCACAGCCATTGAAAACCCTATGCACAGTTCTACTCGGAAACATGGCAACTGGTTTAGTGACTTCATTACCTCAGGGAGAAAACAGGTGAATCAACTTATCTTGTAGAATGAGACCTGCAATCAAATGGGATACCCCTGACTTGAGTGCCTGACTCTAGAATTCACTTCGCAGAAACAGGGTGCCATGTGTTATTAAACTGTGCCCTGGTGCTGCCCACCAAACATACACACACAAGGCAAGAATTATAATTAGCAAATGAACAGCCCAAGGACACACAGTCTACTGGTTACAGGGCCATTATTAGATCACAGGTGTCTGTTCCTACTCCTGGGCTCCTTACACTAACCCCTGACTGTCTCCTCACAAGGCCAGGCATTTTCATCTGCATTGCTAAATAGAGCCCAGCATAGATTTGTGGGAGTAAATGAGGTGGGTTTTTTGTTGTTTTCAGTTACTTTCTGATTCATCTCCAAATGAGCTAGACTTTCATCTAATTCTGAAAATCTCACTTGCGGCCCCCCTTTAAGTAACTTTTTACTTTAAAAAACAATCACTTCATATATATAGTTTTAATTCTTCCTTTTTGATTTGGTTATCCTTTATTTCTTTTTATTGCCTAGTTGCTATGGGAAGAACTTCCAGTCCAATATTGAATAGTAATGGTGAAAGCAGGCATCCTTGTCTTGATCTTAGGGAGAAAGGTTTTAGTCTTTCTCCATTGAGTACGATGTTAGCTGTAGGTGTTTCATAAATACCCCTTGTCATATTGAAGAATTTCCCTTCTATATCTAGCTTATTGAGTATTTTTATTATGAAAGGGTGGTAGATGTCATCAGATGCCTTTTCCACGTTAATTGAGGTACTCACTTGGTTCTTTTCCTCAGTTCCATTGTTGTTGTTTTTGGAGCCCTGGTGGCTTAGTGGTTAAGAACTGTGACTGCTAATCAAAAGGTTGGCAGTTTGAATCCACTAGCCACTCCTTGGAAACCCTATGGGGCAGTCCTACTCTGTCCTGTAGGGTCGCTATGAGTTGGAATCAACTCGACAGCATCGGGTTTGGTTTGGTTGGCTTCATTGTTGTGTGCTGTCAGTTGATTCTGACTCATAACGACCCTTTAGGACGGAGTAGAACTACCCCATAGAGTTTTCTGGGCTGTAGGAGCAGATTGCCAGCCAGGTCTTTTCTCCCTCGAAGCCGCTAATGTGTTGAAATTGCTGACCCTTCGATTAACAGCCGAGTGCTAAATCATTGCCCTGCAATGGCTCCTTTTACTTTTATTAATATGGTGTGTTACATTGATTGATTTTATGTTGAACACCCTTGCACTTTAGGGATAAATTCCAGTCAGCCATGGTGTATACTCTTTTTAATATGTTGTTGGATTCACTTTGCTAAATCTGCATTCATAGGTGATATTATTGGTCTGTAGTGTTCATTTCTAATAGTGTCTTTGGGTTTGGTATCGAGGTAATGCTGGCCTCATAGCATGAGTTAGGAAATGCTCCCTTTTCTATTTTTTAGAAGAGTTTGAGAAGGATTAACGTCAGTTCTTCTTTAAATGTTTGGTAGAATTTCCCAGTGAAGCCGTCTGAGCCAGGATTTTCTTTTTGGGTATTTTTTTAAATTACTAATCCAGTCTCTTCACTTGTTATGGGCGTGTTCAGATTTTCTGTTTCTTATTGAGTCAATTTAGGTAGTTTATCTGTTTCTAGGAATTTGTACATTTCATCTGGGATATCTAACTTGTTGGTGTAAAATTGTTTATAGTGTATACTCTTATAATCCTTTTTATTTCTATAGAGTCAGTAATGTCTACTTTCATTTCTGATTTTAACTACTTTTTACATGAGTCTGGCCAAAAGTTTCTAGATTTTATTGATCTTTTCAAAGGACCAATTTCGTGGAAAATCTTCATTGTTTTTCTGTTCTCTTTCATTTATCTCTGCTCTGAACTTTGTTATTTCCTTCCTTCTGGTAGCTTTTGGGAGCTCAATTTGCTTTTTTCTAGGTTCTCAAGTAAAGTTAGGTTACTAATTTAAAGTCCTTGTTTTTTAATTTAGGCAGTTACCACTATAAATTTCCTTCTGAGCACTGTCTTCATTGTATTCCATAAGTTGATATGATTCCTCCCCTGCCCCCGCAGCCTCATTCTTCATCCTCATTGTCAGCCTTTGTGCAATGCTGCTCTTAGATATACTCCAGGTATAGCCTTAATAGTGCTCTACTGATGTCCAGAAATGGGAGAGTCAGCTAGATAGAGGAGTTGTATTTAAATCTGTGTTCATAAACTGTCTTGCAACAACTCTCTTGGCCTGTTTGTAAGGGCATTTTAGTGTCTTTAACTTCTCTAGGCTTAGCACAGGGGCTCAGAGCAGTTCCTGGTCATTACAGTAGTCAGGTGCAGTGTAGCCACTGCCTTAGTGCATTGTTTTTCATCTTCCTGCTGCCTGGAATACTCTCCACTTTTTCTCTGCCTTGCTATTAACTCTTAAGCTGTTAAGTAACTCATGCCACAGAAAGGGTGCCTCCTCTATATTTGATCTCATTTGGATGGTCTTCTTCCATGCTCCCACCCATAAGACATTGGATGTAATACCTGCATTATGACACTTGCCACACTATTTCGTAATGACTGGTTTACTTGTCATTACCCTGGTTGCCTTTTGAAGGCAAGAGAGCCCTGCCTTAGATATTTTTGTGTCTCACGTACCTGAGATGTAGTAGATGTTCAACACATATTTCCTAAGTCACTAATTTCCTCTAGGTGCCTTGTCCTATAGTACATGTTAATAGTTTTAGACCTTCCCTAAAATCACACAGCTTAAAAAACCCCAGAGAAACACTTCATATTTTAAAGATACTTCATTTTTAGAATTTGGTTGTCACTCATTATATTGATTTGACATACGAATAATACAACTGTCACAGGTATTATAGTTAATATGACTTATTCAAATTTATACACCAACCGCTAAGACCAAAGATGAAGATATCGAAGATTTTTGATCAACTTCTGCAGTCTGAAATTGATCAAACATGCAATCAGGATGCATTGATAATTACTGGTAATGGGAATGTGAAAGTTGGAAACAAAGAAGAATCGGTAGTTGGAAAATATGGCCTTGGTGATAGAAATGATGCCAGAGATTACATGATAGAATTTTGCAAGACCAGTGACTTCTTCATTGCAAATACCTGTTTTCAACAACATAAATGGCGACTATAACATGAACCACACCAGATGAAAAAGAAAAAGACCGAAATGGATGCCAGAAGAGAGTCTGAAATTTGCTTTTGAATGTCAAGTAACTAAAGCAAGCGGAAGAGATGATGAAGTCAAAGAGCTGAACAGAAGATTTTAAAGGGTGGCACAAGAAGACAGAGTAAAGTATTATGATGACATGTGCAAAGACCTGGAGAGAGAAAACCAAAAGGGAAGAACACTCTCAGCATTTCTCAAGCTGAAAGGGCTGAAGAAAAAATTCACGCCTAAAGTTGTAATGCTGAAGGATTCTATGGTGAAAATTTTAAACAATGCAGGGAGCATCAAAAGAAGATGGAAGGAATACACAGAGTCACTACCAAAAAGAACCGGTTGACATTCAACCATTTCAGAAGGTAGCATATGATCAAGAACAATGGTACTGAATGAACAGATCCAAGCTGCACTGAAGGCACTGGCAAAAAACAAGGCTTCAGGAATTGACAGAATACCAACTGAGATGTTTCAACAAACAGATGCAGCACTGGAAATGCTTACTCGTCTATGCCAAGAAATTTGAAAGATAGTTACCTGGCCAACTGACTGGAAGAGATCCATATTTATGCCTATTTCCAAGAAAGGTGATCCAACCAAATTCGGAAATTATCTAACAGTATCATTAATATCACATACAATATTTTGCTGAAGATCATTCAAAAGTGGCTGCAGCAGTACATCAATAGGGAGTTGCCGGAAATTCAAGCCAGATTCAGAAGAGGACGTGGAACCAGAGATATCATTGCTGATATCAAATGGATCCTGGCTGAAAGCAGAGAATACCAGAAAGGTGTTTATCTGTGTTTTATTGACTACACAAAAGCCTCTGACTGTGAGAATCGTAACAAATTATGGATAATATTGTGAAGTATGGGAATTCCAGAACGCTTAACTGTGCTCATGAGAAACCTGTACATAGACCAAGAGGTGGCTGTTCAGACAGAACAAGGGGATACTGCGTGGTTTAAAGTTAGGAAAAGTATGCGTCAGGGTTGTATCTTCTGACTGTACTTACTCAGTCTGTATGCTGAGTAAATAATCGGAGAAGCTGGACTATATGAAGAAGAACGAACGGGGCATCAGGATTGGAGGAAGACTAATTAACCTGCGATATGCAGGTGATACAACCTTGCTTGCTGAAAGTAAAGAGGAAGCACTTAGTGATGAAGGTCAAAGACTACAGCATTCAGTGTGGATTACACCTCAACATAAAGAAAACAAAAATTATCACAACTGGACCAATAAGCAACATCATGATAAACAAATAAAAGATTTAAGTTGTCAAGGATTTCCTTTTACTTGGATCCACAATCAACACCCATGGAAGTAGCAGTCCAGAAATCGGACAGTGCATTGCACTGGGCAATTCTGCTGTGAAAGACCTTTTTACAGTGTTAAAAAAAAAAAAAGCAAAGATGTCACCTTGAAGACTAAGGTGCTTCTGACACAAGCTGTGATATTTTCATTCACCTCATATACATGCGAAAGCTGGACAATGAGTGAGGAAGATTGAAGAAAAATTGACACCTTTGAATTGTGTTGGTGAAGAACATTGAATATACCATGGACTGCCAAAAGAACGCATAAATCTGTCTTGGAAGAAGTACAGCCAGAATGCTTCTGGAAAGCAAGGATGGCGAGAGTACATTTCACATACTTTAGGCATGTTATCAGGAGGGATCGGTGCCTCGAGAAGGCTATCAGGACATCATGCTTGGTAAATTAGAGGGTCCTGAAAAAGAGGAAGACCCTCAACAAGATAGATCGACACAGTGGCTGCAACAGTGGGCCCAAGCATAACAACAATAGTGAGAATGGTGCGGGACCACTCAGTGTTTCTTTTTGTTATACATAGGGTTGCTCTGAGTCGGAACTGCCTCAAAGGCACCTAACAAAACAGCAACATACTAATGGTTTGAAAAACACTCATGTGTAGGATATAAGTATAGCTTTTTAGAAAGAATTTTATGGTTTATAATAATTAGAAACAACATTGAATTAAAATGTTTTTTTCTTGTTACCTTTTTCTGATGTTTGCAAAGCACTAAAATGACTTTTGGCTAAGATTGCAATTTATAATTGCTAGTTTTCAGCTGGTGAATTAGTTAACTATAGTCTGAAATGTCTTTTCCGTTACTGGAATGACTCTTTAGCTTGGTGTTTGAACATGTGGCTAATTGTAACTCTGACATGCTCAGATGCTAACCAAAAGGTTGTAAATTCGAGGCCACGCAGAGGCACTTCAGAGAAAAGGCCTGGCAGTGTACTTCCAAAAAGTCAGCCATTGAAAACCCTATGGAGCGCAGTTCTACTCTGACACACATGGGGTCGCCATGAGTCAGAACTGACTCAACAGCAGCGGGTAGCGGTGGTGGTGGTGGTTATAGCCAAGTGGTCTGGTTGCCTTCAGAGCGCTCACAGGAGACTGGCTCTGGGGGTCTGGACTGTCTCCGATGATGTTTAAATTCCACGGAATTAAAAGGTTTGATTAGTACTATTAGAAGAAACATATAATAAAAGGCGTCTTCTGAGAAAGATCATGATCAGATGTCTAAAATACCATTGTGCTGATTTTTCTCCAGATGAGTATCTTTACAGAAACCCTGGTGGCATAGTGGTTAAGTACTTCAGCTGCTAACCTAAAGGTCAGCAGTTCAAATCCACCAGGCGCTCCTTGGAAACTCTATGGGGCAGTTCTACTCTGACCTATGGGGTCGCTTTGAGTCGGAGTCGACTCGACAGCAGTGGGTTTTCTTTTTTTTTACAAAGTATCTTTACAGTCTAAAAAGAACAAGCCAAATTTTTTATCAAATCTTTTATTAATAACAAATAGTAGTATGATGTATCTTCAGTCAGTCATTAATAGATTTCTTTGTTGTAGGCACTCATGTGTTTTAATGATTTACTTTGGTTATATTATTAAAAGTAAAAAAGGTGAAGGGAGGGAAAGGACTTACTGTAATTTAAAATGGCAGAATGAGGTCAGCAGGGTGTTTGTTTTACCTTGGGCTCTGAAATGTGTCATTAAAATAACGATTTTCCTTTCAATTTTATATCTGATAACCCATATTAGAAAGAAAGACAAAAATATATTTGCCCAGTTTCTAGCTACCTTCCTTTTTTTTCTTTGCATTTGATGCCAAATAATTGAAATGTTTTTTATGACCCCTCCTTTTATTTTCTCTTAATATGTTTCATTTTTTGAAAAGGCAGTATTTCTGTATTGTTCAAAAATAAACATATTTATTTTTAAAAAGCTATGCAGTATTCACTGAAGTAACCTTTCTATCCAGTCCCCCACCTGCCCAGTTCTTAGTGCATTCCACCATGAACACAAGCACGTAGGTAACCACTGTCGTTAACGTCTGAGCGTTCCTTCAGGGTTTCCTTAAGCATACCTAAAAACCAAAACCAGACCCACTGCCGTCGAGTCGATTTAGCGACCCTGTATGATGATGAGAAGCATATATAGCAAATGTGAATATAGAGCTCATCTTTCCATATCGATACACTGAGGGCTTCCTCATTTTTCGTGACAACCATATTCTGTCCCTTAATACCTTTGCTGAGGGCCCTTTATCAGGCTTTATTCCTCTTGTTGGGCCTTGTCAATCTAGGATACTGCCTCTTGTGGGTGCCTGCGTCACTACCCTCAGGCCTTACTGCCAGAGCTTGCCCTTCTGTTGTGAACATGTACTGTGAATATGTGGCACATCGGTATAAAATGACAGAGTGCGGAACAGGGATTGTAGAGAAACATTGAAGCCCCTCTCAGACAAATGAGAGAATAAAGGACCTAGCTTCTGCCTTGCCCCTTCACTGTCTCTAGGGGGCCAGTCTTCTAATCATAAAAATTTTCAAATGTTTATACTATCTACATTCTACCCCCTCCCAAAACAAAAACAACCCAATGCCACACTTATTGTGGTCAAGCAGTCTCAACCATCTTGGTCTGCACAGTGCCTTGTGAGTAGTTGTTCAAATGTTTATTCCATGAATACACCACTCTCTCTGACTGGTTTTTTTATTGCCGTTTCCTTTTCCTTTTCCCATAAGCCTAACTCTGAGCACTCTTGCAAGTTCTCTTATTGTCTCTTGATTCTTTCAGTGTCCTCATTGCCCCCAGAGAACTCACCTACTCTCAAAATTTCAACTGCTACATTTATATGGATGATTCTTACACCTCAGATTTCTTTTCTTTCATGTTCAAGACTTAAATCTGCCTCTAACCTAACTGTATTATGTGTGCTAGGTATGTTTATATGTTCATCTTTGTAGCAAAGTGTTAGGAGAGCTGTTTTATACGTGGAAATCCTGGTGGTATAGTGGTTAAGAGCTACGGCTGCTAACCAAACAGCCAGCAGTTGGAATCTACCAGGCTCTCCTTGGAAACCCCACGGGGCAATTCACCTTTGTCCTGTGGGGTTGCCATGAGTCAGAATTGACTCGACGGCAATGGTTTTTTGTTTTTTTGGTTTTATACATGAAGAGACTTAGGTTCAGAGGGATCACACAATTAGTTAGAGACCCTTGGCTAGTAATTAGCAGAACCATTACTTGGAGTCACTGCGTTCAATTATACCCTGGAACCTCACACGTAAAGTGTAGAAAGAATGTAAGCATAAAAAAAAGCATTAGGAGACCTGAATTCTAGCCTGGGTTTTGCCATAGTTGACTCTGATGTTGTGCTATTTGCTGTACCTGCATTTCTTCATCTGGAAAATAAGGAGGTTGGACTAGATAGCTGAAGTCCCTTCCCCCTAGCTACTTAAGACAGGATATAAATCTAGGGGATTACTTACAACACAGGACCTGTCATCCAGCTTCTGTACACTTCTAAGAGCCAGGCCTTTTTTTTTTTCTTTACTGAGATAGAAAATGATCCTACCATGTGCTGCTTCTATTTGGCTGGGACTTGGGCACCAAATCAGTGGATTTCATTTAGGAGATAGATTCCCTCCCCTCCCCCCCCCACCCCCAATTATTTAATGCACCTTTTGTCTTACTACATATACTTGTATTCTGTTAAGGATAATTTTTGTCCATTGTTGGTTTAAATGACTATGCATAGTTGATTTACTTTAAAAGTATTCCTTCTATGAACTGTTAGGTATAACCCAGAAAGACATAGGGGTTGGTTCATTTTCTTCTTTGTCAATATTTTTTCCTAAGCTTGTAGCTATTGTATCCATTTTATATAATAAGTTTATAGTACTAATGGGTTTTTAATCATAGCTAGAGAACCATTTTGATATTATTATATTGCATTATGGCATAAAGCACTCATTAGTAAAGAAATGTGATAAAGATCTTGGAGTGGTCTGCATTTTCTCTCTCAGTATTCTTATGTTCATTTATTTATTTAGTATTTTTAACATTTTAAAGTGGGGTCTGATTTTTATCTTGAATATGCTCTGTATAAAGGTGGCTTTTATAGTCTTATCTATGAAGTCGTGTTTCTTTTATTTCTAATAGAAAGAGCAAATACTTTATTGGGTGATTATATCAATTAACAAAACAGTTTTGTGATTTAAGAGTAATTTATTAGCAGGAAGTATAAAAATGAAGTACTACTTTCTATTGTTATTTATCCAATTTGGACTGTATATGAGTTATTTCAGGAGATTTATTAAAAATATTTTATGTAAGATATTTCAATTTACTTTTTTCTTCTTGTTGCAGGAGCTAGAGTTAATGCCAAAGACAGCAAATGGTTGACACCTTTACACAGAGCAGTTGCATCTTGTAGTGAGGTATGAAATTTTTCTTAGTCAATATATTGTATATAAAAAATCAGGTAACTAGGCTGGTTATGGGTCCATATTCAAATTCTGTGTTTTCCAAAGAATAAAACTACTGAAAATACTTAGGCTGGTTATTTTACTTTAGAATTTGTATAAAATCAAGTTATTTGTTCCGTTTCACCTTTTGTAACTGAGTAAGGCCTCCTGGAGAGTTTGGAGTAGCAGAGAGTAGAAAACTCTGCTTTCATCCTTCCTATGAGAGAGAAATTAATTTTCTATCTTATAAAATCCTCCTCAGAACTTTTTTCTTCTGGTGCATAATAACCTAATAGATGCGTTGCAAAGGTTCAGCAGATAATGATCAAGAAATCTCAGCAGTGTATAACTACTAATGGAAATATGAACGTTTAGTTAAACACTGACGTTGGTTTTAAAACATTACTTGATTGCAAATTTTAGCAGCTTTAAATATATAGCCATAAAATACGTTGTCTTTTACAAGGAAGAACAGTTCCCGCTTTATGTCTAGCCATGTATATTGTTGGCTCTTCAAGATAACTCACAGCTTTTAGAGAACCTTTGTTATTTACCAAGTGTTTATATATTTTCATATCTTCTAGTCCTCATGGCATCCTTGAAGATAGGTATTTTTATTATTGTTTATTATGTAGATGAGGAAACCATATTGTTAAACGATTAGCCAGAAACCACTCAGCTGTCAAGTGACAGAGATAAGACAAGAACCCAGACCGTCTTTGTGTCATTTTACTGCATTTCCAAACTGTATTGGATTATCTTCTAAAAATGCATTGTGCCCAGAGCACCCATTTTACTTAGGATACTTGGTGCTTGTTGCAAATTTTTAAAAAATACCTTAAACTATAAAGTGTGTGTGTGAGAGAGAGAGAGAGAGAATTAATGCTAGTCCAGTGTTTCCTTAGTTACCCAAATTGTGAGAGACAGAAAGGGGACTCATAAGTCTAGCTACTGTTCCTACTGTCTGTGATGAGAACAGTTCTGGAGAAGGAAAAGGAACTCTAACTAGTACCTCAGGAGATTTTTTTTTCCCCTGAAATTGGGGGAGCTCCTACTACTTTATTCTTCTTTGTTATTCCCCTCTGTGAACTACTTCTTGAACCCAGACCAAGAACTGGGCAAGTGAAGAGAAGTAGAATGAAAAGTGACTGGGAAGGATTACAAATTCTGCGGTAACCTGGAGCTGTAGCCTCCTTGTTGGGAGAAGGATGAATGGAACAATGGAAACAAGCACACATCGAACTCGAATCTGAGTCCTTGGTGTGCTAAAGTTGATGAACCAGGGAACTTGGATTTGGAGAAACTGGCTTCAGATATCATCTGCCACTTTCTAGTTATATGATCTTGGGCAAATCAGAGGGTTATCATGAAAACTAAAACATAGTAGCCAAAATACTTTGAACTCTGAAGTTCCTTGAAATTGTTCTTAACGTTGTCATTAGCCTTCCTTAAAACAGATAAGGAAGATAAATGTTACTGTCATTGGAACTTATCAGTAAATTAGTTATACTTACCCATTTTTCAGTATGACTCTTGGGAATATGACTATTAAAAATAATGGAGTTTTGCTAGATAAAATAATCATTAAAAAAACTTTGTATAATCGTACATATTGTGAAACAGAACAAAAATTGTTAATTAATATTAGAGGAAAATGGCAAGTTTCACCCAGAGACTTCACTGCTGTTAGTACTTGGTCTGAAGTAAGGAAGGGCAAGGTGTGGGTTAGAGAGCAGTGACCTTTAATACGTGTTAGGTAAAGTTTCTTAAGTCTGCTTTTCAGGCTAAAAATTTCTGGGTTACATAGTACCGACACTCTTTTTGTAGAATTATGGTAAATAGTTATAAAATGTGACCACACACCATGATAATAAAACTTATGTGAGTTCTGAGAATTTTTCCTTCAAAAAGAAAATCTCGTAATTATCAAGACTACTAGAAAACCTACTCAAGATTATCCATTTCACTGGTGTTCTTTTTTTTTTTTTTTTTTCTTCTTACCTCTTTCTATGGTAGATACAGAATAATGCAATTTCTAGATCACAGGATTGCATATTTTTTCATTATAATTGGTACAATCAAATTACCCTCCAACGGAACTGTATCACTGGTGATGTTTTAATTGTTCCCATTACATCCTGATAACAAAAGGGAAGTATACTTACTTCATTTAACTGAAAACATGCCTTGGCCACAGAGTGTTGAGTAAAGAGATACATCTTTCAAAGGCAGAATATCAGGTAGCTTTATATTTTTGGTTTATGTTTTTGAAATAGCATGAAGAGAAGTAAGCCTTACAAAAGATGATTAGAGTGACAATTTCCTCGGTTCTCCCAAGGAGATACATACCATTGTAGATGCATGGGAAAGAAGCTAATTCATGATATACATAAATGCCTTAGGGATTAATTTCCTCACAGAACCGGGGTTGAGAAGGACTGCTTTGGATTAAATATCCCAGTGACATGGTTTTTATATACTTTGTCCTGTTGGCCAGCTACCTCACTCTACCTACACCACTCTGATTTGTGACTGTCATTTTTCAAGTGTAGCATATATTCTGCTCTCTGAAAGTGCTGAGGGTCCCTCTGAAAAAACCAATTTCTAAGTATAGGGTTTTGTTGTTTTTGCTTTTTGAAGCCACATCACAGTGCTAGATTCTCTGGAGAGTATGCAACTAGTTTTTTTTTAACCTAAATCCAGGAATTATGTTTTGGTTCTATCAAGATATCTGAGTTTAAATTATATTATGATGTGAGATACTAGCAGTCCATCCAAGCTTCATGTTTATAGGCAGTCCCCAGATTACAAACAAATTCTGTTCCTAAGTCTGTCTTTAAATCGAATTTGTATGTAAGTTGGAACAGGTATCGTTCATATCTAACATCAGTTAGTCAAACATTTGCCTTAGTATATTGTGTGCCTTTCTATGCATAAAAAAAAATTGAACACTTCCAGACACACTAAAACATCTTCAACAAAATGATAATACTGTTCCGATGTGCATCACAAAGTAGCAGCTGTTCTGTTACTACGAACCATTGTACGTCCCTCGAATTTTTAATATACCGTTTTTTTTTTTAATAGGCTTAACAGGAGTTGGTTCCTAACAGGACTTTGAACCATTAGTTCCAGATCTAACCCCTCCTGGAGAATTTGCATTTTTAACAGATTCCCAGCCAATACTAATACCCCTGGTTAGGGACCAATTCTGAGAACCACTGGTGGAGCAGTGCTTCTCAAAATCACCTGGGGATCTTGTTAAAATGTAGATTTTCATTCAGTATATCTGGGGTGGAGATGCAAATTCTCAACAGGGGTTCGAACTGGAATGAACCAGTTCAAAGCCCTGGTTTGTAACTATGGGTTGTACTCAAGTCAGATGTTCCTAACACAGGGACTGCCTGTATTTGCAAATGTGTTAGCCCTTCTTGTGCCCTCCTTCACATCAGTGGTAAGAATTGCTGAGAAGTAATGGTCAAGGACAGAGCCAGGACTGTGCAGGCTCTTATAGATCAATCCTAAGCTGTTACTAAATACTCTTTGGGTACCGGTATTTAACCTTTTGTCATCACCCCCATATTTTATAATCTTATTTAAATAGATGTCATGAGGTATTTACTTAGCTGTTCTTTTGAAATCGAAGTAGCATTTCTTGCACATGCCCTCTAATAATAGAAAAATTCGAATTGAGGTTACTGTAGTAATTGTCATTAGTGAACCATGTTTGTCCTTGGTTGTTTCCTGCGTAATTTTCTAAATTCTTATAACAGCTGATAATATGATCTATAATTTTACAGTGATACAACATCAGGCTCATTAGTTTGTAGTTTCTAGAAATTCGCCTGTTTCTCTGTGTATCTCCAGTCTTTGGAGATTTTTCTAGTTGTCTCTGAATTTCCAAAGATCACTCTTATTGGCTGTTAGGCCATCCTTGTGATCTGGCATGTATTATCCTGAGTAATAAATAGTAGACCCAGGGTTCACACCGTGATCTGTCTTGATTCTGAAGTCTTAAGTCACTGTGCCTTCCTTAGGTGCCATCTTTGCTACCCTCACCTACTGTGAACTGGATTCTTTTCAGTGGTACAAAAGAAGAATAGATTTGTATTTTCCTATTCTTGCTAATGGAATGTAAATATTTCTCAAATTCTTCAGAGACTTCAGTGTTCTGATTTGTGTTTGTAAATTCCAGAGTGGGAATGAATAAGGCAGGGTGAAAATCTGTGTTAAGCTGTGTTTACTCAATTTATCAGTTTATAAATTAATTTTATCTTTTAATTATTTTCTAGTAATTCACTAACATGCCTGCTAACATTTCCTAGTGTAGTGTTAGTTTTACGCCCCCCCCCCCCCACCCCCGTCACCAAGTCACAATATACCCTTCCAGGAACAGGAGTGAGGGCAAGGAATCCTGATAGTGTTTCTACCCTTTTTTTTTCCATAATTTTGAGTAGATATCACTCTATGCATCCTCCTCCCTCATGTTTTTTAATTGAAGTATAATTTATAATAAAATGCAGATTTTAAGTGTACACTGATATTTTGGCAAATGTATGCATCTGTATAACCTCTCCTGTAGTCAAGATACAGATTTCCATCACCCCAGAAGTTTCCTTGTGTCCCTTTTTAGTCAGTCCTGTCTGTCTGCAGAAGCAACCGCTATTCAGATTTCTCTCGCCATCGAATACTGTATTTTTACACAAATAATGTGCACCTTTTTATGTTTGTTTTCCAATTGGACCTTCCCCTGTTGAGGTATTTTCGTAAGCTCCACTATGCCAATTTTTTTTCTCTTTTTTTAGATTTTGCTGTAAAAAAAAAAAAAAAAATTATCAGGGCACGTTTACGAAAATACCTCATTGGGGGAGGGTGCTGTTGGCAAACAAATGGAGAAGGCATGCATTATTTGTGTAAAAATATGGTAATTGTCCCTGTTCTAGAACTTTATAAAAGTAAGGTCATATAATATATACTCCTTTGTGTATTGACTTCTTTTGTTCTCAACATAACATTTTTGAGATTCATTCATGTTTTCTGCATCAGTAGTTCATTCTTATTTATTATTCAACAGTGTTCCACTGTGTGTAGCTGTATCACAGAGTGCCTATCCATTCTTCTGTTGATAGACATTTGCATTTTTGCTTTTGGGCTCTTATAAATGAAGATGATATGAACATTTTTGAATAGATGAGGCGTGTGTGTGTGGAGAGAGAGAGAAATCCTGGTGGCATAGTGGTTAAGTGCTATGGTTGCTAACCAAGAGGTTGGTAGTTCAGATCTACCAGGTGCTCTTTGGAAACTATGGGGCATTTCTATTCTGTCCTATAGGGTCACTATGAGTCAGAATCGACTGGACGGCAGTGGGTTTTTTGGGTGTGTGTGTGTATATATATATATAGATATATATATGATTTTTCTTGGGTAAGGAATCCTGATGGCACAGTGGCTAAAGTGCTGCTAACTGAGAGGTCAGTGGTTCAAACCTGCCAACCACTGCAAGGGAGAAAGATGTGGCAGCCTGTTTCCATAAAGCTTTACAGCCTTAGAAACCCTGTGGGGCAGTTCTTTTCTGTCCTGTCGGGTTGCTATGAGTCGGAATCAACTCAACAGCAGTGGGTGTGGTTTTGGTTTGGATAAATAACTGGAATAGATTTTGAGGTCATAAGATAGGCCTCCATATATATTTGATTAATAGTCTGACTTCCTTAGAAGGTTGATAGATTACGGGGACTCTCTCCAGTCTTTTGCCAACCTTGTTAAGCATTTACACTGTTTCCCATATTTCAAACAGTTCTTATGCTTTTTATTTCTAAGACTTGAAAAAAACTGTGGGTAAATCACAGATAATAGTATTTGTTTAATCTTTCTTAATACTTTACATACTTATAGTTACTTACACTTTGTAATACTTTTCATGTGCATTAGTTTATTGTGCCTTTATAGCAGCCTTGAAAGAATGGTGGACAGGTGCTTTTCTCCCTCTTTAAAGATAAGAAAACCAAGAGTCAGTTTTGTTAGACTGACAGAGCTGAGATGAGAATCCAGATTCCGTGGCTGTGTTCTGGTCGTGGGCATTTGCATGCATAGTTAAGACATTCATCTACCAGGGATAGAATTATCAGTTTAAGAAGAAACTTTTGTTTAGTTCTGATTATATTACTTAATGTTGATGGCAGACTGGATTTTTTAAAGATCCTAGTTTTTTTTAGTGTGAGTCCAGTTTGTATTTGTGTTGTAGAATTTTCCATGTGCATTTGGGGGACAAATGCCTTTGGGGAGCAGATGCTTCAATTGCCATAATACCAGCTTTCCTATTAGATAGTGTCACAGCAAAAGCCTTGTATGACTCTTTCTCTTTTTAACAAACTAGATCCTAGTGATTTTTTTATTAATTTTTGAATTAATTGTATCACTATCTAGAAAAACAAGATAAGAAATAAATGTTTTTTTAAGAGTATTTCTTAATATTTCTTGTACATTTTGATAGGGATTGTTATACTTTTAATGGGGAGGATAGGAAAAGGGAATGTTTTGTCATGGTGCATCTTATATGGCTGAGTATTTATTGCCTTTAGTTGAAAATATCTTGTTTTCTTGGGTGAATCCCTACTTTTCTATAGCAGGTTCTACCAGTACTTTTATTTCCTCAGGAAATTTTATTCCTTTATATATATATTTGTATGTATCTATAAATATTTTTTTTTATATAAATATAGGTAAAATTTCTAAAACTGTTAAATCACTTGTCTTTTATAACTTCTATCTTCATATGTTTTCAGGAAGCAGTTCAGGTACTTTTGAAGCATTCTGCCGATGTTAATGCTCGGGACAAAAACTGGCAAACCCCTTTACACATAGCTGCTGCTAATAAAGCTGTAAAGTGTGCAGAAGCTTTGGTACCTCTTCTGAGTAATGTAAACGTGTCTGATCGAGCAGGGAGAACTGCATTACATCATGCAGCCTTCAGTGGACATGGTGAGGTAGGTAGTATTCAATTAGACTGTGATCCTCTTTCCATGTCTCCCCCTGCCTCCCCATCTGCAGTTATTAATGAACTTTACCTTTTTAAAGCATTTATCAGTCCTTGGTAAAAGCAAATGAAAATATCTGTCTTTCTCATTTTGCCATTCCTTTAGCAAACTCTCAGACTTTTTCATGATAATTCAGAGCGTAACTTAGCAAATTTAGAAATTTATTTAGCACATACTGTCCCCACATTTGGATTTGATAGTCCAGCTGGGGAAACAAACTAGCACTATTAACTATACCACACATGAAAAAGTATGTTCTGTCATTGTTTTGTCAATCTGTATGCTGAGCAAATGATATGAGAAGCTGGACTATATGAAGAAGAACGGGGCATCAGGATTGGAGGACGATTCACTAACAACCTGCCTTATGCAGATGACACAGCCTTGCTTGCTGAAAGTGAAGACAACTTGAAGCACTTACTAATGAAGATCAAAGACCACAGCCTTCAGTATGGATTACACCTCAACATAAAGAAAACAAAAATCCTCACAACTGGACCAATGAGCAACATCATGATAAATGGAGAAAAGATTGAAGTTGTCAAGGATTTCATTTTACTCGGATCCACAATCAACAGCCATGGAAGCAGCAGTCAAGAAATCAAAAGATGCGTTGCATTGGGTAAATCTGCTGGAAAGGACCTCTTAAAAGTGTCGAAGAGCAAAGATGTCATCCTGAAGACTAAGGTGCACCTGACCCAAGACATGGTGTTTTCATCGCATCATATGCATGTGAAAGCTGGACGATGAATAAGGAAGACGGAAGAGGAATTGACGTCTTTGAATTGTGGTGTTGGCGAAGAATATTGAATATACCATGGACTGCCAAAAGAACGAACAAATCTGTCTTGGAAGAAGTACAGCCAGAATGCTCCTTAGAGGCAAGGATGGCGAAACTGCGTCTTACATACTTGGGACACGTTGTCAGGAGGGATCAGTCCCTGGAGAAGGACATCATGCTTGGCAGAGTACAGGGTCAGCAGAAAAGAGGAAGACCCTCAACGAGGTGGATGGACACACTGGCTGCAACAGCGAGCTCAAGCATAATAATGATTATAAGGATGGCTCAGGACCGGGCAATGTTCCGTTCTGTTGTGCACAGGGTCGCTATGAGTCGGAACGGACTCGACGGCACATAATAACAGCATCATTGTGCAGGGAACCAAATGCATAGAGAACTGTTGCGCTCCCAGAGGGATAGTATCAAAAGAAGCTGGAGTTCAGAAAACACATATTTTCTTATAGCTTATCATCAACATTTAGTCAGTAAATCTTTGGTGACAGAACCGTGTAAAGAAAACAGTTTAAGAAAAGTAGTATTTAGATATCTAAAATGCCTATGTTAGGTGTTTTCATAGCAAAGGGGAGGATTTATGTGTAGGCAGAAGACTTAGGAACACTAAAACACAGAGTTAGAAGAGCCTTTAACCCAAATTTTCTAGTCTGTCATTTTTGTTGTAGACACAGAAACTCAGAGAAATAAAGTGATGTTTTCCAGAATTTCATAGCTGGGAGCTAGTAGCTTCAGTGTCCTTTTCACTGTCTTCTCTGCTTTTGCAAGCATAAAGAGCCTTCAACTCCACTGCAGTTAGCTCCTATTTGAAATTTAGAATGTTGTAAATATGGTTAGGGATAATAGAAACAGTACTCTCGGTGTACATTATGAGGTAAGTAGACTGTGCAGTGACCTTCAGACTTAATCATATTGTAGATATTAGGTATATGTTTGGATTAAATTTAAGACATTTCTGGGAATAGAATATGCTTTGCATTTTAATAATACTTTGGAATGTGAATAGAAATAAAACCTGTTGTTAAATATTCCAGCTTTAGACTCCCTAGATTTGTACTAGGTTATTCTTAAAATAGATGCCCTGATGCCGTAGTGGTGAAGTGCTCGGCTGGTATCCGAAAGGTCGGCAGTTTGAACCCCCAGCCGCTCCACAGGAGAGAGATGTGGCAGTCTGCTTCTGTGAAGATTGGCAGTTTGAACCCCCAGCCGCTCCACAGGAGAGAGATGTGGCAGTCCGCTTCTGTAAAGATAGGCAGTTTGAACCCCCAGCCGCTCCACAGGAGAGAGATGTGGCAGTCCGCTTCTGTAAAGATCGGCAGTTTGAACCCCCAGCCTCCACAGGAGTGAGATGTGGCAGTCCGCTTCTGTAAAGATCGGCAGTTTGAACCCCCAGCCGCTCCACAGGAGAGAGATGTGGCAGTCCGCTTCTGTAAAGATAGGCAGTTTGAACCCCCAGCCTCCACAGGAGAGAGATGTGGCATTCCGCTTCTGTAAAGATCAGCAGTTTGAACCCCCAGCCGCTCCACAGGAGAGAGATGTGGCAGTCCGCTTCTGTAAAGATAGGCAGTTTGAACCCCCAGCCTCCACAGGAGAGAGATGTGGCAGTCCGCTTCTGTAAGGATAGGCAGTTTGAACCCCCAGCCTCCACAGGAGAGAGATGTGGCAGTCCGCTTCTGTAAAGGTCGGCAGTTTGAACCCCCAGCCTCCACAGGAGAGAGATGTGGCAGTCCACTTCTGTAAAGATAGGCAGTTTGAACCCCCAGCCTCCACAGGAGAGAGATGTGGCAGTCCACTTCTGTAAAGATAGGCAGTTTGAACCCCCAGCCTCCACAGGAGAGAGATGTGGCAGTCCACTTCTGTAAAGGTCGGCAGTTTGAACCCCCAGCTTCCACAGGAGAGAGATGTGGCAGTCCGCTTCTGTAAAGGTCGGCAGTTTGAACCCCCAGCCGCTCCACAGGAGAGAGATGTGGCAGTCCGCTTCTGTGAGCAGTTTGAACCCCACAGCCGCTCCACAGGAGAGAGATGTGGCAGTCTGCTTCTGTGAAGATCGGCAGTTTGAACCCCCCAGCCGCTCCACAGGAGAGAGATGTGGCAGTCCGCTTCTGTGAGCAGGTTGAACCCCCCAGCCGCTCCACAGGAGAGAGATGTGGCAGTCTGCTTCTGTGAAGCCTGCAGCCTCGGAAACCCTCTGGGGCAGTTCTGCCCTGCCCTGTGGGGTTGCTGTGAGTCAGAGTCAACTTGATGGCAACGAGTTTGGTTTTTTGTGTTTATCCATAAAATACCAGGTGTCATCTTAAAAGGATACTTACGGCTGACTTCACTTATACCCACGGTGAACCCCTTTTTTGTCCTGTTATTTATTAAATACTGTTAAAGCACTTTTAGTATTTAGACTGTCATATTTAGAATATGATATTAAAGCACCTTATCACCACAAACGGAGAATTTGAATCTCAGAATTGAAATGGGCATCATCACAAAGGATGTTTGTGAACAGTTCCACTTCTGAATTTTAATGAGACTGTTTATTTTTATTCCAGATGGTCAAATTACTCTTGTCTAGAGGTGCCAATATTAATGCTTTTGACAAGAAAGATAGGCGTGCCATCCATTGGGCGGCATATATGGGTATGTGCTTTTTAAATTTATTTTTTGACATTATGTATAAAGGAAAAGTTATACATTTGAGTTCTTGGTGCTGGTATAACATGTCTTTTAGGCTAGTGAGGAAAAGTTACACCACATCTGAGTTTGTTGCCTGTGTGTAGAACCTGTCTGATTTGGCCGGGCGGGGGCGGGGAGGGGGTGTTGCCACCTAGGACAGCTTTGGATCCAGTTCATCTAAAAGCTGTTTGAAATAAATTTTGTTTATCTTTAAAGGGACAGGTATCTGAGACACAGTCCTAGAGTATGCAATTTAGGATTGGTGTTCACTACAAGCTTATTCTCATAAAAAAAAAAAACCATCCTTATTTTTATGGAAGTACTAAGGTTGAAGCTATGAAGGTGCATTGAGAAGCCTATGGGCCAAGCACTGGGTTAGAGAAATACCATCATGTTTTGCTTCTACAACAGTAATTTCACAGAAGGAATCCGAGGCTTAGAGTGCAGGCTTTTTTGCTGTAAAAGGATGCACATGTTCTTGACGGTTTTTATGATCTGCAGAATCGCACTTTAAAAGTAATAGAATTCATGAGGAAAATAGGCCTGGGTAGACCACCCAAAACCGATGCAACTTTGTGACCAGAGTATTAGCCAAAACATTAATTGGTCCTTGAGATAATTTGGCTAGCCAGGGAGGTAGATCAGCCTACCTCAGGATATTTTAAAATGTACAAAAATAGCAGAGTAGATGTGTTAGTTTGTGGTGCTAAGACCACGCAGATGGAAGTAGATCTCTAAACGTGGAGAAAGTGTAACCTGCCACAAACAAGGCTGGGCTTTCGCCGCCGCCCCCCCCCAGGAGGAAGCTGTGAATGCCGTTTCTTAAAACAGCTGAGAGAGCTCGTCCCTTTGCCACCATGGAGCTGAGAGGGCTTTTCCTCTTCTTGCCAAAGGTTAAAATTAAGCTTCTGCTCTTCTGGCTCTTCTGGCCTAGGAAAAATCATGTATGAACTGACATATCTTCTGGTAAAATGGGTATTATTATCTGATTTGCCAGTCACGCCACCTAATTACAAAGAGTCTAGAGAGTCACTTTCTTTTAGGGATAGTGTATCCTCATTAGGTACTCCCCCATTCTTGGTTTTGACTTTTCCCATCTCTCACTTTAAAATAAGAGACATAAGTAAGATACAATGGAATATTATTCATTTTAAAACTATATTAAAAAAGTATAAAATAGAAAGGTACAAGAAAGCAAATGAATTCAGATCACTTCTAGATACCCAGAGGGCCAGGAAAATATTTTGCCAGTACTGAAATAACCACAAGCAGTAGAATCTATCTTGAATTACAAGCTTGGCCTTCATTGTGGTTGTAAAGGAAGATCAAAAGTAAAGGTTCCTGAAGGTTAACATTTGTGTCTTATGTCTCTGTTTTGAAAAATCAGAGGTCAGTGACTTTGAAGATGTTACGTGCAATTTTCTTTTGCTAATTGCAGGTAAAACAGCCAGAAGCAAGTCTCCTGTAGTGTTCCTGAAATCTGTTCCTCACAACCTAGAATTTTCCATTTTTAAGCCTTATGGGCTTTTTTGAATATCTGTTGTCACTTTAAGACAGTATAGGAACAGCTAATGTGTATGATTTAAAATTATACACCTTATATTAAAGAGTTTGAGCATATCAGTCCTTTAAAGAATTAGGCTTGACTGAGCAGCCGTTTTCACGGATTTGAAAGTTGGGGGAATTTTATGGGTTGCCTCTAGTTGTGCTTCCAGAATAGCTGGGTATTTGTACCTCAGGAGCTTTGGATGGCTTTGTTGTCCCTCATCCACTAAGTGTCACTTTTCAGGCCCTCGGTTTTAGATTGAAAAAGGCATCCCAAGTTTCTTGGACCTCAGTAGCACAAACATTCAGAGATTCATAATTCTTCTTTCCCTGTCTCTGACTTCCTTAAAATAAGAATAAACAGAAGAATATGATACTTAACTTCTAAAACTGTTCAGCTGTTCTAGGCAGTCAGGATTAAAGAGAGCTAAATATGTGAAAAGTAGGGAGCTTTTGACTGGCCACTGGTCTCAGAGACAAGCCTGAAGTCTAGGTTACATTCAGAGAATCCATAAATGTTGATATAAGAGACATTAGTGATTACATGTAGTCTTGAAATTTCTTTCTCACAGGCTTCCTGATTACTCCTGGCCTTCTCTACCCTGGTTGTGGCTCCCTTAATTTTCTGTTAGGCCCCACCTCTTATCTTGATGCTATTATTAAATTCGTTATTGATGTTCTCCAGCCCCACTTCTATCCCCAGATGAATCGATTATTCCCTCCTCCCCACCCTGTAGTTGTTCTCACCTTAATCAAGATCCTTGTATACTCAGCGTTCGTCAAGATCTTTGATACATTCATCTTTAGCAATATCCAGCTAAGTTCTACATAAAATTATCTTACCATGATGACTTGACGTAGCAGGTACTAAATAAGTATTAATTACCTTGATTAATAACATATTGTATTATTTCTTCTTGAAGTAATGCATAATTTCAATGGATGTGAATTTTTTTTTCTTTTCTCCCTCCTTTCCCTGAAAATTTACAAATTCTGAGCATAACTCATTGACTGTTCTTATACATTCATGAACAAAATAAAAATGTACAGCCAGTGTTTTATTTTTAGTTACAAATTCCTAAACGATAGGGATTACATTTATCAAGTTCATATGTGCGTGGATTTTTTTTTAAGAATGCTGTCATTAACTATTGAATTATGTATGGCATACACACTTGATGGATGTCATCTGCTAAAAATAGACCTAGATGAATTAAATTAACTCTAGTCCCACAGTGATATTATGCATTCTGTAAATTAACTAGGAAGATACTTTTCTGGCCAGGGTTCACCTAGCCACGTCAATTTATCATTTATTTCACTCTGGAAACTTTCTTCTCTTTTCTCTTTTACATGAGATACCCACAAATTGACTACGGAAAGGCCCCTTCTTCATGTTTTTAATAGTCCACGAAAGGAATTTACCCATATTTCTGAAATGCGCTCAAATAAGTATCTTATCAGTTTCCCTATACATAGACCGCTTTAAGGATTAATTTAAAGCACACAGAAAGTTGTCTTTACCAAAGAACAAAATACAGCTTTAAGCATTAATGTTATAAAAACATCCATTGGTTTATGTATGTATCTCTGTTGATTCTCAATTACTATTATATTAGAAGGGATTTTGGGGGGTTCCCCCATTTTACAGTAAATAACATTAAGGCATAGGGCTTCACCATTGCTAGGAAAAGTTTATAATTCCTGGAATCTATCCATTTGCTTCATTAGCATGATCTGGGTCATTTACTTAAAATGACTAGTGTTGGTTTTGCAGCTTCTCTACTATATTTGTATGTGTGTCTTAAACATCAAAGAATTTCATTTTGGCTGTTAGTGAATAATATGCATTTACCCAGTTTAAAAAGCTATGTTTATGTTTGACCCTCTTTGTTGTTAAAAGTTGTAATTTTCACTGCATTGTGATGAATCTAAGATCAAAGAGCAATGTGTAGTGAGGGATCTTTTGTATCAGCTAATCCTCTTAGACTGTAGTCACGTTTAATTTGGCGCCTAATGACTTGACACGTACCCTTTTGAATTTTGTTTCTAAAAACATAATAGTAGAAGGTGTTTCTTTTTAATATGGAGATGGGGAAGGAAAAAAAGCTGAAACTATCCACTTTAATTGAAAATTTGTGTATAAAACAACTAAATTTACTTTATATTCAAAGTAGTATGAAGGTTTTTTTTTTTTTTAAATGGCATCATGAGCAGTCAATGTAGCAAATATTGGGTATTTATTTTTATTTATATATTTATGTATAGGAGTCCTGGTGACACAGTGGTTAAAGCACTCCACTGTTAACCGAAAGGTTGGCAGTTTGACCCCACCAGCCTCTCTGTGGGAGAAGGATTTGGCAATCTGCTCCCTTAATGATTTACAGCCTCAGAAACCCTGTGGGACAGTTGTGGCCTTTCCTACAGGGTGGCTACAAGTTAAAATCGACTCCACGGCAGTGGGTTTGATTATTTTGTATATAGCACTGCTGTCTGCCCTACCAAGAAGTAGAACATACAGTCTTTGCCTTTAAGAATGCATAACGTATTTGGAAAGCTAATTCATAAAAGTAAAGAGTTACTTAAATAATGATTCAGGTTTAAGAAATATCACAAAGCATTATCTAATTGTTAGATGGGATTTACAGCTATTTGGCACTTTTGGTATACAGGGCTTCTAGGGAAGAAAGTGACTGAGTTGGTCGAGGAAGTTAGGCTCTGACATGGGCCTTGAAGGATTAGTAGCAGTGATTAGGAAGAGAGACATCCAGTCATAATATTCTATACATGGAAGGAGTCTCATGAATAAAGGCACAGAGCTGGTAAGGGTCCTGGGGGGAGGAGGATACTGAAAATCTAATCTGGTAAAAAGTAAGTTAGAAAAGAGAACAGTGGTTCTCCCACTTCCCAGATACACGGCCCCCTTCCTGGACTCCTGATGGCTGGGTCAGGTCTTGAGATTAGTTCTGGTCAGTGAATTGAAAGCAACGTCACTTCTGAGCCAGAGGACTCAATTGCTGATAAGAGAGTGTACAGCCTGTTTCCCATTCCAGCACGGCAACCAGCTATATTCAAAATGGTGTCAGTTGCTTGAACCTGGGTCCATGACTGACTGAGCAGAGCCCTCTTGCCAGCCTATCATAGTGTGAATGAGAAATGAAATGTTAGTTGTTTAAGCCACTGAAATGTGGGAGTTGATTGTTAGCCACAGCACAGTGTAACCTAGCCTATCCTGACTGATACAATGGGTAAATAGCAAAGTTTGATCTGGTAAAAATTAGTAAGGGAAAAGCAGTTTTCAGCTGCATGTTTTTAAGATCTAACATTTTCAAGAAAGTAACTGCCAGATTTTCAAGTAGAAAACTGCAAACAAAAAAGTCTATCATCAGCATCAAGAGAGAGAAACAAAAACTAACGTCAACGTTAGACTTAAACAGCTAACTTCAGAACTTGAGAATATAATTAAAACAACCTTGAAAAGGAGGAGAAGATCTAGGCAAAAGGAGAATTATAGATTGTGGGGTTATCATAAACTAATCACATTTTTTTCCAATTATTAGTTACTTGTGCAAACATTGATCAGAAATTATCCAGAATTTCTTTTCTTTCTCTTCCATCCTCTCTCAGATGATAATGTGGTTTATTGGTGACTTGCCATGTATTATATAGGTGATTTGCATTGTTACTTTTCTTTTAAGATTACAGAACAATATGTAATATTTTCCATATCTTCATCTCTTTTTTTCTGCATAAATACGTTTTCAGGTCACATTGAAGTAGTGAAATTACTTGTGGCGCATGGAGCTGAAGTGACATGCAAGGATAAGAAGTCTTACACACCTCTTCATGCGGCAGCCTCTAGTGGAATGATCAGTGTAGTCAAGTACCTTCTAGATCTTGGAGTCGATGTAGGTATATAAATTGAGCCGTTTAAAATTATAGACCATTTTCTATATTTTTGTTAGTACATTATTGGTAGAAGTTATTTTATGTTTTTGTCTTTTATGTAATTAGTCAAGGTATGTTACAAGGTGAAATTTGTTTTAACAGTGAATGATAGAAGTTTTTCTCCATCATATTTCAGTCCCTGTACCTCCATTTCAGCTACGGGAGCCAGCAGATCAGACACAATTGGATGATTTTTCCTACATGGCTAGATTGTTGTTGGTCTTATTTGCCTAATTAGTCTAATATTTTCTTTAAATAACTAGCAGTTCACATTACAGGATATTGACAAGAGCTAGGCAGGAAATAAGAGGCTTCTTGTATAAATAAAGTATTCCTCACTATAAAATCTGCCTGGTTAGGAACGGATAGTGCTTTATCTGAATATATTTGATTTCTGAGTTGAAACAGCTAAGAATACTATCTCGCAGGTCGTCCTTTAAGCACACATACTTTACTCCTACTCTTAGTATATTTGTTCTCATTTTAGTTACAGTTCTGACAAACTCAGTTGGTTCTTCAAAACAGGTTAAAAGCAGCAAATTAGGAGGAGAGAGTGAGGTTCTGCTAGAGGGAGGCAGCTGAAATCAGCTGTCAAAAAAGAAAAGAAAAAAATTAAATAAAGGCAGGTGATAGCCTAGTTAAACAAAGAATAAATGACAGAACTTTAGAGCTGAATAGACTCTTAATTAAAGGACAGTGTGAAGCACTTTGCCTAAAGCAAGCAAGTAGTTATTTAAAGTGTGGAGATGAGAACGAGTTGCAAATATCCAAATACACTGTTATGTGGGATGATGCAGAGTGCATGGATAAAAGTTTCATCTCCACAGTTTCTGTTAGCTCTGTTTCAACAAAGTAACATAATGCTTTAAAGGACCCCTGATCTATAAGTGAAAATAAGGCAGCTTTGTCTCTAGTGACTGTTTCAAGTAATTCTGGTGCAGTTTTTAACACTTATCAGAATCAGCACAACTGGACTAAATCAAAAGCAAAGAAGTTTCCTGAATAAACCAAATGCTTTGAAGACCAGAGTAGTATGTGGGGGTTGGGGGGAGGGGGGATCTGGGGACCATGGTTTTAGGGGACTTTAATTCAATTGGCATAATACAATCTATTAAGAAAGCACTCTGCATCCTACTTTGGCAAGTGGCATCTGGGGTCTTAAATGCTAGCAAGCAACCATCTAAGATGCATCAGTTAGTCTCAACCCACCTGGACCAAAGGAGAATGCAGAACACCAAAGACATAAGGTAATTATGAGCCTAAGAGACAGAACCTAAAAACCAAACCCACTGCCGTCAAGTTGATTCCAACTCATAGCGACCCCATAGGACAGAGTAGAACTGCCCCGCAGAGTTTCCAAGGAGCTCCGGGCGGATTTGAACTGCCGACCTCTAGGTTAGCAGCCGTAGTAGTTAACCACCATGCCACCAGGGTTTCCAGGAGACAGAAAGGGCCACATAAATCAGAGAATACATCAGCCTGTGTCCAGAAGAACTAGATGGTGCCTGGCTGTAACTGATGACTGCCCTGACAGAGAACACAACAGAGAATCCCTGGAGGAGCAGAAGAGCAGTGAGATGCGCACCTCAAATTCTCATAAAAGACCAGACTTAATAGTCTGAGACTAGAAGGACTCCAGAGGTCATGGTCCCCAGACCTTCCGTTAGTCCAAGACTGGAACCATTCCCAAAACCAACTCTTCAGACAGGGATTGGACTGGACTATACGATAGAAAATGATCCTGATGAGGAGTGAGCTTCTTGGCTCAAGTAGACACGTGAGACTATGTGGGCAGCTCCTGTCTGGAGAGGAGATAAGAAAGCAGAGGGGGACAGAATCTGGCTGAATGGACACGGGGAGTACAGGGTGGAGAGAAAGAGTGTGGTGTCTCATTAAGGGAAAAGCAACTAGGAGTACATAATAAGGTGTATATAAATTTTTGCATGAGAAACTGACTTGATTTGTAAACTTTCACTTAAAGCACAATAAAAATTTAAAAATGTACTTTATTGACAGCAGTATAAAATTTGTAAACTCTTAAGGGCCGAATGTTCTTCTAAATAAGTAATCAGAATTAGAGCCATTTAATGACATATAGCCTCCAACTGTATAGCGTATTAGTTGCCTTTCAAAGGGTGGCTCAAGAAGACAAAGTAAAGTATTATATGACATGTGCAAAGACCTGGAGTTAGAAAAACCTAACGGGGAGAACACGCACGGCATTTCTCAAGTTGAAAGAACTGGAAAAAAAAAAAAATTCAAGCCTCAAGTTGCAATATTTTTTTATGCAAGATCTTGAATGGCACAGGAAGCATCAAAAGAAGATGGAAGGAATACACAGGGTCACTGTACCAAAAAGAGTTGGTCAATGTTCAGCCATTTCAGGAGGTTTCACATGATCAGGAACTGATGGTTTTGAAGAAAGAAGTCCACACTACACTGAAGGCATTGGTGAAAGGCAAGGCTCCAGGAATTGACGGAATACCAGTTGGGATGTTGGAACAAACCAGCTGCAATGCTGGGAAGCACTCAGTTATCTATGCCAAGAAATTTGGAAGACAGCTCCCTGGCCAACCAACTGAAAGACATCCATATTTGTGCCCATTCCAAAAAAAAAGTGACTCAACAGAATGTGGAAATTATCAAACAATATCATTAATATCATGCAAGTAAAATTTTGCTGAAAATAATTTAAAATGGTTGCAACAGTACATAGTGAACTGCTAGATACTCAAAGTGGATTCAGAAGAAGACATGGAACGAGGGATATCATTGCTGGTGTCAGATGGATCTTGGTTGAAAGCAGAGAATACCAGAAATATGTTTACCTGTACTGTATTGACTATGCAAAAGCATTAGACTGTGTGGATCCTAACAAATTATGGATAACATTGCAAAGAATGGGAATTCCAGAACACTTAATTGTGCTTATGAAGAACCTGTACACAGACCAAGAGGCACTCGCTCGAACAGAACAAGGGGATACTTCCAGGTTTAAAATCAGTAAAGGTGTGCATCAGAATTGTATCCTTTCACCATATTTACTCATTCTGTATGCTGAGCAGATAATCTGAGAAGCTGGACTACATGAAGAAGGACGTGGCTTAATTGGGGGAAGGACTAATTAACGATGTGCGGTATGCAGATGACACAACCTTGTTTGCTGAAAATGAAGAGGACTTGAAGTACTTACTGATGAAGATCCAAGACTATGTACAGCCTTCAGTATGAATTGCACCTCAACATAAAAAAACTGAAATCCTCACAACTGGACCAATAAACGAAAAAAAGATTGACATTGTCAAGCATTTCATTTTACTTGGACCCACAACCAATGCCCATGGAAGCAGCGGTGAAAAAGTCAAATGATGTATTGCATTGGGCACATGTGCTGCAAAAGACCTCTTTAAAGTGTTAAAGAGCAAAGATGTCACTCTGAAGACTAAGGTACACCTGACCCAAGTCAGGGTATTTTCATTCGCCTCATATGCCTACGAAAGCTGCATGATGAATAAGGAAGACCAAAGAAGAATTGATACATTTGAATTATGGTGTTGGCAAAGAATATTAAGTATGCTATGGACAGCCAGAAGAATGAACAAATCTGTGTTCTAAGAAATACAGCCAGAACGCTTCTTAGAAGTGAGGATTGTGAGACTTCATCTCACATACTTTGGACATATTATCAAGAGGGACCAGTCCCTGGAGAATGACACCATGCTTGGTAGAGAATCAGCAAAAAAAGAAGAAGGTCCCTATCTTAGTCATCTAGTGCTACGATAACAGAAATACCACAAGTGGATGGCTTTAACAAAGAAAAATGTATTTTCTCATGGTCTGGTAGGCTAGAGGTCCAAATTCAAGGCGTCAGCTCCAAGGGAAGGCTTTCTCTGTCTGGTCTGGAGGAAGGTCGTTCTCGTCAATCTTCCCCTGGACTAGGAGCTTCTCTGTGCAGGAACCCCGGGTCCAAAGGACTTACTCTGCTCCTGGTGCTTCTTGGTAGTATAAGGTACCCACTCTCTGCTTGCTTCCCTTTTCCTTTTATCTCTTGTAAGATAAAAGGTGGTACAGGCCACACTCCAGGAAAGCATCCTTTACATTGGATCAGGGGTGTGACCTTAGTAAGGGTGTTACAATCCCACCCTCATCCTCTTTAACATAAAATTACAATCACAAAATCGAGAGCAACCACACAGTACTGGGAATCATGGCCTAACCAAGTTGACATATATTTTGGGGGGACACAATTCATTCCATGACAACCACCAGTGAGATGGATTGACGCAGTGGTTGCAACAATGGGCTCAAGCATAACAACAATTGTGAAGATGGCACAGGACCAGGAGTGTTTCATTCTGTTGTACGGAGGATCAGTGAGTCAGAACTGACTCCATGGCACCTAACAACAGCAATAATTAGTTTCCTGGGGCTGCTTTAACAGATTACCAGAAAGTCTGAAACAATAGATTGTCAATTTGGTTCCTTCTGGAGGTTCTGAGGGAGAATCTATTGCATGCCTGTCTCCTAGCTTCCGGTGGTTGCTGATAAGTCTTCATTTTCCTTGGCTTATAGACGTATTGCTCCAAGTTCTGCCTCTTGTCTTCACATGGCATTCTCCCTGTGTATATTTGCGTCCAGATTTCCCTCTTCTTGTAAGGACACCATTAATTGGATTAGGGGCCACACTAATGCAGTTCGGCCTCATATTAACTTGATTACGTCTGCAAAGACTTTATTTCCAAATAAGGTCACATTCACAGGTTCTAGGTGGACATGAAATTTTGAAGGACACTATTTAACTCAGTATGTGTGGTCTTTCTAATTTTCATTTTAATTTTGCCATACTTTTTTTCTTTTTCTTCTGCCCTGAGCCACCAAGAGTCTGTCAAGCATTTGGTACGACCTAACTTCTTTTTTTAAAAATGGACTTCTTAGAAAGTAAGGATTACAGATAATGGAAAGATCAAAAGAATATGGTGTAATATAAACAGAAATGAAACCTAGGTACTTTAAATAAAGTTGAGTGTTACTTTTCTACTTCCTCTAATTTCTTTTACCAGGGATCTCAGAAAAGAAAATATTAAGTTGTGATAAATTGGGGCCAGCTACAAAGTTATAAGGCACACTCTCCACACTTCTGACACCAATTGCAAGTTTGGGTAGTTTCCAAAATCACCCTCAGTTTTGATAATTTGCTAGAAAGGCTCACAGAACTGACCGAAAGTTGTCATACTCAAGGGTACAGTTTTTACAGGGACAGGATACAGATTAAGATCACTGAGATGCGTAGGGTAGGGTCCCCAAGGGCTCTAAATGCAAAGCTTCCTTTGCGCTCTTCCAGTGGAGTGAAGACACATTACTCCTCACGGCAATGTGTGACAGTACACATGAAGTGTTGCCGGGGAGGCCCACTTGAGCTTCATTGTTCTGAGTTGTTATTGGGACTTTATTATGTAGGCATGATTTATCGACTGATTGCCCACACCATCAATCAATCTTCTGGTCCACTGATACTGAGTGACCCAAAATCCCCACCCTAAATTACATGGTGGTTCTTTCTGGTGTGACCAGCTCCCACCCTAAACAAGAACACTCCTAATTAGATATGACATAGATCACCCAGAAGCTGAGGGCAAAGGCCATACCTTTTTTTAGGCTAGGCCAATTTGTTTATTACACAAAAGTCATCTAAACTTTAAAGTGTTGCCTCATATTGTTCATTGGAATTAGAAAGAAAAAAACTTGAGTTGCTTGAATTATTTCTCATTCTTGAGCACATTCTTTGGACTTTTGGCAAAATGTCAACGTGTAAGGCTGGAAAATATCTAGAACCCAAGCCTGTAGCAAAAATGAATTAAGTAAGTAGAAGACACTACCACTTGTTTCTTAAAATACTGAGTCTACTTCATTACTGACTTCAGTCTTTCATTACTACAGGGTGAAAAGTTTGAAAATATGCATGCTGTTGAATATATTTAGAATTTTCAGTGTATTTTTGTTTTGGCTTTTAAAAGTACATTATTTTGGTTTCATTTTCCTGAAACATCTCTTGGAATCATTCAGTTTTGCCCTGAGGTTGTCTTTGTTTATGTGAATTATGTTTTCTGCGTGTACAAAATCTATTTGACACCAATTACAAGGTTGCTAAAATAATTTACAGCAGTGACAATTAGTAAGACTACCCTAACATTTACATTTTTTCTCCCAATAGATGAATGAACCAAATGCTTATGGAAATACACCTCTTCATGTAGCCTGCTATAATGGACAGGATGTTGTAGTGAATGAACTGATAGACTGTGGTGCTAATGTAAATCAAAAGAATGAAAAAGGATTTACTCCTTTGCACTTTGCTGCTGCATCAACACATGGAGCGTTGTGTTTGGAGCTTCTGGTTAGCAATGGAGCTGATGTCAATATGAAGGTATGAAACAAAATCAGAATCCATACTTTACGGATTTAGGAGTTCTATGTTTAAAACAATGTCAGTAATGAATACCATTCAGCAATAAAGGAATAAAATACTGATAGCCTTAAGAAAACAGATGAATCTTAAAAATATTTTGCTGAATGAAAGCCTTACACAAAAGTATTTACCGATTCCACTTACAGAAGGTTCTATATCAGACAAAAGTTCATTGATACAAGGTTCAAGAATCTCTAGTTGAAAAAACGGAGAATGATGGTTAACCTCTGTGAGGAGAGGGTAGCAGAGGAGTTGACTGGGAAAGAGACATGAGGGAACTTACAGTGGTGATGGCGGTAGTCTGCATTTTGAGAAGGCTTTGAGTTATACAGATAAGCATTTGTCAAAAGTCATAAAGTGGTGTATATAAGATTTGTACACTTAATTGTATATAAATTTTCCCTCAGAAGGAAGAAAACTAATGTTGAACTCTAGTTAATGATATGCATGCTGAAGTGTTTAGAAGTGGCATACTTAAAGTCTACAACTAATTTTAAAATGCATCAGATAAGAAGAAGAATTAAATAAATGGTGGATGGAGAGATTGATACGTGGCAAAGCACATATATAGTAAAAGCTCAGCGGTAGACTCTAGATGATATGTATATGGATGCTCACTTTACAAGTTTTTCAACTGTTCTGTTTTGAAATCTTTCACGATTTTGGAAACACAAAATATCTGTTGCACATAAAGAATAGTTGCATTTGTTTATTTGGTCACAGTCACTTTCAGGAGGGAACATTTGGGTTTTAGAAATACAAGAAAATTCTGGAACCAAAATAAATGTACTTTCACTGTACAATTCTTTGAGAAAGCACAATGCAACCAAAGTTTCGAGCATCACTTCTTTATAATATATAATCATCATTCCAGCTTTTCCAAGGTGCTTTCACCGATCATTTCTGATATTGATTCATCAGTTCATCCATTGGGCGGGCACTTGCCAAACCGCGTCTTGTGGTATGAAGAAAACCATAAACAAAATTGAACCGTTTAGGACTAGGAAAAAAAAAAAATTAAGCTTAAAATGTGGTCTTCAGAGGGCTTTAATTACATGTCGTTTTGCAGGTGTGATATGCCAGTGTCTTTCAGGCTGATAGAGAAAGAAATTCACTTTCTTACCCAACTTCTAAAAAGCCTTCAGTGATGCCACTGTCCTGTCCCAACAGCTGTAGCAGCAGCAAGTCCATCTGTAATTAGGTCTAAATTGCCCCCTTTCCCAGCTAAGTGACAAAATTTATACAAATCAGACGGAAAGAAGGACATATGAGGTAATATAAACAACCCCTGTTATGCTTAGGGTTAAAATGTCTTAAGAATATACATTTACAGTTTTCAGTTCTCGGTCAGATCCCTACCAAAGTTTTGTTTTTTAAATAGTTTAAGTAATTACTTAAAAATTTATTGATAATGATTTTGAACTGCTTATTTTAATTTGAAGGGTTTCTGCTATTTGGATAATCAGGACCCAAAAAATAATTAAACTCGGGGGGCGGAGGGGGAAGGGTTCTTTGGTGCCTTTTTTGTCAGAGGCACAGCAGTATTTTTTAATGAAGATTAGGCTATTTCAAAAATAGAAATTTTGAAATTATCTTAACATTCCTTAAAAGCAAAGACCACAACATATTTTTTCAATTTCTATGAGACTTGTTTATGATCATGAAGTGGCTGCAGTTAAAATCTTTGTGTGTTAAAATATTAAGTATCATGGAAATAGGAAGCTTACCTATATCATAACTATTATACAACTTTCCACTTATATAATGGTGTCTTTAAAAGGTAAAGATTGAGCTCCCCATTTGTTTTATACAGTGCCATTTAGGCACAAATATTTAATTTGGTGAGAATGAATTGCTTGGTTTGTATATTGGTATCTACATAGTTGACTCCAGTAACTGATTTTTTTCCTATATTTTCTTTTGAAATTTAGAATTGAGCATCAGTCCTATTAGAGACTAAATTGTTATAATACTCACACTGATGATTCAATTTGGAGTTTAAAAGAAATCAGTGACAGGTTTTATATATGACAAAGGAATTTTTTACCAAGGAAGTTAAGATGTGAGTAAGTAGATTTGAAGGCAACAGCCTGTGATGTTGGCCGAAAACAGAATTTTAACCTTGACTAAAGTCGTATGACATCCCATTTATATAAAGTGGTTCAATTATATTTTTGCCGAATTCTGTTGGAACACATTGCCTATGTTATTGATGCCTTCTAAGATCCTTCCAACTCTGAAATTACATAAAAATTGTTGATAGCTGTGAGTTTTCAACCAGCAAGAGAATATGTATTCATTCTGGACACCTTTATTTCCTATAATTGTCAAATCGGTGTTCATCAAATTATTGATTGACTAAGGGACTAAGGTCTTGACACTTACCCTATAATATTAAAAAAAAAAAAAATTTGCTACCTCTCATGTCTCTGTATCATAGTATCTCCCCTTTGTCCCTGCTTCATCTTCACCTCCTACCCCATTCTCCATTTTGTTGTGACTAGAGATTGGAGTGTGAGTTTAAGGTTGTAATAATTTGGTTTGTAAGTTTCCGAAGTGATTGTCCTACAAAGTGATAGAATGAATGGGGTTTAAAAGGCGGTATGAGTCTGGCTTTTATAACCTGGCCTGCCATGAGCCCTTCTGCATCACATCACTCACACCCTTTCCCATCCGCATCCCACATCCTAGAAACCCTGGTGGCGTAGTCCTTAAGAATTCAGCTGCCAATTAAAAGGTCAGCAGTTTGAATCCACCAGGCACTCCTTGGAAACCCTATGGAGCAGTTCTGCTGTGTACTTATAGGGTCACTATGAGTCGGAATCAACAGCAGTGGGTTTGATTTTGGTTTTTATCCTTTCCTGTTCTTCTTTAGGAATAAATCTTGGTCAGTACTGCATGTGGCTTTTTTTGTTTTTGTTTTTGTTTTGGCTGCCTGTGAAACCAGCTCTTAGGAATTTGGTGGTGCAACGGTTAAGAGCTCAGCTGCTAACCAAAAGGTCGGTAGTTTAAATCTACCATCTGCTTCTTGGAAACCCTACTGGGTAGTTGCACTCTGTCTGTAGGGTCTCTATGAGTCGGAATCAACTCGATGGCAACGGGTTTGGTTTGGTTTTGGGTTTCTGTTTTTTATTTAAGACTCCTAGTTTGAGTCTAAAATGATTTAAGGTAACCTAAAAAATCTCCCCATTGTTTCCCCAATTTAGAAAGAAAGAAATGTGCTCCTCCCCAATGTTGACTTAAGGGGAACTTTTCAGGTGGGAATCGGAATCTTTTTTTCCTTTGTGCGTTAGGAATACATTTTATGACCATAGAATGTAAGAATGGTGACCCACCCAGTGGCACTTACAGATTTATAGTAAAGTACTTGGCAGATTACTTAACTCCAGGGCCTAAATTTCCTCATCTGTAAAATAGGGTTAATGACACCTATCTCATAGGGTTATTGTGAGGATTAAATGATGAATAAATGTGAAGTGCTTTAAAACCGTGCTTAGAACTTTTTTTTTTTTTTTTTAGAACATAGTGCTTGCTATGTAGGTTATCTGTTTATGTCTTTTAAATTTAATTACCTTATGAACTCAAAGTTTTATTACAGGTTATTTATTCATTTACGTTTGAGAATGTAGGCGAAAGATTAACATTAAAAATCAAGATATACCATAAAGCGGACATTTAAGAAAAGACACTAGAAGCCAGAATCCCTTTACTAAAATCCTTTTGTGCTTTTTAATTTTCTTTTGTTTTTTTCTGGCTAAAAGAATAACAACTGGCAAATAAATTAAAAAAGAACAGCAGATAGAAATAATAGTTCATACTGTAACAGGCACTGGTGTGTTAAATGGCTGTTTTACAAAGTTTGTTGTATTTACTCTGCACAGCAGACTTACGGAGCATAGGTGATAAAAAAAGCATCCCCATTTTCAACAGAGGAAGTGAAGGCTCAAAGAGGTTAGGCAACTTGTCCAAAATCTTACTTGTGGTATGTGGCAGAGCCAGGGTTCATGCTCAGGTTATTCTGATTCCAGATTCTATGTGTGTCTTTTGTTTTTTCCGTCCTGTGCACACACTGCCTCCAAATGATTGAAGATTCTCTAAGATTACTTGCCAACTGGATCCCTTGCTTGCTTGAAAAAATTTATATAAAATTATGGAATTGAATACCGAGAGGATGTATTACCTTTATGATGATGTTCTAATGTTCCATTATTAAAATGTCTGAGAATTTCTTAAAGATATCTTATGTGTCATTTTTCAATTTTGAGTATATATGCAGAAAGTACGCTGAATACAGCTGAGGGATTAGGAGTTGCAGAACAGTCCCTTCCCTTTGTGTGGTCATGTATACTGGTTTTGATTAACCAAAAGATTTTAGGGAAGAAAAACACATCACCTAATTCAGGGATTGTTTTGGAGCTCCTTTAGAATTTCAGAATTTCAACATGACATATACACTTGCACAGCCAGTCTATCTGATTTATTATTTTAAGTAGTTTGAGAAAAGAGCCCAAAATTTTTATTATAGATAATCATAAACAAATTATGTAAGTTTTTATAATTTTGATGGCTGAAGTTAGTTCTGACATACGCTTTTTCCTAATTGAGGAGGGATTCAGGATTTCTTTAGAATAAAAGCATTATAGCAATGAGAAATTTTGAGTCCAGAACTTGGGAAGCATATCCTGGCTACCGCTCCCTATTATGTGACTTAGCCAAATCATTTAAAATCCTTGTGCTTTAGTTTCCCCACCTATGAAATAAGAATGATATTAACAGCTTTTTACAAACTGTAGGCATCGAGGTTTTTTGTTTTGTATATTTGTAGTTTATGAGGCACATGCTTAAACATGTTAGTTCATAACTTTAAGTAACAGTTTTACTTCCTGGAGTCCCTGGGTAGTGCAAAGAGTTAATGCACTTAGCTGGTAACCAAAAGGGAGATGTTCAAGTCCACCCAGGGGCACTTGGAAAAAAGACCTGGTGATCTGCTCCTGAAAACCCCATTGAGCAGAGTCCTACTCTGATCGGACACGCACCGGGCAGCCACAAGTCAGAGTCAGCTTGACAGCGACTGCTTTATGTGTTTTCTTTCCAGTGGCTTCAGTTGAACTTAATGCTTGAGCAATATTCATATAAACTAAAATACAAGAGGATATTCAAAATAAAACTAAGAATTACATATTATGGGCACAATAGGGTTATCTTAAATTTCTTTTGTTCAATTATTTCAGAGCAAAGATGGGAAAACCCCACTGCACATGACTGCCCTCCACGGTAGATTCTCCAGATCACAAACCATTATCCAGAGTGGTAAAAAGTATTTCTGTTTTTTGTATTTTCTTAAATGTAGTAAAAATATCCACAGAATGAATGGCATTGAAGAATTGTCATAGCAGCCTATATATTTTTAATATTTGACTTCATATCTCATGAAGTCAAGTAATAAAGAATATAGAATGCTATGTATGTGTCTTTCATACTTTTTTTTTTCATTTATTTTTGCTTTGTTTCCCCTGAACTACATTATTATTTTTCTAGCAGTTAGTGATTACTCTCTTAAACGTTGCTAAGCATAAAATTGCCTTCTTGCTGTAATTTGTTGTATATATATGAACAGACATCTGTTGTATTTATCGTTTTTCCTCTATTGAACATGTTGAACTATGTCAGGATTTTATTTTCTGAACTTGTGTTCTTGTGCATTTGAATTAGTACTAGACAAAGTAACCTTTTAAATAAAAAGAACTTTTAAATGCATTGCTTTAAATCATTGTTTCCCGAGCCATGTATGTTCTAAGGAGGTGTTTGTTAGTAGTCCTCAAAATAATAGGTGTTAATGGTTTTACAAGGGAAAAGTAGGAGTAGGTTCATGATCAAGTCATTTGTGAAGCATGCATGCAGCCTTCTTGATGATGCACAGGGTATATGCATTAAAGGTCTGAGAAGTCTTACTCTAAAGAAATATGTTAATTTTGTTGTAATACATTGATTTCCAAACTTACTGGACCTCAGAACCTTTTGTCAGTTGAAAACCTATTAAAATCTTATGCTCAGTTCTCAAAACTACTTTTAAAATGACATCTCTAACCCTAGTGCCTGGCCTAATAAATATTCTGTGACTAAAATCTAGCTGGAATTGTTATATCCATTAGTTTGTGCTCGAGCAGCATTTTATATTCTTTTTCATGTGATAGGTTTGACTGACCTTTATATAGTCCAGAGTCTGACAACGCATTCTTTATGGCAGGAGCTGTAATCGACTGTGAGGATAAGAATGGCAACACCCCTTTGCACATAGCAGCTCGGTATGGCCACGAGCTGCTGATCAACACTCTTATTACAAGTGGTGCTGACACGGCAAAGTAAGTAGCACTCACCAAGGCGTTGCGAGCTGTGACAGGGACGCACAGACGAAAGTGGATTTCAGTTCTCCACATCTTCCCGGTGGAAATAGGGGCTTTGTCCTCGATATCGTACTAATTGTTTGAGCTTTTTCTTTATCTTTTTGTGTTGACAATGTGATGAGATAGACTGTTTAAGTACAATTTTAGTTGGTAAGCCAGCATAAAGTATTTTTGTTTCGCTTTTTTACCCCAGTTCTTTCTAGATTACGAATAATATACAATTTTGATCAAAGCTTGTAATTTTTGTGGTCTCTCTCTCTTTTTTTTTTAATTTTGTTGTTGTTGAGAATACACACAGCAAAACATGCACCAATTCATCATTTTCTGCATATACAATTCAGTGACATTGATTACGTTCTTCTAGTTGTGCAACCATTCTCACCCTCCTTTACTGAGTTGTTCCTCCCCCGTTGACATAAACTCACTACCCCCTAAGGCTCTTAAGTAATCTTTCAAGTTGATCCCATATGGATAGTTCTTAAAAGAGTATGATGCTCCAGGCAGATGCTTTTACTGGTTAAGCTAGATTGTTTGGTTTTAAGAAGACGTCAGGGGATGTTTTTGGTTTAAGGTTTAAAGATTATCTCAGAGTAATAGTTTCAGGGGTTCATCCAGCCTTCATGGCTCTGGAAAGTCTGGAGTCCATGAAAATTTTAAATTTCTGTATTTTCCCCATTTTGATCAGGAAGTCTCTATTTTTAATCTAGAAGTAAATAAAGACCTGAAAAAATATGGTGCATACCAAATGCTTTTCTTTTTTATCCAAACAGTATTTGAAGATAGTGATGTTCACACTGTCTTCTGCAGAACTCAGAGACGCTTTGGTAGCTGCTGCTGGGAGACCCCTATCCCCTGCTTTGGTTAGAACAGTTCACTTTTAGCTGTTCTATATCTTAAAGTTTCCGTGTAAAATTTTACTGAAAGATGGGTTCTCTTGCACTCTCTGCAAAAGTAAACACCCTTACCAAAAATACCACTAAAATCTTCTTAAAACCAAAGTTTAGCTTAACTACTAAAAAATGTCTGCCTTGAGTATTGTGCTCTTTTGAGATCTGTCTATGTGGGATCAAATTGACAATAGCAACTCAAAAGATTAGACAGAGGGCAGTGAGTTTATGTTAATGGAGAAGGAACAGTTTGGAAAACGAGAGTGAGAATGGTTACACACCTCCAAGAATGTAATCAGTGTCGCTGAGTCATACATGTAAAATTGTTGAATTGGTGTGTACTCTTCTGTGTATATTAACAACAAAAATAAATTACTTAAAAAAAAAAAACCCACTTAAATTGATGTTCATCATCCCTGTGTATGTTTTTAATACTTTTATTACATTTATTTATATATTTATTGACAAGTTTTAGACCTTCTGTAAATGGAATGCTACTACATATATCTTCTTTTTTTGCAACTTCTTTTTTTAAAACAAACTGTTAATTCAGTCATGTGGATACAATATTTTTTTTCCTATTACAAGAAATACTGCAGTGAACATTGTTGTGTGTGTTTTTCTGTGGGAAGGATTCCCAGTGGTGGGCAGGAGGTGGTGGTGGTGGTGGTGTGAATTTTGCTCCCCAGGCAAATGTTTGGACATACTTTTGGTTGTCAAAATTGGGAGAAGTTGTTACCGGCACCTAATGGATAGAGCTCAGGGACGCCGCTGAACATCCTACAGTGCATGGGACAGCTTTCGCCACCCCGTCCGTCTCCAGACAACAAAGTCCAAAATGCAATAGTGCTGAGTCTGAAAGACCCTACTCTAGGAGAATTGCTGGTTAATTAAGTTACGCCTACCTGAAACCTTACTAGATGCTGCCAGATTCTTCGCTAAAGTGCTGGAGATTTTGACTGATCTAGTTGATTCTCACTTACGTAATTTCCATGTAATTTACTTAAATGATTGCATTTTCTTGTGCTGTAAAGAGAGTACTGTCTTGCTTTCCTTAGGCGGGGCATACATGGAATGTTCCCCCTCCATTTGGCAGCCTTAAGTGGCTTTTCAGATTGCTGCAGAAAGCTGCTTTCTTCAGGTAAGCAGAACCTTATTAGCAAACTGATTCTCCTTTCTTTGTCTCCCCAGCCCCCCAAATTTTAAGACTATCTCTTTTATTCTGCTTTTCCTAAATGTACAGATAGGTGTGTTCAAAAGAGGATCATTCATTAGCCCTTCTTAGAAGATGTTAGTTGGGTCCTTTAATTTCAGGACTCGATTTTCTCTTCAGCTCTGGGAAATTTTTTGTTTTCCAGTGATTTCCTCTCCTGTGTTAGTCAGGGAGTGGGGTGTGGAGTATTTCTAGAGCAGCTCCTGTACATTGGATGGTGATCTTCCTGGCTTGGCCCTTTATATCTAGAAGCAAAATATCTTCATTTGCATGTCTTTTTGGACTTGGCTTCTTTTTTTTAAAGCCAAGGACCATTCTACAGAATCTTCTACTAGATTTGTGGAATTATTTATACCGTGTCTAATTACTGTTTAAATACCGTAAGCATAGTTGGTTTAAGACAAAACAGGATCAGTGGCATTCTATAAATATTATTATAAAACTCTGACCTTATTAAATGTATGGAATTACTAAATATGTAATAAGACTTCACTGATTTTAAATGATATTCTATTACTCAATGTTAAGAAACATGAACAGTTTTGTATATTAACACTCATGTTTGTTGAAAGAATTATAGGTAAAATTCAGTGAGATTAACATTATAGAATAAGACACTTCGTCTGGGTTTTTCTTGATTATCTTTTTTAAGTGAGTTAATTTTGTTTTGGTTCTTTTTAATTTGTGTGTGTGCATGTGTCCATGTGTCCATAAGTATTCACATACCCATAGATGCATGAAAGGGAGTGATAAAAATCTCTTCTCAGTGCTTATAACAATCTACACATAACAAAGCACTAATATACAGTTCAAAGTGGATCCATCCACCCACTGCTGTCGAGTCGATTCCGACTCATAGCGACCCTATAGGACGAAGTAGAACTGCCCCATAGAGTTTCCAAGGAGCGCCTGGTAGATTTGAACTGCTCACCTCTGGGTTAGCAGCTGCAGCACTTAACCACTACGCCACCAGGGTTTCCTTACAGTGGACAGTTCAGTGTTTTTTAGTAATATTCACAGCGGTGTGTAGCCATCACCACAGTCAATTATAGAACTCCCCACCCCTACACAAACCTCATTAGTAGTCAATTCCTATTACTTTCCGCTCCAGTCCTAAGCAACCACGACTCTGCTTTCTTCTCTATAAATTTGCCTATTCTGGACGTTTCATATAAATGGAATCACCCAAGATGTGGTCTTTTGTGACTGGCTTCCTTCACTAGCATACTGTTTTCAAGGGTCATCCATGTCATATAGCATGTATCAATACTCCTTTTTGTTGCTGAATAATATTCGATTGTTTCCTATGCCTTTTTAAACAAGCACTCTAGCACTTTTTCTAAAAGCTCCAATTTTTGAGTAGTAAATTTTTCATAATGTACATTATTAATTTATTTTCTACCCACTAATTTCACACCTATTCAGAATTCATAGTTTGGGATTGTGGCTGGATGATTCTTGGTGTTTCTTGACATAATACTGTAATGTACATTCATATAAGACATATTCATCCTTGTAGGATTTGATATCGATACCCCAGATGATTTTGGCAGAACGTGTCTACATGCAGCTGCAGCTGGAGGGTATGTTAAAAGTATTTTTATTTCTTTTAGAAAAAGATAGCTGATCATGGCAGTTTTTCTCTTATCCTTGATTCTCTTTACTAGTTCTGGGCTAGCATAAAATAGGAAATAAAATATAACAGGAATGGTTTGGGAGAAGAAAATCCAAGGTGGCAGGAATTGCTCTTTTCATCTTCTATAGATTAAGTCATACCTCGTTAGTGGAAGAGAAAGAATAAGCCTACAAAAGGAAGTGTTGCTTTATATTAGAGATATTAATTTCCTGGATAAATGAAAAAAACTAATGAAGTGATTTCTGAAAATAAATTTTTTAAAAAGATATGTCCTCATATGAAAACACATTCAGAATGTTTTGACTAGTGCAAATATTCTTTAAATAGGTAAATTTTTTTTTTTTTAATCACTATAACATGAGGGGAAAATGTTGATGATCTGATTATGTCTTGCCTCTACTCCATACTAATATATAAGAAGAGAGAATCTTGAGTTTGGAAGATTTTGGACTAAGTTTTAAATACTACTACTGGGGAGACTAGGCAGTTAGTATGAATGAACCAAAACTGTTAATCTCTGAAAGCATGCTGCTAGTCTGACACGTCTGATAATTTAAAGCCTGGATCTATGATAAGCTATTTAATTCATGATTACCTATCTAAAGGATGTTTTGAAAGAACCTTATTTTCAGTGATAATTACTTTTAAAAATCACAATAACTTCAGAAAGTAAGTGTGATTAACCAAGATCACCACCAAGCCAGTCTCATTTGTAGAGATGGGTTGTGAACATATGACTGGCTCTGCTTGTTCTTCCAAGCACACTGGAAACCTGTCAGTTAAAAACTACCACAACGTAAATTGCCTACAGAAGGACAGCAGACAACATGAGTGTTCATTTGGCAGTTAGTTTCCATTGCAACTTAGTAAGGTGATGTTCAGGTTTATAAAAATTAAATTACAGAAATACCCACTTGTGTAATGTACTCCTACAATTTTGATGTAGACCATGCAGTATTATCCACATTTACCCTCATTGGGAACATGCTTTTATACTGATTTAAACCTTCCAGTTTCATTATAAAACCAGTGACAATTAAGGTTTCTAATGTATTTTTCCTGAATAGAAATTTGGAGTGCCTAAACCTTCTGCTGAATACTGGTGCAGACTTCAACAAAAAGGACAAATTTGGGAGGTAGGGTATAATGCAGTTCTTCAAAAGAGCCTAATTACTTTTATTTACTTAATGACTTGCTTGACCTTCTCACTGACTTATGAGAATTAACTGAACAAGATCGCATTGTGATCATGATTTACGGAGAGGCCCAGCCGTCTTAGTTATCTAGTGCTGCTACAACAGAAATACCACAAGCAAGTAGCTTTAACAAACAGATTTATTCTCACAGTCTAGGAGGCTAGCAGTCAGAATTCAGGGAAACTCCAGGTGAAGGCTTTCTCTGTCAGTTCTGGGAGAAAGCCCTTGTCATCAATCTTCCTCTGGTCTAGGAGCATCTCACCACAGGGACCCCGGGTCCTAAGGATGGGCTGCTTTCCCAGCTCTTCTTTCTTTTTGATAAGAAATCCCCCTGTGTCTCTGCTCACTTCCCTCTTTTATATCTCAAAAGAGATAGACTGATCTCGTAGATTGAGTCCTGTATCCTTAACATAACTGCCTCTAATCCTCCTTTATTAACATCATAGAGGTAGGACTTACAGCACATAGGAAAATCATATCAGATGACAAAATGGTGGACAGTCACACAATACTGGGAATCATGACCTAGCGAAGTTGACACACATTTTTAGAGGACACAATTCAATCTATACCACCAACTAAAGGTGGTAACTTCTAAATATTCATTCTTACCCTCTTAAGCACCTCTACACCTCTTGATATCACTCCTCCCCTTCCATAATTATGGCCATGGAAATGTAAAACCCCATGGCACCTATTTTCCTTCAAGAAATCAAAACACCTAGGGTTTAGTAGTATAGTTCTCCTTTCCCCAAGTTATTCCTTTGTTAGAAACTCTACTACCCATATCTGGATATTGAGCACTAGAAACAGGGAGGAAATAGGTTATAAGTATATATGTATAATTTTTCTTTCTCCCCTTCTGTTTTTTTTCTCATTGCTTGGCCAGTACTCTCACTGTTCAGTCCCAGGACTCACTGATAGTAGCATTTGTGGTAGCTGTACTTAAAGTCACCATTATCTACTTAGTTACTTAGAATAGGAATTGATCCAGAGTGTATTAGAACTGGAGCCCTGGTGTGCAGTGGTTAAGAGCCTGGCTGCTAACCAAAAGGTCAGCAGTTCAAATCCACCAGCTGCTCCTTGGAAACCCTATGGGGCAGCTCTGCCCCGTTCTGTAGGGTCACTATGAGTTAGAATTCACTTGACGGCTACAGGTTTGATTTTGGTTTGCATTAGAATCACATGGGAAAGGATTGAAAGCAGTTTGAATTGGTTTAAAAGATGGAGGCAGCAATATGAGCAAAATTGTGTGTGTCAGAGTTAGAGAATTGTGAATGTCAGAGTATATGTCAGGGAAGGGTGTGTGTCAGAAGGAAAAGTGTAGATGTGTGTTAGTAGATGTAATTGGGCAGTGCAGGAGGAGAAGCCAATAGTGACAGAAGACCAGAAATGATTATAAGAAAAGAAAAACTACTACTATTTGACCCTATAATTACTTTGAGAAGCAGACTGCTCCCATAAGCCTGCTAATGGGAGGAACTAATGACCTGCAAAATAAAAGTCACGTGCTTAGTTTGGAAATACAGTATTTTTAGAGATGATTTGCTTTTATAATTATGTTTTAATCCAATTATGTTAATTTGTAGCATCTTAAGCATTCTGTACTACAAATCACAGGGAGAGCTTCTAAACATACTCTGAATTTAGAGGCTTGAAAATAATTCAGGGCTGTTTAAGTTTTTTAAAATATCTCTATAGTATTATCCCAGAAGGCGAAATAATACTTTTCTGTCACATCAACATAGTTTACACTCCTAAGATAGGGACTCCTATATTTAGTAACATTCTGTTTCACTGCAGTAACCAGGAAAAAAACAGCTACAAATACTGCCTTTTGAAATTTAAAAAAAAAAAAAAAAACTCTAGCTCTTCTGAATAGTGAGCAGTCTTTCATGCCTTAATTGATTAAGAAATCTGATATTACTGTGGCGCTCTATCATGCAGTTAATAGAACTAAGGATGCTTTTTAATGCTTCTATATTTCTCTTACCCTTTATTCCTGTGCTGATGCACAAACAAAGGCTGCTACCTGGGATATAACCTACACGGAACATTTTTATTAGCATGGGAGAAGCTTAGTTAAAATAAACAAGTTTCTAAGCAAAACTTGAGGGTATAATTCACTGAAGGAATGGGGGGGGGGGCATGCTACTGTCTGGGGACCATGAAATCATTTAACTGTATTTCCATCTTATTTTCTCTTCTTAGAAGCTCTCTACAACCTTACTTTTTCCTTCTAGTTTTCTGTCCAGCCATCTAAAAGGCTTAGTCTATGGCAGAAGTCAATCTAAATCTCAGTGTAAAGATCATATTTGTAACTGGGTGGTATAAGAGTAAAATACACTTTTGTTTACTGGCGTATGCCCCTGGCTTTTGTTTTTCTATTACCTTGGGCACAAAAGATCTCCACTGCACTATGCTGCTGCCAACTGCAATTACCAGTGCCTGTTTGCTCTTGTGGGATCAGGAGCAAGTGTGAATGACCTTGATGAAAGAGGCTGCACACCGCTGCACTATGCAGCTACATCAGACACAGATGGCAAGTAAGTGTCTCGTGGGTGAATATGAAGGATTGTTATTTCTAGAAGCTGGCATCTTCCATATGAATTGCTGTTTTTAATTGCAAATTTATATATCCTACTTGTATTTTTTGCAGGTTTTATTTCCCTGAGTCTCTAGAATGGGAAATTAATTAGTTTCATAATTCCTAAATCATAGCTATTACTGTCCCTATTCAACAAACTGCTTCACCAACTGTACTGGTGGAAGAAAGATAAAGGTCCCTTCTCATTCTCCCTGCCAAAAGCACATTTTACTATGACCTCCATGTTTTTTCATCTGTCCTATTCTCAGAGGCTGCAGTCTTAAGTATGCCATGGGGGAAGGGAGAAAGGAGAAATATGCAGGCAATATTATCAGAAGTTTGGACAGAGATTGGAACATAAGAATCCCTCAGAGGTAGAGAGTTTAGATTTGCAGGGATCCTGCAAATTGGTATCTGAAAAAAGGAGTAATTGAACTGGTAGAACCTGGCACATATGGGTACAAAATATTACTCAAATATTGTAAATGTTGGCCAAGAATGACTGAGAACAAAAGAATGAGAGATGTAGTGACATTAAACAGTTGATTTTTCTTTCTAAATTCCCCAGGATTTAATTCCCAGGAATAGGTTGAGTAATAGGATAAATCTGTCATGATTAATTCATGTATCTGCCAAAGCAAGAGTGAAATATTTTCTAAGAAACAAACACACTCATAGCTTCAAATTGCTATTATTCAATAATATATGTGTCTTGATTATCTAGTGCTTCTGTAACCACAAGTGGATGGCTTTAACAAACAAATTTATTTTCTCACAATTTAGGAGGCTATTTAAGTCCGAATTCAGAGCACCTGAATTCAGAGCACCAGCTCTAGTGGAAAGCTTTCTCTCTTTGTCAGCTCTGGAGGATGGTACTTAACTCTTCAACTTCTGCTTCCTGGTGCCTTGAAGATCTCCATGTGTTTTGACATCTGCCATACCCCATGTCTTCTCTGCTTGCTTACTTGTTTAATCTCTTATATCGCAAAAGAGATTGACTCAAGACACGTCCTACAGCAATCCTGTCCCATTAACATAACAAAGACAACCCCTTCCCAAATGGGATTATAGCCACAGGCATAGAGGTTAGGATGTTTTGGGGGGACACAATTTAATCCATAACATTTCACTCTTTGGCTCCCAAAAATTTGAGTCTTTGCCATATACAGAACACATTCATCCCATCACATCATCCCCAAAGTCTTAAATCAACTCCAAATCCAAAAATCTCATCTTCTGAATCATCTAAATCACATATGGGTGAGACTAGGAGTATTCCATCCTCGGGCAAAATTCATCTGTGAACCTGTGAAATCTAGGGTATAAGTTATCTGTTTCCAGAGTACAATGGTGGAACAGGCACAAGATAAACATTTCCATTACAGATGAAAGAAATCGGGGGGAAAGAAGGGAGGGCAGGCACCAAGCAAGTCCAAACCCCAGCGTAACAAATTATATTAGCTCCGAAGTCCTGAAAATAATTCTGTATTCTTTGAGACCATCTGGACAATGGGTCCACCCTCCAGACTCAGGTGTTGCCATTCGCTTTGGATTCTGGGTGGAGGTCCCTTGACACTGGACTTCAGCTCCACCTTCCAGGCGCTCTGGGATGGCAACTTTGCTCCCTCGGCTTTAGGCAGCCCCATTCTTCTAGCTTATCTCCTAGTCCACACTCCCTTGGCCATTCTTCTGCCCCTTAGGCATGGTAGCCCCGCCCACATTCCCCTGACACACCTAAACAGCAGCCACATACCTAGGAGGCTATGGCTCTACCCTCTGAGATTCAGGAGACTGTGGCCCCACCCTTTGAAACTGAGAAGGCCCCACTTCCTGTGCTCCTTCTAACAGTTCTGCTGATCTCTGAGTTGCTCCAGGGATAGTCCTCTTCTTTTCTTGGAGGACAACAGATGTAGCTCCTTTGCCTTGTTGCCTATCCATAGAATTCTGATTGGTAGACAGCGATCTTTCCTTCTGTTTTTTCTCTGTACCCTTCACGCTACACTGATGGTTTTTCTGCTGTGGTAGTTGGTTAGATCCATCAGTCACAGGCTTAATCTCTTTGACAAAAGATTGTGTAGCCATGTGCTTGGTGAAAATTCTAGGACATGTGTTCTTAGTTTGTACAGCAAAATTTCCAAATCTTCAAGTTTTGTTTTCATTTTACATGGTTCATTTTTAAGTTCGTTTCTTTCTTCTCACATTTTACTACAAGTGGCAAGGAGAAACCACATTGTCTTTTTAAGACCTTGCTTAGAAGTCTCATCAACCAGATACTTAAGTTCATCACTTAAAAGTTCTACATTCTATCAAACATATGAACATAATTCAGACAAGTTCTTTGCCACTGCATGAAGAACATTGCCCTTCCTCCATTGTCCAGTCACATGTTCATCGTTTCCTTTTACAGCCTCACCAGAAGCATGCTTAGCATCCACATTTCTAGCAGCATTCTGTTGCTGGCGCCATAGGTATTCTCTAAGACGATAGAGACTTTCTTTATAGGTATCTTCACTTCCTTCTGAGCCCTCACCAGAATTGCTTTTGACACCCATAATTCTACCAACAGTCTAGGTACCTTAAAACTCATTGACCCTCTATCCATTACCAATTCCAAAACCGCTTACACATTTTAGGTGTTTGTTAGAGCGGCACTCCAACTTAATTATCTAGTGGTGCTCTAACGGAAACAGCACAAGTGGATGGCTTTAACAAACAGAAATTTATTTTCTCACAATTTAGGAGCCTAGAAATCTGAATTCAGGGTGCCGGCTCTAGGGGAAGGCTTTCTTTCTGTGTCAGGCTCTAGAGAGAATGTCCTTGTCTCTTAAGCTTCTGCTTCCTGGTTCCTTGGCGATCTCCATGTATCTTGACATCTGTCTTACCCTGTCTCTTCTCTGCTTGCTTTAATCTCTTATATCTCAAAAGAGATTGACTCAAGACCTACCCTATAGTAATCCTGCCTTATTAACATAATAAAGACAACCCATTCCCAAATGGGATTATAACCACAGACATAGAGGTTAGTATTTACAATACATATGTTGGGGGTACACAATTCAATGCATAACTGTGTGTGTGTTTTTAAATGATTGTTCACTAATCACCTGTCAGCATTACAGCTTATGCTTAGAAAATCCCCCCAGGGAAAGTTGTTTATATTTTAGGATTTTTGACACTGATATCGAAGTGACATATAATAATTATAATTCTCTGCCTGTGTCCCTCCTTTCTCACTTTCAGTGTAAATATTGGAAAAATACATCAAATGTTCCCTGACTCATTCTACTAGTCACTCCCGTTATCCTGATGTCTGCATTAGCTGTAGACTGTGATGACTCAGCAAATCCTCTAAAGTCTTATTTCGTGTCTAAGAATCCAGCAAATAAATATATGGTTGCTATCACAAGAAACATTAAATATTAATAAGTTCTCTTTGCTAGTTGAAGAGAAATAGGCTGTCTTTGAGCAAGATGGCTTAGGACTGTCCTATACCCATGAGTGGTGTGTGTATGTGTGGTGTGTATGTGTAAGAAGAAGTAAAACCAAAAATACCAAACCCGCTGCTGTTGAGTCGATTCTGACTCATAGTGACCGTATAGGGCAGAGTAGAACTGCCCCATAGTTTCCAAGGAGTGCCTGGCAGATTTGAACTGCTGACCTTTTGGTCAGCAGCCATAGCAATTAACCATTACACCACCAGGGTTTCCAAGAAGAAGTAGATTGGGTGTTTTTTTGTTTGTTTTGCTTTTGGGTGTTGGTTAGCATTTTTCACAAAAATAGGATCACAGTTTTTTGTATAAACCAAACTCATTGCCCTTGAGCCGATTCCAACTCATAATGACTTTATAGGACAGAGTAGAACTGCCCCATAAGGTTTCCAAGGAACACCTGGTGGATTTGAACTGCCGACTTTTTCGTCAGCAGCCGTAGCTCTTAACCACTACACCACCAGGGTTTCCAGTTTTTTGTATAGAGGTCTTGAAATCCTTAGATTTATTCCTAAGTATTTGATATTTTTATTGTAGGCCTTTTCTACATCCCAGTGAGCACTGTCCTCTGAGTTGGCACCTAAGAAGGTTATATACAAACAGCTTGTATACTGCCTGAAACACACCCTGTTCTGGAAATTCCCTCAGAGCTAGTTTATGAAACACCAGAAAGTTTAGGGTCAGATTTGTTGTTTGATCACAATCAGTGATACCTAGTTTAAATATCTTCCTTATTCACTAGTCAGAGTGGATTCTACGGCAACCAACGACAGTTCCAAAGGATAACTTTTAGTTGTACATGGATAGTCATGTACTGCATAATGTCCGTTCAGACAGTGCCTGACTGCCTGTACATCCATCGTCACATAAGATTATAATAGATTCAGAATTCTAGTGGGAGAACAGGACATAGCAGAGGTACTTCACTAAGTATGGAGATCCAGTCTGTCTCTCACTAGCTCTCGGGGTCTGCCCCGGAGGGGGTACGGGTGCCTATCCACTGCTGTCTGTCCCATCGTGCTCACCTCAGGCAGGCACCACCAGAGCTGCAAGGGGGAACCCCCACCAAAGCCACTGCCCCACTCAGCCTAGACACCTGGCCCCAGGCCAAGGCTCCTCCCACAGTGAAGGCTGCCTAAGGGTTGTCCTGGTCTAGCCAGGGTAGTAGCAGGAGGAAGAGCAGGAAAGGCAGCCAGGGGAGGAGGCAGAGGAGAAGGTGGGAGAGGGGTGAGCAGGGGATGGAAGAGCCCATTAGAGGGGACTGGGAAGGCAGGAAGGAAAAGACGCTGGCCAGCTGGATGGCATGGGTATGCTACGGCAGGGGCCAAGCGCAGCTCTCAGAGACTGGGCCGTGACCACGCAGGACTTGCGCGGAACCAGTTTTCTCGAAGTCCCTTATCGCAGCACTGGCAGTCCCAGACCATCCGGTGACTATCCGCACCTGTCTCCTGTATAGAATATGGTGTTTGCACAACATCCAAATCACAATAGGTTTCACAGAACGTATTGTGGACGTTAATAGACTTACAGACTTAGAATTTGGGCATGAGTAGAATTTAGACTATTTAGTTGGTATCACCACCCACATCTATCAAAGTAATAAAACAAAACCCGTTTTACCATAAAGGTGAAATGGTTTGCGCTGTATCACTGGTACCAGACTAGATCTTTTAATTTCTAATCCAGTACTTTTTTTTTTTTTTTTTTTGCTACAGTAACAATAAAATTCATTAAAATCATAACAAATTGTGGGCCTTATAGTGCCCTTTAAAATTATTTTCCTCATTTTTTAGTAGCACAAGAATAAAATTAAGTGTCTCCTAATGGGAAGGCCTTTCTTATTACCTATATACCACTTTTACTCTGTTTATATACTTGTCAGGTAATTGGATTCCAATCATGATTTCTTATTTGTTTGGTTTCATACCATTTAATTGAATTCCAATCATGATTTCTTGTTTGTTTGGCTTAATCCCGTTTCTTGAGCTTACTGTTGAGAAATTATACTCACAATGTGTTCTATACAGGTAAGCAGTAATATTGCCAACATTGTATGTTCACCATCACAAAGAGTTTAATCATATCAGACATTGTTTGAGTGGAGTAGGCAGTGCCATAGACTGTGACTGTGTGAAAAACAACCTTCAGGTCTACCGCACCTGCTGACAGTCTTTGGGGATGACCACTTATGAACAAAATCAAATTTTCTTATGAGGTTTTTTCTTTTTTCTTATGATACTTATAGTCAATGTGGAAACCCCGGTGGCGTAGTGGTTAAGTGCTATGGCTGCCTACCAAAAGGTCTGCAGTTCGAATCCACTAGGCGCTCCTTGGAAACTCTATGGGGCAGTTCTACTCTGTCCTGTAGGGTTGCTATGAGTTGGAATCGACTTGATGGCAATGGGTTTGGTTTTTTTGTTTTTTTTAATAGTCAGTGCCATGTAAATAGCAGGTTTATACAGTACAGATGTATTTATGATTTCTCTACCAACTTGAGTATAAGAAAAAATTGTCAGTTTTTAATTTGTCTCTGTTTTATCATTGGTTAAAATGCAGAATTTAGAATTTTGAGTATGTTGTTACTGTATATAGGTGCCTGGAATACTTACTAAGAAATGATGCAAATCCAGGGATCCGGGACAAGCAAGGATACAATGCTGTTCATTATTCAGCTGCTTATGGTCATCGCCTATGTCTTCAGCTGGTAAGGATCTGGAGTTTTTGTGGAAGGACTTACGTGAGTTTATATTATAATAATGTAAAGAAAATGAGAATAAATGCTTTAAGAATCATTCTATTTTGTTTTTTGATGTTTTAAAAATCCATACGCCTTTTAAATTCATACTCACCTCAGTAAGGTCTCTCATTCCCTTTTCCCTTCAAAAACAAAGAAGGAAGAAATTAGATCCCTAGAGAGGGCTACTTACATCCTTCACTTATACTACCCCATGTCTGTGTCTAGCATTTACTTCTCCTGCCTCCTTAAATAAATGTTTTCTAGAAGCTTCTTTGGAGCTATGACTATGTCTTAATGTGAGAAATAAATGTCTCTGTGAAAAGAAGGGTACCCCCGTGTATTCTGGGAATTCTGAGAGGCTCATTTATTTTAGTCTCTCCTGATAAGGGAGACTCTATTTCTGCAAAAGAAATTTTTATTTCAACTGTAGTCTCATTCTTGAATATGCGCAAATTCACCCCCCTTTGCCAAACTAGAAGGAAAGTAAGGAGCAAGTGAAACAATACTTAGGTATGTGAACAGTAGCTTCATGTTACAGGTTCCTTTACTTAGACTTCCTTTATGAATTATGTTAAACTCTTCTTCCTTTCAAGGGAAAATACAGTTTAAGAAGAATGGGTATAAAACAAAGAGGAAGTTGACATATTTAATATAGCTTTTAGAACCCTGATACAGCAATGAGACCTTTTTTCTTAGGTGTTATAGCATCTTCAGACTAAAATCACAGTCCCATGCGTACAGATTTGTGGTCTGTTTTATTGTAAAATTAATTCGTTAAAGGACTTGGGTTTTTTGGAAGCAAAGGAAGCACAGATTCAGAGTAGAATTCCAGAGTCCTATATAAGTTAAAACCTACAGTTAACATTTCTCTTTCATACATACTAGTACTTTCTAAACTAAATATTTTTGTTTTGAACTTTGTTTCAGATTGCAAGTGAAACTCCTTTAGATGTTGTAAGTATTGGTCATTTTTTCCCCCTACCATTCAGAATATATTATATGGCATTTGGGAAATAGACTAAGCAGTACTGAAAGATCTCTTCACATTTGTGTGGTAAACCTTTCTTTCTAAGTCCTGTTGTTTTGGCCAGCACAGCATTTTTGAGATTCACCATCTACAGAGTAATCTTTCTTCACCTAGAAATTTGAAAAGTAAATTTTGTTTCTTTGCTTTCATTAGAGCTGAAGCTGTTTTTTTATAGCCCTGGGAGCAAAGATAGTGACAGAAACCATGGATGTGGGACTTAAGGTTTGCTTACTTGGTGGCAGTTAAATAGCATTTCCTCCAGGCTCTTACTCTGTGGTCCGTATCACGCTATCAAGATGGTCCTGTTGTATAAGCTTGCTGAATTAGTTTTTATAATGGTCTAGGATTTTTTCATACCGCTTCAATTACCAATTTATACTCTAAAATGGAATTGAACTTGGGGAAAGGGAAAAACTATAGTATATCTAAAAGTACCAGGTCTCTTGGGGGCAGGGAGTTTATGCTAATGGGAGAGGAACAGCTCGGAAAACGAGGGTGAGAGTGGTTGCACAACTCAAAGAACGCGTTCAGTGTCACTGAATTGTATATGTAGAAACTGTTGAATCGGTCTGTGTTTTGCTGTGTGTAATTCAACAACAAAATAAATAAAAATAACAGTTCCACTTCTGACATTTAAAACATACCTTTCTTTTTTAGTTAATGGAAACTTCGGGGACAGACATGCTGAATGATTCAGACAACAGAGCAACAATAAGCCCTTTACACTTGGCTGTGAGTACTGCCTTCATAGCCAACTTGACGGCTGGCTTTACAAACACAATCTAATGTGATGACTCAAACCGGTACCCTGAACTTGTGTTCTCTATAATAATTACCATGGAATTAAAACTTAATAAAACCTTTTCATTTCAGAGAATTCTTTAGTGCTTTTGTATTTGTTTTTTAAACTGGTCCCTGGGCTTCCCCCAGGGCCTACTCAGACTATGCCCATGACGATGAATTTAAAAATGAACTGCCCTAGAAAAATGGCTTCTAACTTGCTAAGCAGGTGGTATAAGCACTATAATTTCAGTGCTATCTCTGCAACTTTTTGCTTACTTTATTATTTTGGGACACTAGATATGTACTCACAGATCCTTAGATTGTGCATACTATAGCATTTGGCTGTATGATCTGTAATGTCCCTTTCAGGTTAAAATTCCTCTGAATTTTTCATTAGCATGTCAATCACTAAGAGGAGGAAGGTTAGGAGAGAGTGTGATAATTCCTTAAATGATATATGGGCATGAATTGCCTTGAAATTTTCAAGCAGAGCCCAATCTAGTTCTTTCTCTGTTGAAATAAGAATTAATATTTAAGTTTGGAGTCCTGGTGGCATAGTCATTAAGAGCTTAGCTGTGAACCAAAAGGTCAGCCATTCAAATCCACCAGCCCCTCCTCAGAAACTATGGGGTAGTTCTTTGTCCTGTAGGGTCGCTATGAGTTGTAATCAACTCGACGGCAACGGATTTGGTTGGTTTTTTATACTTAAGTTTAGGAGTCCCTGGGTAGTGCAAACAGTTATGTGCTCAACTAGTAGCCGAAAGGTTGGTGGTTCAAACTGGCACCTCAGAAGATGCCTGGCTGTCTGCCTTCAAAAGGTCACAGCCTTGAAAATCCTATGGAGGGAGCAGTTCTAGTCTGCACGCACAGGGTCGCTGTGAATTGGAATTAACTCTACAGCAGCTAACAGAAACAACATATTTAAATGAATGTGGTGCACTTAAGTTCCGTGATCCATTTCGTTATTACTTATCACTTGTACTATTACTTTTTACCTTAATATTCTCCTGGCAAATGTTCTGACACTTTGATATACTACATTTAATTTTCTGCTGCCTTTTTGCTCCCTTTTTCCCCTCTAGTACTTCCTGTCATGTTCTCAGTGACTCAGAAGGCATGCCCAAGCTTCTTGCTTCCATGGCCTCTGAGTCCTTAGAAGCCTATTACCCCTCCCAGGCTGGAGGAAATGGTAATTTTGCTCTTAGTGCTAAGAAATTAAGACTGAGCAGATGACTAGGCAATTCTTGAGTCAGCATCATTGTTTTCATCATAATGATAGCACTGTCGTTTCTTGAGTACTTACTAGGTGCCAGACTAAGTATTTTGCAGCCTTTGAGTACATTATCTCAAAAAGGCTAGGAGGGTAAGTGTTTTACAGATAAGGAATGGGAACTTCAGAGAAGTTAAATGGCTTATCTAAAATCTGACAGCTGTGCAATGGCAGGGCTTAGTCTTAACAGATTCCAAAGCTCTGTTGTTTTCCTAAGCGTTTCCAACAAAACTAGGTCCTCAAATGGTTTTGTCAAATAGTATTCCATGATCAAATAAGTTTGGAAATGCTTCTGTTTCTGCCTGTTGGAGATTCAGTACCATTGCCATCAAGTCAATTCTGACTCATAGCAACCCTATAGGACAGAGTAGAACTGCTCCATAGGGTTTCCAGGCAGAAGCCGGTAGATTCGAACTGCCGACCTTGTGGCTAGCAGCGGCACTCTTAACTGCGGCACCACCAGGGCTCCAAAGATTGAATAAATATCAGCATATTAAAGGCTTCAAAAAGTCCTGCAATCTGTAGGGCTGTCTTACTAACTTAATTTTTGAAATGGTAGGATGATAGTTTCTTTAGAATATTTATGTTTGTGTCCTTCTCCTCACTCCATTGCCCCCTAATTTGGCAAGTTTCCTTTTTTGCACGTACAGTTTAACAACATACTCTACATTGGAATAGTATTTTTAAGTTGAAATGGAAACAGCTTTTTGATTTAGCAGTTAGACTCAGTCAGCTGTGATTATGCCACCAAACTGTTGAATTTTATGCCTGTCCCAAAATTACTTGAAGTGATTTTCCTTTTAAACTCTCCCATCCAGGACAACCTGGTGCGGTGAAAATACACCGGTCTGGGGCTCAAAGAATCTGACCTTGATTCCTTACTTCATGCTACCTATAGGCGTGCAGGTTCCCACCCTCAGCGGGTTCGTGCTTTCAGTCCTTTATAAGGATATCATGAGAGGAAGAACCCTGTGACAAATCATTGTGACTCCTAGTCGTCCTTCTATTTTCTATACACACATTTCTCAAAGCTCGTTCTTTTAGCAGCATATCTCATTGTTCTGATACTGAGGAACAAGATTAGATGTGATCCTAGGACAGTGCAGTTCACTGATCGAGAGTCACTTTAAACTTGGAGACAGTGAAGCCTATGTCCTACACAGAAGCATCAAAGAGATCAGTAAGGCCCAGAGTAACTTCTGTTGTTGGTACTTTCTGACATTTTCCACAAGAAATAGCTTTACAGCTCTTTGATGGAATATAGAGCCCTCTTCTAGGTAAGTTACCTTTTTTTTTTTTTTCCAGATTAGAAGCAAGTGAGAGCTCAAGTACAGTAGAATTTTATAGGTTTTTCACTTTACAGTGAAAAGTTCACATGTGATAATTTACCAACCTAGTACTTTTTTTAGTAAGCTGTAAGTTAGGATGGTATCAGAAAATGATGGGTAAAGTTCTCTTAGCTGCAGAGTAGCGGTGTGAGTAAACTAGATAAAATGTTCAGTATCATGCCGGGACTATGTCTTGTGATTACTTTGTCCTGCAAGTAATGGATGTTGAGTTGACATGCTGGTTTTTAAGAACAAATCATCTGGAAAACCCCTTATCAGACTGTAAAGCAGTGGGCTTCAGTCTGACAAATCATCAAATCTTCTTGCTATCTTGTACAATTAGCACAATGCCTGGTCCATGGCAGATATTTAAGCAAGCCTCATTCCAAGTATTTTTGTGCTGAAGGAAAGTTTATTTCTGAGATACAGCATCTTACAGAGTGGGTATGGATGGTTGCTTTAATTTAAGAAGGCAGGAGACTTGAGCACTGTTGCTGGCTTTGGACTTAGGATCCAAATATGCAAATACCTGGTCCATGGCAGATATTCAACAGTTGTGTGACATGGATTCAAAGCCCTAATTGAATCCATGTCACACAACTGTTGAATATCTGCCATGGACCAGGTATTTGCATATTCATGAGAAGATCGTCTGTCATCTGAACTTTTATTATTTGCAGAATAGCCATTCCCTAACCCCTACTGTGCTGACGGAAAAATCTATAGCTAACTTTCTGAATTCCGAATATAGAAATTATGGATTATCTCCATAACAATAATAATAATAATGTGAAGACAGAAGTACCACTTCTTTTATACTTTCTAAAGTATTTGGTAAGTCACTCTAGATATGCAGTTTTTTAATTTACATTTTTATCTCATTTCCAGGCCTATCATGGTCACCATCAAGCACTGGAAGTGTTGGTACAGTCTTTGTTAGATCTCGATGTGAGAAATAATAGTGGAAGAACACCCTTGGATCTTGCAGCATTTAAGGGCCATGTTGAATGTGTGGATGTACTTATTAACCAGGGAGCCTCAATCTTAGTAAAAGATTACGTTTTAAAGAGAACACCTATACATGCTGCAGGTACACCAAATACTGTGCCTGATGTATTTATCACTTTCTACCTAACTTGCTTCTTCTTTTTCAACTTGTAGAATTTATTGCTCTTGGTAATTGTCCAAACAATTTCATTAACTTGAAATGGTAGAATGATTGTATTCTTAGGGAAAAGTTAACAAATTATAATCACTTAAAAAAATGCTTATCTGCTTCAGAAACTGGATTTATGTAATGCTCTTACTACTGAGGTGCTGCATCAACAAAGTAATGCAGTATGGTTTTGCTTTCTGATGGAAGTTGTTCGGGATTGCATTGTGCTTTCATTTAGCAGTTGGTGTGCATTGTGACTCACTGTGTCAATGTGTACTACATTGATCATTTTTTTAGACAAGATTTAAAGGACCCACATTATTCAAGACCTGGTCCATGCTGTGATTCTTTTGGTGGTGTAGATGTGTGAAAAATCCAGAGATCATTAACCAGTTCGTTATAATAACTTGATACTAGCTGTGAGTCACTAGCAGATGCAGACTCACAGCTACTCTACGGGAATTAGTACTAAGCAGTGAAATGAACACCAACCAGTTTTCACCTTAAATAACCAAGACTACTAGAATTTAAGAAATCCTAACCACGTATTTTTCTCATCCCAATAAAGGCTATCTTTATATGATTGGAGTCATTTAGCTTAGTCTCTTTGTATAGAGTAATCCTTAAGATCACATTTCAGTATTGGTCTTGAACTTTGTTTCTAGTCCCACTGTTAACCAGAGCAGCCTTTTAGAAACTATCAGATATTCAAGAGCTCAGAGGCAAATCTTTTAATAATAGACTAATGAATGTGTACATATAAACTGCTATGTGGTATGAATAAGAGTTCAAAATGCTGTCGTTTTCTATTCTCCTGAAAAAGAGTGACGTTATATATCATTCTGCAACTATAAAAATAATATTGTAGCCACAGATGATTTACAGAGCTAATTTAAGGCTTTCATGGAGTATTTGCACTCTTTCTGTTGTTGTTGAGAATATCCACAGCAGAACATATACCAATTCAACAGTTTTGCGTATACAATTCAGCGACATTGATTACATTCTTGGAGTTGTGCAGCCATTCTCACCCTCCTTTACTGAGTTCTTAAAAGAGTAAAATGCTCAAGGCAGACATTCTTCACTAATTAAGCTAAACTATTGTTTGGTTTAAAGAAGACTTTAGGGATATTTGAGTGTTTGCACTCTTAACAGATAAATATTGAACCAAGACAGTAGCCAGTCCTTCAGAAATGGTTAAGCAATGCTGTACAGACTAGCGTAAGTCTTACCCACTGAAAAAGCTGTAGTTACTGTTAGCATCTGCCTTTCAATAAATGCAAGCCTTGGTTCTGTAGCTGCCTTTCAAATTTGGAAGTCTACAAAGTGTCGTCTCAAGACTCCTGTGTCATGAAAAAAATCACTGAGAGTCTTTGTGGACGTTAACCAGTTTTTTTCCACAGCGATGTTTTGAGCTTAGGTGACACACAAACTTACAGTAGCTGTTGCACACTTAGTGTGTAAGTGAATTGATAAAAATAATAACAGTGAGCCAAATGCAGCCTCCTTGAACCACTCCTAAGTGGCGTGACACTGTTGCTGCTGACTAAACTGTGAGAGTGGCCGGCAGAGTAGAGCATACAGGTGGGGGTGGGGGATTTTTTGAGCCACGAGTCTTAACAACTGTGAGGATGTGATACAGCTGTTAGAAGGTACTGCGGCGTATCAGGCGCTGAGTGTGCTTTCACTAGTACTGTCATCTTTCATTTAGGAAGAATAGTGATATACATTTCTTTTTATCTCATTGTGTGGCTTATGTATTTCTTTAAACTTCAAACATTATTATACTATGGGCAGGACCTACGTTTTGCAGAGGGTTTAACTTACCTTAAAAGCTTACCGTTTCCTTTGGGCCGCTTCTGTTTGTACCATTGCTTTATGCATTTGGATATGTAAATGCCGTCTTTAGATACATCATTTTCCCTTTTATTATTGTATATGTGTCATTTGGGATTTTTTTTTCCAGCTGTAAGTAACAGAGTACCCGGCTAAAAGTGGCTGAAATGGCAGGGGTTTAGTCTCTCAAAGAAGATGTCCAGAGATGGACACAGTTCCAGGCTTAGCTGAGTCAGAAAGGGTATCACAGCTCTGGATCAGATTCTCTGTTCTCCTGTCTTTGTACTCACGTTGCGAGATGGCTGCTGCTGCTTTACAGGATCACATCCAGAAGCAGGAAAGAAGGGGGACTTTTCATTATCAGGGATAAAATATTTCCCAGAAGCCCTCCTGACATCTTACATCTCAGTGGTCACAACTGGATCATGTGCTCACCTTGAAACCAGTCGCTGGCAAAGGGGAGTGAGGTTTCTATGATAAGATTCGTCTGATCATGATTTCATCCTTAGGGCTAGAGCCCGGCCACCCTTGACCACATTGTCATCACCAGAGAGCTAAGTAAAGTGACCGTTCTATTAGCAAGGTAGTTGATGAGGAATGGCTGCTGGGTAGGCAGTCTGTACCCCTGCTGTGACTTACTATGAGAAATTTGTATATATTCATCTTGTCAACAAAGGCAGTAGAAACTTTCTTTGATGTACCCATAAGTAATATTCTTTCTTGAATATTAAATTCAACAAAACTCTCACAAAATTATTTTATAGAAGATGTGCTTAAAGGTGGACATTTTCTGGCTTATCATTACTAAAAATTTTAAATTTCACTTTACAGCAACAAACGGTCATTCAGAATGCTTGCGGCTATTAATAGGAAATGCAGAACCACAGAATGCAGTAGATATTCAAGATGGAAATGGACAGTAAGTTTTAATAATTTTTAAATTATATTTAAGAAGTTGGTTGATTCTTCATACTTTTGTCTCTAATAGTTAAATTTGTCATAGAATGTAACTGAGTATTATTATATATAGTTTTTTAATTTAAGTATACTCTAAGGTTGCATCACAAAATGACATATTTAGAAAATAGGCACGACACTGTTATTCATAAAATGAACTCAGTAAGCAATAGCACTGAACCTATTCCTTTTGGTGCTCAGGACTCCTCTGATGCTGTCTGTTCTCAATGGGCACACGGACTGTGTTTACTCACTACTGAACAAAGGAGCAAATGTAGATGCCAAAGACAAATGGGGAAGGACAGCATTGCATAGAGGGGTAAGCAGAAACGTTCCCATCTCCTTTCCAGAAGCTTTTATGACCTCATATTACCTTGCACAGAATTGGGATGTGTTTAGTTTTTTTCATTAAATTTTTACCACATAATCTTTACTTGGTTTTTTTTTTTCTTTTTTTCTCGTTGTTGTTTTTTAGTAAATTTTAATTTTTGAGCCCTAATTTTGGACAACTACAAAGCACAAATTAATCCAGGGAACAATGTTGTTGGCACAAAATTTTAAAATCCTGAGTAGAATATCTGTACTTGACATGTAGTACCCACCATGATATATTTGACTACATGCAAATTGTTTTTCTTTCAGGCAGTTACAGGTCATGAAGAATGTGTAGATGCATTACTTCAACATGGTGCTAAGTGCTTACTTCGGGATAGCAGAGGCCGGACACCGATACACTTGTCAGCTGCTTGCGGACACATTGGTGTTCTTGGAGCCCTTTTGCAGTCAGCAGCGTCTATGGATGCCAATCCAGCCACGGCAGACAATCATGGATACACGGCTCTTCACTGGGCTTGCTACAACGGTTAAGTACACAGATAAACAAACCTGCATTAACTGCCTGCTCTGCATTAAATGCCTGTTATATACCAAGCAGGGACAGCTAACTGTAATGCACATTAATTGGGATATTAATGAGAATGACCTGTTTATACGGTAAAGTTAAAGTTCAAGATTAACAGGAGGCCCGGGAACAATCTACTGGGTAGTTACGTCTCACTCCTGTCGCTTGTCATGCTAAAGCTAAGATGCTGCTGTCAAAGACACTTATTACGCCATGACTGTGTGACATTTTTGTTACTTCAAGTTTTGTTTTTTTTTTTTTTCATTTTTAAGAGGCATTTGTAGTATTTATTTCCAATGCCTTTTATATGTTTGTATTTTGATTATTGTTTTTACTTTCTGAATGCAGTTGTACTAGGAAAAAAGACAAGGGAGAAATGATGAAATGCACCACAATCTAAACCGAAATCTGTGTATGTTTTCTGAGCATGTCACAAGATAAGACCCTTATATCAACATTGACGTTCAGCAGGTGGTAGAAGTAGAAACTTTAATGGGTTAATTTTACTACATGATCAGAGCAGGATTATTTTTAGCTTCCTAGAGGTTCACAGTCATATTTATTCTTTTTACAGTTAGACTCACAAAAGATCATTTAGGAAAACAAAAATTTTTAAGGTATCGATGTTAAAAATGAAGTTGGGCTTATGAGATGATCATTAATTAAAATAATTTAAGTAATGAAATGTGTTGAGACGTGTTAATTTTGTCCTTGCATAGGGCCGTAGATTGGATCATCTTAGAAAATGCTCCCCAGACACATTCAATGCAGTGAGCATCAGTCCTGTCAACATTTGGGCCTAGGGCTTTAGCAGGGAAAAGAGGGGTTTTTTTATTTGTTTTGAATTTCAGTGTTGAGTTGAGATTAATGTTAGTTGTGATAGCACATCTACAAAACTGTAGTTCACAGTTCTAGCAACTTTCCTTCAAAATGTAGAGAAGATATAAATTGTCCCTTTATATAAATACCCACTTGATAAAATAGTATCTGTTCTAAAATTCAACTGACTGACTTGTCAGAGTTGAAGTTTGCTGTCTTTCTGTAATATGTTGCTTGATGGTTCTTCCACTGGGAGCCCTTCTGACAGATAATGGTGGCTTTTAGTGATGGAGGAGAAATCTGAATCTTGCCAAAGAAAACCAAACTTGTTGCCATCGAGTCGATTCTGACTCAGAGCGACCCTGTAGGGTCAGAGGACAGAGTAGAACTGCCCCATAAATATTTCGATATGTATTTTCTAGAACAGTATTTTTATTTTCTTATTAGTCCTTGTGCCAGAGTTGAGAGGTCCATTCTTTTGCTGTGAAAAAGTTTTGGGATCTTGTTGAGGATGCCCCTGTGATGACTATTGGTTATCCACAGTGAGCGCTCTGATGGCACCGTGAAAAGCTTGGGTAGTTGAAGGTATTGCTAATTCAAAAGTTTAGCTTAGTTTATTTCATTTTTACTACCTCAGACCCTTAACCAGAACAGTTTTGAAAACTATGAAGTATAACCTTTGGGTTTTGACTTCTCTTTTTACTTTTTCACCTCACTAGAGTTGGTATTTAATGACTATAGTGAAGTGGCCAAAGAATGGTCCTAAGTCAGAGAAGATACTTTATTTTGCCATTGGAATTTGGTTTGTTTTTATTCTGTAGTTGACATTTTACGAGTATAAGGACTACCTGAACAGTGGGAAAGCATCTGCAGATGTGAACTTGGTTTAAGAAGTCAGTGAGATAAAACTCTGCAGAAGCAAAGACTTGTATTGTTCTTTTTTTTTTTTAAATGTATCAGTGAGAATTCATACCATTCAAAAATTCATACATTAAGGATGTTTTTCTTTCAAGAAGGCAGAACATTTTGTTGTAAATGTGTTGTTGTACTGTCCTTCCGGGAGTTGCTCTATTCTGACATTTTCTGTCAGGTCTATATGGAGAGCACTGTTGCCCTAAGGTTGAGTTTCCACTCTGTCACTGCTGAATTGGGACTCGCTAAGCACGTTTTGTACAAGACAGAATTTTGCATGAACTGCATGCCTGGTTGCCATTTAAAGATCAACAGATGTGTCTAATTTCAAGACTGTAGCAAAATCGTGGTGATTCTGAATTGAGCTGGAAGAAATTAAATATACATTGACTGTGTGCAGTAAGAGACCATAGAGGCAGTCTAAAATTAATACCATATTTATAGCTAAAAGCCTGTTTTATAATTCGGCATTCTGAGAGTAAAATCTGTAAAATGGTTTTACTTTGACTAGTAATTATTGTACGGCTGGAAAGGAAATGGGAAGCAGTCCAACAGAACAGAACAGCCTTTCTCTCAAAATTAAAATGGAATTATGGCCAGGTTTTAGAAAAGAACTGGCTACACATACTAAACTTTAAAAAAAAAAAAAAAACCTCAGCACTAAACAAAATTTCAGTTTATGTAATCAGTCATAGAACTTAAGAGCACTTATATTATCTCATTTGTTCCTTTTTTAAAGTTGTCAATTTTTCTGAAGCTTTAAGTATCCCGAGAATACCCATCTGAAACATGGACCAGCTTTATCATTCTGTCTTTCACAAACTAGGAGACAAAGTGGTGAGACTGTCAGCTTGATATCTCCCAGTAATGATTGCTGGAGGCAACCAAGAGTCCTAAGACTCCCTTTTCTCTGTCTGCACTCTACTAACATAGTGGTTCTCAAATCTTTAGGTCTCAGGATCCCTTTACACTCTTAACTTACTGTGAAGCCCAAAGAGCTTTCATTTAATATCAATATAGGTATTGATATTAACTGTGGAGCCCTGGTGCTGCAGTGGTTAAGAGCTACAGCTGTTAATCAAAAGGTTGCCAGTTCGAACCCACTAGCCGCTCCTTGGAAACCCTGTGGAACAGTTCTGCCCTGCCCTGTAGGGTCGCTATGAGTCAAAATTTACAGCAATTGATTTGGTTTTGGGTTTTTGTGTTAGAAATTAGAACTAAGAGTTTTTTAAGTATGTATTAATTTATATGAAAATAACAATATTAAATCTATTACATGTTAATATAAATAACATTTGTATGAAGAATAACATCCCTCCCCCCCTTTTTTTTTTAAATGAGAAGAGTGGCAAATCTCTTTAATGGCTGGCTTAAGAAAAGGCAGTTGGATTTTTGTATCTTCCCCTGCATTCAGTCTTCTCTGATATCACTCCAGTGTTCAGACCACACCAGGAGAACCAGGAAAATGGAAGGGTCTTAAATCAATATGCACAGCTTTGCAATGTTACTTTTTTGTAGTGAATTAACATTCAGAGAAATGGCATTAAAGCAGGGTTTTCAATCTCAGCATTATTGATATCATGGACCAGATGATTCTTTGTTTTGAGGGGCTGTCCTGTGCATTACAAGATATTTAGCAGTACCCCTGGCCTCTATCGTCTAGATACCAGTACCAGGTCAGCTGTAATAAGCAATATTATCTCCGTACATTACCAAAGGTCCCCTGAGGAGAGGGGCAAGATCACCTCTAGTTGAGAACCCCTGAATTAGAGAAAACAAACTGACAAAAGATGTAACACAATTACAGGTTTCCCGAAAAAGAATTTTTTCCCCAGTAGAATAAAGATTAAGTTGAACTATTCTTTGAGGACGTTAGAATAATTTTAAAAGAAAATACAGTATTTATTAGCCAAATATTAAACAGCGAAAATAAAGAGGCTATATGTAAGAATGTTAGTTATTCCTAAAGCAGATCCTAAGCGACAAGTGGAATAAAGGAAGCAACATTTTCTTGGCAGCAATTAGTACATCAGTTGGGGTATTTTTACTAAAACCCTGGCTTTGAACTTTACGTTAAGAAATTCTGAGGTTTTCAAACTTCCCTCTCTTCAAAGTAGTTCTTAAAATTGTGAGACTTTTATCTCTCAGTAGTCAATATATTTGTCCTTGAGTCCTTGGAGGGACTCAAACCTCCAGCCTTTCGATTAGCAGCAGAATACATTTGTGAGGCAATTTGTGGGAAAATTTCCTAGAAATGATATTGCTGGGTTAGAGTTCCCCCAGAGGTGCCTCAGGTGAGAGGCTTGGTGATCTACATCTGGAAAATCAACCATCGAAAACCCCATGGAGCACAGTTCAGCTCTGACACACATGGGGTCACCATGAGTCAGAATTGACTTGATGTTCCCACAGATATGCTTATAGAAATATGTACTGGAATGTTTCATTACAGCGCTGTTGATAATATCACAAAAAGAAAAAACCCTAGCAATCACCTGGAAATCCATAAAGAAATTAAATCATTATGATACTTCTCTGATATTAGGAAGTTCTTTGAAACGTTCAGGAATAGAGTATCTGTCTATTATGGAAGGATACATGCAATTGTGATATTACGCCAGTGTTCAGACCAGACTTTGAGTACCACTGTACAAGGGGAGAAAAAAATTGCTGTTGAGTGGATTCCAACTTATAGCAACCCTTCAGGACAGACTAGAATTGCCCCAAAGAGTTTCCAAGGCAGTAAATCTTTACTGAAGCAGACTGCCACATCTTTCTCCCTTGGAGCAGCTGGTGGGTTCGAACCACTGTACTTTTGGTTGCCATCTGAGTGCTTTAATTGCTGCATCACCAGGGCTCACAAGGAAAATAGAAGGGTCTTAAATCAATACTGGACAACTTCGCAATGTTATTTCTTTTTAATGAGCTAACACTCAAAGAGATGGAATTAAAGCAGGATTTTCAGTGAAAAACAAGTTGCAGAACAAAAAAAATCCCATTTGTGTAAAAAAAAAAAAAAATGAAAGTATGTATTTGTGTGCATGCAGTTATGTATGCCCAGAAATCTTCTAGAACTATTAAGATAACATGGAAACCCTGGTGGCGTAGTGGTTAAGAGCTGTGGCTGCTAACCAAAAGGCCAGCAGTTGGAATCCACCAGGTGCTCCTTGGAAACCCTACGGGGCAGTTCTACTCTGTCCTATAGGGTTGCTATGAGTCAGAATCAACTCGACGGCAACAGGTTTGATGGTTTTTTGTTGTTGCTGTTCATTAAGGTAACAGTGGTTACTAGTCTAGAGAGTGGAACTGGGAAATGGGGGTCAAAGACTTGTCCTTTTTCCCTTTAAACCTCTGTATGGTATTTGAGATTTTTACCATTAACTTGTTACTGTAAGCAGAAAGGAGCCCTAGTGGCGCAGTGGTTAGGAGCTAGGCTGCTAACCAAAAGATCAGCAGTTCGAATCTACCAGCTGCTCTGTGGAAACCCTTTGGGGCAGTCTGTACGCTGAGCAAATAATCAGAGAGGCTGGATTCTATGAAGAAGAACAGAGCATCGGGGTTAGAGGAAGACTCATCAACAATCTGCAATATACAGATGACACAGCCTTGCTTCCTGAAAGTGAAGAGGACTTGAAGCACTTACTGATAAAGATCTAAGGCAGCAGGCTTCAGTATGGATTGCACCTCAACTGAAAAACAAAAATCCTTACAACTGGACCAATAAGCATCATCATGGTAAATGGAGAATAGATTAAAGATGTCAAGAATTTCATTTTACTTGGATCCACAATCAACGCCCATGGAAGTAGCAGTCAAGAAATCAAACAACTGCAAAAGACCTCTTTCACGTGTTAAAAAGCAAAGATGTCACTTTGAGGACTGAAGTCTGCCTGACCCAAGCCACTGTACTTATTTCAGTCACCTCATACGCATGCAAAAGGTGAACAGTGAATATGAATAAGGAAGACCAAAGAAGAATTGATGCATTTGAATTATGGTGATGGCAAAGAATTTTGAATATACCATGGACTGCCAAAAGAACGAACAAATCTGTTTTGGAGGAAGTACAGCCAGAATGCTCCTTAGAAGCAAGGATTATGAAACTTTGTCTCACATACTTTGGACATGTTATCAGGAGGGACCAGTCCCTGGAGAAGGACATAGTCCTTGGTAAAGTAGAGGGTCAGCAAAAAAGAGGAAGACCCTCAACAAGATGGATTGACACAGTGAGCTCAAGCATAACATGAGGGTGGCGCGGGACTGGGCAGTGTTTCTTTCTGTTGTACATAGGTTCACTATAAGTCAGAACCGACTCGATGGCACCTAACAACAACAGCGATGCATAAAAATATGTTGTTGTAAAAGATACTATGCTACATATGGAGCCGTGGTGGCACAGTGATTAAGAGCTTGGGTGCTAACAAAAAGGTTGGCAATTCACATCCACTCAGCTGCTCCTTGAAAACCCTATGGGGGAGTTCTGCTCTGTCCTATAGGGTCACTATGAGTCGGAGCCTATTCAGTGGCAGCTGGTTTGGTTTTTGGTTTATGCTACATATAAATATGATATTTTCAAGATTTTATGTTAAATTTATTTGGATATCTAGGTTTCTGGAAATTTTGTTTAAATGATGACTGAATAACCCTGGTCACCAGGAAAAAAAAATAAGACTGATTTATTCCCCATAAGATAAATACCTGTCATGTCAATAAAAACTGCTGTGAAATTACCATAAGAAGCTACCACACTTCAGGTCTTAAGTTGTACTTTGCATTCCAAAGCTCCTAAAAATGGGACGTGTAATAGGTTCAGTACACTGGTTATTTTTAAGCCATGTAAAGCTCTTTCTTATTTCTGTGGGTATGTTTGTGTGTGTATGGGTACTTCAGTATCTTTTTATTTTAATATCTGACTTTGGTTTTACCTATTTAGGTCATGAGACTTGTGTAGAACTTCTTTTAGAACAGGAAGTTTTCCAGAAAGTGGAAGGAAATGCCTTCAGTCCATTACATTGTGCTGTGTAAGTAAAGCCCGAATGAACTGGATTTGGTGTGGGTAGTTACAGATTACTCCATTGCCGTGAGTGGGTGATGACCTTATTACTTTACACAGGATAAATGACAACGAAGGTGCTGCTGAGATGTTAATTGATACGTTAGGTGCCAGCAATGTGAACACCACTGATTCAAAAGGAAGGTAGGAGTTCAACTATGTACAAAAAATTTAATTTTAATAGAAAAAATTTTTTCACTCACCTAGTATATGAGAATGTACATTAAAAAGTTGGTTTTTATATTTGCAGATACAAATTGTTAATAAAATCTTAAGTATTTTTGTATTATCGAAACTGCTTTTCCATTTATGGTTTTTAGTCAGTCCTCTAAAACATAAAATGTAAGATTTTCCATTTTTTTTCAAGAAGTATGTTTGTTACTCAAAGATCATTGTTAACAAAGTTAACTGTTTTCTAAATCGGAATAAAAGCTAGAAGAGTGTCTGGCAGTTGTAGTCAGTAGCAGTATTTGGGTCAAGATTTGTTTTCAAAATTTCCTTTAATGATACAATGTTGTTTTAGCAATTTTATGATTTGTCCTTATTTTTTTACTAATTCTAGTTTAATTAAGGCCTTTTACATTATCAAAAGTACTAATTTCTTTGGCAGAAATTAGTAAGCTCCCTGAAGCCCGTTTGTATGCAGGTGGTGCTTTTACCGGCTGAAACGGAAACGCTTCGGGGTGGTCACGTGTTTCCATTTCTCTGTATCGCAGAACTCCTCTCCATGCGGCCGCCTTCACAGACCATGTAGAGTGTTTGCAGCTGCTGCTCAGCCATAACGCCCAAGTCAACTCTGTGGACTCCTCTGGGAAAACACCTCTTATGATGGCTGCAGAAAATGGACAAACAAATACAGTTGGTAAAGAAACTGTTTAAGGATTTTGTTCTTCTAAGCTTATATATTGTTTATGTATAGCTTAGATCCTTAGTCTTCTGACATGTAATTCACTGCATTTTCTACTAGGTATCTCACCACTCCTGAGATTTCAAACCATTTACCTGCCTACAATCCACATTTCATTTAAGGCCACAGTGTTTTCATTGAATAATCTGCTTTAGCAAGGCAGTGCAGCATAGTAGTTATGAATACTGGCTCTTGAGTCAGACTGCGTGAATGTGAGTCCTAGATCTGCCAGCTAAGTAACCTTATTCCTTAGTTTCTTCATATGTAACATGAAAAAAATAATAGTAACTACTTTGTAAGATTGTTGTGAGGGTTACATAAGTTAATATAAACCCAGAGCACTTAAAACAATATTAAACATTTAGTAAGCAACTGAATAGATGTTAGTTGTTAATTGTTAGTGTATCTTACTTACACAACAATATAATTGTTCTGTACTATTATGTGATAAAATAATATGTACCTTACGTATTACTATATTCTTCTTGCACTTAAGTTTTTGCTAGAGGGATATTTTTGCAGTGAGTTATTGGTAATCTAAGAAACATGTTCGTAAACCTAAGAATTGATGCACTTTTTCCTCCCAGAGATGCTGGTTAGCAGTGCTAGTGCAGATCTGACTTTACAAGATAACAATAAAAACACCGCCCTCCATTTAGCTTGTAGCAAGGTATGTACACGTTTTAAGGACGTATTTTTATGATTAATATGAACATTGGCATTTCAGGCTTTTCCACTTAACTGACATGAACAAAGCTAGGGACCATGATCTCTGGCATCCGGTTTCTTGAGCAAAACTATTAGCAAAATTTGTTAGGCCCCACAGTGTATGGAAGTCTCTAGTAAGTCAAATTGGTTTGAAACACATGCCTAAATAAAAATTAATGTCTTTCTTCAATCTTAACTCTTCTTGTCCTCTTCCCCTACTCCCACCTCACCAACACATATTGAGCAAATACTTAAGGCATTAATCAAGAGAATTCATGGCGTGTGTATGTACAGTGTTGTTCATATTGTATGGAATAGGGTTGGGGTGTGTTAACAAAAAAAACTCATTGCCGTCAAGCCATTCAGCTCATAGTAACCTTATAGGACAGAGTAGAGCTGCCGCATAGGGTTTCCAAAGAGTGGCTGGTGGGTTTGAACTGCCGACCTTTTGGTTGGCAGCCATAGCTCTTAACCACTGCACCACCAGGGCCACTGGATTGTGTTCAGTGTATAAAATTATCTTTAATTGTGTCCAAGTTTTTAAGAGTTACTTACCATAATTTTAGGGTCATGAAACTAGTGCCTTGTTAATACTGGAGAAGATAACAGATAGAAACCTCATCAATGCAACCAATGCAGCCTTGCAAACGTGAGTACTTTCAGTGTCTTAATGTAAACATTATAACCTATAATTACAAGAATGGTAAGTGTTTTGGTTTTTTTAACATGTGACTGTTGGAATTTGTCTCACTAATCACAGAAGCAGTTATAAAGAACAGTTTCTACAACTTACAAAACTCATTTTTAAAATTGTCACAATCAAAAGGCGTATTACTAAAAAAAGCTTTTAAATGGAAACTTTTTTAGAATATCGAAAATGTGTTTTTTCTCAATTCATTTACTCACATAATTCTCTGAAGGGAAGTAGTACTATTCTGTGTATTTTATGGAAACCAACTGAAATAGTCCGTTATTTTGACATTAACAGTAAATGAGGTAAGAAGCTTCATAAGTGTCTGTAAACTAAAGAGGTTTAAGAAAGAATCAAGTCCTTAAATGTGAGCAGCCAGCCTCGAAGTTGACTGACATAGATCCTTAGAGTAGTGTCTCCCATCATCCTCTCTTTCAGTTTTCATTTGCTATTCCACTTTGGGACTTGGTAAAGAGAGAAATTTCTGAATACTGGTTTCTAGCCTGGGGTCAGTCAGATCCCATGAGGATTTAAAAATTAGTCAACCTCGTTTCTTTAAAAACAAACAACTTAAAAATGCAGTTTCGTTGGTTGGTAAGATATTTTGAAACACTGCGTCTTAAGTGGGAAAATAACAGAAGACATTGGTGATAGTGGGAATTTGCCAGCAGGCCCAGAGGCTAAGCTTGTACACATTGATGAGGAGCAGATGTGCCCTGCACAGAAGTTCTGCACCCCTCCCCTCATCCTCATTGCTGTTAGGACCGAAGACCTCAAGTTTGTATCTCTGGGTCTTCACCACCTGGCAAAAATGGCCTTTGACAGCCTGCTGTGTGAGTGTGTGTGTATACGTGTGCATGTGTGTACACAGTCACGTATGTACCTACAATTTTTCCCCAGACCTCTGCATGTTGCTGCCCGAAACGGGCTAACAATGGTGGTTCAGGAACTTCTGGGGAAAGGAGCCAGTGTGCTTGCAGTAGATGAAAATGGTGAGTAGGCTCTACATTCTTTTTCCTTAATGTCTGTCTTACTAGAAGCTTTTATCTTTTGATGATCCACATTTGAAGTAAACTTGTATATTTTTGATTGGTCAAAGAAGAAAGCTGATGTTAACATTGAATCAGACTTTCTTTTGGCAAAGGGAACGGGGGCAAGAGAAACAGGAAAAGTCCGTCTAACAGATGGACTTAAGAATTCTGATATCATCTATTCAACCAAAGTTAGTATTTACTCTTCACCACCTTTGTTGATCTCAGTAGCCAAGGAATTTGTTCTTTGCATAAATATTTATCAAGTCCCTTCTTAAATGTCACGTTCTTAAACATGTTATCTAAAGCCAGTCCTTCTACTCCCATACCAGATCCTGTCCCCTTTTACCTACTTGAGAATACCACTTTAGCAGTTCTCTCCTTTTGTGTTCTGCAGTAACAGTTTTTTGCTCTCTTCCTAGATTACTCCCATTGGTATATAAACATTATTTCTCTCATCTTAAAAAAAACCTTTTTTTAATCCCACTACAGAAAAAAAAAAGCCCTGCCAGCTACTGCCATATTTCTCTGTTACCCTTTGCAGCAAAATGTCTCAAGAGTTGGCTGTACTTTCTGTCCTCAATTCTTTTTCTTTCATTCTCTCTTAAATCCCCTGTAGTCAGGACTTTGCCCCCCTCCCCCATCGTGCAAAACTGTTCTCATCGAGATCACCAGTGGCCTTGACAATGTTAAGAGTCAATTCTTAATACATTTCTTAGTTTTCATCTTACTTACCAGCATTTGGCATGACTGATTACTGATTATTCCTTCTTCTTTGATACATTTTTTTTTTACTTGGCTTTCATGGAAGGGTCCCACACTTTCTTGGTTTTCCTCCTACATTACTAGTTGTTCCTTCTCAATTTCTTTTGCGGAGTTTCTCCCTTTTCCTCTCTAACTTCTTAATAATATTGGAGGGCCCTCGTACTCAGTCCTTGGTTCTTTTTGCGTTCTCTGTCTACACTCACTCCCTGGATGATGCTCTCCAGTCCCTTGGTTCTAAATACTACCTGTATGCTGAGAATTCCCAATTTTGTATCTCTAGCCCAGACCTCTCACTATCTCCAGACTTACATCTCCAGCTGCCTAATTGACATGGACATCTAATAAACAGCTCAAACCTAACATTCCCAACTGAACTACTGGTACTTTCTCTCATCACCCCCCAACGTCAACCCTCCCCCCACCCCCACAATGTGCTATTCCCTGCTGATCTCAATTGGTGGCAATTCCCTTCCTTGTAGTTGCTCAGCCCAGAAACAGAGTCATCCTGGACTTCTCTCTCTCCCACCCAGTGTACAATCCATCAACATATACTATTGATTCCACCGCCAAAGTATATCCAAACTCTGCCTACCTTTTTCTGCTCTGGTGCTGGATCCTTCTGAAATATGGGGGAACATATTACTCCTCTGAATCTCAGATCACTCATGATTTTTATAATGAACTACAAACAAGCCCCTACATGATCTGACCCACCCCTTTTACCCCTTTGACCTCATTCTACCCTAAAGTATTCTTTGACAAAATCCTTCACCTGTTTCAAATCTAAGCTCAAATTTCATTTTCTTGATGAAGCCTATCCTGACTACCCTGTTTATACCACAACTTGTTGTGTCCCCCTACCGCAACATTCTTGGTCCTTGTTAACCTGCTCTGCTCTTTTTTCCACTGAGCTTGTCTAACATACGTAATTTACTTTTTTATTATGTTTGTATGTCTCCTCACTGGAATAAATGTAACCTTCATGAAAGAAGGAATCTTCATCAGTTGCATTAGGGTGCCTAGTATATATTGGGGGCTTAGTGAGTATTTGCTGAGTGCGTGATAATGCCAAGCATTTGCCTAAGTTCTGAGGATACGATGGAAAATAAGATACAGCCCATTCCCTTGAATAGAGACAAGAGTATAAATGGGCAGTTATGATGTACTTGAAGTAGTTCACTTGGGGTAAAACTGGAATGCTGTGAGAGGGTCTTCAAACCCTGTCTTGGCAGGAACATGGAAGACATCCCAACAAAAAGTGACTTCTAAACCAAAATTCACTGGACAATTAGAAAACAGAGGCAGAACTTTCTGACAGAGAGAGTGGCATGTTAAGAGACATAACATGGGGGTGGAGGTGCAAGTACTGAGTTAGGCCAGAGCCCTTCGCTCAAATGCCTATAGATCTCTGCTTTAGAAAAATGTCACTTAGTCTGAAGAGGAGCAAGACTAGAGAAGGGAAAGGAATTAAGTTACAGGTGAAAGAAGATGGTAGGCAGAATTAAGGTAGAAGCATTGGGATGAAAAGATGTACATGGCTTCTGGAGAGCTTAAGACAGTAGACTTGGTGATGGAGTGCTGAGGTGTGGAAGGTGAGGAAGGAAGTTGCACATCCTCTAGCTTGAAGAGCTGTGTGAATGGAAGTCCCTCCCACTGATTGAGACAGAGAACGTAGGAGGAAGAGTTGGGTTCATTTGGGGGTTGTGCAAAAAGTGCAGTAGAATTTCCAAGTAGGTGATTGCATGTATAGATCTGGAGCCCAAAAGCAAGTTCTGGGCTGGACCTAGAGATTTAGAAATCATTAGCATATGTATGTGGTCAGTGAAATCCATAGAGATGGCTGGTATCACCCAGGAAAACAAGTTCAGACTCATCTAGGTTTAAAACAAACTTTTAGTATCAGTAAGTTACATTTCTAAAAATACAGCTAACCCATATAAGATATTTGGCCACACTGTGAGACTGTGAATCAATAGTTGATGATACCTGCTAACGTCCAAGTCTGTGTTGATTGTTTTCAAGATGTTATGCATCTGATTTAGCCCCCTTATAAGAGATGGAAGGAATGATAAAATAGACCGTAATGATTGCTAAGATTAAAAAAAAAGTTGGCTAGGATGTGGGGAAATTGGAATGTTTATCCATTGCTGGTGGAAATGCAAAATGGTATAGCTGTTGTGGCAAGCAGTGTGACCCACTAAAACTAAAAATAGAACTACCATATGACCCAGCAATTCCACTCCTAAGTATACACCCAAAAGACTTGAAAGCAGAGACTCAGAGACTTGGACTCCAGTGTTCCTTGTAGCACTAATCTTAATAGCCAAAAGGTAGAAACCACCCAAATGCCCAGCAGCAGATGGGATAAATGAAAAAAACAAAATGTGGCTCATACATACAGTGTAATACTACTATGCCAGTAGGAGAAATGAAGGATGGATACATACTACAATACAGATGGAGCTGGAAGACATTGTGCTGAGTGAAATAAGTAAATCACAAAAGGACAAATATCTTTATGACCTTGCTTATATAAAAAGACAAGAAAAGACAAATATTTAGAGAACAAAGTTAATTAGGGGTTACCAGGGGTGAGAATGAGGGAGAAAGAGGGAGTTTAACAGTGATAGAAATATCACCTTGATTAAGGGTAGGGTTGCACAGCCAATTATTGTAATTACTGTCAATAAGTTGTATACCTGTAAAAAGTTGAATTCGCGAAAGCTGTGTGATAGATACATTTACAACAATGACCAAAAAAAAAAAAAAAAAAACTGCTGAGGCTGCTTATATACAGCCAGAAACCTCATCGCATTTGGTTTCTTGGTTTGGAGGTTTAGAGTCATGGTATCATGGGACATCCCGGTTAATTGGCCTAATAACGTGTTAGTGCTTCTGTTCTCCTTGTTCAATCTGTAGTGCCTAGGGTCTTAAAAGCTTGCAAGCAGCCATCCACGGCAGTCAGGAATAGGAGGTGGATATGAAATGTGTGACTAGTTGCCTCCTTTACCATAAGACAAGAAATGGATGGTACCCAGCTACGATTACTGAACATTTTGATCAAAGATTCCATCGAAGAATCCTGATCAAAGGGAGGAAATGTAGAACAGAATCTCAGATTCTTAATGGACTCCAGACTTGCAGCCATGAAGGTTGGGTGAACCCCTGAAACTGTTGCCCTAAGATAATCTTTAAACCTTAAACCAAAAATATCCCCTGACGTCTTCTTAAAACCAAACAGGAGTTTAGCTTAACTAGTAAGAAATGCAGCTTTGAACATTATGCTCTTTTAAGAACTATCTACATGGGATCAAATTGACAACAGCAACTCGAAGAATAAGAACTTGAGGGGGCCGTGAGTTTATGTTAATGGGGGAGGTCCAACTCAGAAAAGGAGGGTAAGAATGGTTACACAAGCCGAAGAATGTAATCGTTGGCACTAAACGATACATGTAGAAACGGTTGGATTGGTGTGTATTTTGCTATGCATGTTCTCAACCACAACAACAAAATAAGTGAAATTATTTTGAAAAAAAGACCATAGTGAAGATCACTGGTGACCTGGTTATCTTCCAACATACTATCACTGTGAAATTGTAATCATGGCCCAGCGTTAACAAGTTACAGTAAATAGCTATTTCAATTTTATAATCAATTCTAGACTTTAAATTAGTGATACAGTTATAAATTGCTCCAGTGGCAACAGGGGTTGATGGTTAGTTGGACTCTGTAGTAGAGACAAAGGGGCCAGAACATCCTGTGCCTATATTCACTGTAAGAAACGGGTTAAGTTACATTTTGACAAGTTTTCTGGAGGAGGTGGAACATACTGTAATATACTTGCATAGGATGGGTAAGACCTTTATCTTCAAGAAGCTTGCTTCTCTTTAACTGACCACACGAACCCCACGCAGAGAGGTGGAGCCTGTGCTTGGTCATATTCTGACTAGGAAGCCCTCCTGAGGCCCTGTTCGCTCCCACCCCTGTGTTCAGCTGAGGAGTCGTGGCCTGTCTGATGGGTTGCTCTGGCTGCAGCAACAGCAGCAGGTGCCTTTAGATCTTCAGAAGAGCCCTTGAAAGAAGTGTGGGCAGTGGAGAGCTCTTGTCCCCACTTTGAGCAGGCAGGGTCTGATTAAAAATACGCATTCTCTTCAGCAACTCCTGCCAAGCTTGCAGGGGCATCAGCTGTTCTCTTTGACCCCTGACAAAATGGGAAATATATGAAAGGAAAAGATTGTTTTTTTCTTTTTATATAGGCCAATAACATGGATGAAAATATATGGGAAATTGGAAACAACCAAATGTCCTAAAGCAGGCAGCTAAACCATGGCATAACACACAGTGGGAGACCACGTAGCAATGAAAATGAACAACTACAGCTATATACAACAACCAGAGTACATACTGTCTGATTCCCTTTATATTATGTTCAAAAAAACAGTCTGGAGTTAGTGTTTATCAATGAAAGTAGGAAGGGAGAGCAAGAAAATTGCCGCTTCGTAAGTCAGAATAGTGATTACCTTTGGAGAAGAAGAAAGGGGTAGTGCCTGGATAGGGGATGTGTGGGGCTTCTGGCATGCTGGTAATGTTCTTTCTTAATCTGGATGTTGGTTATGCAAATGTTTGTTTTGTGATAAATGAGCTTTTTAAAAATTTGTAACTTTTGATAAACATGCATGTATGTGTGTAAAGGCTCAGTCATGAGTAAAAATGTAGTAAAGGCAACAGTGTCTAGATGTGCAACAACAAAATGAAGTTAGACTAAAGCATTAAGATATTTGCTGCTAAATACCTTTTAGAAGCTTCATGTGATCTGAAATAATCAACGTGAACTATTCCATACGGTATAACCTAAACTTGACATCACACAGTGTATTGCCTTCTCTCCCACTCCTTCCTCAAGATCGTGTCTTTATATACCAACTAATACTTCCTTCCTCAGTTTGCTGTGTTGATAATATTATGGGACCCTGTGGCTAAGGAGAGGAGCCCTGGTGGTTTAGTGGTTAAAGCTCTCTGCTGCTAACCAGAAGGTCAGTGGTTCGAACCCACCAGCTGCTCCATAGGAGAAAGATGTGGCAGTCTGCTTCTGTAAAGATTTACAGGCTTGGAAACCTTGTGGGGCAGTTCTGCGCTGTCCTGTAGAGTCGCTATAGGGTCGCTGAGTCGGAACTGACTCAGTGGCATTGGGTACTTGTGTGTATGTGTGTCTAAGGTCATTTGTCTTCTTGTAACAAAAGGAAAAGTTTCAAAAGTTCACCTGTTTAGTTTATCCACTGTTTTTCTCTAGTGGATTTATTTGACTGACCCCAAAAGTTAAAATGACAACCATTCAGTATGTGTCTTTTGAGCACATTTTCAGTGACTCATTCATGAACCTGTACACATTCAGATTTCTCCGCATTTAAGCCCTTGCATAACTGCATTAACAGTAAGTCTCTGCTCACCATTCTGAAGTAAGATTTATTGACTTATGGTTTGTTCTTGTTCTAGCCCAGTATCTTCTGTGAGTTCAGATAAATATGGATAAACTGTGATATTTTAAGGAATCATCCACCTTTCAACTTCAGTTTCCTCTTCTGTAATGTCTCCTTCCACCCTAGGTTTCTATAACTTTTCTCTTTTTCTACTTTACTTATTGGAAAGTTCTGAATCATTCTGGTTCAACCAATTTATTGTAAGCCAAATAATTTAAAATGTGTCTAAAGTTGAAGGCCTTGGGCTTATATCCTTACATATCAGTAAAATGAGCCTCAGGATATTTCATTTGTAAATTCTGTCTTGTATTCCAGGTTATACCCCAGCATTGGCCTGTGCCCCCAATAAGGATGTGGCTGACTGCTTGGCACTCATTCTGGCCACCATGATGCCTGTCTCAAGCAGTCCTTTATCATCCCTGACATTCAATTCCATTAACCGATACACCAACACCTCAAAAACAGTCAGCTTTGAAGCTTTACCCATCCTGAGGAATGAACCTAGCTCCTACTGCAGTTTCAACAACATTGGCGGGGAGCAGGAGTACTTATACACGGACGTGGACGAGCTCAATGACTCCGACTCCGAGACCTACTGAGGCTGAGCCAGAGGTCAAAGGAGGGAGTTCAGACACTAAAGCTTCAACCTGTGCTTTTTCAGGAAAAAAGGCACTTTCTTATTCACATTCAGATTCAGCCTAAGAGGAAAGACCGCACAGTGAAGGAATGTCAGAGATGTGATGACATTAGAAAGAAGAGTTTTAAAGGCAAGTTTTGCAAAAGGAACTTCTAGAATCTTGAAATAGACTTGACCAGAGCAAAACACGGATATCAGATTGCTTTGTGGAGTTGTTTGATTTGGTTTTGCAGTGCCAGGAATAATTTGCGACACTGTGCACCCTAATCTGCTTACCGAGGCAACACCATTGTAAAAGAAGAGATACGGACACTAGATTTAAATTTTATCGGTAAAGTTACAACTAAATTTAAAGGCAATAAAAGTTTGGTACAGTAGGCATTATGTGCGCAGCGAATTGCCAAAGGACCAAGTAACTTAGAAGTTTTTTAATGGAATATCATTTTGTGGAAACTGGAGTAGGTGAAATTAGACATTATCTAAACCAAACACTATTCTGAAAACAAAGTTGAGATTTGGTTTTAAATTTTTTTTTTTTTTTTTTTGAAGAAAACATCTAAAAGCCTTCTGTTGTATTAAACCATGAGAGAAAGCAGATGTATTTTTACATTTTGTTTCTTTTACATAAGAAATTTTAAAATCCAACTTTTATAATATTAGAAAACCAGCTGACTAGGTGCAGTCAGGGTGAAAATACTTGTGACAAAGACACGAGGTGGATTGTACTTGGCTTGGGTGGTTATTGCCCAGTTTTGAATGGTTTGGGTTTAAAACTGAATCATTTTCATTTAAAAATGTAAAGAATTTCTTAGAAGAAAAAAATTTCATGCAAATCAAAAAGTAGATTGTTTTCACCCTACTGCAGCTAAGTAGTCCTGGAGAATGGAATTTTCAGCCTCGCTACTTTGGACGGTAAACCTTCATCACCGATATTACTTTTTGAACCTCCACAATGGGTTGGGATTTTTCGTTGTTGTTTATTTTGATTTTTGAGTTACGAAAAAATGAAGAATCAAAAGAAAAAAAAAACCCTTGTTATTCATAAATTAAACACCATCAGGTCTCTTGGAAGGCATTTATTTATAATGGACAAGATTTAAAATACTAAAGCCTTTAGGTGTCCTGTTTAGATTTATTTAAATTTTGTAACATTTGGGGAAAGAAGTAATTGCCTGCCGAATGGAAAGACCTCCTTTCAATTAAGAAAGAGAAAAGGCTCATGTTTAGGCTTTTAAATAACAATTTATGTGGTTCTGCTTTTACTGTAACTCACTTTTCCTGTGAAAGTGATTTCACACATGTAGGGGGTCTTACAGGTTTGGGTAAAGTTCCATAAATTGCAATGAAATGATACCCAATTTCATTTTACCCTTTTTGTATTGTGAAACTGGAAACTTTATGACATTGTAAATTATCAGCTGGTTTTTCTGAATATAAAGTGTGAAAACACAGAACAGTATTTTGATCTATTTGATAATTTTGTGGGGTTTTTGAAGAATTAATGAGCATGTACATAGAAATAGTGACTGCTTGAATACTGTATTTACTTGCACTCTTTCAGTACATCAAGATTCCTGTATATTTTAGAGAAAAATAAAACACAGATGTGAGTTGTATTTAATGAATAATGTATTTGTATCTGTGCATATTATCTAAAAACTATAAAGTTTCTAGGGCATTGACTACTAGATTTTAAGCATTTTTTTCTAAAATATTTACAGAAATTATAATGCAATCCTCCATCTTTTCTTTATAATATAAAGAAATCATAATGACCCCTTCCTAAGTATTAGCGGTAGGAAGGTGAATATGCATTTCAAAGCCAGTGGGCTACATTTTCTATTGTACCTTTTGAAGAAAAAAAAAAAACTCAAGAGGATTCTAAAAGTATACATATGTGTGCTTTCTCTTTCCTTTTAGGAATTCCCTTCTGAATTCCCTGAGGGAATTTTCTAGAATCTCAGAATTGAAAGAGACCTGAGGTTCATCCAGTCTAACCTCTTAACCAGTGCAGGAGTCCTTCCTACAAGGGTGATCTTTCCACCTTGAACATTTCCAGTGACTCTACCTCACCAAGCAGTCCATTCAGTTGTTGAGCAGCTCTTACTATTAGAAAGGCCTTCCTTAGATGGAATTGAAGCCTCCCTCCTGGTAACTTCTGTCCTTGGGCCCAGGTCTGGCCTCGGAAAAAAAACCTTAAGAATGTTGGAAGGATGAATCTTGCACCTTCTGCCATGTCTTCCCTTTACAGGATGCTTGACTTATCTGCTGAAGTGATTTCCAGAAAGACTGATTAAACACACTGTCAGATTCATCACATCTGATGGGATCCAAGGTGTAGCTATAAAGTAACAAGCTGTCTTTATTTTATCTTCACACATAGCAGGACTTATATCCTGTATCGTTTATATGTAATTGATGCTGTTATCGAAAACATTCGTGAGGTGGTTCTTGCAATTGCTAGCCCCCTAAGAAAACTGTTTCACTGCTTTGTAATTGCATCTTGTGAGAGTCTGTTCCCCAGCTTGATCACCCGCCTCTTGTGGTCTTCAGTTGATGAGAGGAAGTTCCGAACTACCGTCTCAGATAGTATTTGAACAGCAGTAGTATTGTCTATAGAGTAAGTACATGGACTACTTGAATGAACACAGCACAGTAAGTTCCTTTATAGTTACACCTTATATGTCAAAAGCATTCAGGCCCTGCTCTGTAGACCAGTGCTACCAGTGTTTTTTATCCTCACACAGAATAGAAAAGCTGTTTGCCTTTTTTAACTTCTGCATGAAAGGTGACATCCGAAATATCCGATGTGTTAATAATACCAGCTTCTGCTCTTAGAACTACTTTGGGGAAAACGGCGGTAATAGCAAATGACCTCCTTTAACAGGACACTCAGCTCAACAGTGCCATTTAATGAGATCCAGGAGTCATTAGTTCAGGAGATCGCTAAGTGTAGCTGTAAATTTGGGGTTTAATTGGGCCTATATTGGACCTTTTAAATGAAATAAAATTTTTTAATGCAATAAATCAAGTGTCTTTCTTTTTTCCACACAAACTTCCTTTCCCTTATCTTAAAATGTGTAGCGTTCAGTTATGACGATAAGTATTTACCTGTCTTAATTTAGTGACTTTTCAGTAAAGCTGTTTTCGGATTTAGATGAAACCACCTAAATAGGCTTTTCAGATAATAATCACTCATTTTTTATTGCTTTTCTGCTGTATACTTGGGGGTAGGAATGGGAAGAAAGTATGCCTAGACAGTGTGGTCTTCCCGCTATTACAGGAGCTTACAATTTCATCATGGAAAGGTATATACCTGGAAGTAGAAAGCAGTAAAAGTGCAACTGAAGTAGAGGTGAATTACTAAGGAAAGTCAGAGAACAAAAAGACCACTTGGAGAGCGAAGGATCAGAACCGGCTTCCTGGATGAGGTGACATTTAGGCTAGACATTGAGGAACAAATACAATTTAGGCAGGTAGAGAGGGACAAATGACACTCTAGGTGAAAAGAACAAAGCCAGAAGACCTTAAAATGATCGGTACGGGGGGAGGTTTAAGATGGCGTGGATATTAGCGGTTAGCATTCCTGAGCATAAAAAGGTCATGGAAACATACGAAAGAGCTAATTATAAATATGCACAGAGAGTAGAGAACAGAAGTGAGAACAAGTAGATATAAATAGGTGGGGGGGGCAGGTGAAGCAGATTTTAATAATCTTGCTCAAAATAGTCTTATGCAGGTAATAACAACAGCAAATGCCTACACAGCATTTATCATGTACCAGGCAAAGTTGTAAGTGCTTGAAAAACTTTATCTCTTAATCCAGACAACTGTGTATGAGGTAGGTACTATTATTAGCAGTAATTAACACATGAGGAAATAAACAGAGAGGTGAAGTAACTTTTTCCCAAGGTAACTCAGCTGGCAATTCTTGAAGCCTAAATTGAAATCTCAGCAGCCATTTGCATAGTCAGTGTTCTTAACTACATAACTACCTCTGACATGTTTTCTGTTCCTTGAAATTGGTGGCTTTAAATTAGAACACACTCAACTATTAAATTTTTAAGTTCCTTTCAGTTTTATTCTCCAGGTTCACTATTTTTAGAAGAAACATAAGTGTAACCACAGTAGGTGTTAATTGAACACCTGTTGTATGCCAGGTACTGGAGAATCTAGGCGTACAGCAGTAAAGGAGGAGGGGGCACAGTTTGCCCTCATGATGGAGCCTAAGAGAAAGACTCTCCTAACGTTCCAACTGGTACTGCTGCCTACCCCAAACCAAACCCATCACCACTGAATCCATTCCAACTCATAGCGGCCATATAGGACAGAGTAGCCCCATGAGTCTCTCAGTTTGTCATACTGTGGGGGCTTGCATGTTGCTGTGGTGCTGGAAGCTATGCCACTGGATACCAGCAAGGTTACCCATGGAGGTCACCCATGGAGGACAGGTTTTAGCTGAGCTTCCAGACTAAGACTAGGAAGAAGGACCCGACAGTCTTCTTCTGAAAAGAAGATGCCAGTGAAAAGCTTATGAATAGCAATGGACCGTTGTCTGATATAGTGACAAGAGATTAGCCCCCCAGGTTGGAAGCCACTCAAAAAATGACCAGGGGAAGAGCTGCCTCCTCAAAGTAGAGTCGACCTTAATGACGTAGGTGGAGTCAAGCTTTCATCATTCGCTGATGTGGGAAGACTCAAAATGAGAAGAAACAGCTGCAGACATCCATTAATAATCAGAACCAGGAATGTACAAAGTATGAATCTAGGAAAATTGGAAATTATCAAAAATGAAATGGAAAACAAACATTGACATCCTAGGCATTAGTGAGCCGAAATGGACTGGTATTGGCCATTTTGAGTCAGACAATCAAATAATCTACTATGCTGGGAATGACAGCTTGAAGAGGAATGGTGGTGTATTCATCATCAAAAAGAACATTTCAAGATTTATTCTGAAATACGGTACCGACAGTGATAGGGTAATATCCATACGCCTACAAGGAAGACCAGTTAATATGACTATTATTCAAATTAAGTAAGGCCACTAAGGCCAAAGAAGAAGAAATTGAAGATTTTTATCAGCTTCCGCAGTCTGAAATTCATCAAACAAGGAATCAGGATGCATTGATAATTACTGGTGATTGGAATGAGAAAGTTGGAAATGAAGAGGGATCGGCAGTTGAAAAATACGGCCTTGATGATAGAAATAATGCCAGAGATCTAATGATATAATTTTGCAAGACCAACGACTTCTGCATTGCAAATACCTTTTATCAGCAATATAAACCATGATTATACACATGGACCTCATCAGACGGAATACACAGGAATCAAATCGCCTACATCAGTGGAAAGAGACAATGGAAAAGCTCAACATCATCAGACAAGCCCAGGGGCCGACTATGAAACAGACCATCAGTTGGTCATATGTAATTTCAAGTTGAAACTGAAGAAACTCAGAGCAACTCCACAAGAGCCAATACGACCTTGAGTATATACCACCTGAATTTAGAAACTGAAGAATAAATTTGACGCGTTGAACACTAATGACCGAAGACCAGACAAGTTGTGGAATGACGTCAAGGACATCAAACATGAAGAAAGCAAGAGGAAAGAAAGAAAAGACCAAGATGGATGTCAGAGGAGACTCTGAAACTTGTTCTTGAATGTCAGTCAGATAAGGAAAACAGAAGAAATGATGAGGTAAAAGAACCGAACAGAAGATTTCAAAGGGTGGCTCGAGAAGACAGAGTATTATAATGATGTGTGCAAAGAGCTGGAGATAGAAAACCAAAAGGGAAGAACATGCTTGGTGTTTCTCAAGCTGAAAGAACTGAATAAAAAATTCAAGCTTCGAGTTGCGGTAGTGAAGGATTCTATGGGGAAAATACTAAATAGCACAGGAAGCATCAAAAGATGGAAGGAATACACAGAGTCATTATACCAAAAAGAATTAGTCACCTCTTGAAATGGGGTAGCATTTCAAGAGGTAGCAATATGATCAGGAACTGATGGTGCTGAGGGAGGAAGTCCAAGCTACACTGAAGGCATTGGCGAAGAACAAGGCTTCAGGAATTGATGGAATATCAGTTGAGATATTTCAGCAAACAGATGCAGCACTGGAAGTGCTCACTCGTCTGTGCCAAGAAATTTGGAAGATAGCTACCTGGCCAACCACCTGGAAGAGATCCATATTTATGCCTATTCCCAAGAAAGGTGATCCAACTGAATATGGAAATTATCGAACAATATCATTAATATCACACACAAGCAAAATTTTGTTGAAGGTCATTTAAAAGCGGCTGCAGCAGTGTATCGACAGGGAACTGCCAGAAATTCAGGCCGGATTCAGAAGAGGACGTGGAACCAGGGATATCATTGCTGTCAGATGGATCCTGGCTGAAAGCAGAGAATACCAGAAGGATGTTCACCTGTGTTTTATTGACTATGCAAAGGCATTTGACTGTGTGGATTATAACAAATTATGGTTAAGAATGGGAATTCCAGAACACTTACTTGTGCTCATGAGGAACCTGTACACAGATCAAGAGGCAGTTGTTTGGACAGAACAAGAAGATACTCGGTGGTTTAAAGTCAGGAAAGGTGCATCAGGGTTGTATTCTTTCAATACACCTGTTCAATCTGTTTGCTGAGCAAATAATCCAAGAAGAACAGGGCATCAGGATTGGAGGAAGACATTAACAACCTGTGTTATGCAGATGACACAACCTTGCTTGCTGGAAGTGAAGAGAACTTGAAGCACTTACTGATGGAGATCAAAGACCACAGTCTTCAGTATGGATTACATCTCAACATAAAGAAGACAAAAATCCTCACAACTGGACCAATAAGCAACATCATGATAAACGGAGAAAAGACTGAAGTTGTCAAGGATTTCATTTTACTTAGATCCACAATCAACAGCCATGGAAGCAGTGGTCAAGAAATCAAAAGACCCATTGCATTGGGTAAATCTGCTGCAAAGGACCTCTTTAAAGTGTTAAAAAGCAAAGATGTCACCTTGAAGACTAAGGTGCACCTGACCCAAGCCATGGTATTTTCAGTTGCATCATATGCATGTGAAAGCTTGACAATGAATAAGGAAGAGCAAAGAATTGGTGCCTTTGAATTGTGGCGTTGCCAAAGTTGAATATACCATGGACTGCCAAAAACTGAAAAAATTTGTCTTGGAAGAAGTACAACCAGAATGTTCCTTAGAAGCAAGGATGGTGAGACTGCATCTTACATACTTAGGACATTTTGTCAGGAGGGACCCATTCCTGAAGAAGGACATGATGCCTGGTACAGGGTCAGTGCAGAAGAGGAAGACCCTCAACGAGATGGACTGACACAGTGGCTGCAACAGGGGGCTCAAGCATAACAATTGTTACGGATGGCGTAGGACTGGGCAGTGCTTCGTTCTGTGGTACACAGGGTCGCTGTGAGTCGGAACCAACTCAACAGCACCCAACAACAGGACAGAGTGAAACTGCCCCGTAGGGTTTCCAAGGCTGTAAATCTTCATGGAAGCAGACTGCCACATCTTTCTCCTGCAGAGTGGCGGGTGGCTTTGAACCGCTGTCCTTTCGGTTAGCAGCTGAGCACTTTAACCACTGTGCCACCAAAGCTTTGCTTATTACTGCCTAACCACCCCAAATCTCAGCCGTTTCCAATAGTCATTGTCACTAGGGCTTCTGTAGGGCGGTTGATCTAAACTTGAATGAGCGGCTCTGGTTCAAGCTGAGGCTCTGACTGGCTATTCATACAAGTCGAGCTTGGATCTGCTCCATCTGTGTTTATCCTGAGGCCTGGGCTGGAATACAGAAGTTGTCAAAGCGAAGTTCTCATGGTGATGCCAGAAGTGCAAGAAGGCAAGCCTTACCACACAGGCATGGTTCGTTCCTTTGTGTGCATCACATCTGCTAACAGGCCACTGGCCAAAGTTGCATGGCCGAGGCCAGTGTCAGTGGAATGGTACCCCTCCCTCAAAGGGCAGAGCTTAGTACACTAAGTTCAATTTCCAGAATTCACTTATCCTTGAAATGATGAGCGAATCAGTTTGTCACTTGTCTTCAATTTACCTGTGGGCTTGGTAGTCTGCTTACTGGCTGCTCCTTCCCTTGTTGCAGTACCCCTTCTGGTGTGGGTGGTCCAGAAGTAAAACTATGGGTAGCAAGTGTGTTTTGAATCGCAAAGTGCTTCCTTGGCAGCCTAGGACCTCTTGCTCAATGTTCAGAAGAACATAGCACCAGTTCCCTCTCTCGTTTTATTGTGCCATCCTCCCCAAAACAGAGCCTCATCTAAAGGAAGGTAGAAAATAAAGCTTTATTGATGATCAGGAGTGGCCAGTGACTACTTTTAAGGTAACTGAATAATCACGGGGAAAATCTGCCGATATATAAAGCTCTTCCCTCTACGAGGGTCGATTCTCCATCTTACCCTCTCTGGTGCTTTTATAAGTCCCAGTCTCTGCTTCATTCTTTGTGCATATTTCTCCTTTCCTTGTGTTTATTTCATTGCTCTTGCCTTTCTTACTCCCCTTTCTGATTCTTGTCCGTCTGCTCCTCTTAATTAGAGCACAGGAAGAAAACCATCCAGCTGCCCTAAGGAATAGGACCTAAGACATTGTAAATGGTCAAAAACCTTTTGCCAAAAATGGCAGTGGAAATGGCAGAAAAAGGAGTCTGAAATTTTGCTCCTCTATAAAAGCAATGAAATAATTGGCAAAATTTGTCAGGATCAACTTTCACAGAAGTTTGGAAACTAACCAAAGGCTGGCAGCCACCTGGGGAGCATTTATTCAAGAAAAACTTCCACATCTTGGTAAGAACAGCAATCTTGGTGATGTTTTAACTCATACTAGAACCATCCCATGTTCTCCAGCTCTGCATTAGCTTGTAAAACTAAAAGCCCACATTTCCAGTGCAACCTAGCCAGCAGAGGAAGCAGTCAGAGCTAGAGCTCTTTCCAAGCTTCATTCTCAAATAATTTTCATTATTTGACCAAGCTTGTGTTTCCTTGGAAGCCCCCACTTACAAACCTGTTTTTTAACTGACTGAGAGGTGACCCAATGGAAAACGTCTTCTCCCTAAGGGTGGAGGGGCGTGTTTCTTCAAAACAATTTTGGACAGGAAACAATGTTGCAGTTGCCTGAGGTGATACTAAGAGTTGGGGCAAACAATAGACTAACCAAAAAGCTTAAAAGGAAAAGCTGGGGAATGAGCTTGAAAAGTTGTGACTCATTCCTAAGAATCCAGGAGGCCATATGCTTCCATAAGGTTGTGGTCAGACTCAGAGAAGACCCTAAGCTTTCACCTCTGGTTGACCTTGAGGTTCTGCACAAGCAGGAAGTGAAAGCTAAGAAAGGGTTTTGAACTGCCAAGCTGAGTTTTGAAGGCATGTCCCGATGCACACAGAGCACTTTGGCAAAGACTGGGAGATTTTTTTAGGTTCCAGGCATTTAAGGAAATCTCTGTCCTATCATTAGCTAACTATTAGCTCTACTAAGTAGAGACTTCGGTGGCCACACATGACAAAGAATATAGACTTTACAAAATTTGTTCAGAAAAGTCACTAAAACTACAAGCAGCTGTAACAACAAACCCTGAGGAGGAAAGAAAGCCTGATTTTCAGAGTTGCCATATTATTTAAAAGGTCCAGTTTTCAACAACAAAAATGAGATACGCAAAGAAACAAAGCATGGCTCATACACAGGAAAAGTAATCAGTAGAAATTCCCTGAAGAAGCCAAAACGTCGGACTTAGTAGAAAAAATCAGCTATTTTAATTAAGTTCGAAGTACTAAAGGAAATTATGCCTAAAAAATGAAAAGGATGAAAATTATGCCTCACCAAAAAGAGAATATCAATAAAGATACATAAATTATACTTTTAAAAAGAACCAAATAGACCCAAATAGAAATTCTGGAGTTGAAAAGTACAATAACAGAATTACACTCAAAAGGCAGAGAATGGCAGAATGGATTAAAAAATACCGAAATACATGCTGTCACAAGATTCAAAGACACAAGTAAGTTGAAAGTTAAAGGTTGGAAAAGATATACCATGTAAACATTAACCAAAAGAGAGCTGGAGTAGCTATGGAGCTATGGTAATATCAGAAAAAAATAGATTTCAAGACAAAAAAGTGTTACTAGAGAAAAGGACATTTTATAATGATGAAGTCTCAATCCATCAAGATGGAACAATTGTGAACAAATATGTGTCTAGCAATAGAACTCCAAAATACATGGAGAAAAAAATATCAAAAGAAGAAACAGACAATTCAACAATAACAGGTGGACACTTCATGACTCTTTCATGACTCTACTTTCAGTAATGGAAAGAACTAGACAAAAGATCAACAAGTAAGTAGAAGACTTGAACAACGTGATAAACTAACAAGACCTAACAAATCTATAGAATATTCCACCCAACAACAGCAGAGGACACATTCTTCTCCAGTGCATGTGGAATTTTCTCTAGAATAGACCATACGTTAGGTTACAGAACAAGCCTTAATAAAGATTGAAATCATACAAAATATGTTTTCCAAACACAATGGAATAAAATTAGAAATCAATAACAAGAAAACTTGGGAAATTCACAAATAAGAGGAAATTAAATGACATATGGCTAAATAATGGGTCAAAGGAAAATAGAAAATATTTTGAGATGAATGAAAACAAAAATGCAACATGCCAATATTTAGGATGCAGTGGAAGCAGTGCTTAGAGGAAAATTTACAGCTGTTCATACCTACGTTAAAAAAGAAAAAAGATCTCAAATCAATAGCCTAACCTTCCACCTTAAGAAACCAGAAAAGAACAAACCAAACCCAGTGCAAGCATAAAGGAGGAAATAATAGACTAGAGAAGAAATAAACAAAACAACAGAAAAACAGTAAAAAAAGCCAACAAAATGTAAATAAAGTTGGTTCTTCATAAAGGTCAGCAAAATTGACAAACTTTAAGCTAGAATGACCAAGAAAAAAAAGTCTCAACTTACTAAAAATAGGAATGAACAGGGGACATTTCTACTGACCTGATAGAAATAAAAAGGAGTATAAGAGAATACTATGTAAAAATATATACCAACGAATTAGATAAATGGACAAATTCCTAGAAGGATAAACTATCAAAACTATCTCAAGAAGAAATAGAATCTAAGTGGATCTATAACAAGAGATTAATAATCAAAAAAATTCCCACAAAGAAAAGCTCAGGACCTGATGTCTTCACTGGTGAATTCTGCTGATGAGTTTTGCCAAATATTTAAAGAAGAACAAACAAACTTTCAAAAAACAGAAGAGAAGCAACACTTTCCAACTCATTCTATGAGGCCGGTATTTCCCTGATACCAAAACAGAGGTATCACAAGAAAACTACAGACCAATATCCATTGATTATAGACACTCGATTTTCAACAAAATACTAGCAAACCGAATCTACCAGCATATGAAAAGGATTATACATCAGGGCCAGTGAGCTTATCTCAGGAATGCAAGCTTGGTTCAACATACAAAAATAAATTTATGTAATATGCCCACTCCTCACTTATCAACATAGTTAGGTTCCAAAGATCAGGTCACTATGTGAAAATCAGCATTATGCAAAAATGGAGGATGATCACATCAGATCACAAAGTAGAGGACGATTACATCAATACATAACTGCCAAATTGCATTATTACATTACTGCCAAACCGCTAAAAATCACAGCCCAGCCAAGATGCCACATAACCATCACAGCCAGCATGAACACTCTCGCCTCACACCTCGGCATTTGTTACAGAAAGACGTATGTCACTGATGCACAGATAGGCTACTATCCGACTATTGTGTGCATTAACAACATATATCTTTTGGTAAAGAACACAAAATGTCGGTTAACAAGATAGCTGGTGAGGAGTGGGTGTACACTGTATTAATACAATAAAGGGAGAAAGATGCGATCATCTCAAGTAATGGAGAAAAAGCATTTGACAAAATTCCAACACCCTTTCATGATCAAAACACTCAGCACTAGGAGTAGAAAGAAACTTCCTCAGCATAATAAAGGCCATAAACGAAACACCCACAGCTACCATCATACTAAATGGTGAAAGACTGGTGCTTTTCCTCTAAGATCAGGAACAAGAAAAGGATGCCCACTTTCGCCACTTTTATTCCACAGAGTACTGAAAGTTCTAGCCAGAGCAATTAGGCAAGAAAAAGAAATAAAAAGTAACCAATTTGGAAAGGAAGAAGTAAAACTATCTCTATTCACAGGTGACATGATTTTACATGTAGAAAGTCCTAAAGAATCCACAAAAAAGAAAAAATATTACTAGAGCTAATATGAATTCAGCAAAATTTCATTGTGGTTCAATTTGCATTTCATTTTGTTGAATATAACAAAAATCACTTTTATTTCTATACACTAGCAATAAAAATCCAAAGAGGAAATTAAGATAACAATTCCATTTCTGATAGCACCGGAAAAAATAAAATGCTTAGGAACAAATTTAACAAAAGCAGTACAAGGCTTGTACCCTAGAAACTACAAAACATTACTGAAAGACGTTACAGATCTAGATAAATGTCCATAGACTGGAAAACAATATTACTAAAATGGCAATGTTATTAAAACAACAAATGCTCTCCAAATTCATCTATAGATTTAATGCAATCCATGTGAAAACTCCACTGCCTTGTTGGCAGAAATTTATGAGCTGATCCTAAAATTCATATGGAAATGCAAAGATCCAGAATAGCAAAACCAATCTTGAAAAAAAAAAGAGCAAAGTTAGTGGACTCACACTTCCCAATTTCCAAACCTACTACAAAGCTACACTAATCAACACAGTGTGTACTTGCATAAGGGTAGACATATAGCTCAATGGAATAAAATTGAGATGCCAGAAATAAATCCATACACGTGTGGTCAACAGGTTTTTGACAAGGGTGCCAAGTCCATACTATGGGGGAAGAATAGTCCTTTCAACAAATGGTGCTGGGACAACTGGAGGTCCACATGCAAAAAGAAAGAATTTGAACCCCTACTTCACACCATATTCCAAAACTAACTTGCAGTGGATCATAGACCTAATGTAAGAGCTGGAACTCTTAGAAGGCGGCAACTTTTTAAACTTTATGACTCAGGATTAACCAATAACAGATATGTCACCTAAAGCACATATAACAGAATAAAAAACAAATAGAACTTCATCAATATTAAAAACTTTCATGTACCAATGACGCTTGAAAGAAAACAAAAAGACAACCCACAGAATGAGAGAAAATATGCGCAAATCACATATCTGATAGGGGTCTAATAGAATACATAAAGAACTTAACAGCTCAACAATAAAAAGACAAATGATCCAGCTTTTAAAATGGTCAATAAACACATGAAAAATGCTCAACATCACTAGTTTTTAGGAAAATGCAAACTGAACCACAACAAGATACCACTTCACATCCACTAGGATGGCTATTAAAAAAAAAGACAAGAACGAGTGTTGGCAAGGCTGTGGAGAAATTTGAATCTCATACATTGCTAATAAACTGTTGCCTTTGAGTCAGCTTCAGCTCATTGAGACCCTATAGAACAGAGTAGAACTGCCTCACAGGGTTTCCAAGGAGTGGCTGGTGGATTCAAACTGCCGACCTTTCTGGTTAGCAACTGTAGCTCCTAACCGCTATGCCACCAGGATTTCCACATTGCTAATAGGAATATAAAATGGTGCAGCTGCTTTGAAAAACTGTCTGGCAGTTCCTCAAATAGGTAACAGTTACCAGATGATCCAGCCATTAAACTTCTACATATATACCCAAGAGAACTGCAAACATATATTCACACAAAAACTTAAACATGAATGTTCTTAGGAGCATTACTGATAATAGCCAAAAGTGGAAATAACCCGAACGTCCATCCCCTGAGGCATGGATAAACACGGATATCTGTACAATGAAGTATTATTCACCCATAAAAAGAAATGGAGTGGATACATACTGCCATGTAGATGAACCTTGAAAACATGCTAAATGAAAGAAGCCAGACACAAAAGGCCACATACTGTATGATTCTATTTATGTTAAATTCCAGAATATGTAAATCTATAAAGATAAAAAGTAGGTGAGTGGTTTCCCAGGGATAAGGAGAAAAGATAAGGGCATGCTGATAGAGGCAAACTTTCTGAATATACCAAAGATCACTGAATTGTATACTTCAAAATGGTGATTTTTATGGTATGTGAATTACATCCCAATAAAAAAGGTGAGAAAACAATTATGACATTTGAAACGATTAGAAATCTGAAAACGGACTAATTGACGACATTAAAGAAGTAGGGTAGTTTCTTCTAGGTGTGAAAAGGTAATGTGATCATGTTTTTAAAGTAGTCCTTATCCTTTAGATACTGAACAATTTACAAATGAAATTATAACAATGTCTGAAATTTGCTTCAAAATAATATGAGCCTTCATGGCCAAGGGTGACTTGTTAAACCTGTTGCTGGTGCCAATGACTGTGAAAAGCAACCCAGCTGGCTGTGAAATTTGTGACTTGTTTATACACATCATTAATACAGCAGATCCAGAGTTGTATTTATAGGGTTTGATTCAGCTACTGCCCATCTTGGTGAAAAACGAGTCTTGGAAAAGCACAGGGATAAAGCACTTCCGGCAAAACGGAGATATTTTTTGTTCCTTCCCTAAATATTGAGTGCTTATGCGATGCTGGGTGCTGGTCCTCTTGACGGGAGAGGGTGATTTGTAATTGTAACTCTAAAAAGGGTGAAGGATATCCACAGAACGGTGACAGAAATGGTTTTCTAAAATCATAAGAGTCATTATATAGAAATTTTTTTATGAGCATGCATTATTTTAATTGGAAAAGGAATATGTTTTGAAATGATCAATGTTATTGGCTCAGAAAATTTTCAGTGGTTCTTTCCACACCTACCTATTCAACAGCCTTTCTACCTGTACTTCTTCCTCACCAATGTTAGACAACTATTGGTTTAGATTTGCCTCCAAGCTCAGATTGCTGCAAAGAACAAGGAAATGCGAAAGTAGGTACACAGGTATTTACCAGGCTAGATGCACCTTTCCAGGGAGAGCTGGTGGAAAGACTCGATTTTGTTTAAATGGCAATTTTGGCTTGTAAAATTGTATTTGATAAGATTGAATATCAAGTTAAGAAATGTGTCGTTTTCATAACAAACAATTACATTAGGCTTTTCCTTACTACAAAGTAATACACTAATGTAGAAAATTTAGAAATAAAAGCAAAAGAGAGGAAATGAAAATCACCCATAATCTTCCCACTGAGAGATTATGAAAAACATTAAAAGTGGTTTTATATTCTTTCAAACCTATAACTACATGCATACCATGTAGGTTTGGTTCCAGACCACTTCGATAAAAAGAATATTGCAATAAAGCAAGTCACACAATTTTTTTGTTTCCCAGTGTATATGAAAGTTATGTTTACACTATACTGTAGCCTATTGGGAAACCCTGGTGGTGTAGTGGTTAAGAGCTACAGCTGCTTACCAAAAGGTCAGCAGTTGGAATCCACCAGGCGCTCCTTGGAAACTCTATGGGGCAGTTCTACTCTGTCCTATAGGGTCACTATGAGTCGGAATCGACTCAACCACAACAGGTTTGGACCTATTAAGTATGCAATAGCATTATGTCTAAGAAAACAATGTGCGTACCTTAATTTAAAATGTACTGCTGAAAAATGCTAGCCATCATCTAAGCCTTCAGTGAGTCATAATTTTTTTTGCTGGTGGAGGGTCCTGCCTTGATGTTGATGGCTGCTGTCTGATCAGGGTGGTGGTTGGCTGAAGGCTGGGTTGGCTACGGCAATTTCTTAAAATAAAACAACAATGAAGTTTCCTAGATCAACTGACTCTTCCTTTCAGGGAAGATTTCTCTGTAGCATGTGATAACGTTTGATAGTATTTTACACACAGTAAAACTTCTTTCGAAATGGGAGTCGATCCTCTCAAACCCTGCCGCTGCTTTGTCAACGAAATTTATGTATTATTCTAAATCCTTTGTTGTCATTTTAATAATGTTCACAGCACCTTTACTAGAAGTAGATGCCATCTCAGAAAACCACTTTCTTTGCTCATCCATAAGAAGCAATTCCTCATCCATTAAAGTTTTATCGTAAGATTGCAGCAATTTAGCCACATCTTCAGGGTCCACTTCTAATTCTAGTTCTCTTGCTATTTCCACCACATCTGCGGTTATTTCCTCCACTGAAGTCATGAACTCCTCAAAGCCATCATGAGAGCTGGAATCATCTTCCAGACTCCTGTTAATGTTGATATTTTGATCTACCATGAATCATGTATGTTCTTAATGGCATCCAGAAGGTTTTCAATTTACTTTGACCAGATCCATCAGAGGAATCGCTATCTATGGCAGCTAGAGCCTCACAAAATGTATTTCTTAAATAATAAAAGTCAGAATTTTTGAAAGTCAAAATTACTCCTTGATTTGTGGGCTGCAGAATGGCTGTTGTGTTAGCAGACATGAAAACGACATTATTCTCCTTACACATCTCCATCAGAGCTCTTGAGTGACCAGGTGCGTTGTCACTCAGCAGTAATATTTTGAATCTTTTTCTGAGCAGTAGGTCCCAACAGTGAGCTTAAAATATTCCGTAAGCCATGTTGTAAACAGATACACTGCCATCTAGCCTTTGTTGTTCCATTTACAGAGCACAGGCAGAGTAGACTTAGCATAATTCTTCAGTGCCCTAGAAGTTCTGAATGGTAAATGAGGACTGGCTTCAACTTAAAGGCACCAGCTGCATTAGCCCCTAAGGACAGAGTCAGCTTATCCTTTCAAGCTTTGAAGCTAGACACTGACTTCTCCTCTCCAGCTGTTAAAGTCCTAAATGGCATTTTCTCCCAATGCAAGACTGTCTCATCCACACTGCAAACACGTTGTTCAGTGTGGCCGCCCTCGTCGGCTTCCGAGCTGGTCTCCCAATACGAGGCTGTCTCATCCACACTGCAAATCCGTTGTCCAGTGTGGCCGCCCTCGTTGGCTTCCGAGCTGGTCTCCCAATGCAAGGCTGTCTCATCCACACTGCAAACACGTTGTCCAGTGTGGCCGCCCTCGTCGGCTTCCGAGCTGGTCTCCCAATGCGAGGCTGCTTCATCCACACTGCAAACACGTTGTCCAGTGTGGCCGCCCTCGTTGGCTTCCGAGCTGGTCTCCCAATGCAAGGCTGTCTCATCCACACTGCAAACACGTTGTCCAGTGTGGCCGCCCTCGTCGGCTTCCGAGCTGGTGTCCCAATGCAAGGCTGTCTCATCCACACTGCAAACACGTTGTCCAGTGTGGCCGCCCTCGTCGGCTTCCGAGCTGGTCTCCCAATGCGAGGCTGCTTCATCCACACTGCAAATCCGTTGTCCAGTGTGGCCGCCCTCGTCGGCTTCTGAGCTGGTGTCCCAATGCAAGGCTGTCTCATCCACACTGCAAACACGTTGTCCAGTGTGGCCGCCCTCGTCGGCTTCCGAGCTGGTCTCCCAATGCGAGGCTGCTTCATCCACACTGCAAACACGTTGTCCAGTGTGGCCGCCCCCGTCGGCTTCCGAGCTGGTCTCCCAATGCGAGGCTGCTTCATCCACACTGCAAACACGTTGTCCAGTGTGGCCGCCCTCGTCGGCTTCCGAGCTGGTCTCCCAATGCGAGGCTGTCTCATCCACGCTGCAAATCCGTTGTCCAGTGTGGCCGCCCTCGTCGGCTTCCGAGCTGGTCTCCCAATGCAAGGCTGTCTCATCCACACTGCAAATCCGTTGTCCAGTGTGGCCGCCCTCGTCGGCTTCCGAGCTGGTCTCCTGGGTCACTTCCTGCAGCTTCTACGTCAGCACCTGCTCCTTCACCTTGCACTTTTATGCTGTGGAGACACCTTCTGTCCTTAGACCTCATGAACCAACCTCTGCTAGCTTCAAGCTTTTCTTCTGCAGCTTCCTCACCTCTCTCAGTCTTCATAAAACTGAAGAGAGTGAGGGCCTTGCTCTGGATTAGGGTTTGGCCTAAAAGAATGTTGTCACTGGTCTGATCTTCTACCCAGACCACTAAAACTTTCTCCACATCAACAATAACGCTGTTTCACCTTCCTATCATTCATGTGTTCTCTGGAGAAGCATTTTTAATTTCCTTCAAGAACTTCTCCTTTGCATTCACAACGTGGCTAACTGTTTGGTGCAGGAGTCTAGCTTTCAGCCTATCTCCACTTTTGACATGCCTTCCTCACAAGCATAACCATTTCTAGCTTTTGATTTAAAGTGAGAGATTTATGAGACTCTTCCTTTCACGTGAACACGTAGAGGCCATTGTAGGGTTATTAACTGGCCTAATTTCAATACTGTCCTGTCTCAGGGAATAGGGAGGCTCAAGGAGAGGGAGAGAGATGGGGGAACTGCTGGTTGGTGGGGCAGTCAGAACACACACAACATTTTTTGATTAAGTTTGCCGTCCTATATGGGTGTGGTTCGTTGCACCCCGGAAAAATTACAATAGTAACATCAACGATCACTGGTCACAGATACCCATAACACATACAATAATGATGAAAAAGTCTGAAATATTGCGAGAATTACCAACATATGACACAGAGACATGAAATGAGCACACACTGTTGGAAAAATGATGCCGATAGACTTGCTCGATGCAGGGTTGCCACACACCTTCGATTTGTTAAAAAAAAAAGATCATAATTATCTGTCAAGCACAATAAAGCAAAGCAAAGTGCAATAAAACGAGGTATGCCTGTATAAACACGAGCCATATTTTTCATTTGGAGTGATAGTACGTAACATGTTTCTAACTTGCTTTTTCACTTGTCATGTTATACATTTCTTTCTGTACCAATAAATATATACTGTGTATAAATACAAAAAAAAAACATAATAAATGCACTTGGTGCTTAATGGCTTCCTAGTGCTCCATTGTAAGACATTGGACACCTAGGCTATTATGTTTTACATAGATTCACATTGTGGAAAAGATGAGGGAACTGTGTTCAGAAGCAAGACTAGAACCATACCTGGACTAGGAATTAAAATAGGGAAAGGTTGACATTCCTGAGTTAAAGGGATCTTCATGAGTAGCAACGGTGGAAACAGAAACATGAACAACAGCTACTGTGAGGCACCTCTTCCACATAGCTGGGACGATATTGCCATGAGCGGGAGGCAAGACGGAGGTGAGGATATGGGCTCTGGAGTTAAGACTGCCCTGGCAGGAATTCTGGTTTTGCTGCCTCCTAGTTGGGTTAACCCTAGGAAAATCATTTGATTTCTCCCTGCCCAGTTTTCTCATCTGTAAAATGAAGACAATGAGGACAATAACAGTCCCTCCCTTATAGGATTGTAGTGGGAAGTCATTAACGATAAGGAAAGGAATCAAGATTAAAATATCAACTCTGTAAGTCTGGGTCCTCCAAAAACACAGATGGCAAGACAGGATTAACATGCACGAATTGTGCTAGGGGAAATGCCTGCATGAAAGGAAGTAGGGCTGGGGCCAGGGAAGGCTGGGAAGCTGTCAGACCATGAGGCTCGTCTGACCCCAGGGAAGGAGCAAAGGGTCAAAGGTTGGGTGGAAGTATTCCTAGCTGGCCATGTGGGCTAATGAAGTTTTGGCAAAGCAGTTGGGGAATCTTTGAGCCAAAGTTGGCCAACCTAGGAGTTCACTCTTTCCCAAGAATGGGTCGCCCTTGATGACTCCACCACACTCAGTCACTGAAGCAGCCCTGGGAGCCCAGCATGGCTGCAAGCACAGCGATAGATTTCAAAATGCATCAGCTGGGACCCTCAGTCAAGTATGCTTCCTAGGGTAGAAGGCCTGTAAGACATCCCCAGGGTCACCACATCAACTTAACTCTAGACTTCGGAGTCTTGGGCCCATGCAGCCCTAGAGATGCCCTCAACTTTGATCAGTTTGATTCAAGCATTTATCGAGAACGTACAGGTGCTGCGAGCCTTGCTCTGCACCAGGATTATGCTGATGAATCAGGTTGAGTCTCCACCGGATGGGGAGCTGGACATGTAGCCTATAACCCTGCGTGACCAGTGGCAGGCAGCACAAGCTTGGGGTCAAATTCATGGGCTTTGGAGGCAAACAGGCCAGCCTATATGTCTTTGGGCAAGTAACTTAACCTCTCTGTGCTCTCTTCTCTGTCAAAAGAGGGTGGGAGTGCTCCAGGGTCCCAGTGAGGGTTAGATGAGTTGATGCCTATAAAGTACTCAGCACAAAGAGAGTGGCACATGGTAAGTGGTCAACCAGCTGCCGCAGAGGAACGCAGTGTATGCTGACTGGGGAACACTGCGTTTTCCCACAAGGGCCAGGGGAAGCTTTTAAAGGGATGAAGTGGTGTTTAAGGTGCGCCTTGACTGGCAGCAGTGAGCTCAGCTCCTGGAATGTCAGGCAGCCAGCCTACCTCCTTGCAGTGCTAGGGAACCATGGGCTAAAGAGGCTATGACTTCCATAAGACCCATCTGAATACCTGATAAGAAGATAATGTTTGCTGGAGCTTCAGCAAGACAAAAATGAGCTGCGTGTACAAAGGCTGGATCTAAGTGCTGGCAAGACTGCCTTGGTGCTGACTACCATGGCACCCAAATGCCCCATTGTTTCTCCCTGAGGAGCCGCCCGCCATCACTCTATTATCAGGTGCTGGAGGGAGATGCTGCTTTCACTACCCAGGTAATAAGCCTTCCAGGGGGCTGAACCCATTGTTCCAGGCAGACCAGGGCTCTGTTTACTTTTGCCGTGTCTCCCGTGTCCAGAGGACATGCGGCTCTGAGTTATTTGCACCGGTATAACTGATATTCTCCCTGAATTATTTCTTTCAACAATTTTGTTTGGGTTCCTAGTCCTCAAATTTTGAAGATGCTACTTGGGGACTGTTAGATTGTTTGCAAGATTCATGGCTAGAGAAACAAAGATTCCTGTGAGAAGCGCTAGAAAGGGCTGGGGGCCCTTGAGCAGCCCCTCACTCACCCACAGGCCGGATCTTCTGGACCTTCAGACCCACCGCAAAAAGGCAGCTGGTTGCACACCAATGTTCATTGCAGCAGCACTATTCACAACAGCTGAAAAGTGGAAACAACCCAGTGTCTATCAACAAATAAATGGATAAACAAAATACGGTTTATCCATACAAGGGAATATTATTCAGCCCTAAAGAGCACCGACGCCCTGCCGCGAAGAGCACCGACGCCCTGCCGCGAAGAGCACTGATGTCCTGCCGTAAAGAGCACCGCTGTTCTGGTAATGCTACAACAAGGATGAACCTCAAAAACATCATGCTGAGTGAAATAAGTCAAACACAAAAGGATAAATACTGTATGATTCCACTTTTACGAAATTTCTAGAAGAGGCAAATGCACAGAGACCAAAGGTTATTAGTGGTCACCAGGGGCCAGGGGAAGAGGGAAAGGAGGAGCTATAGCATAGTGAGTACTGAGTTACTGAGTTTCTGTTTAGGGTGATGGAGAACTTTTGGAAACAGTCGTGATGGTTACACAACACGAGGAATGTAGTTAATGTCACTGAATTGTATGCTTAGAAATAAAATGGCAGACTTTTTGTTATATATATTTTACCACATACACACACACAAAAGGTAGCTGAGACCATCTGTACCGGAGAAGGACGTTTACTGGATATGTGGAAAGGCTCTTGCAAAGTGCTTGCAATATGCCTTGTCATTGTTGCTAATAATAATTGTCTGAAGTTATGATAATATATAGCCTACTTAACTTCTTAATGTCCGATGCATAGACGGCTTGAGTTCAGAACCTGGCACCCCTACAGCTGGGTGGCCTTGGGCCAGCTGTTTAGCCTCTCTGTGTCTCGGTTTCCTTATACGTAAAACGAGAATAGTAAAGATATCTACTTCATAGAGTTATTGGAAGGCACATATAAGTACTCAATAAATAAAAACCAATGTCAGTGCAACAGCCTGCCTTGAGGTACATTTAAAATAGCCACGGATTCTTTGACAGTCCTCCCATGGATGGATGGGGGAGGGGGGCTATGTCTCCATCCTTGCATCCGGGCCAGCTCTGTGGCAGTTTGACCAATAAAACGTGGCAGAAGTTCCCCGGTTTCTGGTCCCAGCGTTAAGAAACTGGGAGCGTCACCTTCCTGCCTGTTGTAACACTTTCTCCGGGAGCCCTGAGATGGCAAGTAAGAAGCGTGGCCACCCTGAGGCCACCATGTTGGAGGACCACATGGAGAGCTCCAGAGACCATAGAAAGGAGGAGGGGCCCAGAGGAGACTTCCAGCTGCCCTGTCAAGGTGCCCAGCCTGTGGGTGGGGAAGTGAACTTGTTAGTGGGTGCTCCAGCCCTAGCTACTCCAGCTGGAAGCAGCGATGAGCTGTACCAACCGAGCCCTTCCCAAATTCCGACCCACAAACTCGTGAGTAAAATAGATTGTTCCAAGCCATTAAGTTTCAGGGTGGTTCATTATTTAGCAATAAATAAACCACAACGCTGATTATAAAAAGCTAAACATATTAAACAGATGAATGAGTCTGGACAGGGTGGGTCGCTTCCAGCCCAGGGGAAGAGATGATTCATATCACAAATGGAATGTTTCTGTTTGCTTTACGGAGTGTTCTATAATAAGAGCACTCATTGCTTCTTTATTTACTAATAGAAAGCACAGAGAGGAAAACACCAAAGTCTCTGAGGATGTTTAAGCTGAAATCATCTAGTTTGAATCCCTTTTCCAGAGATGGGACCTCAGGCCTACAGAGGTCATGGCACTTGCCCAAGGTCACACAGCAAGTTAGGAGGAAGCTCAGTCTTCAACCCTGCCTTCTGAACTCCCAAGCTGGCACTTTTTTTTTTTTTTTTTTTAATTGTGCTTTAAGTGAAAATTTACAACTCAAGTCAGTCTCTCACACGAAAACTTATATGCACCTTGCTACATACTCCCAATTGCTCTCCCCCTAATGAGACAGCCCGCTCGCTCCCTCCAACCTCTGGTTTCACATCCATTTTGTCAGCTTCTAACCCCCTCTAACCTCTCATCTCCCCTCCAGGCAGGAGACGCCAACATAGTCTCAAGTGTCCACCTGATCCAAGAAGCTCACTCCTCACCAGCATCCGTCTCCAACCCATTGTCCAGTCCAATCCATGTCTGAAGAGTTGGCTTTGGGAATGGTTCCTGTCCTGGGGCAACAGAAGGTCTGGGGGGCATGACCACTGGGCCAAGCTGGCACTTTGAAAATCTAAGTGCATAACTTTTGTTGTTGTTGTTGTTGAGCCAGTTTGCAGGGACATATCTGTTTTGTGATATGTGTCCATTTCATATATTCAACATATATTGCCTGTTCCAGGAAAGGCCCGAAACAGAATATTACAGGGACCAAGTGGAATACAGAGGCCAAATTGTGGTATATTAATTACAAAACAATGAAATTCTTCATCCTTCTCAGATTCATTTATAATGCCAAAATACTGCCTCATAAATACAAGCTGTTTTATTTTGTATTCCATCAACCCAATCATTTTCCTCACGCACGTCAAAATCCCAGCATGTTGTACCCTCCAGTGTGGCAGAAGTTTAAACGAAAGGCATCTAAACTCTAAAATATGGATGGCAACCATTCTTTGAAGATGTGTATTTTTACCGAACACAAATGCCTTTCTGTTTTCTGTGAATGCAGGGTTTCTCCCTTAGTTTCGACATTTCTTGTAGTCTTGTAGTGAGGCAGTGGTGGTTCAGTGGTAGAAGTCTCGCCTTCCACACAGGAGCCCCGAAACCAAAACCAAACCCATTGCCATCGAGTCCATTCTAACTCATAGTGACCCCATAGGACAGATTAGAACTGCCCCATAGGGTTTCCAAGGAGTGGCTGGTGGATTCGAACTGCTGACCTTTTGGTGGGTAGCCGAGCTCTTAACCGCTGCATCGCCAGGGCTGCTCCAAGACCCAGGTTCAATTCCTGGCCAATGCACCTCACATGCGGCCACCAGCCGTCTGTCCGTGGAGACTTTGGTGTTGTTTTGATGCTGAACAGGTTTTAGTGGTGCTGCCAGACAAAGACTAGGAAGAAAGGCCTGCCAATTGATGTCTGAGAATCAGCCAGTGAAAACCCTATGGATCACAATGGTCTAATCCACACCTGATCGTGGGGATGGCGCCAGACTGTGTAGCATTTTGTTCCATTGTGTGTGGGATTGCCATGAGTCGGGCTGACTGGACAACAGCTAACACCGATAACAAGAGTCGTTCAAGCGCTGATGCAGGACTATACTAGAAAATGTTAAGCTTAAAACAGAGAATCACAAAGAATTATTGTATTTTTCTTCCCTCAAATTGCAATTTACTACACATCCCTGTGTTAAGCACTCATGGTGGGTCGTGAGGTGGGACTGCCTTAGGTGGGAAGGAACTCCTGGAAGCCTCGGGTTGGTTCTGACTCATGGCAACCCCAAGTGTGTCGGATTACAACTATACACCATCGAGTTTTCAGTGGCTGTGACTTTAAGAAGCAGATCACCAGGCCTTTCTTCTGAGGTGTCTCTGGGTGGGCTAGTAGTGGAGTGCTTAACCGATTGTGCCCAATTAAGTGGCTCAAACAACCACCATCACTTATTTTGCTCATGAGTCTGCAATTTGAGGAGTGCATGGTAGGGAAGGCCTGTCTGCCCCAGACGGCATCAGCATCCGTTTCCAAGATGGCCCACTCGTATGGCTGGCAAGTTTGTGCTGCTGTCATCTGGGAGCTCAATGGGCGCTGAGGGTTGGGGGATCTTGGGTCTCTCCACATGGCCTGCATTTCCTCAGAGTATTGCGTTTTGGTTCCAAGGGCGGAAGTCCCAAGAGAGAGCCAGATAGAAGCTGTGCCCTCTTTTCTGACCTAGCTTTGGAGGTCCCACAGCATCTGTGTTCAAGGCGCCACATTCTGTTCACGGTGGCAGTCACAAGGTCCTGCTGAGGTTCAAGGGAAGGAGCATAGACACTGCCTCCTGATGGGTTGTGGCAAAGTTCTGGAAGAGCGAGTGGGACCGGAAATATTGTTGCAGCCACTTTTGGAAAATACAATCTGCCATGATCTCTGTCACTGATTTGTTTTGGGTGTGTGCATGTCCTTAAGTCCTGTCTTTATGTGAATGCTAGAAAATAAGCTCTCTCTGAAGGCAACGGTCTTTTCTTCTGTGACTTTATACACTCCATGACTTCTAGCGCAGTAGTTCACACAGAGGTTCCTGGGTGGCACAAAGGTTTGCCCTCAGCTACTAGCTGAAAGGTTGGTGGTTCAAATCCACCCAGCGGCACTGCCGAAGAAAAGGTCTGGCAATCTGCTTCCACAAAAATTACAGCCAAGAAAACCCTACTGAGCTCAGTTCTACTCTGTAACATGTGGGGTTGCCGTGAGTTGGAACGGACTTGATGGCAGCAGGTTTTTCTGTTGTTGTTTAGTTGGTTGGTTTTTAGTTTACGCAGAGCTAAAATTATTACACCTGATTTCGTGAGAGCTAAAAGATATCCATAGATGGATTAACAATTTTTTTTTTTTCAGAAATAGCCATGAGTAGCCTTTTTTTATTATTATTATGCTTTAGGTGAAAGTTTACAGCTCAAGTTAATTTCTCATACAAAGATTTGTACACATACAAAAATTTCCACCCTGGGTTCCCTGTGTCCATTCAACCAGTTCCTGTCCTTTCCTGCCTTCTCATCCTGCCTCCAAACGGGAGCCGCCCATTTGGTCTCCTGTATCTGATTGAACTAAGAAGCACACTCTTCACTTGTATTATTTTTTGTTTTATAGTCCTGTCTAATCTTTGTCTGAAGAGTGGGCTTCGGGAATGGTTTCAGTTCTGGGTTAACAGAGCACCTGGGGGCTGTGGTTTTGGAGGGTCCTCCAGTCTCTGTCAGACCATCAAGTATGGTCTTTTTACATGAGTTTGAGTTCTCCATACTTTTTTCCCTGCTCCATCCAGGACTGTCTGTGTTCCCTGTCAGGGCGGTCATTGATGGTAGCCGGGCACCATCTAGTTCTTCTGGTCTCAGGCTGGTGGAGTCTCTGGTTTATGCAGTCCCCTAGTCTCTTGACCTAAAGGTTTTCTTCATTCTCCTTTGCTCCAAGTGGGATGGGACCAATTGACGTATCTTAGATGGCCACTCATAAGCTTTTAAGACCCCAGACGCCACTCACCAAAGTGGGATGCAGAACATTTTCATAAACTTTGTTATGCCAATTAACCTAGATGTCCTCCAAAACCATGATCCCCAGGCCCCAGGCCCAGCTACTCTGTTCCTTAAAGTGTTCGGATGTGTCTAGGAAACTTCTTAGCTTTTGCTTTGGTCCAGTTGTGCTGACATCCCCTGTATTGTGTTGTCCTTCCCTTCACTGAAGTTGATCCCTCTCTACTATCTAATTAGTGATCATATGGTATTTCTTTTTCCAACTTTTTTAAGGAGTGCCAAATTGTTTTCCAGAACAGTTGTATCATTTTATATTTCTACCAGCAGTGCATAAGTATTCCAATCTTTCCACAACCTCTCCAGCATTTATAATTTTGTGTTTTTTGGATTAATGCTAGCCTTGTTGGGGTGAGATGGAATCTCATTGTAGCTTTGGTCTGCATTTCTCTGATGGCTATGATCGGGAGCATTTCCTCACATCTCTGTTAGCTACCTGAATGTCTTCCTTGGTGAAGTTTCTGTTCATATCCTTTGCCCATTTTTAAACTGGATTATTTGTCTTTTTGTTGTTGAGGTGTTACAGTATCTTGTAGATTTTAGAGATTAGACCCTGACTGGATATGTTGTAGCCAAATTTTTTTTCCCAGTCTGTAGGTTGTCTTTTTACTCTTTTGGTGAAGCCTTTTGATGAGCACAAATAACTCATTTTTTGATGAGTGAGTTACTGGCCACCTTCAGATTTTTAGGAGCTCCCAGTTATCTAGTTTTTCTTCCAGTGTTTTTGCATTGTTAGTTATGGTGCGTGTACTATTTATCCCATGTATTAGGGCTCCTAGTGTTGTCCCTATTTTTTTTCCATGATCTTTATCATTTTAGATTTTATATTTAGTTCTTTGATCCATTTTTGAGTTAGTTTTTGGGTGGATCAACAATTTTTAAAGAATTAAAACCCCCAGATGTAACTTATCTTAAAATTACACTGAACATAACTTAATCTCCCTTTGATTATTAAGAAATCTCTTTAGAACTTCATGGTGCTTCTAGATCAATGGATAAGAATTTCAACCATTACATTCCAATGCTTGGGGAAAATAAAAAACTCCGATCATGTGTATTTCCTATGGGCATACTTAGGGTTTGAAAATGAAAAAGGTGGGTGTCTTTGCTTTTAGTATTGGGGGTATCTTTAGCTAATGCATCAGGACCCCACAGCAATAGACTTGGGATTCATGTGATAAACTACAAAGCAAGTCTTGAAGTTAAAGGGCATAGGATCTGAAATTTCTGTCCTCCCAAATCAGCTGACAATATTGCAGATGTTATCAACATTCAGAGTATTGATAAAACTAATCATCTGACTTGTACTAATTAATCATCTGACTGAACCCAGGAGAAGGTTCAGTACAAACACGCCCAGTAAACATGAGAACAAGCTGCCATCCTACATATGTTATTCAAAATGCTGAAGCACCAGATTAAAGGATTTCAGAGCATTCCACTGCTGGCCTTCTCACACTGGAATGGAATAAAGGGGTTATTCTCAAATTAATTGAAAGTGAATTTATTGGTTCAACATGATTCCTGCTGCCCCAGGAAGCCTCCCGTGAACTTTCAAAATTACATAGACCCTGATGAAAGGCAATTACTTAACTCTAAATTGTAACATCCCCTCTAAAATCTGTTTTTGGTCAAATAAAAAACAACAAAAATAGAGTAATAATTTTGAATAGCGAAAAAGTCATCCCAAAACAGTAAAAATCAGGTGCCATTGACTTCGACTCATGGCAACCCCACGTGCGTCAGGGTAGAACTGTGCTCCGTGGGATTTTCAGTGGCTGGTTTTTCAGAAGTAGATCACCAGGTCTTTCTGCCAAGGTGCCTCTGGGTGGACTCAAACCTCTAACCTTTTGGTTAGTGGCTGAGTGCATTACCTGTTTGTACCGCCCAGGGACTCCTAAGGGATGATCATAGGTTGAAAACTAGCGTAAGGAGAAAAGAAAAGAGTTCTGGATTCATGGTCTGGAAATGCTGCCCGTGTGTTAGCTGGGAATTTCAGGGTTGGCTCTGTCGCTCGAGTGATGTTAAGCCTTAGGCAAGGTACTTCCCTTTCAACCCTCAGTCCCTTCTTCTGTAAAATGGGCACACCTGCCTGCTTCAGAGAACTGGTGTGAGGAGCAGATGACTAAGGCCTGTGCACTGCCCTGGGGAATGCCCAGCATTAGAGCAGTGGTCTCACACTTTGTCAGGATCAGCATGGCCTGGGGGGCTCATTGCAACACAGCTCAGTGCGCTGCACCCCTGGAGTTCCTGATTCACTAGGGCTGGCATGGGCCTGAGAATTTGCACCAACTTCCCAGGTGATGCTGATGCTGCAGGTTGGGAGACCACACTTTGAGAACCACGACACCAGGCTGACGGATCACTTGCTGCTGGGCGTGGGTTAGGTAGAATTCTGGGGACAGAAGATGTTACTGGCCGCGTTCAGAATGCCTCTTCCAGAACTTCCCATTTCAAATCAACCGAGATCTGTTTGTGGACCCCTCCACCTGAGAGCATCTCCCTGGCACACTTCGCCCTTTAAAACCATAAGAAAAGAAAGCAGGTGATTTCTGAATTTGTATAATCTAACAAATTATTATAATTTTAACAAACAGTAGTGGCTAATAATGCTTAGTCCCTGGGTGGCTCAAACAGTTTGCACTTGGCTACTAACTAGAAAGTTGACAGTTCAAACGCACCCAGTGGTGTCACGAAAGAAAGGCCTGGTGATCTGCTTCCATAAAGATGACAACCAGGAAAATTCTTTGGGGCAGTCCTCCTCTGTAGCACGCACGGCGTCACTGTGAATCTGAATTGACGCAACAGCAAGAGTAATAGCACTTAGTTTACAGTGGGCGAGACCAGCGAGGGGGCAGCCAGGGCAGCTGGGAGGCTGAGCTGTATGTGGATTTGAACCTGGCAGGGGGTTTATGCGCTGGCAGGAGGCTATAGTGTTCTCTGTTGCTCCGTAATAAATTACCCCAAAACTTAGATGCTTCAACATCTCACCGTTTTGGAGGGTTAGCAATGTGGGAGAGGCTTAGCTGGTTGTCCTGACTCGGGGCCTCTCATGTGGTTGTAGTCAAGATGTCGGCTGACTTGCTGGGCTGGAGGACCCACCTCCACTGTGGCTCATTTGCACGGCTGTGGGCAAGAGGCTTCAGTTCCTGCCAAGTGGGCCTCCCGAACGGCTGCTTGGGACATGGCCACTGGGTTCCACCTGAGCAAATGATCCAAGATAGTGAGCTGCAGTATCATTTATAACCTAATCTCAGAAGTGACATGGCGTTACATCAATCGCAGATGTGTGAACACCAGGAGGCAGGGGCCGGGGGGTGGGGGGTATCTCGGAGGTGGCTACCCCAGTTATGCTCATTAAGAAGCCCATCTGTTCATTGGGCTCTGTCTTTCCTAACTCCCCTAACTCTTCACAAATGAATTGGTCCGTGAGCCCCCAGGATGTGCTGGGACAATCATGTCTGTGATGTGTTTCTTCCCGCACATGAGCCCCTCTTGTCCCTCCTGTTCTGTGACCCTTGTGTAGACAGCACTAAGACACTGACTCCTGTACACAACACCTACCAAACTCTTTTGCCCTCTGCCTTCCTGCTGGGTCCAGCCAATGGGAAGCAGCAGCAGGAAATGGGTGGGTAGAAGAGAGAAGTCACGGTATTTATGCCCCCGGCTCCCTCCTTGCCAGATCACCACAGTCTGGCCGTGTTTCCCTGCTGAAGGCCGCAGCTGCTGTCAGGCTGCCCTGTTCAAACAGCTTTCTTCTCTCCATTCTGGTATCTACTTCATCCCTTCACACTTTCAGGTCCAGGGCGGTAATGGCTCCTGTTGTCACAAGCCCCAGTATGTTGAGCTGTCCTTTGGCTGTTTCCCTACACACTGCCCACACCTGTGCCAATCATTCTGTTGTTAAGCTCTCCTCAGTTAATCAGGCTGTGCAGTCTCCCTTCTGCCATCACCCTGCCTGCAACAACACCAAACTGGCGTCAGAGGGCAATTTCTGCTCAGAGGAAGCAGGCATGGCGGACATTCCGTGCTTTTGTATGACCATATCCCATCTCACCTTCTCCAAGTAACAGTGCCCTATTGTTCCTTTCAGGATCCACCCCTTTCCCCTCTCAATCCTTGAGTTTTAGGTCAGAGCTAAGCCCATCGTCCTTTACCCTAACCGGGACATGAGACTGTCCTTGTCAATCAGAAGATCACAGCCCTCCCTGGCCAGTGATCGGTCCAGGGATGGTGCCGTGGCCCAAACAGCTAGGGAAGCTCACTTCTTGGACTTTTTCAGGGAACTGTGTGGAAACAGAAGCTATTTCTCTGGGGTTTCTGAGAGAATCACATGAAGCCTAGAGCTGGGGTGGCTATTTTTACCACAACAGGGGGAGCCTGTCTGAGAAAGTTGACAAATAACAATGCAGAGCAGAATGAGAGAGTAAGAGAAGGTGAGGAGGAGTGAGGGTAAGAAGGAGAGGAGAGCGGAGGAAGAGGGTAGGGAAGGGAAGGGATGGGAAAGGGGTTAAGAGGCTGTGATCAGGAACAGCATTTGGACTCCCTGGATCCAGCCATGCCTGGAGAATTTATTGGCTCATATAACTAACGGTTTTGACCCACAGGCACTGAGGGAGTTAATAATGTTTATGCCTGTTTTCAGTCACTAGGTTTTGGGGTAATTTGTAATGTGGGAACAGACAACTAATAGGAGGAAGGCTTGGCAATGAGGGAAGTCTGAAGTCGGAGACCAGTGCAGCCTTCTAGCCTGATAAGCAATGAAAGTAGCCTCCACAGTAAGCCTTTTCACAAAGCTTCATGTCACATCAGCACTCATTATAAATTCTGGCCTTTTCTCACAGTTGTTGTTCTTAGGTGCCGTCGAGTCGGTTCCGACTCATAGCAACCCTATGCACAACAGAACGAAACACTGCCCCGTCCTGTGCCATCCTTACAATCATTATGCTTGGGTTCATCGTTGCAGCCACTGTGTCAATCCACCTCATCGAGGGTCTTCCTTTTTAATGCTGACTCTGTACTTTGCCAAGCACGATGTCCTTCTCCAGGGACTGATCCCTCCTGACAACACATCCAAAGTATGTAAGATACAGTCTTGCCATCCTTCCTTCTAAGGAGCATTCTGGTTGTACTTCTTCCAAGACAGATTTGTTCCTTCTTTTGGCACTGCATGGTATATTCACTATTCTTCACCACCACCACAATTCAAAGGCGTCAACTCTTCTTCGGTCTTCCTTATTCATCGTCCAGCTTTCACATGCATATGACGTGATTGAAAATACCATGGCTTAGGTCAGGCGCACCTTAGTTTTCGAGGTGACGTCTTTGCTCTTCAACACTTTGAACAGGTCCTTTGCAGCAGATTTACCCACAGTACAACATGCTCTTAACACTTTTATTTCAATTTTGCCATATATAAACCCTCTTTGTTCATAAATCATTTATTTGTCCGTTTAGTGTGTAATTTGTGTTTGACTTTCATTGAGAATTTGATTGGCTGAGTCACCACTGTGTCTCTGGGTGGAGCTTCTGTGCCAGGCCACCTCATAGGCTACCAACCAGCCTTCTGATTGGCTGGGCTTGGGTCAGGTGTTTACTCCTGGCCCAATTCTCTATGGCCAGGGGGCCAGGTCACAAAGTACTGAGCAGGGTCACCGGTGATAAGGGGTGGTCTTGGTGCTATGAGTCGGAATCAACTCGACGGCACTGGGTTTGGTTTTCGGTTTTTTTTTGGCGCATTTCCCTCAGCAGGGGCTGTGGGCAGGCCCTCCCCTCAGGAGTGAGCTTGGCAGGTGCAGAGACCGGACAGTCTGTGAGGAGGATGTGGTTTTCCCTTCTCTGGGAACAGGCCTGTTTAAGCTCAGTGTGAGCACAGCTCCTTGTCCTTTTCACTTCCTTTATGTCGAAAACCACAGACAGGCAGAGCTGCGCCTATGTTATAAACCACATGGACCAAGTGGCTTCCCCCAAGTCTGATTCAGCCAAAAATACATTCGATTTCCTATCTCTATGTTATCGTCAAGGTTGCCATTTGTTTCCTGAGTTTTAGGATCACAGCTGACAAAAACATATCATAACATTTAGTCATAGGCATTTTTTTTCCTGAAGATGATTTATTTTACTCATTTTCCCTTGTACTCCACTGTGTCCTGCCACTCCTTTTTATTGTGAAAATCACTTTGTTGTACCATCATTGTTTACTTCTCTCTTCATTTCTACTTTATGAGCAATTATTTCTAAATTGTTGGCAGAAAGAAACTCAGAGAAAGTTCTAGGTGCTCTGCTCGGAAGGGCAGAACGTACATTCAGTAGGTGCTTAATAAATATTTATTGGGTAAAGTACTTCCAGCAGGTCTGTAACTGCTGTGTCTCTCCCTTTCTCAGGCTGATTTGAATCATCTTGGCATGAAGCAATGATACGCATTTTTTAAATAATTTGTTTCCCTGGGGTTTGGGCAGGGAAGCAGAGCGGAGTGGGCGGCCACCACCACATCCGGAGCCACGTTCCGCCCGCCAGCTCACTCCTCCCGCCCGGCCGCTCTGCGTCAGCCAGGGTGAGCACCGCCATCTGGGTGGGAGTCGGCCACTCCCAGTCCAGGGGGACTTCCCAGGGCGCCGGGGAACCTCAGGGCCTCCTCAGGAATTCTGAGTTGTTCCTGCTTACCCTGAAGACTTGACTCATTCCAGGCCTTTGTGAGGCTGCAGTTAGCCAGCCGATGAGGCTGCCTCTGTGGCTTTCCCACAGGGATCACTCAGTACCATTTCACAAATGAGAAAAGTGGGCCACAGCAAGGTTGAAATACATTGTCCAAGGTCTACACAGCGAGGAGTAAGCTGTGAGGCCAAGAATGTAAACGCGGTCCATCTGCTCTAGAATCTATGCTCTGAATTCTCCTGCCTAAAAGCTGGAAAAGGATCTGCAAGACCACACTGAGGGAGGAAAATTTTCATTTTTTACTTTATACAATTCTGTATTTATATATGGAGCATAGGCAGTTAAAAAAAATCAATTTAAAAAGAAGACAGAACTAAATAGCTACAGCGGTTAAGAGGCTAATCACAGGTTATCAATTGTCTACTTAAAAAGTTATCTGACAGTTACTGGGCAGAGTCAAAATCCTTTTTTAAATGGGTTTGAAATGTTGGGTACAAATAATACAGAAACCAGTGGCCTACAAACGTCTTCACCGCACTGAATATGAGGTGCCTGCAACTCTTCTCCCACCGACGACTTTGCATATGGGAAGAGTGGGAGCCCCGACTCTGTACCTAGTGGGTGCTCCGTAAATGCCTGGTGAGTGATTCATAAATGAATGAAGCATACTAGCTGCCACTTATCTTTATGGGGCACCGTGCTTCTCTGCAGAGGGGAGACCCTTGTGTGGGGCTGTGGATTGAATTATACCAGGATCATTCTATTCTGCGAGGTTGGGCAACTTTCCAAAATCCCAAACCAAACCCATTGCCATTGAGTCGATTCCAACTCATAGGAACCCTGTAAGACAGAGCAGAAATGCCTCATAGGGTTGCCAAAGCTGCCAAGGCTGTAATCTTTATGGAAGCATACCGCCATATTGTTTCCCTTGGAGTGGCTGGTAGGTCAAAGCTAGCATGACTAAGATCCCTGGATTCCTGGGTGAGACACGTTGTACAGAAAAAATTCTATTACTCATAACATTCCGTGGCTGCCCCTCTCTCTCCAATGCTTTTTTCCAGTCCCACTCTCTCTCTCTCTCTCTGTCCGGGGCACTGCACTTTCTTTCCAGTTATCCTGAGTCCTGCCTGACACGTTCCATGTACTGACAGGCAGATGTGAGAAAAACTTCTTTCACATTTTTAAAAGCTGCTTCACAGGCCACATTTCTGATGTCGTTGGTGGCTCTGGTGTTACCATTTCATTTGAAGAGAGTTCTAGTCAATCGTGATGAGAAAGGTCCCTACAACAGTCACTTCTAATACAGCTTTTGCCTTAAGAGTTTGGTTCTTACTTTAGAGAATGTTGGAGGCATGCAAAATGGTTATAATTCCTGGGTGTCACTTGATCAACAAGAACAAGAAAAGAAAACAAACAAAACCCTGCTTTGTGAATATGTAAAATATAAATTGACATTTATTTTTGTTTGAGCTCTTAAAACCAATTGTGTACTGAGAGATTTCTTGGGAGGAAGATGTGGCTTGAAACAGACAAATGTGAGTAGAAAATACCAGAACATGTCTCAGTAATTCATGTTCAAGAGAAAAAATGCTGAGGGAATCTGCATCTCCTACTTCTTTCCATAGTTCCCAGGGTGAGATCTGATGCTGCAGAAGTGGTTCCCGCCTTTGGGGTAGAGAGGAGGTCACAGTGCTTTTGACCTGTGGCCTGTGAAGTACAGCTGTCCACGTGGCGGCCAGCATCCACCTCACACGCTTCCCCTAGTCCCTCTCATACAACCGCCCATAGAGAGCTGCTGTCACCAGGCCTGAGGACAGCCCACTCTTCTCCATGAAATAGTGGTCATTCTCCCAGCCAATCTGGTCAGGGGTTTCCAGGGTCATCCCTGAGGTCAGAAACAGAGGAAAGATATAGGAACTGGAGAAGTTCCCCCAGAGGTGAAACTCAAATATCCCGGTGGCCTCTGTGATCTCCTGCCCACAGGTATCAAGGCCAATCCCCCCACACTTGACCAGGGCACAGACTTGAACGTAGTAAGTGCCATGCACTGTGTGAAGGCCATCAAAGACCCCCAGGGCATACAGCTCTGTGGATAGGTTGGGCCTCTGATAAAGTAAGGAACAGCAGAGGCCATTCGCACACACTTGGAGATGGCCTTCCTTTCCCCACACAGGGACAAGGGTGAAATTGTCATACATCATCTCAGACTGAAACATGGGAGGAGTGTCCATGTTCCACTTGGCGGCTCCTTCGCAATGGACTTCTTGAGCATCCTTCTCACAGTATGGATCGCCTGCCAAGATTTTTAAAAACTTAGTATGAGATGGGCTCATTTTACCTGTTGCATTCTCTGTACCAGTATGACCCAGTGGATTTTTAGCTACCTGGGCAACTACAAGGTGACCTCTAGGGTTTTCCATGTCGTGGTGCCAAAAGGAACGCAGAGGGGTGTATATGCCACTCCCTGTCATCCCCAAAGATGGGTGGTGGATGTTAGCTGCCAGAATGTTGACGCCAAGGGCAATGGCAAAGCCGTGTTGAATCTGAATAGCTGCCAAGAGTGGGAGCTGGTTCATCCAGGCAGCTGGGTATACAACATGCTTCACCCCGGAGTCTCTGAGGAGCCTGATGGCAGGGTCAAAGAATAATATGTCAAAGCAAGTGAAGATGCCAAACTTGCCAGCAAATGGGGTATCGAAGGTGATGTAATCCACTTTGGGAGGGGTATCAAAAGCTGCCTCAAAGTAGAGGTTGTGTTTGCGGTAGCGGTCAACAAGGGTTCCATTATCACTGAACACAACATTCGTGTTAAACTGGTATCTCCCATCATTTGGGCACCCTGGGTCACTGCTATGACAAGGCTGCTTTGTGCCGAGATTCGCCACCAGGAACATCTGTCCCCTGATGGCCATACAACTCAGGCGCTGGAGGACCTAGAGAGAAAGAAGTATTAATAAAAGGATCTTTAAAGTTCTGCCTTTTGCCTTAAGTTTTTTAATGGAAGAGTACACTTATATTATGCCCATAATATATACGTTATAAATCAATAAGAAAAAGGCAACCATTACTGAAAATGTGCAAAGGATATGAAGAGGTGATTCATGGAAGAATAAATACAAATGGCCAATAAACATCTGAAAAGATGCTCAACCTCATTAGTAACAGGGAAATGAAAATTAAAACAATAATGAAATATCATTTTTCACCTCTATCAGATTGGCAAAAATTCAAAAGACTGATTCTATGCTGCACCGACCAATAGGTGGGAAAACAGGCAATGGTTAAGCACTCAGCTACTAACCAAAAGGTTGGTGGTTTGAATCACCAGTCACTCCTCGGGAGAAAAGACCTGGTGATCTGCTCCTGTAAAGATTACAGCCTAGGAAACCCTAAAGGGCAGTTGTACTCTGTCCTGTACGGTAGCTCTGAGTCAGAATCAACTCAATGGCAGATAACAACATAAAGTGAATACCAAGTGTTTTGAAGGGGAAATTTGGCACTCTTTAAAATAATTACGAGTCTATCGTTTGACTGAGAAACTCCATTTCTAGGTATTTTATCTTACAGAAAAAGTTGGACATGTTTACAAAACTATGTATATAAGGACATTCATTAAAACATTGCTCATAATACCAACATTATAAAAAATTTAATTTAAAAATGTTAGCATATAGCATGCTAAAAAAGAGGCCGTCAAAACTATGAAATGCACTGAAAAGAGTATCACTGGATGTACACCAAATTGCCGATGGGAGTTTCTCTAGGAAGGGAAGGGTGAGGGTGGAATATGCGGAAAGTGGGCTTTCACCTTTTTACTTCTGTGTGGTTTTTTATAACCACGTATTTTTTGTGTGTGATTAATAAATAGAAAGATCCATAGATGAGTAAATGCCTTGTAATACCAGACATTCTTTAACTGAAGGAATGGGTGGCAGATGGAGTCTGGGTTTGATTTCTACGATCCTAGGGTCTCCCTTCGATCTCAGATAACACTGTCTTGGCTTTTCGTCCCTGGGTGGGTTCATCTGCACATGACCTCTGTTTATTGAGGAGGAAGGCTGGGATTCTCACACACCTCCGTGTCATTGAACCGGTGAGGCTCCAGACATGGGTTCCACCTCACCAACTGGGGAGACGGCATGAAGTCCAGAAATGGGTATATGGATGTTCTTGAAAAGTTGAACCCATGAATACCATCTTCTGGAAACACTATAATCTGTACACCCTGTATGTGAAAACATCAAAGAATAGTCTGTTAGATGACAAGAAGCATTTCATTCATTTGTTCATTTTTTCTTCATTCATTCAACAACCATCAAGCAGTTACTACTCAGAGTCAGTGACCAGAAGTACAAAGACAGTGGCTAGACTCTCATCAGGGGTCTTAGTCTTTGGGAAGATGTCTCTCTTGGCCTAATTCTGAGGGAACAAAGTCCTCTAGCAACACCCATTGACTGTGCTGGGGGGCATGTCAGGAAGGAGGAATGTGGGAGCTTGTTTGAAGGGAGTTTGCCAAGCACAGAGTAAAGAAGGGTTTGGAGTTCTTGTGCAATGGGAGATGAGGTCCAATTACAAAGGCCGGAATATTGGGCCTTTTAATAGATTGGTATTTCCAGTCAATGTGCATCAGAGTTAGATGGAGAATTTCTGAAAAAACACTGATGCTTTGGCCCCACCCCTAAAAAGTCAGATTCAATTAAATTTGTTTAAAGGTCCCCAGGTGATTCTAATGTGCATCCAAGGCTGGGACTCCCTGGGCTGGAGGTTAACAGCCAAGTGTATTGATTTCAGCATGGAAACAAAGACCACTCTAAATCGAAATTTCCCAACTGGGAATTCAGAGGTTCCTTTCAGAACCCTGACTGCCCTAACGGCCTTTTTACACACCCCAGGGACACCCTTGGCTCCCTGACCGGGGTGGCCTGAGGCTCCACATGACGTATGCAGCAAGATAAGGATATCCAAAGCTACAGGGCAGCCCTCAGCCTCAGCGCCAGGGCCTCATTCTTCTGGTGCTCTCCACTTACAGGGCTTAAAATGTCACACAGGGATCTTCAGGCCTGCTGTGGAAGGTGGAGAAGAAAGACAGAGGGGCATGAATAATTTAAAATAGCAGGCAGTTTGAGTCATTTCTTTCCGGAATGCACCACAAACTCTCTGTTCATTTTTTTTTTTCTGGTTATAGAAGCTTTAAAAGTTTAATTGTAGAAAATTTAGAAAACAGAAAATATAAAGGAAGAATTCATTTTCCTATAGCATGAAGCCTGCTGCTGTCAGGTGCCATCGAGTCATTTCTGACTCATAGCGACACTATGTACAACAGAACAAAGCACTGCCAGGTCCTGTGCCACCCTCATGATCTTTACTGTGTTTGAGCCCATTGTTGCACTGTGTCAACCCATCTCATTGAGGGTCTTCCTCTTTTTCAATGACCGTCTCCTTTACCAAGCATGATGTCCTTCTTCAGGGACTGGTTACTCCTGATAACATGTCCAAAGTATGTCAGATGAAGTCTCACCATCCTTGCTTCTAAGGAGCATTCTGGCTGTACTTCCTCCAAGAAAGATTTGTTTGTTCTTCTGGCAGTCCATGGTATATTTAATATTCTTCGCCAACACCATAATTTAAAGGCATCAATTCTTCGGCCTCCCTTGTTCACTGTCCAGCTTTTGCATGCATATGAGGCGAATGAAAATAGCATGGCTTGGGTCTGGCACACCTTAGGGCGCAAAGCGACATCTTTGTTCTTTAACACTTTAAAGAGGTCTTTTGCAGCACATTTGCCCAATGGGATACATCGCTGTTTGCCTGATTGCTGCTTCCATGGGTGTTGGCTGTGGATCCAAGTAAAACGAAATCCTCGACAACTTCAATATGTGCTCCGTTTGTCATGATGTTTCTTACTAGTCCAGTTGTGAGATTTTTGTTTTCTTTATGTTGAGTGTAACCCATATCTTCAATACAGCTGTAGTCTTTGCTCTTCATTAGTTAAGTGCTTCAAGTCCTCTTCACTCTCAGCAAGATTGTGTCATCTGCATATATCAGGTTGTTAATGAGACTGTCTCCAGTCCTGAGGAAGACCATTCATATAGTGCAGCTTTTCAGGTTACCGAACATGAACATAAAGGTACTTGTTAATATTTTGGTTATTTTCATTATTTTCCCTTAAAAAATAAATACACACACATACAATGCATATATAGATGTATATATATTCATGTTGTCAAATAAAAAAATAAATCCAGACTTTGATATGAAGAAGCTTTATCCAGAATGAAAATGGGGAAAGGGACTATTACAATAGGAACCAAACCCAACCCATTGCTGTCCAATCGATTCCGACTCATAGCGACCCTACAGGAGAGAGCAGAACTGCCCCATGGAATTTTCAAGGATTGGCTGGTGGATTCAAACTGCTGACTTTTTAAGTTAGCAGCCATAGCTTTTAACCACTGCACAACCTGGGCTCATTACAATAGGGGGAGGGAATATTGTAACAGGGAGAACACTCTGACCATAAGATCAGCAAGTGTCTGGAGTTAAACAGTGTTTTTCTCTTATAGAGACTGAGAGTAAACAAGGCTTGAAAAAACCTAGCTGTGAGGAAGTGAATTGAGTGGGTGACATCATCGGATAGTAAGAATGTTTTATAATAAGGCCAGCCTGCTCTCTGGGTGGGGCCCTTAAAGAGGGGGAGTAGGTTGGCTCAGACTGAGGATGGGTCAAAGTTCAAGGACTTGGGAGAAAGAGAGAAAGTTAACCAAAGTTTGGTTAAGAGGCACTTTGTTTCTGATTGATCAGTGGTGACAAGAAGTTTGGTTACTCATTTATGAGGCAAGGAATGGGAATTTGGAGGGTCTGTGTCTGGCCTTGTCACAGGTAAACAAGGTACGTCCTTAAGTCTTGTCTAGATCACATGGGAACAGTAGTTATGCAGGGCTTTGAACTGGTTTTTCTTGGTTCAGCCACGGCCAAGAAAGCTACACCAGAACAGACCTGAATTTTTAAAATTTGGGTGAACCAGAACCATAACTGAAATGGGAAAAAGTAAGCTATACGAAAAACTTCATCTTCTTCTTAGAAAACAAGAGCAGTGTATGTGATGCATAGCAACCAACTCTCTTGCCCCTCGATTCTGCAAACACTTGGAAACAGCAGTGCCTTGCTCAAAAATGGCGGCCAACTGCTCCACTTTGAATGTGTGTCACGCTCCTAAGTCCTGGCAATAATCCAGTCTCAAGCATCGGGGTCCTTAAAGGGCTCACTATGCCTCTCCCGGGTCTCCCACTCCGGGGCTTTGACCCATCATTTTTCCCATTCTGGTTATGGCTCCAGATCACCCAAATTTTAAGCATTTGGGTCTTTTCCAGTTTCACTTAGTTGGCCACGACCAAGCCGGGAAGAACCAGTTCAAAGCCCTACTTATCTGCAGTAAGTCATTTTCCTGAACACAAAGGGTGGGGGGATTTGTTTAACCGTCGTTTTTTTTCCATTATCACAGGATTCCGGTAAAATTTAGCCTTATTAATGTATGTATAAAAAATATAACTACGGTAATAACAAGTGGCTTTGTATCTTGATTTTTCCCACCACATGGGACATCAAGAACCTTCAAAAATATCATTCGTAATGGCTGCACTGTATTTAATAAGATGCACTGGAGTTTATCTTTTATTGTTGGACATCTGAATTGTTCCCACTTTTTTGTAATAAAAAGAACACTGTGGTGACCATCTGCACACAGAGTGCTCAAAACATTAACTGAATGAGTGTTGTGCATGAATCTTTGAATCTCTGTTTCTTCAGAATAAAGTCTTAAAAATAGAGTTACTGAGCTAAAAGGTATGAAAAATTTTAAGTTCTTAACACATATTGCCAAGTAGCTTTCCAAAAAGATTATAGCAATGTACACACCCTCCGGCAGAGTACGAGACTGTTCATTTCACGGCACACTTAGCAACGAATGTGTAAAGAATAATGATTGAAAGCTTGGAAATAAAGCAAGAAGATCCAGGCATGCCCTTTCAAAGTCATACTGGGGTAGTATTCACCAGGCTCACTCAAGGATTACTTAATTATCTACACAATGAACCACTGGTTTGGTTATTCAGTAAAAGATCAACCCAGAGATTACAGTCTTACGGCCCAGGAGGACATTAACCGGTTTTATATCTGTTAGCAAACTCATTTCTGCATTCATTTGACTAACATACACATTTCTCCTCCTCAAATTCTCTTTTGAACCAGCTTCACCACCTTACTGCTTCCCTAAGTCATGAGTTGAATAAATGCTTCAGTATGCATTCATTCTATATGACATGTTTTTAACTTTTTTTCAAAATTACACTTGGACATATATTATCCTTTTTAAAAAGGAAACAAAACTTTGAGAGCACTAAATGGTTTACTATGGAGAATAACGTGTAGGCTATGTATGCATATTGAATTGATATTAAAATGAAGTTGCATTCCCTGAGCACAGATAGGCCAGGAGTAAGGAGAGGAAACACGTGACCTGGGACAGAACTCTGGGGCTGATGTGGTTAGCAATCCTCTGTAGGAAGTAATTAACATTCTGATAAAAGGCCTGAGAAATTTTCTGGTAGACCTTAATGAGATCAGGAACTCCCTGAGGAATTAAGGTTACCAACCCAGTTGACCTACCAGCCTAATCATTTTTAAGCTGGACTTCTTTTTCCCTCTATAAATGCCTCTACCAAGAGAGAAATATTCCAGTTGGCTTGTTCAGGAACTCTGCCCTTACAGCAAGCTTGATATAAAACTTTGACACATGCTTGCTGCCAATTTGCCTTAGAAGTTGCTTTAACACACAGAACCATGTAAGGGAGCCAAGATATCTGCAAGCACTAAAAAAGATCACATCAACAACTTTGTCCTGTTCCTGGACCACAAACAGAGAAGGAATGATCTCTTGCAGTGTGCATGGGGTCAACAAAAACATGTTATACAAGACTAGCCTCATCACTTTTCTGGGCAGGTTATTAAAATACTAAGGAGTCTGGGTGGTACAAGCAGTTTGGAATAGTCTGCTATCCTACAGGCTGGTGATTCAAACCCACCCAGTGGCTCTGCGAAAGAAAGGTCTGGCAAACTGCTTCCATAAAGACAGCCAAGAAAATCCTATGGGGCATTTCAGCTGTGTAACACATGGGGTCACCATGAGTTGGAAGTGATTCAATGGCAACAGGATTAAAATGCTAAAGCAGGGGACTGTTACAGTCACAGCCCCTGGGTTTCAGTATGGCATTGGACAAATGTCTGAGGAGGGTCTGTGGACAGCATGGAGCAGTGAGAGGTGGGTGACATTTCAGGTGCGGGCTCAGCACCATGCAAGCCTACACCTCTACCCAGAGGATACCCTTGGGGGGATCGGCGTCATCAGGAGGTCTGAGGTCACAGCTCGGGATTTTTTTACACTGACTTCAGCGCAGACATAAATGAGGTGTGTATCAAGTTTGTGAATGACGTGAACGTAACCGATATGCTGGATGTCAGGAGAGATCCCCAAATAGCCCAACAAGCTCAAATGTGAAGTCCTGCCCTCAGATTAAATCAATCAACTGTGTAAATACGGGATGGCAATGGCAGCAGCGTGGCTGTGTGTGTGAAAAGGTTCAGGGGCTTCATTTGACGGCAGGTGCCATGAACCACAGTGAGATGTGGCTGCCAAATGTTTCCTGGGGACAATGCCTAGAATGAGGGAGGTGTGAGTTCCCCTCCGCCCTGCCCTTGACCAATAGTCTGGAGAACTGCGTGCAGTTCCAGGCACAGAGATAAAATGGCAAGTCTTTAGCGGAGGGGCTGGACACCACATAACCTAAGGAACTGTGGAAGGGACTGGGGACATAGAGCCAGAAGGAGAGACATCTTGGGGAGCCGTGATGGCTGTCCTTACATGTGGGAAGGATGGCAGGCCTGGCAAAGGGGCTCAGTCTGTTCTGTTTAGCTCTGAGGACAGAACAATGGGTAGCTGTTACAGGGAGGCCCACTGCTGCTTGTTGAAAGGAAGACTTTTCTAGAAGTTTCAATTGTCCTCAGTTGGGATGTGTGGGCCTGTGAGACAACAAGTTCTGGGCCACTGAAGGGATTCAAAGAGAAACTGGACAGTAGGTTAGGGACAAAGGGGATTTTCATTCATCAGAAGAAAAGAAGCTAGACCAGGTCTTTCAACTTCCTTCCACCATCAGACATGCATATATTTCTTGTGAAGTTCCTGGGTGGTACAAATGGTTAGTGCACTTGGCCGCTAATCAAAAGGTTGGAGGTTTGAGTCTGCCCTGAGGTACTGCTGAAGAAAGGCCTGGCAGTCTACTTCTGAAAAATCAGCAATTGAAAACCGTATGGAGCACAGTCCTACTCCGACACATATGGAGTTGCCATGAGTTAGAATCGAGTGATGGCAACTGGTTATATATCTTTTAGGCTGAAATGTTTAAATGTAACAATAGATGGCGGCTGTCCAGGCAATCCTTATCTCCCTGATCACAGAAAGGCACTTTCTGGGGCAGGACCTGCTGGCATGACTGGTTTTGACCTTTAAACTCAGAGACACCATGGAAGTTTCGCTCACCTCAACTCTACTTCCTGTTGAGGCAGCGCAGCCCGCCCTAGGCACCCCACCACCAGGGTTAAGGCCCAAACTTTCCTTTGGTTATGGGTTTCCCAACAGGGCATCTCTTACAGGAACATCTGGCTCTGGCATTTCCGGCTCTGCCCAGGGGTCGCGTCCCCTTCTCCCCGCCCTTCCGGCAGGAGTGGAAAACGTGTGCCAAGCAGGAAGCCTACACAAAGGCTGGCACCCACCTTCTCCTTGTCCTTTTGGGCTTGGTTCTGTCTGGACAGAGGTCTCAGACTGTTCACAGCCTGGCACAGAGACCAGAAAAACCCAAACCCACTGCCATCAAGTCAATTCTGACTTATAGCGACCCTATAGGACTGAGGAGAACTGCCCCATAGAGTTTCCAAGGAGTGGCTAGAGGCCAGAAATGAGCCCTAAATAATCTGAAGGCAACGAACTGCAGTTTTATGGATGCTTGTTGTTGTTGTTGTGTGTGCTGCTGAGTCAATTTCCAACTCATAACAACCCTATAGGACAGAGGAGAGCTGCCCCATACAGTTTCCTAGGCTGAAATCTTTATGGGAGGAGTTTACCAAGCCTTTCTCTCACAGAGCAGCTGGGTGGGTTTGAACCACCAACCTTTGGGTTAGCAGCCAAGCACTTAACCATCGTGCCACCAGGGCTTCTCTGTAGGTGCTTACCATTTAGTTAAGCTCGGCATGCCTCAGAGAGGGTGAAAGGCCATCATGCCCGGTGGTTCTCAAAGTTTTCTGCACCTTAGTAGCCCTGGTAGAGCTTTAAAAACTCCTAATGCCTAAACCACGCCCCGGACCAATTACAACAGAATTTCAGGCAGGGCCTGGGCCTCCACACTGGTTAGCTGGTCAGGTGATTCCTCTGTGTAGCCACACTGGAGAACCGGGGATCTAGGCCCGGGCTTCTGAAACTTGAAAGTACAAACACATCACCAGGGTTCTGGCTAAAATGCAGACTCTGATTCAGTGGGTCCGGGCTAGGGCCTGAGGCTCTGCATTTCAACAGCCCCCAGGGGATGCTGCTGCTGTCCATGACCCACTCTCTGAGTAGCAAGATTCTAGCCAACTGACTAATTAAACTCAGGCTTACTAACCAAAAAAGCCAAACCCACTGCCATCAAGTCGAGTCTGACTCCTGGCAGCCCCATGCATGGCAGAGTAGAAGTACTCCATAGGGGGTTCTTGGCCGTAATCCTTATCGACGCAGATCGCCAGGCCCTTCTTCCATTGCACTGCTGGGTGGGTTCAAACTGCCAAGCTTCAGGTTAACAGTTTAGTGCAAACTGCCTGCTGCACCCAGGGACCTCGGCCCTACTAGCCGGGCTGGTTTTCCAGGGGGGCTGTAGGAGCCTAATGTTCCCCAGTCCCTGAGCAAGAGTTAAAGAGCAGTTTGCTCTGTTCTGGGGGTCAGCTCATGGTACACTGGGGAGTGCTTCTTGCCTTTTGGGCTGCAGCCATCACTTGCCGTTCATAGATGTCGAGGTTCTGGTTCATTAGCTCCAAGGCCTCCTTTCGGGTGGTGAGAGCTAGAGGGTCTGGACTCAAGATCGACTGATGCTCATAGACGGCAGCCGTGTAATATTCAGCCACGTGACCTTCAGCCTCGCGATGCTTCCCGTCGTGGGCTCCCAGGACAACCACGTAACAGCCGCAGAGGAAAAGAGCGAGCTTACTGCTGGCTCTAGACATGATGTGGACCATAAATCTGAAATGTAATGGGGCAAGGGGAAAATAGCTGAATAAAGAATCCTGTCAAGAATTTAACTTCTGCAGCTGTGATTTGTTAAACCCAGCAATTAAACACCCAAAGTGATACTGCAGCTCAAAGAGTTTGTTTCCTTCACCTAATAAAAGGGTATGTGTTTCTCTCCAAACACGTAGCAAGCTACGTTCAAAATGGCTCACTGCACGAACAGTCTGGTTTTAGAACATTTCCAGAGCAGACCCAAAATCTGCCATGATTTTCTTACTCAACGTTCAGTAAGACTGCAGGGCGTTACCACTCGCTCTTCTAGCTGCACATTTGCTTAAAACAATTCTGATCACTCCAGTTATTTTACATAACTCTGTGACATAGTCCACACTCTGCCCCCTCCCCGCTATAGACACAAACATACTACAGGTCAACCATCTATACCAGCTACGCTTGTTGTGATCCCAGTAATACAACCCAGCTTTCCTAGCCATAAACACCTGATGGATTAACATTCTCCCTGCATTTCCGTCAGTGGTAATGAATACACGGGCTAAGCCTCCTTTTACTCAGCTCTACATTCTTCACTCAGGGCAGAGACACTGCTGACTTCTGCTTAAATGCCAGCACCTACTCTCTGTTACAGACAGGCAATAAAGTGCCCCCATGGGGCTCGTCTTTTGTTTTGCTTCCTTGAACTTGAGAACTGCCATTTCACATTATCATCTCTCAATCTTCGTCTCCCTCATTCCAAAGCTCTTGCTCAAAAGCATAATCCTCTGGAAACAAAATCCTTTTGCAGTGATAGAAACGCAGTTTTCTAGAATTAGAAATTTTTAGAGGGTAAATTCATCTTTGTAGCTCCGATCCTAGTAGAATTATAATGTTATCACAAGGCACTTCTGCGTGTCCCTCGCCGCCCCCCTCCGCCCCACGTCCAAGGAATTCCAGAGAATAGGAATCTTTATTTCTAACAGAAATGTGTTACTCTGTGTTTTAGAATGAATAGCCAATTTGGCCTTGAAGATAAGCCTGGCTCCCAGCTGAAACCCCCTCCCTGGCACACAGATTTGCCAAGTTTGGTGTGCCCAGGCCAGGCCACCTGCTCTGTGGAAATGTGCTGACGAGAACCAACCCCCCAGGGATCTGGATTAAACATCAAGATAGCAAAGACAAGCCTATGAATCGTACTGCTGTCCTTTTAAAACGAAATTTTTTTTTTTAAGTCCAAGTCTCAACTCATCACTCCTGTTTTCGTTTCAAACCAAACACCCTAAGCTGCAAATTTCTTTTTATCTTTCTGTCGAAAGTTCCAGTAACCATAATTATTTTCAGCCACAGAATAAGAACTAGGGACGCTCATTTAGAACTGGGGCAAAATTAAATGCTTCTCATTCTGAGAAGCATTCTCTCACATCAAGCCCTGCCCCATCTCAAACTGTTACTTCTTTCCCCAGGGAATAAATGTACCCTCCAAATACCAAACCCGGCATCTGTTGCCATTCAAACACTGTAAACAATGTTTTAGTGAAGAACAAGAGGCCTTTCAGTGGGTAGTCATGAGTTTGTGAGTAGAAACAAAAGTATAATTGATAAGCCTTCTTATCTGAATTTTGCCTTCGAAAGACAAGCAGGGAATAATTTAAAATGTCTCGAAAATTTATTTTCCACTCAGTTTCTGCTTTTAGCATGATAATGGGGTGTAGAGTGGGGGAGAACTTTCACCTTCAAAGTCATACTCATAATATTTCTAAAGCATAAGGCAATGGCCTCACTAACGTGGGGAAACTGAGGCTAGGGTGTATGAACAAGTCCCCGGTGGAGGCAGGTCAGGAGTGCCTGGGGTGGAGGGTGGCTGGCGTTCACACTAGCCCCCCCCTTCTCAACGAAGAGCTGCCTGTATACCTTGGATTTGGGGACACAGAACATTTGCGTGACGCTAAGGGATTTTTTTTTTTTAAGGGACTTGCAATCCAGCAAAACAAGGAAACTGCAGAACCAGCATGACAGCACATTTCTTTCTACTTTGAGAAAATAAAATTTAAATTATTTACAAAAGGAGACTGGTGGGAGAGCTGTAAGTGCGAACTTTTGTGTGTGAACAAAGGTAGCCTGATAATAAGAGGTTATGCAGATTCAGCCAGGTATTCACGCTTGAAAGAACACAAGCTTAATGAGGTAGCAGAGAATGAGTAATTACAATAAAAATAGGTACAACCGCTTGCCCGCCCCAAATAGTGGTGATATAGGAGAAGTTCTAAACAAATTGGTAAATGCTTGTTTTCACTCTTTTATTGGCACCACACACACTAAACCAAAAAAAAAAAAAAAAAAAAAAAACCCATTGCTGTCAATTCTGACTCACAGTGACTCTATAGGACAGGGCTGAGCTGCCCCACAGGGTTTCCAAAGCCGTAATCTTTATGGAAGCACTGTGACATCTTTCTCCTGTACCGCACCACCTTGGGAAAAACCAGACAGGGCCTCCAAGAGGGATTCTGAAAGGTCAGCAAGCAGCGGAAGGGCCAGGGGTGCACTCAGCTGTAAAGGGTCAAGCCATCACCTAGCGATTCCAGTGGTTACTGGGGGCTGGCTCTTCATATTTTGTACAGGTAGATGGGGGAGGGAGAACTAGGAAGAAGGCAGCTCTGGAAATCACGAATTCTTGGAAATCTAGCAACTGATCATTTTTAGGACTGGTCAGGTCCTGGGCCCATAAGGGAGATGGTGACTAGAGGTGTGGGCCCCATCTGAAAAGGCAGCAGCACACTCGCTTCCCCTGGAGGGCGCCTGACACCGGAGACTGGCTGCATCTGCTGTGCCGCGTGCTCTGCCTTGCCTCGCCCTCTGAGGGGGGACATCAACCCCCTAACAGAGGAGGGGCCTGAGGTCTATAGGTTAAGTGAGGTGCCCTGAAGGAAGCCCACTGCCAGGAAACAGCACAGCCAGGACGCTCTCACTTCCGATATCCATGCAACATGGTGACTGTGAGCCAGACACGGCTGCGGGTGTCGAGGTCAGCAGTGAACAAGACAGGCTCCTGCATGGGGCTCACGCTCTGGATGGATGCGGGGGAGACCAACCATGATCAAATAAATACTAGTATGTCAGGTAGCAGGACGTGCAAACAAGACAAGACAGTGAAGCGGTTAGGGAGGGCCCAGGAGTCCGTGGGGGGCATCTTAAGCAGTGTGGGAAGGGAAGGCCTCAGTGAGGTAGTGATGTCTGAGCAAGAACCTGAAGATGGTGAGAGTTAAGCCAGGTGGATGGCTGGGGGAAGAGTGCTCCAAGCAGAGACAATAGCTTGGTCGAAAGGCCCGAGGTGGGAGTATGCCTGGTGCTGTTATACTCTTGGGCATTTATCCTAGACAAATGAAAGCTTACGCTCACAAAAACCTGTACACGAATGTTCACAGCAGTTTTATTCATAATAGCCCAAAAGCGGAAACCATCCAGACATCCTTCAGTGGGTGAATGGTTAAATAAACTGTGGTACATCCATACCATGGAATACTACAGTACTCACAATAAAAAGGGGCAAACTTCTGACACACACAACATAGATGCACTTCAACGGAATTATGCTGACTGAAAAAAGCCAATGTAAAAAAGCTACATACTATATTCCATTTAATACAACATTTTTTTAAACAAAAAAATTACAGAAATGGAGAGGAAATTGGTGGTTGCCAGGTTAGGGACAAAAAGTGTGGCAGTGGTGAGGGTCAGGAGGGAGGTGGGTGAAGTTAAAAAAGGGCAACACGAGGAATTCTTATGATGGAATTGTTTTGTATCTTGACTATGGTGGTGGACATACGAACCTACACATGTGATACAATTGCATAGAACACACATACATACACAAAGGAGTACAAGTAAAACTGGGGAGATCTGAATAAGACTGGTGGATTGCATCAATGTCAATATAACGTAGTAGAGTTTTGCAAGATGTTACCATTAAAGAAGAACAAAGTGAGAGGCCTCACACTACCTGATTTTAGAACCTATTATACCACCACAGTAGTCAAAACAGCCTGGCACTGGTACAACAACAGACATATAGCCCAATGGAACAGAATTGAGAACCCAGATGTAAATCCATCCACCTAAGAGCCACTGATGTTTGACAAACGCCCAAAGTGTGTTAAATGGGGAAATGATAGCCTCTTTAACAAATGCTGCCGGCATAACTGGATGTCCACCTGTAGAAAAATGAAACAGGATCCACAGCTCACACCATGCACAAAAACGAACTCAAAATGGATCAAAGACTTAAATATAAAATCTAAAAGGATAAAGATCATGGAAGAAAAAATAGGGACCATGTTAAGAGCCCTAATACATGGCATAAATAGTATACAAACCATAACTAACAATGCACACGCATCAGAAGAGAAACCAGGTAACTGGGAGCTCCTAAAACTCACACACTTACGCTCATCAAAAGACTTCACCAAAAGAGTAAAAAAACACTTATAGACTGGGAAAAAAATTTTGGCTACAACATAACCGATCAGGGTCTAATCTCTAGAATCTACAAGATACTGTAACACCTCAACAACAAAAAGACAAATAATCCAATTAAAAAATGGGCAAAAGATATCCACAGACACTTCACCAAAGAAGACATTCAGGTGGCTAACAGACACATAAGGAAATGCTCGTGATCATTAGCCATTAAGAAATGCAAATCAAAACTACAATGACATTCCATCTCACCCCAATGAGGCTGGCATTAATCCAAAAAACACAAAATAATAAACGCTAGAAAGGTTGTGGGGAGATTGGAACTCCTATGCAGTGCTGGTGGGAAGGTAAAACAGTACAACCACTTTGGAAAACAATACGGCGCTTCCTTAAAAAGCTAGAAATAGAAATACCATATGATCCAGCAATCCCATTCCCAGAAATATACCCAAGAGAAATAAGAGCCGTCACACGAATAGACAAATGCATACCCATGTTCATTGCAGCACTATTCACAATAGCAAAAAGATGGAAACAACCTAAGTGCCCATCAACAGATGAATGGATAAACAAATTATGGTACGTACACGCAATGGAATACTATGCACTGATAAAGAACAATGATGAGTCAGCAAAACATACCACAACATAGATGAATCTGGAGGGCATTATGCTGAGTGAAATAAGTCAGTCGCAAAAGGACAAATATCGTCTGAGACCACTGTTACAAGAACTCAAGAAAAGGTTAAACACAGAAAAAAGCATTCTTTGATGGTTACAAGGGTGAGGAGGGTGGATGACAGTAGACAAGGGTCAATTTTGGTGAAAGGAAGGACAACAAGCAATACAGGATAAGTCAGCAACATTGGACCAAAGCAAAAGTAAAGAAGTTTCCTAGACACATGCAAACATTTTGAGGGACACAGTAGTTTTGGCTGGGGCCTGGGGACCATAGTTTCGGTGGATACCTAGTTCAATTGGCATAACATAGTTTATAAAGAAAATGTTCTGTATCTCACTTTGGTGAGTGGCGTCTGGGGTCTTAAAAGCTTGTGAGCGGCCATCTGAGATACATCTAATGGTTCCATCCCACTCAGAGCAAATGAGAATGAAGAAAACCAAAGACACAAGGAAAATAGTAGCCCAAAGGACTAAAGGACCAAATGAACTAGAGACTCCACCAGCCTGAGACCCAAAGAACTAGATGGTACCTGGCTACCACCAATGACCACTCTGACAGGAAACCCAACAGAGAGTCCGGAACAGAGTAGGAGGAAAATGTAGAACAGAATTCAAATTCACGTAAAAAGACCAGACTTAGTGGTCTGACAGAGACTGGAGGAACCCCCAAAACCATGGCCCCCGGAGGCTCTGTTAACCCAGAATTGAAACCATTCCCAAAGCCCACTCTTCAGACAAAGATTAGACAGGACCATAAGACAAGGAATGATACACATGAAGAATGCGTTTCCTGGTTCAGTCGGATATATGAGACCAAATGGGTGACTCCTGTCTGGAGGCATGATGAGAGGGCAGTAAGGGACAGGAACTGGTTGAACGGACACCGGGAACCTGGGGTGGAAGGGGGCAGTGTTCTTTCACATTATGGGAATTGCAACCAATGTCACAAAACAATAAGTGTATAAATCTTTGAATGAGAAATTAACTTGAGCTGTGAACATTCACCTAAAGCACATTTAAAAAAAGTTACCACTGAAGAAAGCTGGGTAAAGGGTACATGGGATCTTTCTGTATCATTTCTTACAACTGCATGTGAATCTACAATTATGTAAAAAGTTGAAACCTCTCTTGACTTACATCCCCAGGTACTATTCCAGCTTTCTGTTCTCTCTATATAGCAAAACCTTAAAGAGTTGCCTGTAGATGATGTCTCAAATTCCTCTCTTCCCATTCTATCTTGAACCCACTCTAGTCAGGCTTCCACCCCCATCACTCCCCCAGAAGCCGCTCTTGTCGTTGAAGAATGACCTCCACATTGCTAAATCCAGTGGTAATTTCCCACCGTTCATCTTACTTCTATCAGCCGCATATGACACAGTTGATCACACCCTCTTCCTTACAACACTTTCTTCCCTTGATTTCCAGGGCGTTCTTGGTTTTCTTCCTACCTCAACAATCACTCCTCAGTCTCCCTTGCTACCTCCTCCTGGCCTCCCTGATCTTTATCACCAGCAGAGCACCCAGGCTCAGTCCTTGGGCTTCTTCTCTTCTCACTGTGCACTCACTCTCTGGGTGATCTCATCAGTTTACTGGCATTAAATGCCATCCCTGTGCTGATGACTCCCACATTTACATCACTAGCTTGCACTTACCTCCTGAACTCTAGACTCTGATATCCAACTACCTCCCCAGCCAGTCCACCTAGATGTCCACTTAATGTACCCAAAACTTTCTTTCTGCTGTCTTGTGCATCTCAGAAAATGATAGCTCTGTTTTCCAGCTGCTCAGGCCACAGACCTTGGTGCCATCTTTGACTTACCTCTTCCTTGCATATCCCGCATCCACTCCATTAGCAAATGCTGGTCGCTCTACCTTCAAAATATAACCAGAATCTGACTATTGTCCACCACCTCCACCCTGGCCCAAGCCACCAGCATCTCTCCCGGAATGACTGCATTGGCCTCCTAACATCTCCCAGAGTTGGCCCTTGCCCTCTTACATTCTGAGTTTCATTACAGCAGCCAGGAGATCCAGTGAAAGCAGGTGTCAGATCGTGGCACTCCTCCGCCCAGGCTTCCCCAGTGACTCCCCACCTCCAGTAGAGTAAAAGCCAGTGTTCTCCAAATAAGCCAGTAGGAATAATCAGTAGACAGAAAATAACAGATGGGCTGGGGAGAGCATCGTGGAAGCGACACCTTTCAGCAAGCATCCTCCATCTTTTAACTGCCCTACAGAAGCCTCTGCTTCATATCTCACAATGAAAAATGGTCTCCTGATCATGAAGGTTTTTTTCATCTATGAGGAAAAGAAATCAAAGTCTAAATTACATAGCAATCTATTTGGTAACATGTCAATCACTAGATATTTTTATACACAAGGAACTTTTTTCCCGTTTTGCTGAAAAGATTCATCTTGCAAATTATGTAGCTGTGTTTTCCTTCTGAGCCATGCTATTACAGTAGGGATTTTAGCAAAAGAAAAAAGGATTATTATTAAGGTATAAGGAAGGTATATACATTTAAAAATTTATATATAGACCTATTGCTCTTTATAATAAAGGATCTTGCCACTCTTTACTTGTCAGGGAGAATAACAGTCCCACCACCAGGAAAGGACGCAGGAAAAGCCAGCAGAGGAAATGTCCCATCCTGTGGAATGATGCCCGAGGGGCCTGCTAAGTCATTAGGCATCAGCACAGTACATGTTTCTATATATATCTGACAGAATGCCAGGAAAAGCACCGTAAAGCTCCAAATAGTTTAAACCCATTCTTACGAATTTCATGATTTTCTTGTCTAAATTCTTTTACACGGAGAGGAGAAATAATATGTGTCTCCATCTAATTTATTAATACATAATCTTTATTTAAAGAAGCTCCCAAAGGGATTTTTCATTTCCCAGAAAGTCTTTTAATTACCTCTTGTTTCCTGGTTCTCCCATCTGATATGACAGTCATGAACTATTCCTTGCCTGGCCTGAGACAAGAAGCTCCATGATGGTTTCAGCTTGGATATCCTTGCTCACACCCATCCACCGACAAGATTTCTGATGTCTCAGTTGAAAATGCCAAGTGTAAACACTTTCGAGTGGCAAGTGATGATGACATCAAAATGCAAGAGACAGTGAATAAACTATCAAGTTAACATGTTTTTTGAGTTGAACTGGTAAGTTGTGATGTCACTCTTTAAAAATTCCAACTATTATCTTCAAAAAAGAGAGTAGCAGAGACGTATAACTTTGCACCATGCCTTTGGTTAAGTCTAATTTCTGCTCTGTTGACTAGAATAACTTATTTTAGGAAATTAAATAAGCAACCAAAGGACTGTGACACTTTAATCTAAATGTCGGTGTTGTTAGCGGCCTTGGGGTTGGTCCCTCCCTCATAGGGACCCCATGTACAACCGGATCTGACAGTTGTGATCCCTGGGGTTTTCACTGGCTGATTTTTGAAAGTAGATCGCCCAGCCTTTCTTCCTAGTCTCTCTTAGTCTGGAAGTTCTGCTGAAACCTGTTTAGCATCACAGTAACGGCAACCCTCCACTGACAGAACAGTAAAGGCTGTGCTGAAGTGCCTTGGCCGGGAATCAAACCTGAGTCTCCCGCATGGAAGGTGAGAATTCTACCACTTGAACCATCAAGTCATCTTTCTTTTCCTCAAATGGTAAATTGTCTTCATAACTTTAAAACTGCTCCCTAAAAAGCCCAGACATTTAATGAAAGAAGGCTTTTTCGCATGTGATATTTGGATAAAAGACTTAGTCTTTCTCTGGACAGAAAGAACCCCAGCCGAGACTGATTCAACAGGTTTTCTACTGCCACCCTGTGGAGAAATTCAGTATCATTAACCCAAGTGGGTATCTGCTCTTCAGTGCTGCAACAGAAGGGAGTCCTGGTGGCGCAGTGGTTAAAGCGCTCCTGATCCGGCTCTCCTAGCAAATGTTGAAGAACTGGGACAAATTATTGGTCAAACCAAAGACCATGCATGACAGAATCTTCAATGTGGCTGCTGGAGAAGTAAATACAAATTCAAAGATAGCACTCCCAAGAGATTCTGAGTGACCAGGCCAGAGCAGGGATTCTCAATCTTGTGCGTGCCACCAGGGTCACGAGCAGGGTGGTTAACACACAGATCACTGGACCCCAGGCCCAGGGGTTTTGAAGATCTTGGGTGGGACCTGAAAAGCTGCGTTTCCAACAAGTTTCCAGGTGATGGTGATGTTGTTGCTTCTGGTCTGGGGTCCCACACATGGAGACCCACTGGAGTAGAGGATACCCAAACCAAACCTGCTGCTGTCAAGTCGATCCCAACTCATAGTGACGCTACAGGACATAGTACAACTGCTCCATAGGTCTTCCCAGGCTGTAATCCTTACGGAAGCAGACTGCCACATCTTTCTCCCAAAGAGCTGCTGGTGGGTTTGCAACACCGACCTTTTGATTAGCAGCAGAGCGCCACCGGGGCTCCTTGCAGTAAGGGATAAAAGCTTGTACATCCTATATTCTGACTCTTATCTTTCCCTCATGTCGAAGAGAGGAGTCAGATGTATCACCCTTCTTTCCCAGCCGCCTCTTCAGTAGGGCTGATAGAACTGGGATACATTTCTAAGTGTTTCTACCACATTTAGTGAAAATAAGCAGGGAAGTATTTAAATACAGAAACTAGAGGGGGAAAATAAAAACTCCCAAGACCAATTTGATCCAGGTCAGCTTAAGTACTCAGTCCTTTTCTGAGCCATAACAGGAGCACCATTATAGAATGGGTTGTTAGGAATTTTCACTTGTTTAAATAATGTTCGTGATTTTCAAAGACTAAAACGGGCAATATGGCCCACTAGATAATATGAAAAACTTTCCAACTATATTCTGCAAAAATGTAACAGATGCCTACTCAAATGCACAGGAGAGCTGGCAGGGAAGTTACAGGTAGTCCTTGAGGGCCAAAAACGAAATGTTGAGGAGGTGACTGCTGTCCAGGCAGCAAGGCCAGGGCACAGAGGGAGGGCTTCTCCCCAGCAGTCCGTTCTGGTGACAGAAATGGTGGTGCCACTTCCAGCCGCTCTGCTTTTCTTGAATATTTATGGTTTCCAGCTGGGCTTTATCCTCGGTTCTCTATGAGCCACCATAAAATTCTCAGAAATGAAGCTCAATGGGTCAGCAAAGAATCTTTTTTCTTTAATATTTCACTGTGTTTTTGGATCAAATTGACAGAGCAAATTAGGTTCTCATTTAACAATTTCTACACATACTATTCAGTGACATCAGTTATACTTTTCGCCAATGTGTCAGCATTCTCATTATTTCCATTCTGGTTGTTCTGTTTCCATTAATCTAGCTTTCTTGTTCCCATTATCACCTTTGGTCTGGGGTAAACGCTGACAGGTCTCATTCAGATGATTGTTTAGAGGAGCACAGTACAAATGGGTGATATTATTTATGTGCCATTCTGCCTTTCGGCTGATAGGTGAACATTAGGATTGGTCTGAGTCCGAAGTTTAAAGGGTATCCCAGGGTGACAGTCTTGGGGGTTCCTCTAGTCTTTACGAGTCCACTTAGTCTGGCCTTTTTTTTAGGAATTTGAGTTTTGTTCCACATTTTCTCCCATTCTATCTGGAAACATCTATTGTGTCCCTGGTCGTAAGGTTGGTTCAGATTTTCAACATCATTTTGTGTTACTTTGGGTAGGTCATGTTTTTCTAGAAATTTGTCCATTTCCTCTAGGTTTTCAAATTTGTTGGAGTATAGTTTTTCGTAATACTCTGTTATGATCCTTTTTATTCCAGTTGGGTCTCTTATAATGTCCCCCATTTCATTCCTTATCTGGGTTGTCTGCGTTCTCTCCTGTTTTTCTTTTGTCAATTTTGTCAATCCTTTCAAAGAACCAACTTTTGGTTTTGTTGATTCTTTTTATTGTTTTTCTAGTCTCGATTTCATTTATTTCTGCTCTGATCTTTATTATTTCCTTTCTTCTGGTGCCTGTGGGCTTCTTTTGCTGTTCTCTTTCTATTTGTTCAAGTTGTGTAACTAATGTTTTGACTTTGTCCCTTTCTTCTTTTTGACGTGTGCATTTAGTGCTATGAAGTGACCTCTGAGGACTGCCTTTGCTGTGTCCCAAAGGTTTTGGTGCGATGTGTTTTCATTCTCGTTTGATTTAGGAACTTTTTGATTAAATCTTTGATTTTTTCTATTACCCAGTGGTTTTTAAGCAGGGTGTTATTCAATTTCCACGTAACTGATTTTTTTCCTTACCCTTCCTGTTGTTAATTTCTGCTTTGATGGCATTGTGATCAGAGAAGATACTTCGTATAATCTCAATGTTTAGGATTTTGTTGAGGGTTGCTCTGTGGCCTAAGATGTGGTCTATTCTGGAGAATGTTCCGTGTGCGTTGGAAAAGAATGTGCATATTGCAGCTGTTGGGTGGAGTGTTCTGTACGTGTCTATGAGATCACGTTGGCTGACTGGGCTCTTTAGCTCTTCTGTATCTCTGTTGAGTTTCTTTCTAGATGTTCTGTCCTTTACCGAGAGTGGTGTGCTGAAGTCTCCTACTATTACTGTGGAACTGTCAATTTCTCTTTTCAGCACTGTTAGAGTTTATGTATTTTGGAGCCCTGTCATTGGGTGTGTAGGTGTTTATTATGGTTAAGTCTTCATGATGGATCATCCCTTTAATCATTATATCATGCCCTTCTTTGTCTTTTATGGTGGATTTTGTTTTAAAGTCTATATTATCTGAGATTAGTATTGCCACTCCTGCTCTTTTTTTGGTATTTGCTTGATGTGTTTTTTTCCATCCTTTAATTTTTAAAAAATTTACGTCTTTGTTTCTAAGGTGTGTCTCTTGTAGGCAGCATATTGATAGATGCAGTTTTTTTTTTTTTAATCCATTCTGTCACTCTGTGTCTCTTCATGGGTGTATTTAGGCCATTTACATTCAGTGTAATTATTGATAGGTGTGAGTTAATTGCTGTCATTTTGTAGTGCTTCTTTTTGTGATGTTAACATTTTCTTTTTTCCTCTTACTCTCCTGTGCTGAGTTTCTTTTGTTTGTAGATTTCTTCTTCATTTCTTTTGTTTTTATTGAAACTTTATGTTTTTCTTCTTTATTTTGATGGGTAGGTTTGTTAACTTTCTTTGTGGTTTTCTTGAAATATAACCTTATCTTCCTGGATTTGCCTTGCTTTCCTCTCCATTAGAAAGTTTTATACCTATACTGTTTATTACCTCTTTTATCGTTCTGATGTTGTTGTCATTTACAGATTAACCTCTCTGGTTCCCTGTTGCAATTCTTTTGGTTTTGGATAGTCTTTGAAAGTTCATTTCCTAGGTTGGTATCTGGCTAGTACAATCTTGTGTCCTAGATTCAGGCTGTGGTCTGACTTTGTTTGCTCTCAGGCCAAAGGTCTCCCTTTAATAATTCTTGTAAGTCTGGTTTGGTTTTTACATATTCCCTTAATATCTGTGTATCTGGAAATGTCCTAATTTCACCACTATATTTGAACAAAAGCTTTGCAGGATACATTATTCTTGGTTGGCAATTTTTTTCTTTCAAGGTTTTATATATGTCACCCCATTGCCTTCTGGCCTGTGTGGTTTCTGCCAAATAATCAGAGCTTAGTCTTACTGTTTCTCCTCTGTATGTGACTTTTTGTTTTTCTTGAGCTGCTCGCAGGATTTTTTCTTTGTCTTCGGTTTTAGCGAGTGTGATTATGATATGCCTTGGTGTTTTTCTTTCGGGGTCTATCCTATATGGAGTTCATTGAGCTTCTTGGATGGTCAGCTTTTCACCATTCACGGTATTAGGGAAATTTTCTGTCAGCAATGCTTCAATGATCTGCTCTGTGTTTTCCATCTTCTCTCCCTCTTCTGGAACTCTGATCACTGGCAAATTTTTGCTTTTGATTGTATCCCACATAATTCTCAGGGTTTCTTCATTTTCCTTCATTCTTTTTTCTGATTTTTCCTCAAACAGAGTTGTATCCAAGTGTTTGCCTTCAATTTCATCAATTCTATCTTCCATTGTTTCAAACCTGCTCCTCAGCCATTCTATGACACTGTCCATTTCTGAAATCTTGTTGTTTATCTTTTGGATTTCTAATTGTTGTTTTGAATTATCCCTAGTTGTGAATTTATTTTGGCATTTTGTTCTTGTATTAATTTCCTGAATTGTTTCACTTTTTTGTCTGTATTTTCCATGAATTTGTCTGCCTTTTCCATAAATTTGTCTATTTTTTCCTCATTTTCATCTGCTTTTTGCTTCAACACTTGGATTTGTCTCAATATTAGTGATTTGATTTTTTTTTTTTTTTATAAGGTAGTTCTAGTGCCTTTTGTTCTACTGGAAAGCCATCTGGTGTTTTATTTTGGACTCCTACTGGAGCCATCCTGTCCTGTTTTTTTAATATGTTTTGATACTGTCTGCTGTCTTTGGGACATTCAGTAGTTATTTTGTTCATTTCTTGATTGTAGATTTGTTTGTTTCATCCTCTTTTTTTGTTTTATTTGGTTATATCTGAGCAGGCAGGCTGTGCGTTCTTTGTTGTTTTGCTCATCTGTCATCAGAGTACTTTTTACATCCTTGTCCAGTGGGCACTGCCAGTCATTCAGCTATGGTGCAGCAGGGAAGATTCAGCTGAAAGGGAGGGGCTGGGATGGGTTGTTTGTGGCACATACTAGGGCCAATAAGGCGGGCGAGGAATCAGTGCTGGGCAGATTCCAGTAGGTCGTGGATTTGCTGCTCAGGGGTGTGATGCTCAGTGCATGGTGCAAGTAGGCAGGAAAGAGGTGGGAGATTGTGATGTGTGGAGTTAATAGGGGTATGGGAAAGAGGAGAGAGAAAAGAGAGGAACAGGAGACAAAAACAAGCAAACAAAGAAAAAAAAAGAGTGCTAAGGGAGCTTGCCTCTGGAGCGGATAGATGAGAAACCTAGAAATGGAGAAAAGCAAAAAAAAAAAAAAAAAAGGAAAAAGAAAGAAAAAATAACTAGACAAAAATTTGGAAAAGAAAAGACCCCAGGAGACCCAGAGTCCCACTGGTGGGGCTGGTAAGATTGGGGAAGTGGCTCCCAGGCTGCGCAGTATAGCCTGGCTCGGGGGGTATAGATGTCACACAGCACCAGGTATTGAGGAGAGAGGAAAAGGAGATAAGTGTAGAGAGAGGAGAACCGAAAAATGGAGAAAGACAGAAAGGGAAAAAGAGAGAGAAAAGAAAAAAACAAAAAAGAAGGGGGGGAAAAAAAAAAGAAAGAAACGCCCCAGGGATCCACCTATGCGGCTGCGCAGATTGGGAGAGTGGCTCCTAAACTGTGCAGTGCAGCCTGGCTAGAAGCTGTGAAAAGAAAAAGAAAACAAACAAAGGAAAAAAAAAGCCCCAGGATCCCACCAGCATGGTGTCGTGGCTGGGGGAGTGGTTCCCCAGTTGAGTGTGGTTTAATAGCCTTTCGAGAAGAAGCAAAGATGGCATACGGAGCCAGGTATTCCAGATAAAGGAGGGGAAGGTAGTAGGAGGCACAGAGGAGGCCAAAAGAGATGGAAAGAACCAACACCAGCTCAGAGGCCTGGCCAGTGTAGGCAGGGCGAATCCAAGCAGCCTGAGGCCAAAGCAGTTGCCTCCCTGCCAAGGGGCTGCAGCTGGCAGGAAGCAAAGGAGGCTGAAGGCAAGCGGAGCAAGGGACGTTATGAAACCATATACCGCTCCTCACCAGGTGCTCTCTTTCCTGCTGGGAACTTTGTGAAGCTGTTTTCTTGTACTCCCTGTCTGCCTATCTCTGACATGGGTGGGGTGTATCCAGGTGGCATGGATGCTGCACTTCCCCACCAGCTGAGCCACCGCAGCTAGCCAGGGAGCTTGGAGGTAGAGCAGCAGGGAAAGAATGGGGGGTGGGAAAGCTTGTATCGTTGGTTACCAAGTACTCTGTCTCCTGCTGGGAGTTCTGTGAAACTGCTTTCCAGTGCTCCCTGTCTGCTGATCCCTGACAAGAATCCAAGATGGCGGATCCATGCTACGTTAGCTGATGGGGCCTTCGGCATGTTTCTCTCCTTGTTCTCTGTCCTCTGTCAGTTTCTTATTCCATTCAGTGCTTGGCTGAGTTCTTTATCTCTTCATTTGACACTTCAGGTTCCAGGAATGACATCTGTCTCTGGCTTACTTAGTTTTTTGGGTCTTTGCTATGGAGGGATGGTGTGGTGCTTCTATGGTGCCATGTTGGCTGGAAAAAGAATTGTTTTTAAAGCCTTTGGGAAATTTCTCCTTCATTTCCTTGTTGGACTACCTCAAGTTGGCGTCATCAGAACAGCCACCTTCTAGGTAATGTGGACCTGAAGGCTGGAAACCCATGAGAAATGTAACCAGTGTGTACTAGAACCACATGTCATACTTTTAAGGCTCTTTGTGATTATTAAGTGTGTGGTAGATGCAATATTACGAAGTTTATGGTGGACGCTATGGTGGACACAACATCACTAAACGTATGGTGGACACTATGGTGGATGCAACATTACTAAGTGTATGGTGGACGCTATGGTGGCTGCAACATTGTAAGTGTATGGTGGACGCAATATCACTAAGTGTATAGTAGACACACTATCACATCAAGTCCTGAGCACCCTTCTGCTCTTCTTATCCGCTGGTGCTCAGGAGTGGAAAACCAGATCACAGAGCTGATGTGATGGTGAGGATGCAGACAGTGGAGAACAATGGAACAGATGACAGAGTCAAAGACCATGCTCCCCAAATCAAAACGACAATCCTTAATAGGATAGTCTGTTAAAACTGGGTCTGGACGTCGTAATAAGTGTGAAAGAAACAAGAAGACAAGCTAAAGTAAAATAGAGCACTAGAGAAAACACCTCAAAGGCCACCTTCTTCTGTGGAGAGACCAGGAAGTATATACTTGGGAGCAGCAGAGTCAAGGTTACTAAAGGTAGAACAGCAAAACGCAAGCAAACGGGTCTAGGTACCATCAGTTTCCAGGTACCTCCGGAGGATGCTCTTGACACAAGCATGGTGAAAGACATGAGTCACGCTTAGCATACCGAAGGTGGGCAATGGTGTTCAGTTAGAGGACAGCACATGATTATGAATGACAGTGACCTTTCCAGCCCTAGTTACAAGCTTGGCCATTTTCTCCACCCTGGCATGGCAGTTGTGTAGAGAAATGGTCTGTACTCACACCTCTGTTTGTCTTCTTAGAGGAACTTTGTGTTTTTGTTTTTCTTCTGCTTTGGTTAAATCAGCAATTACCTGTATGCCTCGTTCCTCTGGCAAAGGTTTGAGCTCAGCCAAGTCCTCCATAGCTGTATCCAGGTTACTAGCTCAAGTCCCACTGCCTGTGCCATCTAGATCCTACAGGAGAAGCCACCTGACTGGTTCCTATGTCCTGCAGCATTTCCTGGGACAAGATCTAAGCCCTCCAGGTCCGGAGCTCTGGGGGTGGTAAAAGTGTAGGGTTGGCTATGGAAGGTTTCAGTCACTCTCATGACAGATGTTGGTGCTACACTGCTGAGCCCTGAAGGCAAAGCAGAGGGGGGCATTCTAGCTCTTTTTTGGGAAGAGGTTGCTCCTAAACCGGAAGAGCCTTGGTATCCAGAGCCAGAATTTAACCCAAATCTATTTTGCCAAAAGCCCTCACTCTTTTTATGCCACCACACTCAAAACAATGAATTGAAAAGACTGCATATAACATTAAAGTGTCTGAATAACAATTTGGAAATAAATCTAAACACCTCAGGCCATATACAAAAATAAACTCAAAATCAGGAGTTAGGAAAGCTAGCAAAAATTACAATTGGGTATCAGATATTCACTTAAATAACTTTCTAAAGTTGAAACAGTTGAAATAATAGAGGAAACAGATTGACAAATTAAAATTAACACCTAAAATATAAACATTAAGACAACATTTGTAAACAGGCAATGAACGAGGACAGATTTTAACAAGAAGAGAACAAATTCATAAACAAACACTTCGAAAGACTTAAATTTATAAGCAAAGCACAAAATAAAGATTAAAACTGGTACCATTCAAAAACATTAAATATGAAAACAAAAAATTTAAGGTATTGCCAAACCAGTAAAATGGTAATAAATAGCAATGTCTCACTGGTAAAAACAAATTTAACAACTGATATAATGGGTCACAGTCTACTTCTGGGACTTTGTCTTAGACAACCAAAACAAGAGAAAAACGTATCAGGTGAAATGATGGTGTATCACGGGGAAAAAAATTCTGAGCTTTCACGTTAGACGTACCTGAGGTGAAACCCTGGATGTGATACATACTTGCTCTATAACCTCGAGTAAGTTATTTTACATAAATAATCTTCAATTTTTTCATCTATACATTGGAAATAAAAATATCTGATGTGAAGTTCTTAGTTTTCAGTAAGTGGAAGCTAGCTAAAACTGATGCAGGAGTCCCAAAAGATGAAAGCTGGAAACAAGCGATGTCCAACAGGAAGACAATCATGGAAATTAATGTACATCAACCAGAATATTAGCTCTTGATAAAGAAATATGCTTAGGGAGTGCTAAACAAACACATAATTCAAATTTTTCTATATTCTACTTTCATTTTTTTACTATGATTATAAGTAAGTAAAATATGTATGTGTGTAAACAAAGCCTGGAAATGAATGTGAATAAGTGAAAAGGGGGGAGGTCATTTTATTGGAATTTAAAATGTTTCCTTAAATGTTATGTTGTTTTACTTTCTTCTTTAATCAGAGCTTCAAACCGATTGGTTCTGGCTCAAAATCCTGCTGAATATCTGCATTTCTAACAAGTTCCCAGGCAATGCTAATGCTGCCAGTTAGGGATCAGTTCCAAGAACAACTAGCAGAGCAGTGGTGCTCAAAATTTATCATACATAAGAATCACCTGAATATATTATTAAAATGTTGATGCGGATTCAGTATATCTAGAGGTGGAAATGTACGTTCTCAGCAGGGGCTTGAACCAGATTGAACCGGTTCGAAGCCCTGGTTTTTTTTGTACTTTAGGTAAAAGTTTGCAGAGCAAATTAGTTTCTCATTAAACAATTAATACACAAATTGTTTTGTCACATTGCTTGCCAGCCCCACGATGTGTCAACACTCTTCCCTTCTCTACTCCAGATTTCCTGTTTCCGTATGTCCAATTTTCCTGTCCCTTCCTGCCTTCTAATCTTTGCTTTTGGGCTGGCGAGCCCGTTTAGTCTCATATACATGATTGAACTATGAAGCACATTCCTTGTTGTGTTATTGTTTGCCCTATAAAAACAAAACCTGTTGCTGTTGAGTCGATTCCTAGACTCACAGTGACCCTATAGGACAGAGCAGAACTGCCACATAGGGTTTCCAAGGAGCGGCTGGTGGATTCAAACTACCGACCTTCTGGTTAGGAGACGAACACTTAACCACTGTGCCACCAGGGCTCTGTTTGCCCTACAGACTTGTCTAATCTTTGGCTGAAGGGTGAACCTGGAAAGTGACTTCAGTACTGAGTTAAAAGGGGTGTGCAGGGGCCATACAATTGGGGTTTCTCTAGTCTCTGTCAGACCTGCAAGTCTGGTCTTTTTTTGTGTGAATTTGAAATTTGTTCTAGATTTTCTCCACCTCTGTATGGGACCCTCTACTGTCCTCCCTGTCAGAGGAGTTGGTGGTGGTAGCTGGGAACCATCCAGCTGTTCTGGGCTCGGTCTAGTGGCGATTGTGGTAGTTGTGGTCCGTTAGTCCTTTGGACTAATCTTTCCCTTGCATCTTTGGTTTTCTTCATTCTCTTTTGTTGTTTTTCTAATCACTGAAAATGATAAGGAAAAACACAAATAGCTGAAAACCAGAGTGGTAAGGAGCCCTGGTGGTGCAATGGTTAAGCACTCAGCTGCTAACCAAAAAGTCAGCAGGTCGAACACACTCAGCAGCTCTGCGGGCGAAAGACCTGGTGACCTACTTCCCCAGAGATTACAGCCTAGAAAGCCCTGCGGGGCAGTTACACTCTGTCACACGGGATGGCTATGAGCAGTTACACTCTGTCACGTGGGATGGCTATGGGGCAGTTACACTCTGTCACACGGGATGGCTATGGGGCAGTTACACTCTGTCACACGGGATGGCTATGGGGCAGTTTCACTCTGTCACACGGGATGGCTATGGGGCAGTTACACTCTGTCACACGGGATGGCTATGGGGCAGTTACACTCTGTCACACGGGATGGCTATGGGGCAGTTACACTCTGTCACACGGGATGGCTATGGGGCAGTTTCACTCTGTCACACGGGATGGCTATGAGCAGTTACACTCTGTCACACGGGATGGCTATGGGGCAGTTTCACTCTGTCACACGGGATGGCTATGGGGCAGTTACACTCTGTCACACGGGATGGCTATGGGGCAGTTACACTCTGTCACACGGGATGGCTATGGGGCAGTTTCACTTTGTCACATGGGATGGCTATGGGGCAGTTACACTCTGTCACCTGGGATGGCTATGAGCAGTTACACTCTGTCACACGGGATGGCTATGGGGCAGTTACACTCTGTCACGTGGGATGGCTATGGGCAGTTATACTCTGTCACATGGGATTGCTATGAGCAGTTACACTCTGTCACATGGGATTGCTATGAGCTGAAAGTGACTTGATGGCACCTAATCATGACACCAAGGTGGTACTGGGGCACTTCCCATTCTTGGTATTTAAGGGACTGAGATTTTAATGGCCAGGAAAAAGATATGATCTTGGCCTGACATAAGGCAGGAAGTTGGGGTGAGATCTGTGCATACAACTAGGATCTTCGAAGGGTATATCCTCATTGAAAAGATGGAAAAACAAACAAACAAAAACCTGCTTGCCTGTAAGAAACTATCTGACATAGAAACCTGTATTTCTTATCTCAGGATCTGAGTAGGAAAAAAATTACCCACTTCCTTATTTGGGTTCAGGAAATCCTAGGCCAAGAAGTAAACACAAAGTGGTCCTGAGATGCTAACAGTCCTGACATACCTGGAAAAGCCAACCCATGGCCTTCTGGAGGAGCTCACCTTCAACTCAGGCCACTCAAGAGTCCCACAGTGAGAGCCCCAGTAAACACGAGGTCACAATTCAAAATTATAAAACCCACAAGGAAATAAGCTATCATAAAAGACAGTCAAAAGAACACAGAAAAACCAGGCCCACAATAACCTGAGATGATAGTATTACTGGTACAGATTAAGAAACAAGCACATTTAAGATGATTAAAGAAGGGCCTAGAAGAATCTACGTAAAAGGAATAAGACACCGCCAAATAAAACCAGATGACTCTGAAAAAGTACCCAAAAGAACTACTGTAAGTGAAGATTATAGCTATAAAATTAAAATCTCAACGGGTAAATTTAAAAAGCAGATTTAGGATGGCAAAAGAGAGATTTTGTGACGTGGGGGTTAGAGCTGGAAAAAAATTTGCTTAGAAGGTACCACAGAGATGATAGAAATTTCTAAAAAATTGGATAAGAGACATGGAGGATTACCACAATAAATTTTTTTTTAAAAAAGAAACACAGAGGATAATTAAGATGATCTATCATATGTCTAGAGCCATGGTGGTGCAGTGATCAAGAGCTACAATCAGCTACGGCTGCTAACCAAAAGGTCAGCAGTTCGAATCCACCAGCTGCTCCTTAGAAACTCTGCGGGGTAGTTCTATTCTGTCCTATATAGGGTAGCTATGAGTTGGCATCGACTCAATGGCAACAGGTTTGGTTTGGTTTTTGATTTATCACATGTCCATTTGAAAGTTCAGAAGGCGAAAAAATGACACATATTTGAAGGAATAATGGTTGAGAATTTTCCATCTAAATAAAATTCAGAAGTACCAGATTTTGGATAAATAAAAAGAAATCTACAGCAGACTTTTCAAAAGCAGCCATAGACTAAGAAGATGCAATCTTCAAAGCGCTGAGAGAAAATAACTGTCAAACTAGAACAGCACTGTCCCTTATTCCACCCAAACCTCCTGAAAATAAATGGTCCAGGGAAAATTCACTCATTCCAAGCTGAGTAAAAAAAAAGCACAAGATCTATTAAAAGATACTACGAGAAAAGAAAATAAAATCCAAGTGAAGATCACTCACCAGAAAATTGGCACCAAACATAAAAACTGTGACCAAACATTTTCTCACAAATGAAGCAATTTGTGAAGCAAAAATGAAGCAATTGTTTCTGTAACACATTAAATAGATCAGGGATAAGAACATAAGGAAAAAAAAAAGAAATGAAATGTTCTCTGGCAGAGCTCTGGAAAGAACTAGAAGAAAAAACATGAAATTAAAACAAATATGGAGTGGCTCGAAGGAATCAGACGATGCTGTAAATATAGTAAGTGGCACGGAGATCAGGAATGAGAAAAGTGAACAATATGAATGGAAACATAAGAGTTGAAAATGATTCAAGAGAAAATGACTGATATGGAGTACGGGTGAATGAGATCCAAAGTATGTATGTGTAACTGGAAGACTGATGTAAGAAACGGAAATGTATGGTGGACACGCCAGGAGAAACTGTGATTTGCTTTTAGTTGACAGAGTATGCCAAGAATGAAGGGATCTCACAGATGTAACTGAAGTCTCAAATGAGTTGATTTTGAGCTAATCTAAAATCCTATGGGAAAACTTGGTGACATAGTGGTTAAGAGCTACAGCTCCTAACTAAAAGGTCAGCAGTTCAGATCCACCAGGTGCTCCTTGGAAACCCTAAGGAGCAGTTCTACTCTGTCCTATACAGGTGCTATGAGTCGGAATCGACTCCATGGCAATGAGTTTGGTTTTTTTTTTTTTGAAGTCCTATAGTGTCCCTATGAGTCAGAATTGACTTGACAGCAATGAGTTTGAGAAGAAGGTTATCCTGGGTGCAGCTGGCTTAATCAGGTGAAACTCTTTAAAGGAAGAACTAGGGTCCTCCTTGAGCTCAGACTGTCCTGCTGTTCTTGAAGAAGCAAACCCCTTCTTTTATCACTGCATGGAAATGAATTCAGCCAACAACGAACTGAGCTTGGAAGAGGACTCTGAGTCTCACTTGAGACCACGAATCTGGCCAACACCTTCATTTGTAGCCTCATGAAACCCTGAGAAGAGGACCCAGTTAAATTGTGCCTGGACTCCTAACCCATGGAAACTGTTGTTTTAAGCTGCTAAATGTGTGGTAATCTGTTATACAATAACAGTTAATTCATAATGGAACAGAAAAAATATGTTATTGATTGACATATGACAGAGGTGGCATTATGGATCAACCAATAAACTATACCATAAACGATGCTTGGACAATTGGATATGATGGTAAACTGATTATAAAAATGGACAGTAAGGGGTCTTAAAAGCCTGTGAGTGGCCATCTGAGATACTCCACTGGTCTCACCCCTTCAGGAGCAAGGGAGAATGTAAAAAACTAAAGACACAGGAAAAGATTAGCCCAAAGGATTAATGGACCACAACTACTATGGCCTTCACCAGACTGAGTCCAGTACAACTACATGGTGCCTGGCTACCGCCACTGACTGCTCTGACAGGGATCACAATAGAGGGTCCTGGACAGAGCTGGAGAAAAATGTAGAACACAATTCTAACTCACAAAAAAAGACCAGACTTACTGGTCTGACTGAGACTGGAAGAACCCCGGGAGTATGGCCTCCAGACACCCTTTTAGCTCAGTATTGAAGTCACTCCTGAGGTTCACCCTCCACCAAAGATTAGACAGGCCCATAAAACAAAAGGAGAATAAAGGGACACACCAGCCTAGAGGCAAAGACCAGAAGGCAGGAGGGGACAGGAAAGCTGGTAATAGGGAACCCAAGGTCAAGAAGGGAGAGTGTTGACATGTTGTGGGGTTGTTAACCAATGTCATAAAACAGTATGTGTACTAACCGTTTAATGAGAAGCTAGTTTGTTCTGTAAACCTTCATCTAAAGTATAATAAAAGAAAAAAAAAATGGCCAGTAATCATTCCCCTCTCTGTACCCAGGTTCCCTTACCATGCAACTTTAATGCCATCCCACTCAAGAGTCTGGGCTGAGCTGTGTAACCTGCTTTGGCAAATGGGATGTTAGTAAGCATGGCACACAGAGGTTTACACAATGGGGCTCGTCCCCTTCTGTTTTTGGGACCTGCTGCCATCATCTGAAGAGCTCACGGCTAACCTGCTGAATGACGAGGGATAGATGGCTCAGTGGTGATATCCCTATCACCCCAGCTGACAACCGGGCAACCTCCAGTGGAAGAGCCTCCTAACTGACCGGTAGCTGACCAAAGCCACATGTCTGAGCCCAGCTGAGCCTAGGCAGAAATGCCCAGCTGAGCCCAGCCCAAATGGTCAGCTCACAGAATTGTAAGTTAAATAAATGTTTGCTGTTTTAAGCAACTAAGTTTTGGAAGGTTACACAGCAAATTCAACTGAGGTAAATATATGGGGAAAAAAATGGATTCCTATCTCTCATCATACGCAAAAATCAATTTCAGGCAGACTAGAGACTTAAATATAAAAGACAAAACTTTAAGCTTTTTGATGAAAATATACAAAAAATCTTCATGACCTCAGGTTAGGGAAAGCTTTCTTAAATAAGATACAAAAAGTAAAGAACATAAAGGGATGGGGGCAGAACTGTCAAATGTGAATACAAAAAGTTAAAAAAAAAAAACTCTGCATTTCAAAAGTAACCATAAACAAAGTTAAAAGACAAAGAATTGGTATTTAGAATATGTAAAGAGTTCCTACAAATCAATAAGGAAAAGATAAGCAACCCGATAAAGAATAGGGTAATTCACAAAAGAAGCAATCCGGATGATATATATACTTATGTATACATACATATATGTATAGAAGGAGCCCTGGTGACACAATGGTTAAGCATTTGGCTGCTAACTGAAAGGCTGGCAGTTCAAACCCATGAGCGGGAGGAAAGACCTGGTGATCTATTTCTGTAAAGATTACAGCCTAGGAGACCCTACATGCAGTTCTACTCTGTCATATGGGGTCGCCATGAGTCGAAATTTGACTCGGCTAACAACTCTTTATATATTTATGTACATACACGTACAGGGTTGCTATGAGTTGGGACCGACTCAATGGCAACGGGTTTAGTTTTTTGGTATGTATGTAGTATAGATAGATAGATAGGTAGATTAGATAGATAGATATAGATATATAGATATACTCAGTGCCCAAACAAACCCAGTGCCGTCGAGTCGATTCCAACTCAAAGCGACCCTACAGGACAGAGTACAACTGCTCCATAGAGTTTCCCAGGAGCGCCTGGAGGATTCAAACTGCCAAGGCTTCGGTTAGCAGCTGTAGCACTTAACCACTATGCCATCAGGGTTTCCAGATATAGATATAAATATAAAAAAAAAAACCTGTGAAAACAGTGAACTGTGTAAGGCGGAAACCTGTCAGAGAAGAAAAACTCAAATATTCTCCACTAAAACGAACGATAGAAAGGTGGTAAGACTGCACCCCTTCAAAGGCAGGAAACTTGCAAGACCTTGAAAAACAAAGCAGTTCTGTCGAGTTCTGGCTTTCACAGATTTCAATGTGTATATATATATACACACACACACACACAACTTAGCCTAGTTAGAAGGTAAGGAAATGGAAATGAGAAGCCATTTCATATCACGATTGGTAAATTTTTTTTTAAAGTTCCATAGTATTTTGGTTTTAGTATCAATTGAGGATGTAGAGAAAGAGGTGTTTCTCATACCTAGATGGTGGGGGTATAAATTGATAAAATGACTTTGGAGACCAGTCTGGCAATATCTCGTAAGACCGATGATAAACCAGCTCTAGATATATATACATAGAAACTCTCATACGTGTGTACAAGGAGACATGCAAGAATGTTCAGGGCACACTGCTTATTATATCGAAAAGCTAAAAACAACCTAAATGTTCATCACCTGAAGGATGGATAACACGGGGATTCTAAACATCAAATTCAGGACAGTGGTGACCTCCATGGGATAGGGAGAGAGATGCAATGAGGGAAGGATAGATACACAGGGGCTTCTTTGTAATGTCGTACTTCTTAAACTAGAGGCTGGGTACATTAAAAAAAAAAATTTTTTTTTTTGATGTGTATTAATCTTTATTCTTAATCATGTGTCTGAAAGATGTCATAAATGTTAAATGTATAAAGAATAAGTGACTAAGAACACCAAAGACAAAATGTAATTTTAAGCCCAAGAGACAGAAAGGGCCACATAAATCAGACTATGGCCTGAGACCAGAAGAACTAGATGGTGCCCGGCTACAACCAATGACTACCCTGACAGGGAACACAATAGAGAATCCCTGATGCAGCAGGATAGAAATGGGATGCAGACCCTAAATTCTCGTAAAAAGACCAGACTTAATGCTCTGACTGAGACTAGAAGGACCCTGGAGGTCATGGTCCTCAGACCTTGTTAGCCCAAGATTGGAACCATTCCCAAACCCAACTCTTCAGACAGGGATTGGACAGAACTATAAGATAGAAAATGATACTGGTGAGGAGTGAGCTTCTTGGCTCAAGTAGACATATGAGACCATGTGGGCAGCTCCTGTCTGGAGGGGAGATGAGAAGGCAGAAGGGGTCAGAAGCTGGCTGAATGGACACAGGAATACAGGGTGGAGAGAAGGAGTGTGCTGTCTCATTATGGGGAGAGCAACTAGGAGTATATAGCAAGATGTATATAAATTTTTGTATGAGAGACTGACTTGATTTGTGAACTGTCACTTAAAGCACAATCAAAAAAAAAAAAAGTGACTAAAACAATAAATCCCGGCTAAGCTCCAAACCAGAACTCAAAGGTTATAATGCAGAAAGAAGGTTAAGGGCTTAAACTCTTCATCGTGAAGATTTCCCTCACCTAGGGTTATACCCCAGTTTGGCCCCACATCTCTGGGAATCACTCAGAGATTCTTCCATAAAGATAATTTTTTGTTTTGCTGAAATAGAGAATACATTAAAGGCAAACCAAGTGATCAGGTACAATTTAGAAAGCTAAAGCAAGGAGTTGCAATAAATGCTGATGGCAAAACAGAAGAAACGAATGAAAACAGAAAACATTTAAATACTGGTACCATTGTTTCCTAGGTGACACTCTCAAGTGTAGAGTTCATTACAGTGCAGAAATACTGTATTATGATTTCTAAAGCATTTGAAATAAATCCCTTTTATGTCTTCACAGCACAACATACAGCTGTCACCATTTCCCGGTACATTTTACACAAAGTGAATATCCTTGCTAGTGAGTTAGCAAATCCTGATGCCAAACTCTGCCGAATTTGCTAAAGAAAACACAATGGATGAAGACAAAGGGAAAACAGGGAAACATCGTTCCTTGGGCTTCCTTCCCGAAGAGCTCCCTGCTCCGGTTCTGGGTCTCACTGGCATTAACATGCAAAGCAAAGGTGGAGGGCTTGCCAGGCCAAGCCAGAGGCAGGAAGCCAACTGTTCTCCAGGTCATATGGCAACTGGGAAAAACTCCCAGTGCCCGTTGGCTGGTAACAGGCACTAAATTTGTCCCTGACGGCTCAATAATAAAGTTGCTTCTCATTGGCCTTGCTGTCAGCCCACCTCTGAGCTTTGGTACTCTGTAGCCCATAAATTTGAGAAGCAAACAAAGTCCATTTGACCTGTTTTATTCAAAGTGCCATTTTATGGCATTATTTTATCGCCTGCTCTGTTTCTGCTTAAATATTTCCTACAGCACATTTCCTGCCGTTCACATTTCAATACTAGTTTTATAAATAGCATTCTACAGAGATTTCCTTTCTTGTTACTCTTATAATGGCTTTCGGGTTGATGAAATATGTTTGTGAGACGATTTCTCACAGGTTCAGCTTTAAGATAAACACAAGGATTATCAGTGCTTTTGTTAGTTCACTGAAATTCAAACATACTATCAAAATTTCTCGGAGCCTTGGTGGGATACTGGGTAAAAAAGAGCTCAGCTGTTAACCAAAAGGTCTGCAGTTTGAACCTGCCAGCCACTCCTTGGAAGCCCTATGGGGCAGTTCTACTCTGTCCTACAGGGTCGCTATGATTCGGAATGGACTTCGACGGCAATGGGTTTGGTTTTTCTAATCACAATTTCTGTGCCTGAGGAGTTACTCCCTGTGGAAGCTATTTTAAACCTTTAGAGACTATATACTCTCCATGCACTATATTTGCAACTCTTACTAAAGTGCCTAGCTGCCTGGATATTCTCCTCGCCCAGGTGGAAGACAGCCCCCATATAACTTTGACAGCCTCAAATCCAGACCCCATTCTGCTCTTATCAATACTGTACTCCTTTCTTTTCAAAAAAAATTACATTTGTTCCTCTTTTGGTTTCCTCCTCCTCGTAATGAAGGAATGAATATCCACACTTACTGCCAAACAAGGTAATAAGGACCATGGTTAATGCTTACCAAGTCTGCACCAAGAGCCTTGGGTGAATTAAGAAAGAATCCCTGGGATCCTATCACGACAATTTGACAAGGACAAAAAGAGTTGTCCTTGTCCCTCTAAGCCTGGAAGCGCATCGCTTTTGCTGAATCATCAGACCCAAGTGAACAGTGGAACACTGAACCCTGAACTGAAAGGTTTAAAGGTGAAAGCAAGTTTAAATAAGCTCAAGGATGTTGCTTTTTGCTGAGCGGCTAGAAGCCAGCCAGTTAAGAATTTATCTTTTTGAAAAACCAGTTAATCTGGACTCAGACAATCTGTCCCAATTCGGAGTTTTCAGTGCTCTTTGTACTCAGTAAGCAGTTCTCTCAGTGATTCTAGAAATAACGAAGTGGACACAAGGCTCCTTGAACTGACTGCCTGTTGGATAGATTCGTGCAGACTATGTCCAACCAACTTTGAACCATCTCGTGCAAATTAATCAACAGTATTACTTTGCTAACAGGCAATCATAGCTTGAATTATCACCTAGTGTCTTCAGCCTTTATACAGAGCTGTGATTGTTGCTGTTAGGTGCCACTGAGCCAATTCTGACTCATAATGACCCCATGCGACAGAGTAGAACCGCCCCATGGGGTTTTATCTTTACAGAAGCAGATTGCCGGGTCTTTCTCCCGTGGAGCCACCGGATGGGTCTGAACCTCTGACCTTTCAGTTAGCAGCCGAGTACCTGAACCACTGTGCCACCAGGGCTCCCTTGAGTACAGACTTAGAGCTACTGGTTCTCAATTCTGGCTGCAAATCAAAATTGGCCCGCTTTGGGAAAAAAAAAAATACAGGTGCTTAACTTATCCTAAGAGTCTGATTCAGAAGATCTGGGGTAGGACCTAAGCAACGTTTTTTTAAAAAGTTTTCCAAGTGATTCTGGTGTAATGAGGTCAAGACTGTCACAGAGGTTACTGATATAAACAGTACTCATGATGGAGGGGGTGGGGTTCGTGCTTCTCAAACAGGGCCGGGATTCAAGTGCCAGGAACTATCTGAAGCCATCAAAGAACGTCCTACATCTTTCTGGAGTGTCAATTTTATCTGACAGGTAAGTGCTTTAAAATGTCTTTTTTATTTTGGGTTTTGTCAAAACTCATCTAACTGGTACTTAAGATCTGTGCGTTTCATTGTATGCTTATTATACCCCAATAAAAATGTCATTTTATAGTAAAATATGGATACATTCTGGGAGAGAACGCAAGACCAACATTTACTTATTTATTTTATTGTGCTTGAGGTGAAAGTTTACAGAGTAAATTAGTTTCTCATTAAACAATACACAAATTGTATTGTGACACTGGTTGCCAAGCCGTGATGTGTCAACACTCTCCTCTTCTCTACTCCGGGTTCCCTGTTTCCGTATGTCCAGTTTTCCTGTCCCCTCCTGCCTGCTCCTTTTTTGCTTTGGGGCTGGTGTGCCCATATAGTCTCACGTGTATGACTGAGCTGTGAAGCACGTTCCTCACATGTGTTATTGTTTGTACTATAAAACCGTCTAATCTTTGGCTGAAGGGTGAACCTTAGGACTGACTGCAGTACTGAGTTAAAATGGTCTGGGGGGGCCATATTTTTGCAGTTTCTCCAGTGTCTGTCAGACAGTAAGGCCGGTCTCTTTTTTGTGTGTGTGTGTGAATTTCAATTTTGTTCTACATTTTCCTCCTGCTCTGTCCAGGACCATGTACTGTGATTTCTATCAGGGTAGTCAGTGATGGTAGCTGGGCACCTTCTAGCTGCTCTGCGCTCAGTCTGTTGGAGGCTATGGTAGTTGTGGTCCATTACTCCTTTGGACTAATGTTTCCTTTGTGTCTTTGGTTTTCTTCATTCTCCTTTGCTCCAGCTGGGATGGGACCAGTAGGTGTAGCCTAGATGGCTGCTCGCAGGCTTTTAAGACCCCTGATGCTACTCACCACAGTCAGATGTAGAATGTTTTCTTCATAAATTCTGTTATGCCAATTGAGCTAGATGTTCTCTGAGACCACAGTCCCCAGCCCCAGCCCAGTAACTCGGTCCCTCAGGGAGTTTGGATGTGTCTGTGAAGCGTCTATGACTTTGCCCTGGTCAAGCTGTGCTGACTCCCCCAGAATTGTGTACTATCTAACCCTTCACCAAAGTTACCCCTTATCTACTATCTAGTTATTGTTTTTCCCTCCCCATACCTCCCTTCCCTCACAACCATCAAAGATTCTTTCTGTGTGTAAACCTTTTCATGAGTTTTTATAATAGTGGTCTCATACAGTATTTGTCCTTCTGTAATTGACTTATTTCACTCGGCATAATGCCCTCCAGATTCATCCATGTTGTGAGATGTTTCACAAATTCATCATTGTTCTTTATTTTTGCACTGTATTCCATTGCATGTATGTATCATCGTTTGTTTATCCATTAATCCCTTGATGGGCACTTAGGTTGTTTTCATCTTTTTGCTATCGTGAACAATGCTGCAAATGAACATGGGTGTGCATGTCTATTTGTGTGATGGCTCTGATCTCTCTAAGCATTCATTTTTTTTTTAGATGAACTATAAGACTTGAAAGACATCTCTTCCTTAGATGAGCTGCCTTAGGCTAGGCCTTGAGGCCCAGGCAGGCAGCCATTTCAGTCCTCTGCTTGGGGTGGGGGTGGAGAGTTGAAATACAGAGGGAAAGACCATTTGGAGTCCCCGCGTGGTAGAAACGGTTAACTCACTTGGCTACTAACCAAAAATCCAACCAGGGGTGCCTCAGAAGAAAGGCAGCCTGGTGATTCACTTCTGAAAAATCAGCCACTGAAGACCCTGTGGAGCACAGTTCTACTCTGACACACACGGGTTTGCCTTGGGCTTAGAAATCCTTTCACTTCTGATGCTTCTCATTCATTTCACTACTCGTGACCTGCTCCTCTCTCTTCTTGTCTCTTTTATGTCCACATATTACTGGTCTTTTTGCTTAAAAACAGTCCCAATCATCAAAATACGAGAAGTTCCACTCTTTGCTACGATTGGAGATTTTATGTTTATTGTTACCGAGCAGATGGTTTAACAGCTCTGAGGTGGCAGAATCAGCAACTGCGCATTGCAAGCAATTTTTCCACCCAAAGATATTTTAAAAAGTTATGGCCTTCCAGTTTCCCATCCAGTGAGTGAGGAGATTGGAAGTTATCCTTCCTGTCCTCACAACAATAAAATGCTGAAAATCTGAAAATCAAGAACTCTTCTTAGATCCACCAGAGAATTGAGGTTACAAGAGCAAACCGCTGCCCCAAAGCTGGAGCGACAGACGAACAGCAAACCACCGCTTAGCTTATGGGAACAGACACCTCCACCCCTGCTGCAGCCACCAGACCCAGTGTCCGTCCCCTAGGAATTCTTAAAGGGTAACTGATTCTTGGAGACTCAGTGTGGACTAGGTTGAGAGATAAAAAATTCTAGGAGGCCCAACCTCACTTTCAAGAGCCCCACCAGATTTTAAGTGCGCCACTAGAGAGGGAAGAGAAAAGTAAACATTTTAAAATAGTGCTCTGTTCTCCTTGTCCAGGGCCTGCCCTCAAGGGAAACTGCTTTACCAGACTCTAGCCAACCTGGGTTTTATCACAGCCCAGCTACTGGGATGGTTTCTGAGGGCAGCAAAAATTTTTGCCTAAAATGTCTGTGGTTCGAACCCACTGAGTGGTGCCGCAGAAGGCCTGAGATCTGCTTATGTAAAGATTACAGCCAAGAACCCTATGCAACAGTTCTACCCTGTAACACATGTGGCCCTCATGAGTCAAAATTAACTCGGCGGCAACGTCAAGTTTTTTTTTTGTTGCTGTTGTTAACCTACTGTGTGGTTAAGTGCTCAACTACGAATTGAAAAGCTGGTTGTTCAAACGCACCCAGAGGTGCCTTGGAAGAAAGGCCTGGAAATCTGCTTCCAAAAGGTCAAAACCTGGAAAAGCCTATCTTTTAATAGACTTGGGGGTGCAGCGGTGGTTCAGTGTTTGAATTCTTACCTTCCCATGCATAAGACCTGGGTTTGATTCTCCACCAATATACCTCAAGCACAGCCACCATCGCTCTTTCCAAGAAGGGTGTTGCTATGATACTGAACTGGTTTCAACTGAGCTTTCAGACTAAGATGAGAAAGAAAGGCCCGGTGATCTACTTCTGAAAATCAGCCACTGAAAACCCTAGGGGTCACAACAGTCTAATCCCCAGCTGATCATATGGATGGCACAGTACTGGGCAGCATTTCATCCTGTTGTGTGTGGGGTTACTACAAGTTGGGGGTCAACTTGATGGCAGCTAACAACAACAACAAACTTAGAAGAGGTGAAATATCCAGCTCCAGCCACACTGAGCCTTCCACATGGGGGAGGAGAATTGCCAAACTCCAGCCCCCTTCTACCCTTCAATGTAGGGGGAAAGGAAACACCCAACTCCAGGCCCCTCTAGTGTTCTTGTTTCACCTAAACGATGGGGGGCAAAAGGTAAGAAGCACCTGTGAAGGTCACAACTCAGGGGTACAGCCTCACTAAAAGATTAAAACCTAATCTTAGGATAGAACACTTCCCCTCCTCCCACACTCAGCCACCACATCAACATCAGTAACAATACAACTTTACAAGTGAAAGCACCTCAGTTCCTCTTACCCTGCACTTCTCCCTCGGATTTCAACAGAAAATTATAAGGCATGCTAAAAAGACAAAACACACAAGGAACAGAATAATCAACAACTGTGGGACAATTATAAAAGGTGTAACATTTTTTTTAACATATGTGCAACGGGAACACCAGAAGAAGAGAGAAAGGAACAGAAGAAATATTTGAAATAATAACGGCTGAGTTTTCCAAAATTATTGACACTAAACCACAGATCCAGGATCACAGGAACCTCAGAGAACACCAGGCAGGATATATAACCATTAAATCTACACCTAGGCTTATCACATTCAAACTGCACAATACCAAAGGCAAAGAGAAAAATCTTGAAAAAAGCTACAGGAAAGTTACGGTGCACGGGCTGGTTGCAGGTAGGGACTGTATCTAAGAATTACAAAAACCCACATTTCCTGACTTTGAAAAGACAGTAACGTGGATTAGCAGCAACGATTACAGAAAACATGTCTCAAAACTAACGAGGTTCAACGGATCTTGCTCAGTTAAGGAGTGAACGGTGGATAGAGGGTACGATTTGGGGGTCAGAAGCAAGGTCTGGGTCTAATGACTCTGGGAAAATTACTTTTGTTTCGAAGCTTCAATTCCTAGTCTATAAACCTGTTACAAAGCCTACGGCCTTATACGTGACATGCATCACTATGACTCAAAGCCTAGAACACAGGGTACATGGTGGGGGGCAGGCAGGACCACGTGATCCACAGGACGCCCTGCAGCGGACCTCATCTCCCAGCAGCCTTTGCGGAGCCTGTCTGCAGACCCCAGGGCGGCCCCGGGAGCGCGCGCCCGCGCCCGCGCCACGCCCACTGCCGGGCCAGCTCCGAGCCTTCAGCCAGCCTCGACTCTGCGCATGCGCCACTCGCCTTTTGTGCTCCCGAAAAGCGTCGGGATGGTAAGAGGTTGAGAGATGACGGCCAGACGGACTTCCCAACGCCTCCGAAGTTCGGCTTCTTACCTGCTAAACCGCCGCCTCCTGCTAGTCCCGCCTCCTCTGGCACTCTGACCCCACGAATGGGGGCGCTGAGAGGAGAACACGGTTCTGATTGGAGGAAGCGTAGGTTTACATTCTCGCCTTACCTTCAGTGCGGGCTGGCTTTAGCCCCGCCTCCGTCTTCCCGATACTTAAAGCGGTTGGTTGCTCTCCTGTCAGTCAGAGGAGCGGTCGGACAATTGGCTCGCGGGCCTCTTCGAAGGTTTCTTTCGCTGGCGATTGTCAGCTTGGCTGTAGGCTGCACAAGTGCCTTTTACTTTGAGGTGGAGGATGTCGGACAGCAGCCTCGCAGAGCGCGGCGACAGGAGCGAGGAGCAGGTGTCTGGCGCTGAAGTCGTAGCCCAGGCCCTGAAAACGCAAGTAGGATAGACTCACCTGGGCCTTACAGAGGGCTCTTACGGAAGCCGGCCAGGGCCTGGGGTTGTCTTGGAAACGAGGAGCGCGGGAGGTGGTTTGCTGCGGGGGGTTTTCTTTTAGTGCCCAGGAGGGAGGGAAGGAAGGCTGTGGCGGGCCCCGGGCGTTTATTCCTCTATTCTCCGGCCCCCAGGGTGTGGAGTACATGTTTGGCATCGTAGGCATCCCAGTGACCGAAATCGCCGTGGCTGCGCAGGGCCTGGGTATCAGGTACATTGGCATGAGGAACGAGCAAGCGGTGAGTATGAATGCAGGGAGTTAAATGCATTATTGGGAGTAATCAACAATAATGGCAAATGGTCATTGTATCCATTTAGCACTTGCCACTGTTACTGTGCTTTACACATCTTAATCAAAATAGTCCTATGAGGCCAGAACTATTGTTAATCGTACTTGACAGGTGAGAAGTGAGACAGCAAAGGTTAGGGTAACTTGCCCAAGCTGACACAGCTGACAGTGTCAGAGCCAGCATTTGAACTTGGACATTCTAGGTCCAGAGTCCGTGCTCTTAACCACTGTCCTGCGTTGCCAAATCTAGAGTGTCAGAATTGGAAGGGACAATTTCCCAGTCTGAACCTGAGTGCCCTGTAGTTCACTGTCACTCTCCATTGTTGTTGTTAGGTGTCCTCGAGTCGCTTCTGATTCATAGTGACCCTGTGTACAACAGAACGAAACGCTGCCCCGTCCTGCACCATCCTCATGATCGTTGTTATGCTTGAGCTCATTGTTGCAGCCACTGTGTCACTCCGTTTCACTGAAGGTCTTCCCCTTCTCCACTGACTCTCTAGCAAGTATGATGTCCTTCTCTAGGGACCAGTCCCTCCTGGTAACATGTCCAAAGTGCGTGAGACAAAGTCTCACCATCCTCACTCCTAAGGAGCATTCTAGATGTTCTTTCTCCAAGACAGCACGTTTCTGTGTTTTATTTGTGTATGGTCTGACTTCTCCATTAGGCTGTGAGCTCCAGGAGAGCAGGGAGGTTATTTCTTCTCTGCTTAGCTAGCTGTACTCCCAGTGCTTAGAGGGATGCCTGCGGAATGAATGAATGAACCCCAACTTTCTCGTTATATCATAGGTGGTTTGGCTACTTGAAGGATATCACAAATGGCGGAGGCACAGTTGGAACTCAGATGTTGAAAATCCCAGTCCAGTGCTCTTTCTACCACGTCACACCACTACGTTTCTCAGGCTTGTTTGGAGGAAGATAGGATCATTTGTCAGCCAAGTCTCAGTTTTTCCTCTGTCAGCCCGGCCTCACCCTTACTTCAGCAACATTGGCTTAAAAGATTGAGGATCCGCTTCTACCTTGTCATGTCCACTCAGTCCATCTTCAGTTAAATATTGCCGCTTTTCACTCACACTGTTACACTCTAATTCAGGCTCTTGCCACTCTTTACCTCCTGGCTGGTGCCTTGCTTCTGCAATCAGGTGTGAGCCCCTAGAGAGCTGGAGTTGTGGTTCGTTGGTTATTCTGTCCCTTACAGTGCCTGGTTTGGCTGGGGCTTTTGATGATGTAAGTGTTTAATACATTTTCTATTAATTGAATGACATTCCTTATCTACAAGGTGAGAGTTTTTTTTTTTTACCCTTAAAACTTCCAAGTTTCTTGAAGTCTTGAGTTTCTGTTGCTTCTACCTTTTACTTTTACCGGTTGGGACAACACTGTGTCTTTCATCTGTATGGGAAGATGAAGCTATTGACTTATTAATGGGACCTATATTTTACTGTTTTTCTAGAGGTGGGAAATCTGCTACTGATTAGTTCTTCATACAGCAAACATTTAATGAGTGTGTGTTATGTACCTGGTACTGTGCTGCTTACCTGTGGGAGACAGAGGCTGTAAAGAAGGAGTGGGGTTTAGTCTTGACTTTCAAGTTGATCAGAGTCTGGGAGGGTGAGGGCAAGACATACAGAAAAAGCTTTTATCTAGTTTGATAACTGGTTTAACGTATGTATAAGGGGCAGTAGTAGCACAGAGAAAGCTACCAGTTTTCTATGAGCGGGACAGAGATTACTTATAGAGGTAGTGTTTGTTCATGCTGGTCCAAGGTATCTCAAAAGCGTGGGCTGTAAGACTAGATGGGAAGGCTGAGGGGAGGCTGTGGAGAGTCTTCTCTAGCTGGAAGAGGAGTTCAGACTTTATTCAATAGGCAATAGATAGACTTTAAAGGATTTTCTAAACAGGTGGGAGATTTGTACGTCAGTAAGGTGATTTTGAAGGTAGTACAGAGTATGAAGGTCCCTGGGTGGCGTAAATGGCTGGCACTTGACTACTAACCTAAAAGTTGGCAGTTCAAACCACCCAGCAATGCTGTGGAGGAAAGGTTTGATGATCCGCTTCCATAAAGATTACAGCCAAGAAAACCCTTGGCTGTAATCTTTATGGAAACAGTTCTACTCTGTAACACATGAGTTTGCCATGAGGGAGAATCAGACAGAGGGAAGGAGCCAGAAGATAGAATCCAGCTTGGAGTTTTATTTCAGTCTCTATAAACTTAGTTGGAGAATCCCTGAGTGGTGCAAACAGTTAAGTGCTTGGCTACTAGCCGAAAGGTTGGTGGTTCGAACCCCCCCAGAGGTGGCTTGGAAGACAGGCCTGGTGATCTGCTTCTGAAAAACCACAGCCTTGAAAACCCTATTGAGCATTTCTACTCTGCACACATGCAGTCGCCACGACTGAGTGTTCTTATTGCATCAGATGTTTTGTTTTGTGTACTTTCGTGTCTCCAAAAAAGCCCGTTGTGTCAAGTCGATTCTGACTCATAGTGACCCTACAGGACAAAGCAGAACTGCCCCATAGGGTTTCCAAGGAGTGGCTGGTGGATTTGAACTGCCAACTTTTTGTTTAGCTTTCAGATACTTAACTACTGCGCCAGCAGGGAACCTTCATATCTCAAGCATTGTCTTATTCTCCTGTGTGAATTTGGCCTTATATGCAAAAGGAAAAAGAGTAGGGCCAAAGATTGGCTGATAGAGAGTAGCACCACAGAAAAAAAGCAGAGCCTTTTTGCAGTTTCTTAGTTGGGCATATGCAGTGGTGTCAGTTAAGATTATGATTCATAAAAATTTATTTTTATTTTTTATATTGGTGTCCTTAATGTGGGTTTGGAGGAGCCCTGGTGGTGCAGTGGTTAACCCTGTGGCTGCTAACTGAAAATGGGCGGTTCGAACCCACAAGGTGCTTCGCTGGAGAAAGATGCGGCAGTCTGCTACCATAAAGATTTCAGCCCTGGAAACCCTATGGGCAGTTCTACTCTGTCCTGTAGGGCCACTAAGAGTTGGAATTGACTTGATAGCAACTTGAACCTGTAAAATCCCTTTGCCGTCGAGTTGATTCTGACTCATAGTGACCCTATAGGACAGAGTAGAACTGCTCCATAGAGTTTCCAAGGAGCGCCTGGTAGATTCGAACTGCTGACCTTTTGGTCTTAATCATTATGCCACCAGGCTTTCCTTGCCAGCAACAGGTTTGGTTTTTTTTTTTTTTAAATGCGGATTCAGGTTCAGTATACCGTGTTTAAAGCTGAATGAAGGCTAGAAAGTACCCAACTTATTTCTATAAAAATGTGAAGCGATGCTACTGGGTAAAGTGATATCTCAGATGAAGAAGAAGGATGCGTTTGAGAGGGTATTTGGCATTTTTGCAGGTTTTCTTGTATTTATATAATTTAGTGTCTCCTTGTGCTTCCTGATTATGAGCTGAAATACAGCATAAAATTAAAAATGAGCCATAAGCAGGCCGTTAAGGAAGTCTCAACAAATTTCCAAGAATTGAAAACATACAGTGTATGTAAACTGAAAATCAATTAGAAATTAATAACAGAAAGATAACCAGAAAGTCTCCAAACGTTTGAAAATTAAGTGGCACACGTGTTGGTATTTTGTAAATATTTAAGATTGATAGACTCAATAAACCTCAAGCAAGACAGATCAAGAATAAAAGCAAAACACAATGACCAGTATCAAGAATGAAAATGAAAAAATAGGGATATCACTACAGATCCTAATTAACCAGCGGGTTGAAGAAGAAATTACAGTGGGAAATAGAACATATTTTGAATTGAATGATACAGGATACAGCTAAAGCTGTTCCTAGAGGGCATAGCTCTAAGTGAATCTGTTAGTAAAGAAGGTGAAAAACCAATGCTGTAAACTTACATTCCAAGAAAAAGAAAAGCAAACTAAACCAAAAATGAAGAGTTAAATAGTAAATATAAGAGCAGAAATTAGTGAAATTGAAAAACAAAAAATAGCAGTAAAAATCAACAAAGCCAAAAATTAGTTCTTTGATAAAGTTTAATAAAAAAAAAATTTTTTTATAAATTTGATAAATCCCTATTAAGACTGATGACAAATAAAAGAAAGAAAATACACAGCACCAATACCAAGAATAAAGAAGACATTCCTGCTGAGCCTGCAGATATTTAAAAGAATCATAAGAGGATATTATGAATAATGTAGGTGAAATGGAGAAATTTCTTGAAAGACTAAAAACTAGATTAGGTAGCTAAACCATTATTTGAAAATTATGGGTAGATGATTTCTTGGTAAAATGGGAAGCATTTCAATTCCTGTTTTACCATTAGATCCTATTCTCTTGCTTAAAACCGAAAACCAAACCCACGCGACTCATAGCGACCCTATAGGACAGAGTAGAACTGCCCCATAGCATTTCCAAGGAGCAGCTAGTGGATTCGAACTGCTGACCTTTTGGTTAGCAGCTGAGCTCTTAACCACTGTGTTACCAGAGCTCCACTCTTGCTTGGTAGTAAATTATTCTCGTACACAGACTCTAAGGATCCCAATATGTTTAAGTCCTGGTGTTCTTTCTTTGTAGGCTTGTTATGCAGCTTCTGCCATTGGATATCTGACAGGCAGGTGAGCAAAAATCTGTTTTTTTTTTTTTTTTTTAAACTTTAACATTTTTGGGTAGAACTCTTAGAATTCTCAGTTGAAGAATTAGTTGCTTTGAAAAGATTATAGATGTTATTAGTGAAGAAAAAGAAGGAAATTTTGAGCTCTCTGAGGGTCAGTTCAAAGAATGATAATGAGTACCAGACAAGGGTGTCTTAGGATGGAACACGTTGCCATTTGCAGGGTGAACCGCTGAAGGTCAGATGAGTCTTGCCTTGACTTGGATCGCATAACCACTTCAGCATGCTTCGTACAAAAATGCTCAGCTCAAAAACATGACTGGGGGCCGGGGGGCTTGTTCCACAGATTTTATAGTGTGTTTCCATGTTACCTAATCACTCACCCTTGTTTTATTTAAAACAAAAACAAAAGTCCATTTTAGAAAACCTGGAAAATTCAGAAAAGTCTAAGGAAGAAAACTAAAATCACACATAATCCCATAGCTGTTAATACTTGGTTATAATTTCTTCACGTTTTTATTTCTACACACACGTGTCTTTCAAAGCAGAGTCTGGACTTAAGCTGTAATTAGTATCATACTTTTTTTTTTGTTTATGTTAGCTTTAATAAAATTTTCTTTCCAAAAATGAAATTAGTAATTAAATACTAAAAGACAGAAAGTAGTAAAGTTCCAAAGCCTGTAAAAAAAAAAAAAAAAAAAAATTTTTTTTTTTTTTTTAAACAGATTAGTCCTTCTTGTCTGATAGGAACCTTCTGAGTTTCAGCTCGAGGAAAATAGGCCATCCAAATAACAATATCCTGACCCCCATTTTCTGTTACTTTATTTGCATGTGAACAATTTGGCCTGGAAGACCTTTCAATACAGAGTCATAAATACCGTAGCCTACAAAATGACTATAATATACTTTTTTAAAAACTTTTTTACTTAAATGTACTTCTAGAACTGCACTGTCCAGTATGGTAGCCACTAGCCACGTGTGGCTATTTACATTTGAATTTAAATTCATTAAAATTAAATATTTGAACTATAGTTTCTCAATTGCACTTCTCAATGTCAAGTATGGCTACCGTGTCAGACTGTGTAACTATATAACATCTCCATTATTGCAGAGAATTATATAACACTGTTCTAGAAGTTTAATGTACTTGGTGATAGTTAAGGTCCTTTTAAAGACTGTCTTAACCAGAGCTTCTAAAGAAATTGTAAAAGAGTTGCATCCCGGGTAAAGTTCCCATGCTCAGTAAAGAGATTTGGGGCATAACACTCCATTTCAGAATTACTTTTGTCTGAAAGATCATTTGACGTTCTATTTATTTGATAAGAAATGAAAAAGCCTTCCCCCCTCAACAAGAATTTACTCAGCAGTAAAATAAATTGCCCTGTATGCAGTCCACTTTGTTTAGCCTCAATGTGAACCCGTTGCCGTCCAGTCGATTCTAACTCATAGCGACCCTATAGGACAGAGTAGACTTCCCATAGAGTTTCCAAGGAGCAATTAGTTGATTCAAACTGCCGACCTTTTGTTTAGCAGCTGAGCTCTCAGTCACTGTACCACCGGGGCTCCTTTTAGCCCCGATATATTAGGTGCAAAATGTGGAGAGACTAGTGAAACAATGTGAAGATACCGTCTTAATTATTGAAGAAAGAGTGATATAATCTTTTTCTTGTTTTTTAATTGAAATAATATTCTAATTTTTGTTTTGCCGATGGTAGTAAAGACCTATATGTCCTTCTGAATCAGTCGTTGTATTTGACCACTTTTAATAATTTTGTTTTGCTTCTAGGCCAGGAGTATGCCTTGTGGTTTCTGGCCCAGGTCTCATCCACGCCTTGGGTGGTATGGCAAATGCAAACATGAACTGTTGGTAATCAAATCATTATTGAAAACCATCTCTTAAAAATGTCCCTGATTTTACTGAGTGGAGGAAGCACTGATCCGAGCTGGGGTGGCTGAAGGGAATGCTTAGTTAAGGCCACAGTGCTTGATTTCCTCATCCTGTTGAGCAGGTTTGACACTTTATCTTCTCTGGCACAGATTTCGTGGTGATAATTAGAACATAAAGTTCTTAGGAAGAAATGTAGATACCAGTATTTCTGCCTCACATACTTTTGAAGCTTCTGGAACCATAGACTTTAGAACTCTAAGGGCTGTTGGAGATTTCCTATCCCCGTATGTTACAGATAAAGAATTGATGCTCAAAGAGATTAAATGACATCTGATCATTGTTGCTAATTTTTTTTTTTCTTCACGAAGTATTTGTGCATATCTAATAATAAATAAAATCCTACTGGGTATGTGTAATATGTATATACTTTATATGTACTTACTAATTTTAGATTTCTTTTTTGGAAATAATTTCAAACTTACAGAAAAGTTGCAAGAATAAGAATAAACAGTACAGAGAACCCTTGTATAGACTTTTATTCAGTTTCACTTATTGTTGACATTGTTATCTCATTTGCTTTATCATTTGTTCTTTCTGGATGGATGGATACATAGATACACAGACAAATATTTAGGTAGATAAACCGAAACCAAACTGTAAAGTCGATTCCAATTCATAGCAACCTTGTAGGACAGAGTAGAACTGTCCCATAGGGCTTCTAAGGCTGTAATCTTTACGAGGAAACCCTGGTGGCGTAGTGGCTAAGTGCTACGGCTGTTAACTAACAGGTTGGCGGTTCAAATCCGCCAGGTGCTCCTTGGAAACTCTATGGGGCAGTTCTACTCTGTCCTATAGGGTCGCTATGAGTTGGAATCGACTTGACAGCGCTGGGTTTGGTTTTTTGGTTTGGTAATCTTTACGAAAGCAGACTGCTACATCTTTCACTCACAGAGTGGCTGGTGGGTTCAAACCGCCAACCTTTTAGTTAACAGCCGAGCATATTAACCAGTGTACCACCAGGGCTTCTAGGTAGATAATACCCACACATAATATTTTTTTCTGAAATGTTTGAGGATAGGGGCTGTCTAGCCCTAAATACTTCAGTGTATCTTGCCTAAGAATAGAGATGTTCTGACCAGTAGAATTAGGAACTCAGTTAAATTTAGCATTGATACAATACTTTTTATCTACTCTGCCATCTGTATTCTAATTTTGTCGGTTGACCGAATAATGTCCTTTATAAAGAGCATTATTTTTTCTCCAGCACAGGATCTTGTCTTAAGTGATGCGTGGCATGTAATTGTCGTGGCTCTTTAGCCTCCTTAAACTTAAGAACGTTTGTTGAGGACCATTTTATATCATTATTGACTACTGTATTTTATCTGATATTCTCACTTGTTTTGAGATAAGTCATATGTATAATGCTTCAGAATAAGCAGAAATCCCTTTCGTTACATTATTTTGTTGTTTAGTTATACTCTTTGAAGAGACCATTTTAAAAAATTCTGGGAGGCAGTATATAAAAAAATAAAGTTATAATACTTGAATTTACTCAGTTGGAAAAATTCATTTTAGAATTTTAAGAAATACATTTTTCCAAACCGTTTTTTTTTAAAGTTTATTTCTTGAGCAGTTTTAGGTTTGCAATATTCTTTTTTTCCCTTTTGAAGAGTAAGAATTTTATTGCTGAGCAATGTCGCTTTCTCTGTCATTTTCAAGTAGACTAACATAGGAAAGTGTAAAATTTCTTCTCCCTTCATCCCATCCCAGGAATAATAGGAAGAGTATAAAAATTCAGTTTATATTACCACACTTAGCAGTTAGGGCCAGCATCTAAAAAGGGGGAAAGAGGAAAAACAGTTATTACAAATTTCGGATTTTTTGAGGAAAGGTTCTCTCGTATCAGGTTACACCCTAAATCTTTATCTACAATTTTAAAGGGAAATTTAATTCTGTTTTTAAAAATTAATATTTCAGGCCCTTGCTTGTGATCGGTGGTTCCTCTGAAAGAAGTCAGGAAACAATGGGAGCCTTCCAGGAGTTTCCTCAGGTACCCAACTCTAAGACTTTTCCTCTAGAGCACGTAGCGCAGTTACACACAGTAAGAGTTATGAGGAAAAAATTAAAAAGCCGTGTTTGCAAAATAAAAATTAATACAAATAAAATAGAGGTTCCTAAGAGAATTTAAAGGTAATTCTCCTGAACTAAAAAACAGTCTCAGGGTGAATATTGAGAAAGAGCTTTTAGGCCTTAGTTAGGGTTGGTTTTTGAAGAAATACACCTTTCTGACAAGCTTTTAAACTCTGAAATAAGTTCCTCTAAGAGTTAAAGATATACAGGAATGAAAATAATTTTAAGCTATGCCTCTCAGATGTTAGAGAAGTGAAAAGTTCAGAGAAAAAATCTTACTCAAAATGAATACCAGTAGATCCTGGGCCCACCACCCACCTGGTGGCTTGCATGTTGTTACTGTGATGATGGAAACTGTGCCACCAATATTTCAAATACCATCAGAGTTGTTCATGGTGGTTAGGTTTCACTGGAGCTTCCAGACTATGACAGACTAAGAAGAAAGGCCTGGTGATCTATTTCTGAAAATTAGCCAGTGAAAACCCTATGGATCATAACAGAATATTGTCTGATACAGTGCTGGCAGGTGAGCCCTCTAGGTTGGAAGACACTCAGGATACACAGTGACTGCAGCAGTGAACTTGAGCATACCAATGATTGTGAAAATGGCACAGGACTGGGCAGCATTTCGTCCTGTTGTATGTGGGGTCACCGTGAGTTGGAGTAGACTCAACAGCAGCTAACCGCAACAGAAACAAACCCTGGACAAGTTCATTTTTATTTTAGAAAACCGAAGGAAAGTATTTCAAGATTTAAAAAAAACCTGAAAACTTGTCAACGAGATGCTGCAGTTTTAAGAATAATTGTAGAAAGCAAATAGGCAGGAGTAAATGATTGACACTTAAGATATAAATACGTTTGAACATTTACAGGACAAAGTTAAAAACAAAGTAATTCATGGTGGATAGGTTTGTATATCAGGAATCATCATGAGAACTTCAGAATATAAACATAGAATTTTGTATGTGATACACTAATATAAAATACTAGACTGTGGTATAAACCCAAAACCAAACGCCTTGCCGTCGAGTCGATTCCAACTCATAGTGACTCTATAGGACGGAGTAGAGCTGCCCCATGGGATCTCCAAGGCTGTAATCTTTTCCACAGCAGATTGCCACATCTTCCTCCCATGGGGCAGCTGGTGGGTTCAAACTACCAACCTTTCAGTTAGCAGCTGAGCACTTAACCACTGCACCACCAAGGCTCCTTCCGACTCTGGTATAAGTTAGTGCAAAAATGGAATTTTTATACTTTTGAAAGGGAATAAAGTTACGCTTAGTTATTGATAGAAAATAACAGTGATTTAAAAGATGCTGATATATTTGTAAAACAAGCACAGCAGATAAATTATTTAAAGGGAGATGTAGATTACTGCAAAAATTGTATAGACGAAGAAAGAAAGCAGAGGATAATGTCCCTTAGAAGCCTTTTTTCCTGAAAAGGAAACCCAAAGAAATTTATTACATTAAATAAAACGACCAAAGAGTTTAAAGAAAGGCTGTGACATAGTTTCTTTACCTTTTAACTTAGAGTTAAACCTGATTTAATTGTTCAAAAAATTGAAAACATGTTGTTTTGCTAAAGTAAATAAAAAGTAAATTTTGCTGATGACATGGCTTTATTTTCCCAAACTAAGGTGAGTGTTAAAAGAGATGAACTACTATCACTGCCCAAAGGAATGTAGCATAAAATTGGTTGCAGTTAAAATGAGTCAGTAAATATTGATTGTGCCTAGTGACTGTGGTTACAGAGTAAACAAGATACATCCTCTTCCTGCCCTTACAGAGTTTTATAGTCTAGAAAGGAATAGAGATATTAAAGACTTGTATTAGTGTGGGGGGCCAAGATGGCTGACTAGGTAGACGCTACCTCAGATCCCTCTTGCAACAAAGACTCGGAAAAACAAGTGAATCGATCACATACATGACAATCTACGAACCCCGAACAACAAACACAGATTTAAAGAGTTGACCTGAGTGACAGAGACGGAGAACGAACAACTACGGGGAAGCAGTGATTGTTTTCGGAGCCTGGAGCCAGCATCCCAGTCAGGTAACCTTGGCACCGGGCTTAGGACTGGGCCCAGGGGAGCTGAACACAACATCTTGTGATGGCGCAAACACGGGGCGCAGCCCTACCCCCCTGAACTGACCCTGGGAGGGGGCCCAGCTGGTCCGCTCGGGCGGCACGGCGACACAGCTGGTGGGAGGAGAAGTCCCCGGGAGGCAGCAACTGGTTTTGGAGCCGGGAGTGCAGCGTCCCAGCTGGGGAACCTTGGCGCCAGGCTCTGGACTGGGCACAGGGGAGCTGAACACGGCATCTTGTCATGGCGCAAACATGGGGCGCAGCCCTACTCCCCTGAACTAACCCCGGGAGGGGACCCAGCCGGTCCGCGGGGGTGGCGTGGCGACGTGGCTGGCGGGACGAGAAGTCCCCGGGAGGCAGCGACTGATTTTGGAGCCGGGAGTGCAGCGTCCCAGCAGGGGAACCTTGACACTGGGCTTTGGACTGGCAGCGGAGGATCTGAACGCGGCTTCAGCTGGCCAGACCCTCGGGGACAATCTCCACAGAGCCAGCACACATAGGCGACACGCCCCTCGGGAATCTCAGATAAAATAGTCATCCCAAGCAAGATAAGCAACTTTGGCTATATTCCGGGGTGCTACTCTCCTGTTTTTCTGAACCCTCCCCTCCCCTTCCCAGGCGACTTCATTGGAATTTCCTGAGCCAGAGGGAGAACGGCTCCAGCTCCGCGGCTTTGCTTTTCCTTTTTTTTTTTTTTTTTTTTGGTCTTTTCCTAACCCAATCTTCTGGCCTGAGAGAAGCAACCACAAAAAACCCAGGGACCAAAAATCCTTCCCTAATTGGACTAAAAACACAGAACCAGCTCCAGCCAGGCATATATAATCCAAATCTCGGGCTTTCATCCTTACAGGGAACAAGGTGGCTGTTATAATGCAAAGGCAGTTCTGATAGGGATCTGACTGCATTTTTTTTAGTGGATTTACTGGAAAAACAAGTTTCCCAGGTCTGATATCTCTGCTTATTCAACAGAGCCCTAACTGACCCACAACAGGGAACTGAGGGCTGAAGCTCCCCCCAGACCACCTAGCCTCTTGCCTTAGGGGTCTAAGGAGGGTGACACCTACCAATCAGTAGAGGCACTTGCATTGGGGGCCTAAGGTACAGCTGCAGAGTGCTCCCACCAAGGTGCTATAGGAATAGAGACACACCTACCTCACTGACACTTGGGGGAAGCCTGTCAGCATCCTGCCCCCCCTGGAGTGTGAACCCCAGCTGCTAATAGAATCTGGTGCACACAACTATCACCACTACTTCTCGAGGTGGATAGGTGTTAGGGTGCAGCACACACTTGATGACCCAAAATCAGATTCTACTCAAGAACAGTGAATAGGCTCAGGCATATATATCTGGCAGTAGCCCAAACCAGCTGGTAATAGGTCATAAGTAAATCAAGGACTACAACAAACAAGACAGCACAATCTAGTAGCCCATCCACGTATATTGAAAGAAAACAAAACAAGATAAGACTCAGTGAGCAATTATAGAATAAATCACTACAATATCTTAGTGATGGCTCGGAGACAGCAGTCGATATCAAACCACAGAAAGAAGAAGACCATGACAGCTTCTACAACCCCCCAAACAAAAGAATCAAAATCTTTCCCAAATGAAGATACAATCCTGGAATTATCAGATACAGAATATAAAAAACTAATTTACAGAATGCTTCAATACATCAGGGATGTCCTCAGGAATGAAATAAGGCAAACTGCAGAAAAAGCCAAGGAACACACTGATAAAACAGTTGAAGAACTCAAAATGATTATTCAGGAACATAGGGGAAAAATTAATAAGTTGCAAGAATCCATAGAGAGACAGCATGCAGAAATCCAAAAGATTAACAATAAAATTGCAGAATTAGACAACGCAATAGGAAGTCAGAGGAGCAGACTCGAGCATTTAGTACGCAGACTGGGAAATCTGGAGGACCAGGGAATTAACACCAACATAGCTGAAAAAAAATCAGATAAAAGAATTAAAAAAATGAAGAAACCCTAAGAATCATGTGGGACTCTATCAAGAAGGATAACTTGCGTGTGATTGGAGTCCCAGAACAGGGAGGGAGGGCAGAAAACACAGAGAAAATAGTTGAAGATCTGCTGACAGAAAACTTCCCTGACATCATGAAAGATGAAAGGATATCTATCCAAGATGCTTATCGAACCCCATTTAAGATTGATCCAAAAAGAAAAACACCAAGACATATAATCGTCAAACTTGCCAAAACCAAAGATAAAGAGAAAATTTTAAAAGCAGCCAGAGAGGAAAGAAAGGTCTCCTTCAAAGGAGAATCAATAAGAATAAGTTCAGACTACTCAGCAGAAACCATGCAGGCAAGAAAGCAGTGGGATGACATATACAGAGCACTGAAGGAGATAGACTGCCAGCCAAGGATCATATATCCAGCAAAACTCTCTCTGAAATATGAAGGAGAAATTAAGATATTTACAGATAAACACAAGTTTAGAGAATTTGCAAAAACCACACCAAAGCTACAAGAAATACTAAAGGAAATTGGTCAGAAAACCAAAAATATCAGATACCAGCACAACACAAGGTCACAGAACAGAACATCCTGATATCAACTCAAATAGGGAAATCACAAAAACAAATTAAGATTAATTAAAAAAAAAATGCTCAAAACAGGGAATCATTGAAGTCAATATGTAAAAGATCACAATAATCAAAAAGAGGGACTAAATACAGGTGGCAAAGAACTGCCATATGGAGAGGGTTACAAGTCGATATAGGACAATACAAGTTAAGTTTTTACTTAGAAAAATAGGAGTAAATATTAAGGTAACCACAAAGAGGTGTAACAACTCCGTAACTCAAAAGCCAAGAAAAACGTAACGACTCAACAAACATAAATACTATGAAAATGAGGATCTCACAATTTACAAAGGAAAAGTCTCAGCAGAAAAAAGTAGGTGGAAAAATGAAATTGTCAACAACACACATAAAAAGGCATCAAAATGACAACACTAAACACTTATCTATAATTACGCTGAATGTAAATGGACTAAATGCACCAATAAAGAGATGGAGAGTCTCGGACTGCATAAAGAAACACGATCCGTCTATATGCTGCCTACAAGAGACACACCTTAGACTTAGAGACACAAACAAACTAAAACTCAAAGGATGGAAAAAAATATATCAAGCAAACAATAAGCAAAAAAGAGGAGTAGCAATATTAATTTCTGACAAAATAGACTTTAAACTTAAATCCACCACAAAGGATAAAGAAGGACACTACATAATGATAAAAGGGACAGTTGATCAGGAAGATATAACCATATTAAATATTTATGCACCCCATGACAGGGCTGCAAGATACATAAATCAAATTTTAACAGAACTGAAAAGTGAGATAGACACCTCCACAATTATAGTAGGAGACTTCAACACACCACTTTCGGAGAAGGACGGGACATCCAGTAAGAAGCTCAATAGAGACACGAAAGACCTAACTACAACAATCAACAAACTTGACTTCATTGACTTATACAGAACTCTCCACCCAACTGCTGCAAAGTATACTTTTTTTTCTAGCGCACATGGAACATTCTCTAGAATAGACCACATATCAGCTCATAAAACAAACCTTTGCAGAATCCAAAACATCGAAATATTACAAAGCATCTTCTCAGACCACAAGGCAATAAAAGTAGAAATCAACAACAGAAAAACTAGGGAAAAGAAATCAAATACTTGGAAACGGAACAATACCCTCCTGAAAAAAGACTGGGTTATAGAAGACATTGAGGAGGGAATAAAGAAATTCATAGAATGCAACGAGAATGAAAATACTTCCTATCAAAACCTCTGGGACACAGCAAAAGCAGTGCTCAGAGGCCAATTTATATCGATAAATGCACACATACAAAAAGAAGAAAGAGCCAAAATCAGAGAACTGTCCCGACAACTTGAACAAATAGAAAGTGAGCAACAAAAGAATCCATCAGGCACCAGAAGAAAACAAATAATAAAAACTAGAGCTGAACTAAATGAATTAGAGAACAGAAAAACAATTGAAAGAATTAACAAAGCCAAAAGCTGGTTCTTTGAAAAAATTAACAAAATTGATAAACCATTGGCTAGACTGACTAAAGAAATACAGGAAAGGAAACAAATAACCCGAATAAGAAACGAGAAGGGCCACATCACAACAGACCCAACTGAAATTAAAAGAATCATATCAGATTATTACAAAAAATTGTACTCTAACAAATTTGCAAACCTAGAAGAAATAGATGAATTCCTGGAAAAATACTACCTACCTAAACTAACACAATCAGAAGTGGAACAACTAAATAGACCCATAACAAAAAAAGAGATTGAAACGGTAATCAAAAAACTCCCCCCAAAAAAAGCCCTGGCCCGGATGGCTATACTGCAGAGTTCTACCAAACTTTCAGAGAAGAGATAACACCACTACTACTAAAGGTATTTCAAAGCATAGAAAATGATGGAATACTACCCAACTCATTCTATGAAGCCACCATATCCCTGATACCAAAACCAGGTAAAGACATCACAAAAAAAGAAACTTACAGACCTATATCCCTCATGAACAGAGATGCAAAAATCCTCAACAAAATTCTAGCCAATAGAATTCAACAACATATCAAAAAAATAATTCACCACGACCAAGTGGGATTTATTTTTTTATGCAAGGCTGGTTTAATATTAGAAAAACCATTAATGTAATCCACCATATAAATAAAACAAAAGACAAAAACCACATGATCTTATCAATTGATGCAGAAAAGGCATTTGACAAAGTCCAACACCCATTTATGATAACAACTCTCACCAAAATAGGAATTGAAGGAAAATTCCTCAACATAGTAAAGGGCATCTATGCAAAGCCAACAGCCAACATCACTCCAGATGGAGAGAGCCTGAAAGCATTTCCCTTGAGAAAAGGGAACCAGACAAGGATGCCCTTTATCACCGCTCTTATTCAACATTGTGCTAGAAGTCCTAGCCAGAGCAATTAGGCTCAACAAAGAAATAAAGGGCATCTGGATTGGCAAAGAGGAAGTAAAATTATCTCTGTTTGCAGATGACATGATCTTATACACAGAGAACCCCAAGGAATCCTCCAGAAAACTACTGAAACTAATAGAAGAGTTTGGCAGAGTCTCAGGTTATAAGATAAACATACAAAAATCACTTGGATTCCTCTACATCAACAAAAAGAACATCGAAGAGGAAATAACCAAATCAATACCATTCACAGTAGCCCCCAAGAAGATAAAATACTTAGGAATAAATCTTACCAAGGATGTAAAAGACCTATACAAAGAAAACTACAAAGCTCTACTACAAGAAATTCAAAAGGACCTACTTAAGTGGAAAAACATACCTTGCTCATGGATAGGAAGACTTAACATAGTAAAAATGTCTATTCTACCAAAAGCCATCTATACATACAATGCACTTCCGATCCAAATTCCAATGTCATTTTTTAAGGTGATGGAGAAACAAATCACCAACTTCGTATGGAAGGGAAGGAAGCCTCGGATAAGCAAAGCATTACTGAAAAAGAAGAAGAAAGTGGGAGGCCTCACTCTACCTGATTTCAGAACCTATTATACAGCCACAGTAGTCAAAACAGCCTGGTACTGGTACAACAACAGACACATAGACCAGTGGAACAGAATTGAGAACCCAGATATAAATCCATCCACATATGAGCAGCTGATATTTGACAAAGGCCCAGTGTCAGTTAATTGGGGAAAAGATAGTCTTTTTAACAAATGGTGCTGGCATAACTGGATATCCATTTGCAAAAAAATGAAACAGGACCCATACCTCACACCATGCACAAAAACTAACTCCAAGTGGATCAAAGACCTAAACCTAAAGACTAAAATGATAAAGATCATGGAAGAAAAAATAGGGACAACCTTAGGAGTCCTAATACAAGGCATAAACAGAATACAAAACATTACCAAAAATGACGAAGAGAAACCAGATAACTGGGAGCTCCTAAAAATCAAACACCTATGCTCATCTAAAGACTTCACCAAAAGAGTAAAAAGACCACCTACAGACGGGGAAAGAATTTTCAGCTATGACACATCTCCGACCAGCGCCTGATCTCTAAAATCTATATGATTCTGTCAAAACTCAACCACAAAAATACAAACAACCCAATCAAGAAGTGGGCAAAGGATATGAACACGCACTTCACTGAAGAAGATATTCAGGCAGCTAACAGATACATGAGAAAATGCTCTCGATCATTAGCCATTAGAGAAATGCAAATTCAAACTACGAGGAGATTCCATCTCACTCCAACAAGGCTGGCATTAATCCAAAAAACACAAAATAGTAAATGTTGCAGAGGCTGCGGAGAGATTGGAACTCTTATACACCGCTGGTGGGAATGTAAAATGGTACAGCCACTTTGGAAATCTATCTGGCGTTATCTTAAACAGTTAGAAATAGAACTACCATACAACCCAGAAATCCCACTCCTCGGAATATACCCTAGAGAAATAAGAGCCTTCACATGAACAGATACATGCACACCCATGTTTATTGCAGCTCTGTTTACAATAGCAAAAAGCTGGAAGCAAACAAGGTGTCCATCAACGGATGAATGGATAAATAAATTGTGGTATATTCACACAATGGAACACTACGCATCGATAAAGAACAGTGACGAATCTGTGAAACATTTCATAACATGGAGGAACCTGGAAGGCATTATGCTGAGCGAATTAGTCAGAGGCAAAAGGACAAATATTGTATAAGACCACTGTTATAAGATCTTGAGAAATAGTATAAACTGAGAAGAACACATACTTTTGTGGTTACGAGGGGGGGAGAGGGGGGTGGGAGAGGGTTTTTTACTGATTAATTAGTAGATAAGAACTGCTTTAGGTGAAGGGAAGGACAATACTCAATACATGGAAGGTCAGCTCAACTGGACTGGACCAAAAGCAAAGAAGTTTCCGGGATAAAATGAATGCTTCAGAGGTCAGCGGAACAAGGGTGGGGGTTTGGGGACCATGGCTTAAGGGGACTTCTAAGTCAATTGGCAAAATCATTCTATTATGAAAACATTCTGCATCCCACTTTGAAATGAGGCGTCTGGGGTCTTAAATGCTAACAAGCGGCCATCTAAGATGCATCAATTGGTCTCAACCCACCTGGATCAAAGGAGAATGAAGAACACCAAGGTCACACGATAACTATGAGCCCAAGAGACAGAAAGGGCCACATGAACCAGAGACCTACATCATCCTGAGACCAGGAGAACTAGTTGGTGCCCGGCCACAACCGATGACTGCCCTGACAGGGAGCACAACAGAGAACCCCTGAGGGAGCAGGAGATCAGTGGGATGCAGACCCCAAATTCTCATAAAAAGACCAGACTTAATGGTCTGATTGAGACTAGAGGAATCCCGGCGGTCATGGTCCCCAAACCTTCTGTTGGCCCAGGACAGGAACCATTCCCGAAGACAACTCATCAGACATGAAAGGGACTGGACAGTGGGTAGGAGAGAGATGCTGATGAAGAGTGAGCTAATTATATCAGGTGGACACTTGAGACTGTGTTGGCATCTCCTGTCTGGAGGGGGATGGGAGGATAGAGAGAGTTGGAAGCTGGCAAAATTGTCACGAAAGGAGAGACTGGAAGGGCTGACTCATTAGGGGAAGAGCAAGTGGGAGTATGGAGTAAGGTGTATATAAACTTATATGTGACAGTCTGACTTGATTTGTAAACGTTCACTTGAAGCTCAATAAAAGTTAATTAAAAAAAAAAAAAGACTTGTATTAGGCTGACATATGTACCTTTAAGCACAGACTGCATTAAATAATTTCACCCAAGATTCCTTGGGTGTACATTTTGCAGCTCGCTGATTCTGGTAGGCTATCAGGGCTGTCTTCCTAAAATCAGACTGTTGGCAGGAACAGTGTTTTCTCTGGTTACAGCAGACAATTGGTAATAACTGCTGTTACTTGGAATTCTAAATCGTCTTTTCAGCAGTATCTGGGGCAGTGATTTGGGGTTTATTCAGGCTTTTGAGGAGACACCAAACCTCTTTTCCTTTTTCTAACAAGAGTAATTTATGTGCATGGTTAAAAAATAATCCTGTGGTTCAGAGGGCATAAAGTTAAAAATAAACGTCTTCTACCACTTCTGTCTTTTTCTCCAGTGCTAATTAATTTCTGATGTAGCTTTCCAGAAATGTTTTTTATGCACATGTTATCCTGTTTGTGATTTGAATAGGGGGTATCTGTCTCCTGGGGAGTGTGGACGGAATCACATACTGGACATTATGCTGCACCTGCCTTTTGTCACTTAACACTGGCCGTCTTTCTGTATTAGCACATCGGGAACTACTGCTTTTTGAAACATAGCTGCATAGCATTCCCTCTGTGAATTCGCCACAGTTTATTAAACTAGTTCCTTTGTTTGTTTGTTTGTTTTTTGTTACTGAGAACCCTGCTTTAGTGAACGCCCTAGTTTATGTTTTCTTGCGCCGGTGGAAGTATAATTCCAAGCTTTGAAATTGCTGGGTCCAGGGGTATGCTTATTGTAATTTTTAGTGGATGTTGTCAACTTCCCTTTCTATTTACTCTTACTGGCAGCTTATGAGGGCACTTGTTTTCCTGTGTTCTCGGGGACACTGGGTATTATGAAGCTTTCTCATTTTTGTCTACATCTGAGAATTAAAATAGTGTTTTGTTTTGATTTGCTTACTGAATTATGTTGAGACAGAAATTTGATTGTGCTTTGCATAGGCTTAAAAAAATAGCTAATGCATTGTCTCCATTTTTTCTCTACATATAATAGAAAGTAATGACTTAAAGTTTTGTCTTCCTTTAAAAGAGTAATGTGATCTGTGGGTGGAATTTTAAGTAATTTTTTTTTTTTTACACACATAGGTTGAAGCTTGTAGATTATATAGCAAGTTCTCTGCCCGGCCAAGCAGCATAGAAGCTATTCCCTCTCTTATTGAAAAGGTACAGTATTTAATTACAAGCTCTCCTAGTGACTGGCTTATTTTGGTTACTGATACCTACATTATTTTTATTCTCAAAAGAATAAGTAACAATTAGAAATATGCACAGGCAGTTAAAAATGACAGTATTAAACAGCTATTCACACTTTGATGATCACTGCCATTACATTTAATTACAGAAACAGAGAGGCGAAATAAGGTTATTTTTGTGATGAGTTTCTCCTGTGCTTTAATTTTTTAGATTATTATTTTTTTAATTATACAAAAGAGAAGAGTAGAATGAAATCCTTTATACCCTCTTTTTTCTTTGCAAATCAGGACTAATGCATGTAAGACCATCTCTTAGTTGGCTAAGTAGCATATTATAAATGAATTTTGGTTAACCAACATTTATATGTGACATTCTGTTTGAGCTGTTTTAAAACCCTGAGTTCCAGAAACCATTTGACTCACAGTTTCTGGAAACTCTGCCAGATTCTTAGGATTAGGAAACAGGTGAAAGTACCTGGCACAGAGCAAAGATCTGGGTGCAGAGCCCTGTGAATAATCGCTAGGGTTAAAGAGTGACAGAAAACGAGTTCTAAAGCCCTAGTAACTATTGTCTCACTTACCTCTTTCCTTTTTAAACAAAAATATCTTTTAACATACATAGACTCGATAGAGGGCATTTAATTAAAAAAAATTTCTAGGCTTTATTTTTTAGAGCAGTTTCGGGTTTACAGAGAAAGTGTACAGAAAGTTCTGAGAGTTCCCATACGCTCCTCTCCCTCCTGCACGTTGCTTCTCCTGTTAACACCTTACATTACTGTGGTACACTGGTTTCATTTGATGAACCAGTATAAATGCATCATGGTCAGCTAAAGATCATATATATGTTAAGGTTCACTGTTGGTGTTGTACAATCCTATGAGTTTTGACAGGTGCTTAATGTCCACCATCATAGTATCATACAGAATAGTTTTGCTGCCCTGAAAATGCCCTGTGCTCCACCTAGTCGTCCCTCCCCTCTCCTCTTGACCCCCTGGCAACAACTGATCTTTTCACCAGCAGCTTAGCCTTTTCCAGAAGGTCGTATGTTTGGAATCATACAGTATGTAATACTGGCTTCTTTTACTTAGCAATGTTATTTAAGGTTCCTCCATGTCTTTTCATGGCTTAATAGCTTATTTCTTTGGGGCATTTCAATTTTAATTAATTTTTTTTTAATTCCAACTAAGGATGTCTCCTAAAATTAAAATAGTGTTTATTTCACAGCTTTAAATTATTTTCAAGTGGAATATGGTAATAAAGATTGAGAGTTTTCAAATCTGTTGTATTTATAATAAATGTAGGCCGTGAGAAGCAGCATTTATGGCTGTCCAGGTGCATGCTATGTTGACATACCTGCAGATTTTGTAAACCTCCAGGTGAACGCAAATTCTATAAAGTGAGTAATTGTTACACATAATTTCCTTATCATATTGTTTACCTTCTTAAAAGGATCTGCCTAGCAGTCTGTAGGGTGATCTTCATTTGTCTTGTGATGATTTAGTAATTAAACTGAATCCTAGACGAAGGGCCTAATTCTCTTAATTAAAGTGTTGTTATTTAATAATTACTTATAGATATGAGTTTCCTGAACTCCTCATTTGAAATTATTCCTGCAGTGACCTCTTCATAGTACAAACCAGGAAACAAGGCAACTGTTGAAACGTTATTGGGACTCAGCAAAAAGTTCAGCTTGCCTATCTCTCTCTCTGCAGGATTTAAAAATATTCCTACACAGATGCTACTATGATTTGTCATGTCCCCTCATTCCTTAAATAAACTCTGAGTGAACAGTCAGTATGAGAAACGTCTTGTTCACTGGTATCTCAGCTACCCCTGGGAAGGACGGGTACTTGGGTTAATGCCTCAACCTGGTAACCATTTAGTGTGTTCCTTCCATTGTGGACCAGATGGTTCACCAGTGACTACCAGGAGACAATGGGCCTTTCTGTACACTCAGTGTACCAAGGAGGGATTTCTTTTTGGATGTGTCAGACAAAAAGGACATCTATTGTGCATAATACCTGAACATGGCAATGAAAATAATGCTGTTGCCTTACCTGGTGAGTGGAAATATAGTGAGGTGGTTAAAACATGGACTTGGAGACAGAATGACCTGATTCAGTCCAGTCTCTGCCACATGCCATCTGGGTGCCTTGGGCAAGTTACTTACCCTTTCTGTGCCTTAACCCCGAATGGTAAAATGAGGGTAATGGTAATACCTAAGCTCATTGTTTTACAAATTAAATGAAAATAAATAGCACCCAAGAAGTATTAAAAATTAGCATTTAGTGTGGTTACAGTATTATTATAGCTACTGTTACTACTATAGTGCAATGCCTTTAACCCAAATTTCATGGCAATGAATTACCTGTTTGACTATTAGATGATATTAGGGAATGTGATGAGGATATTGTGGTTATATAGGGGAAGGTCCCTATCTTAAAGCTGCATGGGGAAGTTTTTAGGGGTGAAATGTCTCAATACCTATAATTTACTCTAAAATGGTTCAGAAAAAAAAAATGTGTGTGTGTGCACGTGTATGAAGCAAATACAATAAAATGATGTTAGTTCAATCTAGATGGTGGATACGTGGGGTTTATTATGCTATTTTTTCTACCTTTTTATGTATTTGATATTTTTCACAGTAAATAATTTGAAAGCTGGCCTCTTTCAATTAACAGGACTCTTTATTTCTAGGTACGTGGAGTGCTGCATGCCACCTCCTGTTAGCATGGCAGAAACCTCTGCTGTATGTATGGCAGCATCTGTTCTCAGGAATGCGAAGCAGCCTCTTCTTATCATTGGGAAAGGTAGCACCAGATGGGCCTCTAAGTCTTGCAAAGTGTCATGGATTGAATTGTGTCCCCTAGAAAATATGTGTCAACTTGGTTAGGCCATGATTCCCAGTGTTGTGTGGTTGTCCTCCATTTTGTGATTGTAGTTTTATGTTGAGAGGATTAGGGTAGGATTTGTAACACCACCCTCACTCGGGTCACCTCCCTGATCAATGTAAAGGGATTTTCCTGGGGGTGTGGGCTGCATCGCCTTTTATCTGTAAAGAGATGAAAGAGAAGCAAGCAGAGAGTCGGTGACCTCATACCACCAAGAAAGCAGCACCAGGAGCAGAGCACGTCCTTTGGACATGGGTTCCCTGCTCCTGAGAAGCTCCTTGACCAGGGGAACACAGAATTTGGTACCAGGAGTGGGGTGCTGCTCTAACAGATACCTAAAATGTGGAAGCGGTTTTAAAACTGTGAATGGACAGAGTTGTGACAGCGGCAGAGGACCAGCACAGCAGAGAACGTGCAGCAGCAGAGAAGCAGGAACAGCAGAGAAACAGCGGCAGCAGAACCAGGAGACCAGTGCGAGACGGTGCTGGAGTCGACCCATGCGGTAAGAGAGCTGAGTGCCTGTGTGCAGGAGGCTTCCTGGTGGAATGGGGTACCTCTGACTACTTATCAGTGGAGCTACAGAGCTTTGGAACACTTGCCACAGCAGGGCAGATGCTGGTGTGAGGCCTGAGGAGCTGAGAGGCCAAGAAACCAGGAAGCAGAAGCTGAAGAGACAAAGAACACAAGAAGCCTAGCTGGCTCAGCCTCAAAAGGTATGGCCTTGACCTCAGGGCTTTCAAAGAGTGGAGCCATACCCTGTGGTGTTTCTAAGGGAGGAGTTGCCACTCACATAGGAAGAGGAGAATTGCGCGCCTAAAGCTGAGGGAGCAGAGTTGCTGTCCCGTGGGCCTGGAAGGCAGAGCTGAAGCCCAGGCCTGAGGGGCCTCCACTCAGAATCTGGAGAGTGTGGCAGATACGTAGAGGCTAGCGGGCAGGGTTATTGTGTAAATTGTCTCAGAGAACAAAGGATTATTTTCAAAGCTTTGAGGGCTAATGTAATGTGTTCTGCTGACTTGCTTGGTGCCTGTTATACCTCCTTTCCCTTCAGTTTCTCCTGTTTGTAATGGAAATGTCTAGCCTGTGCCTGTTCTGCCATTGTACCATTGGATGCAGATAACTTATATTCTAGGTTTCTCAAAGAAGAATTTTTGGATTTTGAGTTAAGACTTTTGATATGATATAATGGGGTGAATATGTTTTGCATATTGTGAGAACGTGATTTTGGGGGGCCAAAGGGTGGAATGTCATGGATTGAATTATGTCCCCTCAAAAATATGTGTCAACTTGGTTAGGCCATGATTCCCAGTATTGTCTGGTTGTCCTCCATTTTGTGGTTGTAACTTTATGTTGAGAAGATTAGGGTGGGATTGTAACAGCACCCTCACTCAGGTCACTTCCCTGAGCCAGTGTAAAGGGATTTTCCCTGGGATGTGGCCTGCACCACCTTTTATCTGTCAAGAGATAAAAGGAAAGAGAAGCAAGCAGAGAGTTGGGGACTTCATACCACCAAGAAAGCAGCACCAGGAGCAGAGCACGTCCTTTGGACACGGGGTCCCTGTGCCTGAGAAGCTCCTCGACGAGGGGAAGATTGAGGACAAGGACCTTCCTTCAGAGCCGACAGAGAGAGAAAGCCTTCCCTGGAGCCAATGCCCTAAATGTGGACTTGCAACCTACTAGACCGTGAGAAAATAAATTTCTTTTTGTTAAAACCATCCACTTGTGGCATTTCTATTATAGCAGCACTAGATGACTAACACACAAGGCTTTAGAAAGAATGCATAATCTGTTTAGAAATTGTCCTCATTATTTCTTAACAGCTTCACTGATGTTTGAAATTGGAATAAAAGTTCTCTTGATTTAGCATCGTATGTCCCTCCATGTATGTACTGCAACTTACTTTAATATTTTTAAGGCGTTTGGTACGTATTGTCAAATTGCTGTCTCCCAAAGTGGTGTGCAGTTTACAGGCCTGTCGGCGATTTATCATGGTGTCCATTATCAGTTTCTAGAACTGAGACTGCCGTGAATCACGTATGATTTAAGTTATTACCTGTCCCTAGTAGTTCCCATGCTAGTGAATTATCAACTACTTGGGAACTGACTACATAGAGTGTAAAATTGGTTTTAATTAAAATGGTGAATAACAGAAAAAAAATGAGGCCAAAGCTGTGGTGAATGCATCTGTGTGATGGTGTACGAGCCCCATGACCTTTGAAAAGCTCTAGAAGCAATTGCGTGTGAACTATGTAGAGGGTCACAGTGCATTGTCCGATACCTTTGCATTTCTTGCAGGTGCTGCGTATGCCCACGCAGAAGAGAGTATTGGGAAATTGGTTGAACAATGTAAATTGCCATTTTTGCCCACCCCCATGGGAAAGGGTGTTGTCCCTGACAACCATCCGAACTGTGTCAGTGCGGCTAGATCCAGGTGCGTAGCATTCCTGATTTTAAATACAATGGCTTGGCGGACTTTTGGCTAATTTAAATTGTTTTCTGACCTTAATGAATCTAGAGAGAAGTTTGAAAGAATCGTATAAAAAAGATCAGGAAACAAATTTAAACACACCTGTTTCTTTTTAGCCTTTTCAGCACTTTAAAGATGCATTTCTACTATCTTCTGGCCTTCATGGTTTCAGATGAAAAGTCTACAGCCATTCAAATAATTGTTCCTACATGTCATGTGTCACTTTTTCTGGCTGCTTTAACTTCTACGTTTAAACCTTTTCTTGAATTCTTATAATAGTGATCTCATGTAATATTTGTCCTTTTACGACGAATTTCACTCAGCATAATGCCTTCCAGATTCATCTATGTTATGTTTTGCAGATTCATCATTGTTCTTTATCTTTGTGTAGTTTTCCATCGTGTGACTTTGTTTATCCATTCATCCATTGATGGGCAATGGATGTTTGTTTCCATCTTTTTGCTATTGTGAACAGCACTGCAGTGAACATGGGTATGCATATATCTATTCATGTGAGGCCCTTATTTCTCCAGGATATATTCCAAGAAGTGGGATTGCTGGATCATATAGTACTTCTATTTTTAGCTTTTTAAGGAAGTGCCAAATCAATTTCCAAAATGGTTGCACCATTTTACATTCCCACCAGCAGTGTATAAGTGTTCCAGTCTCTCCACAACACCTCTCCAACATTTATTATTTTGTGTTTTTTTGGATTAATGTTGAGGTGAGATGATATATCACTGTAGTTTTGATTTGCATTTCTCTAATGGCTAATGATCATGAGCGTTTCTTCATGTACCTGGTACCCCTTGAATGTCTTCTTTAGTTAAGTGGCTGTTCATATCCTTTGCCCATTTTTTAATTGGATTATTTGTCGTTTTGTTGTTGGGGTTTTGCAGCATCCTATAGATTTAGAGATTCGATGCTGATTGGATTTGTTGTAGCCAAAAATTTTTTCCCAGTTTGTAGGTAATCTTTTCACTCTTTAGGTGAAGTCTTTGGAAGAGCATAAGTGTTTGATTTTTAGGAGCTCCCAGTTATCTAGTTTCTCTTTTGGTGTTTGTGCATTGTTAGTAATGTTTTGTATTCTGTTTATGCCATGTATTAGAGCTCCTAGCATTGTCCCTATTTTTTCTTCCATGATCTTTATCATTTTAGATATTGTATTTAGGTCTTTGATCCCATTTTTGAGTTAGTTTTTGTGCATAGTGTGAGGCATGGGTCTTGTTTCATTTTTTTGTAGATGGATATCCAGTATACCAGCACCATTTGTTAAGGAGACTTGTGTTTTCCGTTTAACTGACTTTGGGCCTATGTCAAATATCAGCTGCTCTTAGGTGGATGATTTTGCATCTGGATTCTCAGTTCTGTTCCTCTGGTCTATGTATCTGTTGTTGTACCAGTACGAGGCTGTTTTGACTACTGTGGCAGTATAATAGTTTCTAAAATCAGGTATTGTGAGGCCTCCCACTTTGTTCTTCTTCAGTAATGCTTTACTTATCCAGGGCATCTTCCCTTTCCATATATGAAGTTGGTGATTTGTTTCTCAAAAAAAATGCCATTGGAATTGTGTTGTATCTATAGGTTGCTTTGGGTAGAATAGACATTTTCACAGTGTTGAGTTTTCCTATCCATGAGCAAGGTATGTTTTCCCATGTATGTAGGTCTCTTTTGGTTCCTTGCAGTAGTGTCTTGTAGTTTTCCTTGCATAGGTCATTTATGTCTCTGGTTAGATTTATTCCTAAATATTTTATCTTCTTGGGGGCTATTGTAAATGGTATTGATTTGGTGATTTCCTCTTTGACGTTCTCTGCTGGTGTACAGGAATCCAATGATTTTTGTATGTTTATCTTGTATCCTGATACTTTGCTGAACGCTTCTGTTAGTTCAAGTAGTTTTCTCGTGGATTTTTTGAGGTTTTCTGTATGTAAGATTATATCATCTGCAAATAGAGATACTTTTACTTCTTCCTTACCAATTTGAATGCTGTGTATTACTTTTTCTAGCCTAAATTCTCTGGCTAGGACCTTCAGCACAATGTTGAATAAGAGTGGTGATGAAGGGCATTCCTGTCTGGCTCCCGTTCTCAAGTGGAGTGCTTTCAGATTCTCCATTTAGGATGATGTTGGCTGTTGGCTTTGTGTAAATGTCCTTTATTATGTTGAGGAATTTCCTTTATATTCCTATTTTGCTGAGAGTTTTTATCATGAATGGGTGTTGGACTTTGTCAGATGCCTTTCCAAATCAATTGATAAGATCACGTGGTTCTTGTCTTTTATTTTTGTGATGGATTACACTGATTGTTTTTCTAATGTTGAACCATCCCGCATACCTGGTACAAATCCCAGTTGGTCATGGTGAATTATTTTGATATGTTGTTGAATTCTGTTGACTAGAATTTTGTTGAGGATTTTCTGCATCTATGTTCATGAGGGATATTGGCCTGTAATTTTCTTTTTTTTTTTGTGGTGTCTTTACCTGGTTTTTGTATCAGGGTTATGCCGGCTTCATAGAATGAGTTTGAGAGTATTCCATCTTTTTCTGTGCTCTGAAATAGTGGCGGTGTTAACTCTTCTCTGAAAGTTTGGTGGAATTCTCTAATGAAGCCATCAGGGCCAGGGCTTTTTTTTTGGGGGGGGGGGGAGTTTTTTAATTCCATTTTCAATCTCTTCTTTTGTTACAGGTTTATTTAGTTGTTCTACCTGTGTTTGTATTAGTTTTGGTAGGTACTGTGTTTCTAGAAATTTGTCTGTTTCCTCTAGGTTTTCAAATTTGTTAGAGTACAGTTTTTCATAGTATTCTGTTATGATTCTTTTAATTTCAATTGAGTCCATTGTAATGTTGCCCATCTCATTTCTTATCCGGGTCATTTGCTTCCTCTCCTGTTTTTCTTTTGTCAATTTAGCCAATGGTTTATCAATTTTGTTGATCTTTTCAAAGAATGAAATTTGTCTGTTTCCTCTAGGTTTTCAAATTTGTTAGAGTACAGTTTTTCATAGTATTCCATTATGATTCTTTTAATTTCAGTTGAGTCCATTGTGACGTTGCCCATCTCATTTCTTATCCGGGTCATTTGCTTCCTCTCCTGTTTTTTTTTTTTTTTTGTCAGTTTAGCCAGTGGTTTATCAATTTTGTTGATCTTTTCAAAGAATGAGCTTTTGGTGTTGTTAACTCTTTCAGTTGTTTTTCTATTCTCTATTTAATTTAATTCTGCTCTAATTTTTATTATTTGCTTTTTTTCTGGTATCCAAGGGCTTTGTTTGCTGCTCTCTTTCTGTTTGTTTGAGTTGTAGGGTCAGTGCTTTGGTTTTGGCCCTTCTTTTTGGATGTGTGCATTTATTGCTATAAATTGACCTCTGAGTACTGCTTTTATTGTGTCCCAAACGTTCAGGTAGGGTGTGTTTTCATATTTGATTCTGTGAATTTCTTTATTCCATCCTTAATTTCTTCTATAACCCAGTAGTTTTTGAGCAAGGTTTTGTTCAGTTTCCATGTGTTTGGGTTTTTTTCCTTGCTTTTTCTGTTTTCCATTTCTGCTTTTATGGCTTTGGTCAGAAAAGATGCTTTGTAATATTTCGGTGCTTTGCTTTATGGACTGATATGTGGTCTACTCTGGAGGATGCTCCATGTGCACTGGAAAAGAATGTATACTTGGCTGCTGTTCAGTGGAGTGTTCCGTATATGTCTGTGAGGTCAAGTTGGTTGAGTGTGGCATTTAGATCTTCTGTGTCTTTATTGAGCTTCTTTCTGGATGTTCTGTCCTTCACTGAAAGTGCTATGTCGAATTCTCCTACTGTTATTGTAGAGCTATCTGTTTTCTCTTTTCAATTCTGTTAGAGTTTATTTTATGTATTTTGGAGCCGTGTCATTGGGTGCATAAATATTTAATATGATTATGTCCACCTGGTGTATTGACCCTTTCACCATTATATAGTGTCCTTCCTTATCCTTTATGGTGGATTTTACTTTAAAGTCTATTTTGTTAGACATTAATGTTGCCACTTCTGCTCTTTTTTGATTGTCGTTTGCTTGATATATTTTTTCCACCCTTTGAGTTTTAGTTTGTGTCTTTAAGTCTAAGATATGTCTCTCATAGGCAGTGTATAGATGGATCGTGTTTTTTTAATCCATTCTGCCACTCTCTGTCTCTTTATTGGTGCATTTAGTACAGTTACATTCAGCGTAATTACTGATAGGTATGAGTTTAGTGCTGTCATTTTGATGTATTTTTGTGTATGTGTTGTTGGCAGTTTCTTAATTTCTTCCACTTAATTTTCTGTGCTGAGTCATTTTTCTTTATTTTTTTTTTCATATTTTTCATTGTTGATTTTGTATTTGCTGAGTCTATGTTTTTCTTGTTTTTTATTTTGACATGTAGAATTGTTAGATTCCTTTGTGGTTACCTTAATATTTACCCCTATTTTTTGAAGTTTAAACCCATCTTTTATTTCTTTATATCACCTTGACATCCTCTCCATATGAAAAATCTATGACTACATTTTTTAGTCCCTCTTTTGTTTTAATGTTGTCATGTTTTACATAATGATGTCTCTGTTTCCCTATTTTCAGTGTTTTAGCTTTAATTTATTTTTGTGATTTCCCTGGCTCGGTTGATATGTGGTTGCTCTGTCCTGTGTTCTACACTTGGGTTGTTATCTGATGTTATTATTTTTCTAACCGGAGGGCTCCCTTTAGTATTTCTTGTAATTTTGGTTTGGTTTTTGCAAGCTCCCTAAACTTCTGTTTATCTGGAAATGTCCTAATTTTGCCATCATATTTGAGAGACAATTTTACTGGGTATGTAGTTCTTGGTTGACAGTTTTTTCTTTCAAGGTTTTATAGATGTCATCCCATTGTCTTCTTGCCTGCATGGTTTCTGCTGAGTAGCCTGAACTTAGTCTTATTGACCGTCCTTTGCAGATGACTTTTCATTTATCCCTAGCTGCTCTTAAAATTCTCTCTTTATCTTTGATTTTGGCAAGTTGATTATCATATGTCTTGGTGACTTTCTCTTGGGATCTGTTTGTGTTTGATGAGCATCTTGGGTAGATATCGTCTCATCTTTCACGATATCAGGGAAGTTTTCTGCCAACAGATCTTCAACAATTCTATCTGTATTTTCTGTTATCCCCCCTGTTTTGGTACTCCAATCAATTGTAGGTTATTTCTCTTGATAGACTACCACATACTTCTTAGGATTTCTTCATTTTTTTTAATTCTTTCAGCAGTTTTTTTTCCTCAGATATGTTGGTGTCAAGTGCTTTATATTCAGTCTCACTAATTCTGACTTCCCAATGGAAGGAGCCTCAATTCTGCTCCTATGACTTTCTATTGAGTTGTCTAATTCTGAAATTTTATGGTTAATCTTCTGGATTTCTGTTTGCTGTCTTTCTGTGGTTTCCTGTAGCTTGTTAAATTTTCATTATGGTCTTCTCTAATCTTCTTGAGTTCCTCTATTGCTTTGTCTGTGTGTTCCTTGGCTTGTTCTGCACTTTGCCTGACCCTTTCCTGATCTCTTGAAGAGGTCTGTACATTAATCTTTTGTATTCTACCTCAGATAATTCCAGGAAGTTCTCTTCATCCGGAAGATTTCTTGATTCTTTGTTTTGGGAGCTTGCTGAAGCCATATGGTCTGCCTTTGTATGTGATTTTATATTGACTGTTGTCTCTGAGCTATCAATTAGTTACTGTTTTATTTTATGTTTGCTTACTGTTTCCTAGCTCCTTGTTTTGTTTTGTTTTGATATGCCCAAATAGGCTGCTCGAGTGAGCTAGTTTGATTATTGGCGCCTTTTTGAAGCTCTAACGTCCTGTTACCAGGTGGTCAGAGCTGTTACTAGGTGTGTGAGCCCAGAAATCTGTTTACTTTTTTTGTATGGATTCAGGTCAGGTATCCGGATAGTTGGTCATCAAGTGTGTGGTGCAGGCTCTCACCTACAGTCCTAGACAGGCAGGGGTGATTGATGTAGGCAAAGATATCTGGCTTAAGTAGGGTGTCAGGTGCCGGGCAAGGCAGGGGGCTGATAGCCGCCCCTGAGTGTCTGTGAGGAAAGCATGTTCCTGTTCCCTAGAGCACATAAGTGGGTGAGTTTTGCAGCTGGACTAGGGGTACCTGCTGCTGCTGGCTCTAAGGACTGGCAGGCACCACTTATTCTTGGACCCCTGTTGCAGGTGGCTAGGTGGTGTGGGTGGCGCTACCAGTCTTCAGGCTTCTGATGTGGGTATGTGAGGACCCTGCTTAATAGGCAGAGCAGTGCCAAATGTCATGAGCCTGCCTCTCCACCATGCAGCTGATACAGTTAAGGTTAGACTTCAGATATATATCCTGTTGTACTGTGCTAATGAGGTCCTACGTTGTTATAATGGGCCCACACAGGTTTATGCAGGGATGAAAGGCATTCAAAGTCCATGTACCCCTTATGCCTGTGCCTAGGCAAAGGAGCTGTTTGCGCCCTGAGTTCCTTTAGGGGAGCCAGCAGATTATTTTTCCCTGTCTGTTAATTTGTTCCCTCTGCAAGGCCAGGAGAATGGCTCAACACGTGTAACAGGGCCTACTTCCAGCCCAGGAGACGTAGCAGTCTCTGAAGCTGACTCAGACCCAGTGCAAAGGGGAAAGGGGGCAGGTAAATGGGAGAGAGGTTTTTCCCAAAGGGAGTTTCTTGATCTGTGCGGTATGTTAGACGCACGTACTTACCTTTTACCAGTCGAGCACTGCATTTCACTGATTCTGGAGGTGTGAGTGGACTCTCCGCTGCTTGGCCTCTCCTGATGTGGAAAACACATCCTGAGTGCCACTGTTTGCCTCACTGTGCTCACACCAGTGGATCCGGCCTGAAGGTTACTGCTTTCTGCCAGGTCAGGTCTGGCAACTCCTTGCTGCTTCTCAACCGTCTCTCCTTCCCCCTCCCACTCCGCCAGCTTCCTTAACTTTGCTTTTGATGTTCAAGGCTCCTAGATTGTCACGTATAAGTTATTCACTTGTTTTTTCAGGTCTTTGTAGTAAGAGAGGCCACAGGAAGTATCTGACTACTCCACCAGCTTGACCCCACCTCTTTTTTAAGAAACAAAAGTTTACAGATTTGTGGTCCCCTGTGTATATTTCCTGATCCCATTCCCTTCTTTGATCTTCACAGTTAACCACCATCATTTGTTTTGTGTTTTTCATATTCTTATGCATGAACTAAAACCAATTTTTAGAGCTTTAAAAATGTCATGTTTGCTGATTGATCTTTGTTGCTCATTTAGTGCCATCTTAATTGATTATGCTTTACTTTTTATTCATATTAGTATATTTTGTGCAGTAACCAAGTTAATTCTTGCACTATTAATTAAGATTTTTTTGGTGTGTAGATATTTTAGACTGATTTGAGTTGAAGTTTATCTTCATTCCAGCCAAATTTTTAGAAGATATTGTTAGTGACATTAATAGCATGAAAAAGATACTTGAATCAATAATTGTAAGGGTTTTAGAGTCTTGTCATATGCAAATCTATTCTGCCAATTGCAGTTTTTATCAGTTTGTTAATTGGGTGCCACAGAATCAATAGAGTAAATGAAGATGCTTTTTTGGAGAGTATACTTGAAATGATAACTGAATTTCTGTGAAAAATAGCGCAAACGACTAAAGAAGACAAAAGCAATAAAAACAGACCTGGTAAAAGATAGGAAAAAAGGGAAATAGCCAGGAACCAAAAGAGCAGAGAAAGGAAGGAAAAAAAAAAAATAGCATTTATGGTAATTAGTTCTCTTGGAAAAAAGCAGAGACATACAGATCGAGTTAATTATAACAACAACTGTGTGCATTACAAGAGCCACATCTGAAACAAAATGGTACTTCTTACAAATAAGACCGGGCAGAGATGTATGAGGTGAATAGAGAGAAAGCAGGGGTGGCCATGTTAATATCAGACACTGTGGATTTCAAAGTAAAAATCATTAAAAGAGGTTAGAAATTATTTATTTTTGCTGCTTTTTTTTTTTTTTTAATTTTTATTGAGCTTCATGTGAACGTTTACCAATCAAGACAGTCTGTCACATATACGTTTATATACACCTTACTCCATACTCCCACTTGCTGTCCCCCTAATGAGTCAGCCCTTTCAGTCTCTCCTTTCGTGACAATTTTGCCAGCTTCCAACCCTCTCTATCCTCCCATCCCCCCTCCAGACAGGAGATGCCAACACAGTCTCAAGTGTCCACCTGATATAATTAGCTCACTCTTCATCAGCATCTCTCTCCTACCCACTGTCCAGTCCCTTCCATGTCTGATGAGTTGTCTTCGGGAATGGTTCCTGTCCTGGGCCAACAGAAGGTTTGGGGACCATGACCGCCGGGATTCTTCTAGTCTCAGTCAGACCATTCAGTCTGGTCTTTTTATGAGAATTTGGGGTCTGCATCCCACTGATCTCCTGCTCCCTCAGGGGTTCTCTGTTGTGCTCCCTGTCAGGGCAGTCATCGGTTGTGGCCGGGCACCAACTAGTTCTCCTGGTCTCAGGATGATGTGAGTCTCTGGTTCATGTGGCCCTTTCTGTCTCTTGGGCTCATAGTTATTGTGTGACCTTGGTGTTCTTCATTCTCCTTTGATCCAGGTGGGTTGAGACCAATTGATGCATCTTAGATGGCCGCTTGTTAGCATTTAAGACCCCAGAGGCCACATTTCAAAGTGGGATGCAGAATGTTTTCATAATAGAATTATTTTGCCAATTAACTTAGAAGTCCCCTTAAGCCATGGTCCCCAAACCCCCGCCCTTGTTCCGCTGACCTTTGAAGCATTCAGTTTATCCCGGAAACTTCTTTGCTTTTGGTCCAGTCCAGTTGAGTTGAGCTGACCTTCCATGTATTGAGTATTGTCCTTCCCTTCACCTAAAGTAGTTCTTATCTACTAACTAATCAGTAAAAAAACCCTCTCCCACCCTCCCTCCCTCCCCGCCTCGTAACCACAAAAGTGTGTGTTCTTCTCAGTTTATACTCTTTCTCAAGATATTATAATAGTGGTCTTATACAATATTTGTCCTTTTGCCTCTGACTAATTTCGCTCAGCATAATGCCTTCCAGGTTCCTCCATGTTATGAAATGTTTCACAGATTCGTCACTGTTCTTTATCGATGCGTAGTATTCCATTGTGTGAATATACCACAATTTATTTACCCATTCATCCGTTGATGGACACCTTGGTTGCTTCCAGCTTTTTGCTATTGTAAACAGAGCTGCAATAAACATGGGTGTGCATATATCTGTTCATGTGAAGGCTCTTATTTCTCTAGGGTATATTCCGAGGAGTGGGATTTCTGGGTTGTATGGTAGTTCTATTTCTAACTGTTTAAGAAAACGCCAGATAGATTTCCAAAGTGGTTGTACCATTTTACATTCCCACCAGCGGTATATAAGAGTTCCAATCTCTCCGCAGCCTCTCCAACATTTATTATTTTGTGTTTTTTGGATTAATGCCAGCCTTGTTGGAGTGAGATGGAATCTCCTCGTAGTTTGAATTTGCATTTCTCTAATGGCGTTTTTTTTTTTTTTTAATGGCTAATGATCGAGAGCATTTTCTCATGTATCTGTTAGCTGCCTGAATATCTTCTTTAGTGAAGTGTGTGTTCATATCCTTTGCCCACTTCTTGATTGGGTTGTTTGTCTTTTTGTGGTTGAATTTTGACAGAATCATACAGATTTTAGAGATCAGGTGCTGGTCGGAGATGTCATAGCTGAAAATTCTTTCCCAGTCTGTAGGTGGTCTTTTTACTCTTTCGGTGAAGTCTTTAGATGAGCATAGGTGTTTGAATTTTAGGAGCTCCCAGTTATCTGGTTTCTCTTCATCATTTTTGGTAATGTTTTGTATTCTGTTTATGCCTTGTATTAGGGCTCCTAAGGTTGTCCCTATTTTTTCTTCCATGATCTTTATCATTTTAGTCTTTATGTTTAGGTCTTTGATCCACTTGGAGTTAGTTTTTGTGCATGGTGTGAGGTATGGGTCCTGTTTCATTTTTTTGCAAATGGATATCCAGTTATGCCAGCACCATTTGTTAAAAAGACTATCTTTTCCCCAATTAACTGACACTGGGCCTTTGTCAAATATCAGCTGCTCATATGTGGATGGATTTATATCTGGGTTCTCAATTCTGTTCCATTGGTCTATGTGCCTTTTGTTGTACCAGTACCAGGCTGTTTCGACTACTGTGGCTGTATAATAGGTTCTGAAATCAGGTAGAGTGAGGCCTCCCACTTTCTTCTTCTTTTTCAGTAATGCTTCACTTATCCGAGGCTTCTTTCCCTTCCATATGAAGTTGGTGATTTGTTTCTCCATCACATTAAAAAATGACATTGGAATTTGGATCGGAAGTGCATTGTATGTATAGATGGCTTTTGGTAGAATAGACATTTTTACTATGTTAAGTCTTCCTATCCATGAGCAAGGTATGTCTTTCCACTTATATAGGTCCCTTTTAGTTTCTTGCACTAGTACTTTGTAGTTTTCTTTGTATAGGTCTTTTACATCTTTGGTAAGATTTATTCCTAAGTATTTTATCATCTTGGGGGCTACTGTGAATGGTATTGTAGAAATTATTTGTTTTGAGGAAAGACAAAATACATAATTAAGACCTAATATAGCAGTGGTTTTTTTTTAATAGCATGAAATATATAGAAGGAAACTATTAGAGATATACTTGGTATAGTATTTCTGGAAGCAACCTGGGAATATGAATCGGTAGCCTTAAAAATAACTCCTTCTAGGAGTCAGTGTGAAGTGTGCATTAAAATCCAAGCACAGATATTCAACTTAGAACTAATAACATAGAAAATATCCAACAGTGGAGAAAAGATTATTTATATAAACTACAGTATATATATATGTTCAACATAATATGTCACCTTTAAAAACCTTATATAAGAAAAACTTAATGTCAAAAACATTGATGAGAAGCAAAAGTACATGAGACAGTATTATAGTATATGAGCTCAACTATGTAAAAAAACACCCAAAAACAAAACCAAACCCACTGCTGTTGAGTCGATTCCAACTCATAGCGACCCTATAGGACAGAGTGGAACCACCCCATAGAGTTTCCAAGGAGCGCCTGGTGGATTTGAACTGCCATCCTCTTGGTTAGCAGCTGTAGTACTCAACTACTACGTCACCAGGGTTTCCATAAAAATATACACACATAGAAAAAAAGACTAGATGGAAATATGCCAAGATTTTAATAACAGTTAATAAGGTGTCAGTGTTGCGTGATTTGATTTTTTTTCTTCATCCCTTTTTTTTGATCTTTCTAGATTATCCACTGTGGACTTGCATTAGTTTTTATAAGTTGGCTTAGAAATTTTAGTTTGAAAGATCAAACTAACCCTAGTGCTGATTCTGAAGTCTAATGTAAACTCCAAATTGTTTATTTAAACTTTTCCAAATACTTCAGATATTAATTTTAGAATCGTTCAAATAAGAAATATAAACTTCTTGTGTCATATCAGATTGTTTTTCTCATAGGGCTTTACAATTTGCTGACGTAATTGTGTTATTTGGTGCAAGATTAAATTGGATTTTGCATTTTGGACTGCCTCCACGATATCAACCAGATGTGAAGTTTATCCAGGTACTCGGAGAGGAGGGATTTAAATCAGAAAAAAAAAAAAAAATTTTTTCAGAGCTATCTGTAATTCACTGTTCTCCCTCTCAGCCTTTACCAGCCCCTCTTTCTTCTTGGCTTTTGTAAAGAACCATTTCTCTTTTTACAAAAGTAGAATTTTATAAGTTATCTGAAATAATTATAGGTACTAAGTAAGCTGCCTTTTCAAGCCCAAGAAACATAATGTGCCAGTTTGGTCATACTCAGAAACCCTTCAAAATCAAGTTTTAAATAGCTTGAAAAATAAGCATAATTTGCCTCTTCTCCATTAAAACAACAACAACAAACAGTTGCCGTTGCGTCAGCTTCAACTCATACCAATCCCGTGTGTGTCAGTAGAATTGTGCTTCATAGGGTTTTCAGTGGCTCAGCTTTTCACAAATAGATCTCCAGACGTTTCTTCCAAGGAACATCTGGGTGAACTTGAACCCCCAACCTTTTGGTTAGCAGCCAAGCATGTTAACCGTGTGCACCACCCAAAGGTTCCCCTCTTTTCCATAGTACAAGAATATTTCAAAGTGGAAAAGAAGTTTAAGTAGTAAGGTAAGTTAGAATGGAATATTCAGTGTTGTTAGAGATTGAATTCTTCATTTAGATGCCAAAATTTTCTTTTACTCTTTGGTTGGAAATCTCTAAACTATGCTGCATTTACCTGTGTTGTTAAACAAGGGGTCTGGAACACACTGTGACCCCTCTTTGATGACTCTCCTATCATTATGACCGTCTTTATAATCCAGATTCCTAATGGGCATGCGAAGTACTGCCAACGTGGCATAAAAACCTATCGGCCCTATAGAAATTGGCTCCATCCCATTTTATATTTGACGAACCCACTGTAATTGCTGTTTTCTCCCTTTATATCTTTTACTTCTTAAGGTGTCAATGTCTAATAGCCCTTTTCCCCCCTGGGACAGTTGAAAACTAAAGCCACAAATAAGCAAGACCATGGATGTACCTGGAAGATGCTGTCATCCCTTGATCACAGAGTAAAGTCCATCTCCTTTGGGCAGCTAAATTATTCCTAATTAAGACCTATTTTCACTTGCCCATCCAGAAATGGGCTTCTGAGTAACTGGGAAGTAACCATGCCATGCTGTAGGAGTGGTTCACAAAATGTGGTCCCGGGACCAGCAGCATCAGCATCACCTGCTACCTGTTAGAAATGCCAGTTCCCAGACCCACCTCAGACATATTCAGTCAGAAACTCTGGGGGTGTCCTCTTGCAGGTGCACTCTTTATTTTAACAAGCCCATCAGGTAATTCTGATACACGCTCAAGTTTGAGAACCCCTGCTGTAGATAGGAATTCCCAGTGTAGAAAACTAGAACCTTATTATTGCTTAGATTTAAAACCATAATTGATCAGGTCAAACACACCAAAATTCCACGAGCAGATTTTAAAATAAGGGAAAGTGATGAAGTTCTCTACTAGCTATGATACTCATGTAGTTCTGTAGATTTTTACTTTTATTAAAGGACTTCTTGAGTATCACATTTTTTTGTCATACGTTGTATATACATAGTTAATGTATTCTACCTTAGTTGACTTTTTAAAGATTTTAGGAATAAACATAGCTTGTTCTTCAGCCTTGTCTCTCTTTTAGGTTGATATCCGTGCAGAAGAGTTGGGGAATAATGTAAGGCCTGCTGTCGCTTTGCTTGGAGACATAAATGCCGTAACTAAACAGGTGAGCACTTTGCCTGAGTTTTCATTTTTGTGGATTGGTCCTTGAAGAACAGTTCTTGAAAACATTTCTGTCTTGATTCACTTGGTGACTGGACTGTTAATACTGGTTTTAAAGAAAATTTATGATGAAAAACTATTCTTGAATATACTTTGTTGGAACTTGATGAATATAACTCCTTGCACATAGACCGTTTCATATGAGTAAGTTAAGCATTTCTAGAAGGTGACTGAAAGTTTAAAGTCATTCAGTGGGCAAAATAGTGATTTACTAAATAAGATCCGGCTATAGGGTCGCTGTGAGTTGGAATTGACTTGACGGCAGTGGGGTTTTTTTTTGTTTGTGTCAAAAATTGTAATATAGCTTCCAGAGGAACTGAATTTACAGCCAAGAAATGGCTTAGGCACTGAGAAGATCTAACTTAATATTTCTTCAGGCAATAAAGAGCTTTTTATTCTTCAAACTATAATTGGTGACTTGTCCAGGTTCCGATTATTTGTACATAATTTATACATTTCATTGTAATAGATAAAATATTGTCATATTCATTATTTGATTTTGGTTGGTATAAACTGGTGTTATTAACATGATTATACAATTAAAAAAAAAAAACAAACTGCCAAACCCATTGCCACTGAGTCAATTCTGACTTATAGCAGAGTAGAACTGCCCCATAGGGTTTCCAAGGAGTGTCTGGTGGATTCGAACTGCCGACCTTTTGGTTAGCAGCTGAGCTCTTAACCACTGCACCACCAGAGCTCCAATTATGCAACAGTAGCATGCAATTCCAAATTACGTATTAAAACACTGTAGAGCATTTGTTCTTTGTCATAGCAATCTGAGGATGTTGGCCTTCCTGCAAGGGTTTAATGGAAGGTAGTGGATTTCCTTCTAGTGTCAAAGGCTGAGGAGGACTTAGGAACCCCTGCCTGTGAAGTGTAGCTGTGTCCTGTGGGAATCCCAGCATCTAGCAGAAATCCACACTGATTCAGGCAAAAGCTTTCCATGTTACCCATTTACCTTCTATCAGCCGTTGGCTGCCTAAAGAGAAACCAGCAAGCATAAGAGTGATGTGAGGGGTAGGATAGGAGAGTATTATTGTCTCCTTTAATAAGAGGTTGTTTTTATGTTAATATGATATAAGTTTGCTTTCAAAAAGGTAAGAAAAAGTTTGTGGTGTTTTAGCTTTTGGAACAATTTGATAAAACACCGTGGCAGTATCCTCCAGAGAGCACATGGTGGAAAACTCTGAGGGAAAAAATGAAGAGCAATGAAGCTGCATCCAAGGTAATATGGGGCCCACTGAAACTCAAGAAAGCCTTAGGTTCATGGTTCATTTAGTTCTGTCATAATGCAACATACGCGTTCCTAAAAATCCCTGGGCTACGCAAAATCACTCAATGAAAACCACAGGGCTGACGAGCAAATACAATTACGAGTGCAATACTCAAAAAGTTTTTGACACATAAAAATAAGGTGTTGTGTGCGCCACTGAGTAGCACAGATTTACACACAGTAATAAAAAAAAAAAAATTTTTTTTTAAGTAGTTCAGAAATGCATGTATACAACAATAAATATGGTACTCTTCCTTGAAAAGGACCTGAAGTTTGTATGGAGAAGGGGACCTTGAAGGGTTGCAGCTTGTGTATTAGGGAGAAGTGGTAGAAGGAGGGTCATCCAAAATTGGACAGAAAGTTTTAACACCAGTTTTGGATGGGTGTGGCTCATTGTCCTCAGTTTGATGTCAAAATCAAACATCACAGTTAAGCAACCTTTCACAGCCTGAAATTCTGAGGCATGTTTTTTTTTGCATTAAGATGTACGTTCTTCGAGACATAAATTTGTAACAGCTCTTTCATTAAAATTGAAAAATTGGTCCAATGTATAGCCTTCTTTTTCAATTAACTTTTTTATCACTGCTGAGAATTCTTTTGCGGCTTTCTCATCTGCCCTCGTGCCTTCGCCTGATAGCCGAAGGCTTTGGAAATTGTAGAGATACTTGAAACTATCAAACCATCAACTGCTAGCACTGAAAGGAGCTACTTGCAGGAGTTGATGATTTTTGTTTAAAGCCTTCATATATAGATGGTGCTTTATTTTTGACCGTGAGAAAGGTTGCGTCTGACTTTTTTTTTGCTGTTCTACGTTTTCCTACCCATCTTGGTTCAGCTGGGTGCAGCTTTTTGCTTTTACCTAGTGTTTCTTACTGACAGAATCGTGCATAAGCCAGTACAAATCGTGTTGGAACAAATTCACATTTTCAAAACAAGCATTATAGCACCACTTAGTGTACATGATTCCGTCTTAGGCTGAAATTTTCATCAGCGACTGTTTCTCCTGTCAGGAAAAAAACAAAGCAAAATTTTTTTTTAAGGAGGCAGCCTCAATTCTGTTTCCTGAATCGTATCATTTTTATTCTCCTTTCTTCCGTAACTTAAGAGGAAAGGAACTGACCTTTGGCCCCTGGCCCAGGGGCCACTCATCCATCTTGGATACAATCTCAGACCAAAGTAACATGGGGCAGGGGCAGTACTGGGGCTGATAGGGCCAGTGGGATGTTGCTGCTAATGCCCTGCGAGGCTTTCTCTCAGTTCCAGTAGGCATATGGCTAGGCAAAAGGCGTTTACTTGACTCTTTTCTCCTCCAGTGAGGGACTCCCTAGTATAGTGGGTGTAGTGTATTTCCTTTACCCTCCAGTATATGTGGGGGGTCGGGGGGGAGAAGCAGATTTTCAGATGGTGTGGAAAATCTTGACATTTTTATTTTAAGTTTAGGGGCAAATCTTAAATGAAATATTCTAGAACAAAAATTTCACTTTTTCCAATGCAGTGTTTTCTTAAGAATGCTTAAATGAGATTGATTGGTTTTGTTTAACCCAGTGTTTCATAGCTGTCTTTAGTAAAGGGACTCTCGTTATTCTCAGCGTGTCCCCTAGGATTATTTCTAGGTCACTTAGCTTCTGAGAGTAGCCATTTCACAGCCATGGGGATACTTGTAATTATTGCCTAGTGGTTTGCCAAATAGGTTTTATAATAGCTTATGGACATGGTTTATTTTCATTGTATTCGAATCTCTTCCCTTCTGCTGTTTTAGGAATTAGCTTCCAAAATATCTCTACCTATGAATTATTACACAGTATTCTACCATGTTCAAGAGCGACTACCCAGAGACTGTGTTGTGGTAAGCGAAGGAGCAAACACTATGGACATTGGACGCACTGTGCTTCAGAACTACCTTCCTCGTCACAGGCAAGTCTTCCAAAAAAGAAAAATAGAGCTCTGTTATTTAATTTTAATGTGTTAAACACAATAAAAACCCACTGCTGTCGAATCGATTCTGACTCATAGCAACCCCATAGGGTTTCCAGGGCTGTGATCTCTATGGAAACAGACTGCCACATCTTTCCTCTGTGGGGCCGCTGATGGTTTCAGACTGCCCACGTTTCTGTTAGCAGTTGATCGCTTTAAGTGTTAAACACGATACTGCAGGTTAATAAAACATTTGAGAATTATATATCTTCATTGTATAAGGGTATAGTTCATAAAAGTAATTCTTAGATTAGGTTTTGTAGTTTTTATGCTTGATACACGCTAACGATCATGTCATAACCTGTATACTCAGTGTTCCCGGGATATATTCATAGTCTTCCAAGCAGTCACAAGTATCATTGTCCTCTTGTTCTGCTTACCCTGGCCAATTTATTTCTTCATGTTCTAGTAATTTTATATCGAAGAAAGAATGGTTTATCATTTATTTTCCCATGAGCCATGTGAATGCATCCAGAAGGCTTGTGCTAACCCAACCCTCTGTAACATGGCCCAGAAAGTTTCACTGTAGCTTTGTTTCCCGACAGGCTTGATGCTGGTACTTTCGGAACAATGGGAGTCGGTTTGGGATATGCCATTGCAGCCGCTATAGTGGCTAAAGATAGAAACCCAGAGCAGCGGGTCATCTGTGTGGAAGGAGACAGTGCATTTGGGTTTTCTGGCATGGAAGTGGAAACCATCTGCAGGTAAAACAGCATCTTGGGCCCGAGCATTTTCATTTTCCAAAATACGAAAAATTATACAATAAAACCCACGCACCTAACAGGTCTTCATCAAGGGTTCCCCATGTGCCAGGCACTGAGGATAGGAATAAAAATAACCCGGAGTCTTTCTGTTTAAGGATAGCATGTTCAAGGCTGCTTCTGGGGTCAGATGGCCTGGATTTAAACACTGGCTCTACCATGTCCAAGCCAAGTGACTTTGGTTAAGTTTTAAATAAGAACGGTAATATGGCTACCTTAGTGGATGGTTATGAGAAGCAAATAAGATCATCCAGGTAAAGGTGAGTGTTCATTGGATATGAGCTGTTCCCATGATGTTAGGGGGATTTGTGGGGAAACTCCTGAGTTGTAGATCCTTCTTTAGGAGTACAGGGATTTTTTTTCCCTCTCTGTATTGAACTGTAGTAAAACCGTTCTAGTCTTAGCCAAGGCTCTCAGTAGAACTTTTGTAAATCATGGTTTGGGGCTTTTAAAACTTTGGTACGTAAAACTCTCAAGATCAGGAAGAAAGTTTATGCCTGTTAGAGTGTCTGTATTGACACCCAAGTGAACTGATAGACCAAAAGATGATTTGTGGGAAAGCCAGCCTTCTAGAGAATAGTGATTCCCTTTTAGTATGGAAAGCAAATGCTGTTGTTGTTATTAGGTGCCGTTGAGTCAGTTTTGGCTCACAGCTACTCTGTGCACAACAGAATGAAACACTGCCCAGTCCTGTGCCATCCTCACAATCATTGTTACGCTTGAGGCCGTTATTGCGGCTACCTTGTCAGTCCATCTCATTGAGGGTCTTCCTCTTTTTCCCTGACCCTCTACTTTACCAAGCAAGATGTCCTTCTCCAGGGACTAGTCCTCCTGATAACATGTCTAAAGTATGTGAGATGAAGTCTCACCATCCTCGCTTTTAAGGAGCATTCTGGCTGTACTTCTTCCAAGACAGATGTGTTTGCTCTTTTGGCAGTCCATGATGTATTCAATATTCTTCGCCAATACCATAATTCAAAGGTGTCAATTCTTTGGTCTTCCTTATTCATTGTCCAGCTCTCCTGTGCATATGAGGCAATAGAAAATACCATGGCATGAGTCAGGCACACCTTAGTCTTCAAAGTGACATCTTTGCTTTTCAACACTTTAAAGAGGTCCTTTGCAGCAGATTTGCCCAATGCAATGTGTCTTTAGATTTCTCGACTGCTGCTTCCATGGCTGTTGATTGTGGATCCAAGTAAAATGAATTCCCTGACAACTTCAATCTTGTCTCCGTTTATCACGATGTTGCTTTTTGGTCCAGTTGTGAGGATTTTTGTTTTCTTTATGTTGAGATGTAAACCATACTGAAGGCTGTGGTCTTCGATCTTCATAAGTAAAGTGTTTCAAGTCCTCTTCACTTTCAGCAAGCCAGGTTGTGTCATCTGCATAATGCAGGTTGTTAACGAGTCTTCTTCCAGTCCTGATGCCCTATTCTTCATATAGTCCAGCTTCTTGGATTATTTGCTCAGCATACAGATTGAATAAGTATGGGGAAAGGATACAACCCTGATGCACACCTTTCCTGACTTTAAACCACATAGTACCCTCTTGTTCTGTTCGAACGACTGCCTCTTGATCTATGTATAGGTTCCTCATGAGCACAATTAAATGTTCTGGAATTCCCATTCTTCGCAATTTTATCCGTAATTTGTCATGACCCACACAGTTGAATGGCTTTGCATAGTCAATAAAACCCAGGTAAACACCTTCTGGTATTCTCTGCTCTCAGCAAGTATCCATCTGACATCAGCAGTGATATCCCTGGTTCCATGCCCTGTTCTGAATCTGGCTTGAATTTCTAGCAGTTCCCTGTCAATGTACTGCTGCAACTGCTTTTGAATGATCATCACCAAATTTTACTTGAGAAATACCTAGCACGTTCTTCCCTTTTGGTTCTGTAACTCCAGGTCTTTGCACATGTCATTATAATGCTTTGTCTTCTTGAGCCCCTTGCTTTGAAATTTTCTTTTCAGCTCTTTTCTTCATTTCTCCTGTTTGCTTTAGCTACTTGACATTCAAAAGCAAATTTCAGAGTCTCCTCTGACATCTATTTTGATCTTTTCTTTCTTTCTTGTCTTTTTAATGACCTCTTGCTTTCTTCATATATGATGTCCTTCATGTCATTCCACAACTCGTCTTTGGTCATTAGTGTTCAATATGTCAAATCTATTTTTGACATGGTCTCTAAATTCAGGTGGGATATATTCACTTTTGTACTTTGGCTCTTGTGGACTTGTTCTAATTTTCTTTGGCTTCAACTTGAACTTGTATATATGACCAATCGATGGTCTGTTCCACAGTCTACCCCTGGCCTTGTTCTGACTGATGATATTGAGCTTTTCCATCATCTCTTTCCAAAGATATAGTCAGTTTGATTCCTGTGTATTCCTTCTGGCGGGGTCCACGTGTATAGTTGCTGTTTATGTTGTTGAAAATGGTAATTGAAAGAAGACGTCATTGGTTTTGCAAAATTCTGTCATGCAATTTCCAGTGTCGTTTCTATCACCAAGGCCATATTTTCCAACTACCAATCCTTCTCTGTTTTCAGCCTTCCTATTCCAATCACCAGTAATTATCAGTGCCTCCTTATTGCATATTCAACCAATGACAGACTGCAGAAGTTGATAAAAACCTTCAATTTATTTGTCTTTGGCCTTAGCAGTTGGTACGTAAATTTGAATAATAGTCATATTAACTGGTCTTCCTTGTAGGCGTGTGGATATTATCCTACCACTGACAGCATTTACTTCAGGATAGATCTTTGAAATGTTCTTTTTGATGATGAATGCAATGCCATTCTTTTTTAAGTTGTCATTCCTGGCATAGTAGACCATATGATTGTTCAATTCAAAATGGCCAATACCAGTCCATGTCAACTCACTAATGCCTAGGATATCATACCTATGTTTATGTGTTCCGTTTCATTTTTGACGATTTCCAGTTTTCCTAGATTCGCACTTTGTGCATTCCACGTTCTGATTATTAATGGATGTTTGCAGCTGTTTCTTCTCATTTTGAGTCATGCCACATCAGCAAACGAAGGTCCTGAAAGCTTGACTGCATCCACATCATTAAGGTGGACTCTACTTTGAGGAGGCAGCTCTTTCCCAGTCGTCTTTTGAGTGCCTTCCAACCTGGAGGGTTCATCTTCTAGCACTATATCAGACATTGTTCCACTGCTATTTATAAGGTTTTCACTGGCTAATTTTTTTCAGAAGTAGACTGCCAGATTCTTCTCCCTAGTCTGTCTTAGTCCAGAAGTTCTGCTGAAACCTGTCCACCATGTGTGACCCTGTTGGTATTTGAGTCCCAGTGACATAGTTCTAGCATCACAGCAACACTCGGGCCTCTACAGTACAGCAAACTGACAGATGCGTGGGCAGAGCAAATAGTTACCCAAATCCTGTCATTTAACACTATGCAGTTTAGTTTTATTTTTTACCACTTGGCCTCAGAAATTTATCTGTAGAAAATAAAACCCATGTTCTTTTGTCAGTCATTAATAAGGTTGAATCAGACCTTTTTTGTCATTACCATACTGTTTAGCACATTGTTAAATACTGTCTTTCTCCTGATGAAATCATATAAGGTCTTTCTAATCATGAGTGAAGTGGTTTGAGGGCAGAGAATGTTTTCTTGTCCCTTGTGTGCCTCCCACCGCATCAAGCATATGCTGGTTGTCTAAAAAAAGCTCAAAAAATAAAAAGATGCTTTTCAAACAGACTCTGAGGTGATGCTTCAGAGGCTATTAAGTAGGGAAGGTGTGTTCTTACTAACATTTGGGTCTATGAAAATCAAAACTCAGAGAAGCTTAAGGTTTGCTCTAGGTCCATAGGTAAATAGTAGTAGAACCAGAGAAAAATTTAGGTCTGCTGGCCCCAATCTTACGTACTTTCTACCATTTCATGATGTCTCTGTTAATGGTTTGATAGTCTTTATTAAGGTAATAAATGCCTAATTTTTAGCCCGACTCTAATGCTGCCAAAAAGCATACAGAAAATGGTAACCATTTTCAGTTGAAATCTCAACTGAAAGAAAAGAAATTGCTTCAGAGTTAAGATGACTTTCTTTGTACTTTGCTCTCAATTTTAGGTACAACCTGCCGATCATACTCTTGGTGGTGAATAATAATGGAATTTACCAGGGTGTTGATGCAGGTACTTGGAAGGAGATGTTAAATTTTGGAGAAACTGCTACCGTGTGAGTAACCTAGAACAAAGTAGATGCACTCTCATGATTTTAACCTGTCTTTAAAAATTCTGCTACATCTGAATGTGCTTATGTGGTGCGGGTATTTGATTCGATTATCAGCCCCTCTCAGTGGCAGGTTGTGCACGACCCCTCTTTGCACAACCATTCATGATTGGGCGCTTCAGTAAATACGATGATTATCTGGGACCGCTGAAGACTCGGGTGGATGGAGCTGATGTCTAAGCCTTGTTAATTAGAGGGCTTATTGCAAAATGCCTGAAGTACCAAGGGACCATTCCTTATCCGTGCATTATGTCGGCATGTAGATGTCTGCAGATTAGTTATGATCCGGAGATCGTCCTGCCTTTTATCACTTAGAGCCCTGGTGGTACAATGGTGAAGAGCTCAGCTGCTAACCGAAAGATCGGGCAGTTTACCCACCAGCCGCTCCTTAGAAACCCTAATGGGGTAGTTCTACTTTGTCGTGTAGGGTCGCTATGAGTCACAATTGACTCAATGGCAAGGGGTTAGGTTTTTGGTTTTTATCACTTAGCTAAATCACGATCATCTGATGACAGAGCTAAACTAAGACAGTGTTGGAGCTGGCCATGCGGTGTGAGGGGATGTGGATTTCTGTTAGCCTGGGGGATGGTATGGGTGGGGAATACTTATGTTTGTTTATGCCTCACAGACTTCATTCCCAAACTACTATATATAATGGAGTTGAAGTTATTTGTTGTTTTGCAGTAACCATTCCTCTCTTCTTCTCTTGGATTTGTAATAGTTGATAGTGTGGTCTGCGCTGTCTAGTAAGGTAGCCACTAAAACCAAAAACTAAACCTGTTGTAGTTGAGTCAATTCTGACTCATGGTGACCCCCACGTGTTTCAGAGTTGAACTGCACTTCATAGGGTTTTCAATGGCTATACTCTTATGGCAGTGTATCGCCAAGCCTTTCTTCTGTAGCACCATTGGGTGAATTCAAACCGCCAACCTTTCAGTTAATGGCCAAGAGTTTCCTTGGTTTAACTAGCCACAGTTCATGTGCTCAGTAGCCACAGGTGACTAGTGACCATCTTATTGGATACTGTAGATATAAAACACTTCATCATGACAGAAAGCTCTATTGGACAGCAATAGATAGACAATAAACCAAGAAGTAAATCCGTCCATTTATGGACAGCTGATTTTCGACAAGAGGTTAAAGTCCATTCAATGGGGAAGAAACAGTCTCTTTAACAAATGTGCTGGCAAAAATGGCTACCCATTTGCAGAAAAATGAAACAGGATCCATACCTCAGACTATACACAAAAACTCAAAATGGATCAAAGACCTAAATGTTAAAGCTAAAACCATAAAGTTCCTGGAAGATAATATAGGGACAAAACTATGGGACCTAATTTTCTTTAGAAATAGATTATCAACCACAATTACAGATGCACAATCAACAGAACACAAAATAGTTAACTCAAAAGAATAAAAAGAGACCCCACAGACTGGGAAAAAAATCTTAGGAGTGACATATCTGAGAAGGGCCTAATCTCTAAAATATGTAGAAAACTTCAACAACAAAAAGACAAACCAATTTAAAAATAGGCAAAGGGCATGAATAGACACTTCAGCAAAGAGGACGTTCAAGCAGCCAACAAACACATGAAAAGATCCTTGCGATCATTAACCATTAACCAAAAACCAAACCAAATCAAGTCGATTCTGACTCACCAACCCTGCAGAGAGATGCAGATCAAAACTACAATGAGATATGTCAGTCCTGCAGAAGTGGCACTGATCAAAAAAAAAAAGAAAAACAGAAAACAACAAATGCTGGCGAGGTTGTTTAGAGATTGGGATTCTTATACACTGCTGGTGGGATTATAAAATGGTACAACCACTGTGGAAAACTGTATAGTGCATCCGCAAAAAGCTAGAAATAGAAATACCTTATGATTCAGCAATTCCACCCCAGGTATATACCCTAGAGATCGAATAGCAGTGACACGAATAGACACATGCATACCTAGGTTCATTACAACTTTATTCACAATAGCAAAAAGATGGAAACAGCCTAAGTGCCCATCAGTGGATGAATGGATAAACAAACTGTGGTATGGAATACTATTGAGCCATAAAGATGAATGCTGCGTTCTTGAAACATATTTTAACAAGGATGAATCTGGAGGACGTTACGCTGAGTGAAATAAGCCAGTCACAAAAGGACAAATATTGTACAATCTCACTATTATAAAAAGAAAAGAATAGATATACATACAGAAAACAACATTATTTGGTGACTACCAGGGATGGGAAAGGGAATCACTTTCTAGATGGTGGATACTTGTTATTTTTGGTGATGAGAAAGACAATAACAAATGCAGGTGAAGTCTGCACAATTTGGCCAAAGTAAATCAGTTTGTCGTACTGTAGGGGCTTGTGTGTTGCTGTGATGCTGGAAGCTATGCCACCGGTGTTAAGATACCAACAGGGTCAGCCATGGAGGACAGGTTTCAGCTGAGCTTCCAGACTAACACAGACTAGGAAGAAGGACCCGGCAGTCTACTTCTGAAAAGCATTAGCCAGTGAAAACCTAATGCATAGTAGCGGAACATTGTCTGATATACTGCTGAAAGATGAGCACCCCAGGTTGGAAGGCACTCAAAAGATGACTGGGGAAGAGCTGCCTCCTCAAAGTAGAGTCGACCTTAATGATGTGGATGGAGTCAAGCTTTCGGGACCTTTATTTGCTGATGTGTCATGACTCAAAATGAGAAGAAACAGCTGCAAACATCCATTAAAAATCGGAACCTGGAATATACGAAGTATGAATCTAGGAAAATTGGAAATCGTCAAAAATGAAATGGAACGCATAAACATCAATATCGTACGCATTAGTGAGGTGGAATGGACTGGTATGTGCCATTTCAAATGGGACAATCATATAGTCTACTATGCTGGCAATGACAACTCGAAGAGGAATGGCATTGCATTCATCATCAAAAAGAACGT